>NC_062286.1:102464498-103106819 GCF_902655055.1 Lutra lutra
TTTCAGCTTCCTGGAATACTCACTCTTGGGACACTCCCTTGTGGAACCCAGCTGCCATGATGTGAAACTCCCAAGCCACATGGAGATATTTCAGTTAACAACCCTAGCTGAACTGCAGTATTAACTGCCTGTCATGTGAATGTATCAACTTGAACATTCCAGCTCAGTTGAGCATTCGGATGACTGCTGCCCAAGCTTACCATCTGGCTGAACAACATGAGATATGCCACGTGAAAACTACTCTGCTGAGTCCAATAGAACCAAATAACCATGGGAGATTATAATAAGTAGTTTCAAGCTACTAAGTTTTGGGGTGGTTTGCTGTGGAGGAATAGAGAACCAGAACAATACCAATCATGGATACCAAATCATTTAGTAGATAGATTTTCATGCCAGTCAAGTGGAATGGATACCAAATTTCATTCTCTTGAGGTGCTCTAAGACCCCTCCTACTTGCCTTCCACTTCACAGGCATAGGAAGTAGCATACTTGTAGTTAAGGCTGTCATAGACTCATGAAGTCATGAGTGAGTCCTATGTGATTCCTTGCTATCATTACTATTACCATTGCCATACCACTTTCTTCTCTCCCTACTCATTGTCTGCTTACTTCTCCTATGGAAACTGAGTTTCTCCCCTTTTTATCTAGTTTCTTTCTTCTGTGCCATTTTCTTACATTCTTACCCTTTTCCCCCCCTCTTCATTATCCTCTTCCCTTTCCTGTATCTTAGTCTTCTCATGTTTGTAACTGATTCTCCCTTAAATCCCTTTGAATCACACTGCCTTCTTTTCCTTTGGGCTCCTTTCTGATGCTCCTGCCTGCCTGGCATCTCTTCCTCTCTGTCTTAGTGCCATCATGGAGACACCCCTCCCTCATTTATGTGATGCATTTAAGACTGTTGGTCAAGACCTTTTCCCCAAATCCTCAGCCAAAGGTAAGTCATGTAGTCAAAAATAGGCCAGAATCTTTCCCTTGGGAATTAGAGTCTTCAGTGGGGTATCCATAGAAAAGTGGTGATTACTAAGCACAGACCTCTAAAGAGGTGACCCTTTTCCTCCTCTGTCTAGGAGGAGGAAAAGGGTCACCTTTTCTTTCATTTAAGAAGCTCCCTTATTCTGTTCTGAGGTCTGCTTATTTAATTCTTTTCCATTCTATCTGCTTTGTGAATTATTCTTCCAACAGGTAATTTTAAATTTGAGTCAGTCAGAATTATGTTCTGTTATCTGGAACTAAAAAATCTCAGCTGACAAATTATTTTCCTCCCTTTCCCCCTTTTATTTTTTTTCTCTCCTTTATGCACCCCCACCCCTCACCATTAGTTCTGTCTTTCTATTTAGTTCTGTATGTTTCTCTTGCTGTTTCTTTTCATAGACATACACAAATGAGAACTTTCTCACACATGCATTCTCCACCATTTTTTCCCCTGCAGGGTCTGCTTCTTTTCTTTTCATAATTAAATTGTTTTTAAATTAAAATCTTCTGGGCCTTGCTTAAGCCCAATCAGTTCCACATGGCTCTCCCTCCATGGCTGGTGGTCTTCGGGATTATAATAGATCTATAATTCTCCGCCATTGTTTTTAGTTTGCCAAGCTGGAGCTTATCCTTTATAGCTCCCTCCCAGAACATCTACTGGCTCTTCCAGAAAACAATGGCCTTTTCTTGTTGGATTGCTTAGCTCTCTGAGCACTATGCCTCTCCTGCTAGCTTTGTGGTGGAGTTTGTGCAAATCTAGAATTAATATAACATATTTGGTCCTTCTTTTTGGGGATCTTTTAGAAATCCGGCTGACAGGGTTGGTTCGTGGAAAATATTGGGGCCCACTGTTGACATAATTTTGGAGTGGGAAATAAGAGATCTGTGAATCATGAGAATTCCAGTCCCAGGCTGTGGGACACAAGCATCCATGCTTTTGACCACTACATATGCTGCCTCTCATTGTGTGCCTGTCTGCATCTGCTCCTTTCAGATTTTCCAGTGTTGGTCTTGATGAAGACTGGGCACAAGGGCCAGCCTGTAGAGACAATGTCCAGGGTCCATCTCTGAGTAGCCTGATTGTTAGGAGGGAGAAGATAAAGAATAGAAAGGTCACTTGAGAGAGTTTAACATTGAAGAGATTTGTCTGTAGCATGAAATGGACGTTGTTAGAGCCCTGCCCATCTTCACTTGCCACTCAACATTCTCATGTATGCTATACTGATGGCTTCTTATCACTAGCTCTTAGAAAAGCCTATGGGCCTTTACTGGCTTCAGGAGCATGCTTGGTCTGTGCCCGGGGCAGGCCAGAAGCACACAGGACAAAAAGAAGTTGGAGGATAAATACCTGAGATAAATACCTCAGCTGACTTACCCATTGTTGGGGGAACTTCTGTGAGACGTGTTCTACACAATCTCACATATGTCCCCAGTGGGATGGAAAACTCCAGTTGTCCACAGATGTAACGTGCTCATCAAAACACCTATATTGGCTGCCTTCCCGTTCCTGTCTCATTCCTCACTATCTACCAGTTCTTCCTGAGGTCACTTTTCACCCTGGTAAACCATTTACACTCAAATCCTTATCTCAGGGTCTGTTGTTTAGGAGAACCTAACTTGAAAAGAGGGTCCTCAAGTTGTAGAGCCAGTAAGAGGCAAGTCAGAGCCATGCTCCTAGGACAGAAAAACAGCAGCAAAAATTTCAAAACACAAGTTGGTTTCCTGAGGAGTTCCTTTTACTAAATTTTGCATGTGTGTATGTGTGTATAATGGTGGGCTGGGGATTTAAATATCATGAAAACAACTCTGGACTGGAGCATATGAGCTAGAAGCCTGCTTATATTTCAGTACCCTTGAACTAAACAGAGGACTAAACTTTTCTGTATTAAGCCTCTTTCTGGGAGAAAAAAAAAATGGTCCTGCTGACCTCACCAAAGAACCATGATAAGTGAGTGTTAGCTGACAGCCATGTACCTTTTTTAGCCTATTGAAAATGGTAGTGGTGCTGGGACGTTTAGTTTCCTTTGCTTATTAAAGGTTTCTGTAGCTTTTATAGTGAAATAGTCTTGATAACAATTTCTAAAATGCCAGCATTATGCATTAAGTTGTTGCTGTGAATAGCACTGATTTCCAACAGTTATCTTCCTTATAAATTCACCGGCCTAAAAAGCACCACCGTGATGAACACACATGTTCAGAGCTCTGAAATCATGAACATTTAATGACTGTACTTTTGTTGCCCTGAGTCTTGTTTCCATTGTTGCTCTTCAGGTCCTGTTTAGCATGTTGGAAGCATCCACGGCTGAGCAAACTGATCCTTTCAAGAGAGCTTGTCATTCACTGTGTTCAGGACTGGGACTTGGGGCTTTGAGCTTTCCTGCCTCCCTTCTGCAGACCAGGCTCTGGGGTTTCTTCCAAGGCCAGAAGGCTGTTGTAAGACTCTGGAAATACCAGCCATATTTTAATTCTGGGTCTTGAGACTGTGATGAGTTTGTTTTAAAGTTCAAGATTTAGGACTACAGATTGAAAAACTCAGTACTTTCTGTTTTTTCCAAAATGATTCTGGGGAATGGGTACAAAGAGTAGAGAGGGAAGAATGGTTGGTCCTAAGACCCATAAGGAAATGTATAGAAAAGTTATTTGCTGGGGCACCTGGGTTCCTTAGCCAGTTAAGCATCTGCCTTCGACTCAGGTCATGATCTCAGAGCCCTAGAATTAAGCCCCGTGTCAGGTTCCCTGCTCAGCAGGGAGTCCGCTTCTCCCTCTCTCTCTCTTCCACCCCCACCCCACTCATGCTCTCTTTCTTTCTCTCTCAAATAAACAAATTTTTAAAAACTTAAAAAAAAAAAAAGAAAGTTATATGTCATGCACTGTGCTGTGCCTTTCTCCACAATGGGTTTGTTAAATTTCCCTGATCATCCCTTCATCCATTTTCATGGATAAGGAAACTCAGATTCAGAGACATGAACTGACTTGCCTGAGCACTCATGAAGGCAGAGCTGGGATTCCACCTCAGTGCTTTCTTTGTCTGATAGCAGTGTTTGGATATTTGAAGATGGGTATTGGTTTCTTCCAGAGTCACATACTCTCTTTGAACTTTCCCTACCTGTGAGGGGCATTGAGGTGCAAGCTCGCTGTGGTTCCTTCCAACTTCTAGATTCTTGGATGAGCTGTGAAAGGGTAAGCCTGTGCCAAAATGTTCTGGACCTTCTAGTCTACTGTTCTTAGGATAAAATGAATTGACTTACTACATGAGACATGCCTAAGATCATTTTTGATCTTAAGATCAAATTATCTTTATGATAATTCCATCTGAGGTCTCCATTGGACATCCACTGAGACTTCCATCAGGGTGTTCCTACCAAGGCCTGCCTTAAGCTGGAAGGCTTCTAGGGGGAAGTTTCCTACACATAACTGACCCCAGCCATGGTGTATGGGTTTTTTTGTTTGTTTGTTTTGTTTTTGGCTTGCTTCCCAGATTTCCAAGTAGACTGTGCAAGTTTTCCAGAGAAGCTAATGAAAACTTGCCTCAGAGCCTTCCCAATCTGTGTGAGAGCACTTGGGTAAAGGCTCACAGTAACTGTGCATCTCTTAACTCTGTACTTTCACAGGAGCTAGGTACACTCCACACTACTCACCAGCCATGGTTCCAGCCATGCCCACTATGCCCACATTGCATGTTATCAATATCACTAAGCCATTTCTGGCACATTCTTTGCTTCAAATTGCTATTTTCAATTCTTGGCTCTGTTCTATCTATAATCAGGGCTCCAAGTTTTGTTCTTTCTGTCTTTGCCTCTTCTCTCTTGGGGTACTGATTCTAACTCACGTTTCTGACCACCTTCATTTTAAGATTACATTGTCTAGAGTGCTCTGCTTTCAGTCTGGTCACTTAAAATTTTTTTAAATTTAAAAACATTTTTTAGTATAGTTGACATACAGTGTTACATTAGTTTCAGGTGTACAACGTAGTGATTTGACCTTTTTATACATTATGCTATGCTTACCACAAGTGTAGCCACCATCCGTCACCATACAATGTTATTACAATATCATTGACTTGACTATATTGCTTATGCTATGCCTTTTATTCCTGGGACTTCTTCATTTCATAACTGGAAAACTATCTCCCACTCCTCTTCCCTCATTTTTCCCATCCCTCCATCCCCCTCCCCTTTGGCAACCATCAGTTTGTTCTCTGTGTTTATGGGTCTGGTTACTTTTGAACAAGCCCAGCTCCACCTAGGAGTCAATGTGATGATAGTTTGGTCTGGACCTTCCCCACCTTCTTTGAGAAGAGAAATTTCAAAGCCTGTTTCCAATTTGTGTCAGGAAAATGGGAGATGTAGTCTGTGCTCCAATTAGAAGTATGGATTGAAGGGAAATGTGGAGACTCTAAGAGGAAAAATTCATTCCTGCTTAAGTAGCAGTGGACTTGGCCCATGGCCTACTTCTGCCTTATTCTTTCTCAGCCATTTTTTCCCAATGAGACTACCCATAGATATTGGCTTCCTGTTGCTGCGTAATAAATTACCAAGAACTTAGTGACTTAAAGCAGCACAAATTCACTTTCTTAGTTTCCATGGTTCAAGAATCTGGGTATGGGTTGGCTGGTTCCTCTGTTCAAGATTTTATTGGCCTGAAGATAAGGTGTTGGCTAGGGTTGTGATTCTCATCTGAGTCTCAGGTCCTTTGCCAGCTCACTGGTTGTGGGCAGAATTCATTTCTTTGTGGTTATAGGACTGAAGCCCCCTTCTTTCATCTGTTGACTAGAACTGCTTTAGAGTCCACTCATAGTTTCCAGACACATGGCCACATATGTTCTTCTGATTAAGTAAAACTCACCCAGGGTAACCTCCTTTTGATGAACTCAAAGTCACCAAAAAAGAGGATGACCTAGGAATTTTGTTGCCATCATTCCCAGTGTGGGTTCATAGCTAGGGTAGCTCTGGTCTTCACTGTTTCTGTGTCTTGTTTTTTTCTTTTTTTTTTTTTAAGATTTTATTTATTTATTTTACAGAGATCACAAGTAAGCAGAGAGGCAGGCAGAGAGAGAGGGGGAAGCCAGCTCCCCACTGAGCAGCGAGCCCAGTGCAGGGCTAGATCCCAGGACCCTGGGATCATGACCTGAGCTGAAGGCAGAGGCTTTAACCCACTGAGCCACCCTGTGTCTTGTTTTTAATTTGGGAATTGATACCTAGCAAATATTTAAGAAAACAATTGTTAATATAATTAGTGATAGTCACTGGGCATTTGATCTTGTCAGATTCATCAGCCCTTGGTTCTGCAGTTAAAACTGTATTCAACATCCATAAATTGTAACTCTCACTTAGCAGCTCTCATTCTTCCATTCCAGTAAGGGAAGTCTGGTGGCTTTGCTGCATGGACATACAGAAGAGATCTGGGTTCCAACTCCTTCTTAGGTAGACTTTCAGCCAATTCTTTTTTATGCTCCACCAACACTTTCAGTTCCGGAAGTATTTGGTATGAACAATTCCTGAAACTTTGGGGAATTCTGTGATGTGTTTCAGGTTCTCCTCAGAGAAGGAGATTTCTAGAGTTAATTAACACCGATACATCTGTTTTTTGAATTTCAATATATTGTTCCTGTTGTCTTTTCCTATTTTCTTACTGATGCTTTATTGGAGTTTGGGGAGGAAGAGAATCTAAAACAGTGTAGTCCTCATATCATCTTTAATCAAAGCCTGCTAATTTCATTCTTAGACTATCAGGAACCCAGGAGTGACAGGAAGACAGCACAATAGGGATGCTTGGATGGCTCAGTTGGTTAAGCATCTGACTCTTGGTTTCGGGGTTGGGCATGATCTCAGGATCATGGGATCAAACCCGCATCTGGCTCTGCATTCAGCAGGATTCTGTTTGGGATTCTCTCTCTCCTTCTCCCTCTGCCTCTGCCCTTCTTCCCCCACACCCTCTCTCTCACTAAAATAAATAAATAAATCTTTTTTAAAAAGATCGCACAATACAGAGAGGGTCTGGTGACCCAGCTTTGATATGAACTATCTGCATGACCTTGAGTAAGTCATTGGCTCTTGTTGAGATTTACTTTCTGTGAAGTAAGGCATTGGATTAGATAAATGTGAAAGCCTCATCAATGATTCTACATGATATTTCAATTTCCCAGGATTCCGAGTTAATTACACCCAACTCCACTTTTCTTACCATATTGGATAAAAGAATTTTTGGTATAAAAATACCATCTTACTTAGCTTTCTATCCCAGTACACACGAGGATCACAGTAGGCTTCTGAGCATGGTGCCCAAATCCTTAGGCTCATCCCCAGACAGAAAGTTCTAGTAGTTCTGCTACATTGAAGATATGCCATCTTTTGGGATGATAATGTTTATTAGGAAGCCAACAGTTAATCAGCCATGGCCCTATGTGCTTTGTTATTCCCAAGGATTTTTCCTGGCTCCACTTTGGACGGCCATTAGGAGGAATTCTAAGATGCAGGCACTTTAGCCAAGTCTCCTTAGAATGTAGTGCATAGTGTAGGTTGTCTCCTTGTAGCATAAACTCTTTGAGTAAAGCATAATAATAATGGTCCTTTTCAGTTCAGATGCCCTGTGCCAGGGTTGATGACTGAACTTGTCATGATGAGTTTGAGAGAAAGGCTTATTCTCAGATCTAACTGTTGCCATCTGGCAAATGAGACCATTTATTATCTACATATACCCTACAAAGACCTTTTAGAATAAATAGTATAATAAAAATATCGTTTTAAACTCCTCGGGAGAACAGTGAATTGTTTGTTTCATTGTGTGTATACCTGACTCTTATTATGTATGTATACACACATATATGAATCAAACTTCTCTGTACATATCTGCTGAGCTGTGATCTACCAAATGTCAATGTGCCCGAATGTCCCCTCCAACCAAAGGGGAAAAGAGGGGAGGTAAAAGGGTTCCTTCTATATCACCCAGCTCCTCCCAAGATTCATAAGAAACAGGAGAAGTCAGCCATTTTTGCAGGAGATCTGGGGACACCTGGCAGGAGAGGCAGTGCTGCTGGGGTACCCAGGTAGTGAAGTAGGCCACACATTATGGGAACAGCTATGGTCTTTACTTTCTGTTGAAGCAGGGTATAGCTCCTTCATTCTGGAAGACCCCAGAGAAAGTCACAGTGGTGTCCAGTGCCTGGCAATTAGGGGAGAAGGTCAAGAGGAAGAGGAAAAGAGAGATTGCAGACCCCATGTGCCAGCTGACTGAACCCAAAGCTTCCACAAATGAGCTTTAAGGAGAGTCAGAGTTTTTGTTTTTGCTTTTAACTCAGCAGTGAGGGACAAAAGCCAGTCAGACACAAGGTTTACTATTCTTGGGACTTCCATGAACATTCCATTAAAGCTAATTGTGGTAACCTGTGGATATGTTATAGTCCATGGCAAAAGGGGATTATGGTTGCAGATGAAATTAAGGTTGTGAATCAGTTGACCTTAAAATACCAATATTAGCCTGGATTGTCTGAGTGAACCCAATCTCATCACATGAACTCTTTATAGAAGAAGAAGGAGGCTAAGAGTGGGCTCAAGAGGCATCATATGAGAAGAACTCAAGGTGCCATTGCTGACTTAGATGATGTAGGAAGGAGGCCATGAGCCAAGGAATATGGCAGCTTCTAGAAGGTGGGAATAGCTCCCAGTTTTTGGCTGACCAGAAAATGGGACTTTAGGCCTATAACGTCAAGGAACTGAATTCAGCCAACAACCTAAGTGGGCAGGAAGCTGATGCTCCCCCACAATCCAGGGACTCCAGAAAGGCATGCAATCTACTGGTATCTAGATTTTTGCATGGTGAGACACCTGCCAACCTGTGATCTACAGAACTATAAGATAACAAATTTGTGTTGCTTTAAGATCGTAAATTTGTGGTAATCTGTGATGACAGCAAAAGAAAACAATTATGGTAATCAAAATGCAGAGGCCTGCACCATCCATTCTCTCCACATCTTTAAACATGGGTATTAAGGAGGACACAGATTTCATGGAGCACTGGGTGTTATATGCAAACAATGAATCATGGAACACTACATCAAAAATTAATGATGTACTGTATGGTGATTAACATAACATAATAAAAAATAAATAATATACAGAATAGTTACTGTAGTTAGTAGTACTGAATTGCACATTTGAAGGTCACTAAAAGAATAGATCTAAAAAGTTCTCATTATAAGAAAAAATTTAATAACAATGTGTGGTGATGGGTAATAACTAGGCTTATTGTGGTGATCATTTCCCAATACCCAATATATACAAATATCAAATAATTACATTGCATATCTGAAATGAATATAGTTATATGTCAATTATTTTTCAGTTTTTCAAATAAACTTAAATAGAAAAAAAAATAATTATTTTTTTCAGAACTGCCTCCCAATCTAAGACCCCTTTCCCTATTTCTATTCTCTTATTTAAACAAGAGCTTAAAAATACATTTCTCTATTTTGAAGGGGTGGGGGGTGGGAGGTTGGGGGCACCAGGTAGTGGGTATTGTAGAGGGCACGGATTGCATGGAGCACTGGGTGTGGTGCAAAAATAATGAATACTGTTATGCTGAAAAAATAAAAAAATTAAAATCTCAAAAAAATATACATTTCTCTTATGGTTTCTAACTTTCATTCAGATTTGCTGGAAATTTGACTCTATTATCTTCAATTATTAGCTAAAAGTTTTTTACCAACTGATACTTTGGCAGTTTTTAGTCTTGTGATTTTGTTTGTTTATACCTTTAAAAGACTGTTCTAACTCCCTATACCAGGTTTAAAAACTAAATCTGGTGTAAGAGGGACCACTAACTTGAAAAGATGTACAATCTCAAGTAACCACAGGAATGTATACAAATAATGAGTGGTTTTGACTTGCCAGACAGCAAACTTAAATGATATATCATACGATGTGTTAATGAACGTGAAGGGAAGTGTGTGGTTTTACACATTGCTAGAAGGAGTGTAAATCTACACAGTCTCCTGGAAAGGAAACGTGACAGACAGTATTTTGATACATAAAAATGTGAGTTCCTTTGGACCTGGAGATGTGCACAACAGTAAAGATGTCTATTCTAGCATTGTTTGAGACTGTGTAAAATTGGAAAGTAAATGGCCAATTCAACACAGGTAATAACATTAGGAGAAGAGGGGGAGTGGGGACATCTGAGCACTTCTGTATTGTTGCACGTTTTACAGTGAGGATCTGACCATGATCGCTAAGGTAATTTAAAAAGGGAAGACCTCCCCACCCCTGAGTGAATGAATGAATGAATAAACAAACAAACAAATTAATTAATTAAAAGGGAAGACCACATGGAGGTTTTTTTTTTTTTTCCAGGAGAAATCCAGGTCTATTACTTTTCAAAATAGGAATGAAACCAGCCTATTGTCAAAACCCCAGAAGTTCAGGCAGCAGGTGGGTAATTTAGTCATGGAGCTGGCTGTTTAGTTATTTGGATAATTGAATTTAAGCCATCATGGATAATGTAATCCAGTTTAATTTGCAAAAATGTCAGGCCTGGAGACAGATCAGAAGGAAAACATTTGGTAATGGCAGAAACGTCAGTGGAGAGACTTGCTTTGTGTTATGAGCTATCTGTAAGATCCAACCCTTTCCCAGTATAAGGGCCTAGACTGAAAAGATTTGATTAAAAACCTTGGCAATCTGGTGTGTGTCATTAATGTTAGTGTTACATAATGCATTTTCCTAATTTATTTATGAAATGTTTGATTTAGTGGTCCATTTGCCCCTTGTCAAAAGCATCTGGGAATGCCTTCATATTCAATTTGTTTACTTGAATAATAATTTGATTTGGGTTTTCCCATTTGGCAAGTTTATTCTGATCTCAGGAACATCTATAACGAGACCACATGGTTGATTTCTATTGTTCTGGAAATTTTGGTCTTCATTTCAAATGTCACATGCAGTGAACCACCCATCATTTTCCAGGCAAAACATGTGCTTGTTGGCTTTGAAAAAAGGACAGTTAATAAAAATGGCATTTCCCCCATATATTCCTTGGATCTACAGTCAAATGCCTTTCTGCTTTTCCTGCTCTTGGTTAGTCTCTGTTGTGCCCATTGCTTGTGCCTAGAAGGTTTGGGCATGATGGGTATGCATGACTGACATTTATTTGCTCAACATCTGCTGGAAGAAAAGTCATTACCAAAAAGGGCTGTAGGAAGAGTCCTAGCCAACATGGGAGGAGAGGAGACATTGTGAATAGATGTGCTGGATAGAACTCAAATTTAGTTTGTTTCAGAGAGAATGATGGATGTCTGTGTTCTGGATACACAGAATGAAATACTGGAACACGTTGGGATGCAAGCAGCCCTGCCTGGGGATCCCTTCCATGTGCAATCCCCCCTGTGCCTTGTGGGCAAGATTGCAGACCAGTAGTGCTTACTGGCTCAGTGTCAGAGGGATGGGATCTGGAAGGACAGCAGTGTCTTCTAGGACCTTTTGAACTCATATCAGAATCCCCTGGGAGACTCAGAAATACATGGAGAGATTTCCTGAAGTCTTAATACACACCAATGATTATCCTGATCTTGTGCTACCCATCTGTACTCACTCGCATGCTGGCGCTGCTCAGTTACACTTGGCCTTCACCACGTACTGTATACTTGTACTCTCTATTGAAACGATCCCTTTTCAGTGGTTTGTTCTGCAACACACCAATATGGC
The DNA here is from genome assembly GCF_902655055.1 of Lutra lutra. Lineage (NCBI taxonomy): Eukaryota > Metazoa > Chordata > Mammalia > Carnivora > Mustelidae > Lutra > Lutra lutra. The sequence continues at coordinate 102,476,168 of NC_062286.1, forward strand.
AGAATAGGGATGTATGTGGTAGGAACCTTGCCATGACTGTAACCTATGACTCCTTTCTGATCTAGCAGAATCTGGCCCCCAGAGTTCTCATTTGGTGTCCTCAAAGTCATTTCCTTATTCAGTAGTATTTATGGATTATTTTCTAGAGATCATAGAAAGAAGACCAAGAAAACAAAAAACAAAAACAAAAACAAAAACAAAAAACAAAACAAAATAAAATAATAAATAAATAATATAAATATATAAATATATATTATATATAATATATAAATATATAAATATAAATAAATAAAATAAAATAATAAAAAAACAAACAAAAACAGAGGAAATGATGACCTTTCATATAGAAGTGTAACTACATTAGAGAAAGTCACCAGAGCCTAGGCTCCTGTTGCCAATAGTTATGAGTTATAACTTTAGACCTGAGATAGGTTTCTAAAAGTTAATCAGTGAAGGAGTACTACTCTCATCAATTCCAAACCAGGAAAATAGAAGCCTGGAGGGTCTTTAAATTTCTCCAGGGAACGTTCTTAATCTAGTACCTCTTTCTCCACCTGTGTCCTCTGTCAAATGTGTTTTGCACAATGCATTGTTTTTATTTTATGTGCCTTCCTTTCAACATATATTGGAATCTTGATAGTTATAGAACATCTATCTTCACAGATGGGGTCTCTGCATGTGTGAGGACACCCTGGAGGGTCATTAAGCTATGCAGGGGCAGAACCCAGACTTCCCATATTCAATATCAGCTGGGCTATAGCCTGGGCTCTTTGAAAATCACAGGTTGATGGTGATGTCCTCAGGGACCTAAGTTCCTTACCTTAAGTCTTTGCCAAAGTATTTAGTATGCTTCTGTTACTCTGTAAGGCAGAAAGAATACTGCTTCTTTTCAGGAAACAGCCTCAGACTAGCCCCTAATTATCCAAATATTTAATTGATCTTGGCCTCAATTTTCCTAACCTATAAGACTCTATCTTACACCCAGATTTTCTGTGCATGATGCTTAAATGAGATCCAAGATACAAGTCTCCAAACCTCTCACCATGGACCATGCCAGCCACAGATTCAAATGTACTGGGTCTTCATATAAGTGGTAAAGGGACCCTAATCATTCACCCCATGGGACCGTGTTTAATGCTAAGCACATGGATGACGTTGTGAAATGTCATTACATTGTATGATATTACAATGCTGTAATATCATAATGATCTAAATATAACATCTTCAAGGAAATAAAGATGTCAGAGCCACAGACTCTGCCCTTCAGGGGCTCACAGTCAATGATACAGAGGGTCTACCAGATGGATTCTTCCTTAACCCATTGGTTCAGCATCTAAGCTGCACTTTGGAATCACCCAAGACTTTTTCATACTTCTGAGAACCAGGCCACCCTCTAGATCAATTAAATTGGGATCTTTGGAATGAGACCTGGGCAACTACTTTTATAACTCCATGGGGGATTCCCATGTGGAGCCAAGGCTGAGAGCCACTGATCTGGTTGCATTGCTTCTCCAAACGTGCTCCTTGGATTGGCAGCACTGGCCTCCCCTGGGAGCTTGTCTGAAATGCAAAAGCTTGGCTCTACCCAAGATCTATTGAGTCAGGATCTGCATTTTAACAAAATCCACATATAGTTCTTATTGCCCCTTTGGACAATCTAGTAACAAGGCTTCTCAGAACAGGAATAATAGAGGAATCCATATCTTTTATCTTTTTTTTTTTTTTTTAGATTTTATTAATTTGACAGAGAGAGGGAGGGAGGGAGAGAGAGAGAAACACAAGCAGGGGGAGTGGGAGAGGGAGACGCATACTCCTCGCTGAGCAGGGAGCCCGATGCAGGACTTGACCTCAGGGCCCTGGGACCATGACCTGGGCTGAATGCAGACACTTAACCAACTGAGCCATCCACGCATTCCCATATTTTTTGTCTTAATGTGAAAATTAGATTAGAGTGAAAATAAGTCCCATATTATCACACACTTTTTAATGTGTTTAAAAAAATGCTACTTAAATACTTAAAATTAAAAATTACATTCGGACTCTAGAGGAGCCTGCTTAATAATTTTGCAGGCAAAATTTGATTCAAAATTGTAGCCAAGACAATATTTGCCATAGATGACAAGCACTGGGTTTTGGTTGGCTTAGTGATGCTCTTGAAAGCCTCTCACACAAATATATAGGACACAAGGTATGAAAAATTATTTTGTGATTTTTAGGGGTACAAATTTGTATCCGTCCAGGGGAGACATTACTTTTTCAAGGGAGAGGTTGAATATAAAAGGGTGATTGAAAAACAATGAATGGAGGCTTCGCCACTTGTAGAAACACAAATGCAGATAGAGAGGCGAACTGTATTTTCAAAGCAAAGGAAAATCTTCACACTGTCCGTGGGTGGAATTTACATAAATCTTGATCAAATATGTGTTCTCTATCCTAAGTTTAAGACTTGGGCACAGCACACCGCCTTTTTAGATGAAGTGTTGGTTCTTTAAAATAGCAGAAAAGAGAGGTCAGTAGCTGCTGAGAATGAGCACACACGCAAAAATAAACATTCAGACACGGGGAGGTCTAGGCTGAAGAGAGAAATTGCCTTCTGTGAGACCTCATTTGCTGGCTACCATGCTGGGTGTTCCAAATACAGAGGGCGGCAAGCAGATTGAGCCTTTGAAAGTGAGCTCCTTGCTTGAAGAGTGGAAGTGGACATGAAACCAGACCTCTTTCTTCTTCCTCTGTAATATCAAGTCACTGGGAAGGTCTTGAGGACCTCAGTGAACAGTATGGCCCTTTTCCTTGAGCCCCAGAATCTACCTTGCCAATTTTCCATGCCTTTCAAAACATCAGGGTGGTATTTAAACCATTCTCTTCCCTTCTTCTCCTTTCTTTCCTCTTAACTTCTTTGCTGCCCCTTGTTTTCTGGCGTTTTGACAGTCTTCTTTCAGCAATCGGCGTTACATTTTTCCCAGATTCCATTAATCCTTTGGTGAGTATTTAAGGATGCTTTTCCTATTGGAAATTTCTGTCTACTTGCCTGGCAGTAGGAGAGATGATGCTTCCAGGATTCTTTCTGGCAATTCTGACATGGTTATAGCAATGTAAGATCCAGTGTCCCAATGTGTATCTACTTAGTACTAAGTAGTACTAAGTAGTACATTCATTGTCCCAGTGCTGTGACATGAGATTCAGGTTTTTTTTTTTTTGTTTTTTTGTTTTTTTTTTTTTTTTTTCAGACACTCCCTGCCTCTGGTGTCCTTGGCTAAAAGTCAAGGGCAGCTTGTTGAACAGGGTATTAGGATCTTAGGTTAAACTCCTTAAGCTGATCTGGATATACTAAGCTTAACTCACATCTCTGTGCAGCTCTGTCCTTCACGTCTTCAAGGACAATCAGCTACCCTCAATGCCCATGACTCAGTAGGATCCCATGCTATTGGCCTGTAGCGATCTCCCATTGTGGGTTCTCTCTCTCTTCACCTAGAATTCAACTCCTGTCTTGCTGTCCTCAATACTCTGAAGGCACACATTGGTCACAGATTAGCTGCTGTGCCCACGGACCTGTTCATTTTAATTGAATTAGTGCCCAACATTTAAAGATCAGAAGATTTCAACAGAAAAGTCATATTTTTTTGTTTTTTCATTGAAACCCAAGCAAGACAAAAGAGAAGATCTAGTGACCTGGGCTAACCTGGAAGGAATGCCTGGAGAGCGTCTAATCTGTTCCCAAAGTTGATCCAACCCCCTTCTTCCTGCACTCGGTCCATCCTTTGTACCTTGAACTAAAAATGGATAATTCCATCCCATCTTTCTCATTTCTTCTCTTCTCAAGTGTGTTCAATCTTTTGTTTAATTCATTAAATTTTTTTCCCATTATCATAGTTATCATTTTGAGAAACTGTATTGGGTTCTTTTTCAAATTCTTGACTGTTTTGACCATTCTTTGTAGTATCAGATTCTTTTTTTTAAATGTGTTTTCATATTTTTAATTCCTTAAAGCTTATGAAAAATAGTTATATTACCCTGTGAGCCTCAGGACTCCAATATCTGAAGATGTTGTGATTCTGTGTGTGCCCTGATTTGTCCCTCAGCTTTGTGGCAGCTTGACCTGTGATTTCTCTGGGGCTCTGGTTGAAGTTGACTTTCTCCCTAAAGGATTTATATCTATTCCTGACTACCACCTGGCACACCCCCAATCTGAGACCACGTTAAGGTTTCTTGAACCACAAATGTATTCCTGACACTGAGGGGTCCCAGCTGTATGTGGTGGATAGCATGGGGGTCACCTCCACTGGGCTACTCTGACTCCTGCTCGTCTCCTGAGCTACTGACCCTCAGACAAGGCTTTGGCACCTGTTCCCCGACTACAAATGATGTTCTGTGATCGTGGATCGGTGAGTCATCTCAGAGTAAAATGTAGCAGTTTGTCGGTATTGTTGAGTAACAATATTTGGATTTATGATTTGTCCCTGATTTTTGTGGAATCTGGGGAGGAAGTTTGGGTTTCAATGGTTAAGACTGGTCATGTAGCTAGAATTTATCTATTAGAGACCCCCACCACGAGCAGTTCCTGGTACCAAGGCACCCAGGTGCCTCACCCACCTGGTCTCCCATCCATAGGTGCACAAGTACACACAAGCACACATACCAGTTCCTGTTACCACCTGGAGACAAGGCTCTCCTAGGAGACCCAGGCATGGAAGGACAAAAAAGCTGAGGCCTGCGGTCTCCAGACCCCTTTCCATGCATGTCCTTCTGCTGCTGCTAGTGTGCTGAATCCTTTGTCAGCTGTTTTGTGAGTTTAAACTGAATCTTGTGAGTTTTTCCAGCAGTGAAACACCCGAGGGGATTGATATGTAATAAACATACTAGAGGCTCCTTCTGGGGTCCCCACCTTGTTCAGGCTATTTCACTGTCTTCCCAGAGCTCTGAAGAGCCGAAGAAGGGAAATCTCAGTGTCTTTCATGGTTTGCTGCAAATACACTGGGCTCCTCCCTTCACTCTGCTTTTTGATTCCTCTGAGGACTCCTTACTTCCTACCCAGGTCACAGATGTGTTTTATCCACAATTTTTTTTTTCTTTTCTTTCTTTCTGTTTATTTGAGAAAGAGAGTGCACAAGCAGGAGGGAGGGGCAGTGGGAGAGGGAGAAGCGGCTCCCCACTGAGCAGGGAGCCAAACTCGAGACTCAATCCCAGGACCCCAGGATCATGACCTGAGCTGAAGGCAGACTCTTAACCAACTGAGCCACCCAAGTGCCCCAGAATTGCTTTCACAAGAGGGACCTTATTCAGTGCATCCAATCTTCTAAACTGCCAGAAACAAAAATCTCCAAGTCTATGTGTGTGATACACACACGCGAGGGATATGTATGTGCCTACATCTCTACATCTCCATACACAAACGTTTTCATATGTGCCTAGACAGCCCAGCCTTGACACTTTGCTGTTACTAGAGGTGTTGTCCTCTCTTTCCCTCCACTGTGCCTCTTTGCACCGTGTCAATCAACCACCTGCTGCCTGCAGACCACCTGTGGCTTACTGCCCATTTTGTAGATAAAGTTTCCCCCAAACTCAGCCACACCCAGTTGTTTCTGGCTTGTCAGAGTGTGCTCTAATGGCTGATTAGGAAGCCACAAAGACCTTCTGGTCCACAAAGCCTAAAATATCGACTATGTGCCCCTTTATAGAAGGAAAAGAAGGGCTCCGAAGTGCCTCATTGTTGCATTCTGCGTCTCATCGTTTGATGTCTGCTATTATTTGAAATTACACGGTGTTTCAAATCGGAGCGTGTTCTGCCTGCTGTGAAAAGTTCACGAAGCATCTTCAGGGGAATGATGCTGTGGGGTATCTTGTATTGGATGTCAACATATCCACATTGTGGGTGGGTGTGTATGAAAGGTTCACAGTGACATCTGACAGCGCTCTATCAGGAATTCATGAAGAACAGGAGATTTTCTGATTCTGGAGAACGGAATTGCTGACCAGCCCAGGACTGTACCTGGGCCTCTGACATCAAGAAGCAAGGAATTCAGGGTGTCTGAGTGGCTCAGTCAGTTGGGTGTCTGCCTTTACTCAGGTCATGATCTTAGGGTCCTGGGATCCAGCCCTGCATTGAGCTCCCTCCTCATTGGGGAGTCTGCTTCTTCCTCTGTCCTTCCCACCTGCTCCTGCTCTGTGTCTCTCTCTGTCTCTCTCTCTCTCAAATACATAAATAGAATCTTTGGGAAAAAAAAAAGAGAAACAAGCAATTAAAACCACAGGGTCAAGGAGCCAATGGAGAAACCTATAGAGATAAATCTGACTCCGGGGTCTTACTGCAGCCCAAGTAACGGTGAAGTCCAGCAGGGGCCGGGCTTCCAGGCCAGGTGGAGAAGAATTCGGCTGAGTGCAGCCACTGCTTCTGTTCCAAGGGGACCACTGGGCAGGGAGCCCTGGCTAGAAATCACCTCGCCTTGAGGACCAGGGGATTGGGGCTGAAGACCCTCTAAGGCACACTGTGCTTCTCTTTTACCTGCTGTGCCCCTGAAACCAGGGATCAGTTTGGAGAGCTTGGGGGTCAAGAGAGGTTAATCCAATACCTCTCTGAGGACCTGGGCTGAACGAAACATCCAGGGAAGATCAAATCCTGGAGTTTCAGAGTCGTGCTCCAGGTAAGGGGTTAGGAGACTGTGTTTCCAAAGGTTCTGATTAGTGAATGACGCTGCAGCCCAGGACTGAGCCAGCATTGGCTGGGCAGTGGCCATTTCATTGATTGGTCCACAGTCGGTCAGAAGGAAGGAGGCTCACATTGCTTTTTTCTGAGGCTGTGTCATCTCAGTCACCCACATCCATGGGCCTCACATACCTGGAGCTGCCTGACCCGGGGCCGTACATGGCACATACGGGTAACTTGCAAGTGACTTCTCACGCTGGCCGTGGCCGCCCTACCCTCCGGGGAGGCACTTCACAGGCAGTGCTGAACCTGGCCCAGCACTCTCTCCTGCCTTCTTTCCCATGGGTGTTCCTGCCACTACCTGATTTCCATCACCTGAGCCTAAGAGCTGGCTCCTGCTTCTCACAGATTCCATCTTGGGGTCTTGGCATTTGTCATTGGTGTCCTCCGTCTCTAAAGAGGCCTGCTTGGTTTCTTGTCCTGCCATTCCCCATGCATCCTTGGCTCATTGCCCTAGCCAGCTCCCTCCTCCTGCCGCTACCAGTGCTATTCTCTCCAGGGTAGTCCCAGTTCCTCGTGGTGGCCTGTAAGCTTCCTCACGGTTGGCCCTCACCTGGAACTTCCTTTCCAGGATCACACTCCTCCCTGCCTTCTAGCCCATCCCAATGGTTTATTCACATCCTGATGTTCAGGTAGGCCAGCCATGTTCTCCTCCCACTGTACCTGGCTGTGGCCACCATCCCCACACTGGGCTGTCCCACACAGGGCTGTTCTACACCAAATATCCCACTCTGGATGTCTCAGGCTCAACTGTCCCACACTGGGATGTCCCCTACTGGACTGTGTCACACCAAGCTGTATCACACTGGACTGTCCCACACGGGAATGTCCCACACTGGGCTGTTTCACACCGGGTGGCCCCACACTGAAATGTCCCACACTGGACTGTGTCACACCAAGCTGTCTCACATTGGACTGTCCCAAACTGGAATGTCCCACACTGGGCTGTCCCACATTGGACTGTGTCACACCAAGCTGTCCCATACTGGAATGTCCCATACTGGGCTGTCTCACAGCGGGCAGTCCCACACTGGGCTGTAACACACTGGGCTGTCCCACACTGGACTGTGTCACACCAAGCGGTCACACACTGGAATGTTCCACACTGGGCTGTCCCACACTGGAATGTTCGACACTGGATTGTCTCACACTGGAATGTTCCACACTGGACTATATCACACTGGAATGTCCCACACTGGGCTGTCCCAAACTGGGCTGTCCCACACTGGCTTGTGTCACACTAAGCTGTCCCACACTAGAATTCCCCACACCAAACTGTCCCACGCTGGAATGTCCCACACTGGAATCTCCTACACCGCTCTCACTGGGCTGTTCCTCACTGCACTGCCCCACCCTGGGCGGTCCCTCACTGGACTGTACCCACTGTACCCGCACTTGACTATACCACTCTGGGCTCAGGTGTCTGGCAGTCTCATTTGTTTGGTCTTCCTTAGACCCTGTGCTGGAATATAAGCTCCCTTTGGGTAGGAGTCTTGGTTTTATTCATAAATCAATTCCCTTAACACAGAGCAGCACTTAGTCCAGAGAGGATGCTCAATAAATATTTGCAGGAAGAAGGAATTTGAAAAGGTTTTTCTTTGTAATCCATTATAGTCCCTAACAACCTTTCCTACCAATAAGTTTTCCCTCTGTTCAAATTAAATCCCTCTGCTACAAAGCCAGCGTTTCCTTGTCTGGGTTTCTGATGCAGCTGGCAAACCAATTAGGCTCCCATTGCCATTAAGAACAGTAACCTGGATTCAAAGGATTCAGTGAGTCTTTGCTGAAGATTTTTTCTCATCTACTCTGAGTAATCTCCATGTCTTGAATATTTCTTCAGAAACTTTTTACTATTTTCACAGGCTAATCTGGAAAAGGCCCATATTAGACAGGCGGTTTTTGGTGTTTACAAAATAGTACAAGGTTTGTTCTCTTCTCTTTTAAAACCTACAAGGTTCTGGAAAGCAGCTTGAAAGCAAAGGCCGATGGAGCTCAAGTAGGCTCATGGTGTGCTTTGGGCTGGGAGGGTCTATGATCCTGAATGCTGGTGGTTTTGGGTGTGTTTCTTTTTTTTTTTTATTTTAAATGTTATTTTATTTTGTTATTTTATTATTTTAAACCTATTATTTCAAGCCATGTAATTTGAGACAATACCTAAAACTCTTCAAACTGAGGTGCCTTGAACTTTTTTTTTTTTTAATCTATAAACATATATTTTTATCCCCAGGGGTACAGGTCTGCAAATCGCCAGGTTTACACACTTCACAGCACTCACCATAGCACATACCCTCCCCAATATCCATATCCCCACCCCCCCCTCCCAAACCCCTCCCCCCATCAACCCTCAGTTTGTTTTGTGAGATTAAGAGTCACTTATGGTTTGTCTCCCTCCCAATCCCATCTTGTTTCATTTACTCTTCTCCTACCCCCTTAACCTCCCATGTTGCATCTCCTCTCCCTCATATCAGGGATATCATATGATAGTTGTCTTTCTCCAATTGACTTATTTCGCTAAGCATGATACCCTCTAGTTCCATCCACGTCGTCGCAAATGGCAAGATTTCATTTCTTTTGATGGCTGCATAGTATTCCATTGTGTATATATACCACTTCTTCTTTATCCATTCGTCTGTTGATGGACATCTAGGTTCTTTCCATAGTTTGGCTATTGTAGACATTGCTGCTATAAACATTCGGGTGCACCTGCCCCTTCGGATCACTACGTTTATATCTTTAGGGTTAATACCCAGCAGTGCAATTGCTGGGTCATAGGGTAGTTCTATTTTCAACATTTTGAGGAACCTCCATGCTGTTTTCCAGAGTGGTTGCACCAGCTTGCATTCCCACCAACAGTGTAGGAGGGTTGCCTTTCTCCTCATCCTCGCCAGCATCTGTCATTTCCTGACTTGTTAATTTTAGCCATTCTGACTGGTGTGAGGTGATATCTCATGGTGGTTTTGATTTGTATTTCCCTGATGCCGAGTGATGTGGAGTACTTTTTCATGTGTCTGTTGGCCATCTGGATGTCTTCTTTGCAGAAATGTCTGTTCATGTCCTCTGCCCATTTCTTGATTGGATTATTTGTTCCTTGGGTGTTGAGTTTGCTAAGTTCTTTATAGATTTTGGACACTAGCCCTTTATCTGATATGTCATTTGCAAATATCTTCTCCCATTCTGTCAGTTGTCTTTTGGTTTTGTTCACTGTTTCCTTTGCTGTGCAAAAGCTTTTGATCTTGATAAAATCCCAAAAGTTCATTTTTGCCCTTGCTTCCCTTGCCTTTGGTGATGTTCCTAGGAAGATGTGGCTGCGGCTGAGGTCGAAGAGGTTGCTGCCTGTGTTCTCCTCAAGGATTTTGATGGATTCCTTTCTCACATTGAGATCCTTCATCCATTTTGAGTCTATTTTCGTGTGTGGTGTAAGGAAATGATCCAATTTCATTTTTCTGCATGTGGCTGTCCAATTTTCCCAACACCATTTATTGAAGAGACTGTCTTTTTTCCATTGGACATTCTTTCCTGCTTTGTCGAAGATGAGTTGACCATAGAGTTGAGGGTCTATTTCTGGGCTCTCTATTCTGTTCCATTGATCTATGTGTCTGCTTTTGTGCCAGTACCATGCTGTCTTGATGATGACAGCTTTGTAATAGAGCTTGAAGTCCGGAATTGTGATGCCACCAACTTTGGCTTTCTTTTTCAATATTCCTTTGGCTATTCGAGGTCTTTTCTGGTACCATATAAATTTTAGGATTATTTGTTCCATTTCTTTGAAAAAAATGGATGGTACTTTGATAGGAATTGCATTAAATGTGTAGATTGCTTTAGGTAGCATAGACATTTTCACAATATTTATTCTTCCAATCCAGGAGCATGGAACATTTTTCCATTTCTTTGTGTCTTCCTCAATTTCTTTCATGAGTACTTTATAGTTTTCTGAGTATAGATTCTTAGTCTCTTTGGTTAGGTTTATTCCTAGGTATCGTATAGTTTTGGGTGCAATTGTAAATGGGATGGACTCCTTAATTTCTCTTTCTTCTGTCTTGTTGTTGGTGTAGAGAAATGCAACTGATTTCTGTGCATTTGATTTTATATCCTGACACTTTACTGAATTCCTGTACAAGTTCTAGCAGTTTTGGAGTGGAGTCTTTTGGGTTTTCCACATAGAGTATCATATCATCTGCAAAGAGTGATAGTTTGACTTCTTCTTTGCCGATTTGGATGCCTTTAATTTCCTTTTGTTGTCTGATTGCTGAGGCTAGGACTTCTAGTACTATGTTGAATAGCAGTGGTGATAATGGACATCCCTGCTGTGTTCCTGACCTTAGCAGAAAAGCTTTCAGTTTTTCTCCATTGAGAATGATATTTGCGGTGGGTTTTTCATAGATGGCTTTGATAATATTGAGGTATGTGCCGTCTATCCCTACACTTTGAAGAGTTTTGATCAGGAAGGGATGCTGTACTTTGTCAAATGCTTTTTCAGCATCTATGGAGAGTATCATATGATTCTTGTTCTTTCTTTTCTTAATGTGTTGTATCACATTGATTGATTTGCGGATGTTGAACCAACCTTGCAGCCCTGGAATAAATCCCACTTGGTCGTGGTGAATAATCCTTTTAATGTACTGTTGAATCCTATTGGCTAGTATTTGGCGAGAATTTTTGCATCTGTGTTCATCAAGGATATTGGTCTGTAGTTCTCTTTTTTGATGGGATCCTTGTCTGGTTTTGGGATCAAGGTGATGCTGGCCTCAATAAAATGAGTTTGGAAGTTTTCCTTCCATTTCTATTTTTTGGGAACAGTTTCAGGAGAATAGGAATTAGTTCTTCTTTAAATGTTTGGTAGAATTCCCCCGGGAAGCCATCTGGCCCTGGGCTTTTGTTTGTTTGGAGATTTTGATGACTGTTTCAATCTCCTTACTGGTTATGGGTCTGTTGAGGCTTTCTATTTCTTCCTGGTCAGTTGTGGTAGTTTATATGTCTCTAAGAATGCATCCATTTCTTCCAGATTGTCAAATTTGTTGGCGTAGAGTTGCTCATAGTATGTTCTTATAATTCTCTGTATTTCTATGGTGTTCGTTGTGATCTCTCCTCTTTCATTCATGATTTTATTTATTTGGGTCCTTTCTCTTTTCTTTTTGATAAGTCTGGCCAGGGGTTTATCAATCTTATTAATTCTTTCAAAGAACCAGCTCCTAGTTTCGTTGATTTGTTCTATTGTTTTTTGTTTTTTGTTTTTTTTTTTTTTTTGGTTTCTATTTCATTGATTTCTGCTCTGATCTTATGATTTCTCTTCTCCTGCTGGGTTTAGGGTTTCTTTCTTGTTCTTTCTCCAGCTCCTTTAGGTGTAGGGTTAGGTTGTGTACCTGAGACCTTTCTTGTTTCTTGAGAAAGGCTTGTACCGCTATATATTTTCCTCTCAGGACTGCCTTTGTTGTGTCCCACAGATTCTGAACCGTTGTGTTTTCATTATCATTTGTTTCCATAAATTTTTTCAATTCTTCTTTAATTTCCTGGTGACCCATTCATTCTTTAGAAGGATGCTGTTTAGTCTCCATGTATTTGGGTTCTTTTCAAATTTCCTCTTGTGATTGAGTTCTAGCTTTAGAGCATTGTGGTCTGAAAATATGCAGGGAATGATCCCAATCTTTTGATACCGGTTGAGACTTGACTTAGGACCTAGAATGTGATCTATTCTGGAGAATGTTCCATGTGCACTAGAGAAGAATGTGTATTCTGTTGCTTTGGGATGAAATGTTCTGAATATATCTGTGATGTCCATCTGGTCCAGTGTGTCATTTAAGGCCTTGATTTCCTTGTTGATCTTTTGCTTGGATGATCTGTCCATTTCAGTGAGGGGAGTGTTTAAAATCCCCTACTATTATTGTATTCTTGTCGATGTGTTTCTTTGATTTTGTTATTAATTGGTTTATATAGTTGGCTGCTCCCACGTTAGGGCATAGATATTTAAAATTGTTAGATCTTCTTGTTGGACAGTTCCTTTGAGTATGATATAGTGTCCTTCCTCATCTCTTATTATAGTCTTTGGCTTAAAATCTAATTGATCTGATATAAGGATTGCCACTCCTGCTTTCTTCTGATGTCCATTAGCATGGTAAATTCTTTTCCACCCCCTCACTTTAAACCTGGAGGTGTCTTCGGGTTTAAGATGAGTTTCTTGTAGGCAACATATAGATGGGTTTTGTTCTTTTATCGATTCTGATACCCTGTGTCTTTTGACTGGGGCATTTAGCCCATTAACATTCAGGGTAAGTATTGAGAGATATGAATTTAGTGCCATTGTATTGCCTGTAAGGTGACTGTTATTGTATATTGTCTCTGTTTCTTTCTGATCTACTACTTTTAGGGTCTCTCTTTGCTTAGAGGACCCCTTTCAATATTTCCTGTAGAGCTGGTTTGGTATTTGCAAATTCTTTCAGTTTTTGTTTGTCCTGGAAGCTTTTAATCTCTCCTTCTATTTTCAATGATAGCCTAGCTGGATATAGTATTCTTGGCTGCATGTTTTTCTCATTTAGTGCTCTGAATATATCATGGCCAGCTCTTTCTGGCCTGCCAGGTCTCTGTGGATAAGTCTTCGCTGCCAATCTAATATTTTTACCATTGTACGTTACAGACTTCTTTTCCCGGGCTGCTTTCAGGATCTTTTCTTTGTCACTAAGACTTGTCAATTTTACTATTAGGTGACGGGGTGTGGACCTATTCTTATTGATTTTGAGGGGGGTCCTCTGAACCTTCTGGATTTTGATGCTTGTTCCCTTGCCATATTGGGGAAATTCTCTCTAATAATTCTCTCCATATACCTTCTGCTCCCCTCTCTGTTTCCTCTTCTTCTGGAATCCCAATTATTCTAATGTTGTTTCGTCTTATGGTGTCACTTATCTCTCGAATTCTCCCCTCGTGGTCCAGTAGCTGTTTGTCCCTCTTTTGCTCAGCTTCTTTATTCTCTGTCATTTGGTCTTCTATATCGCTAATTCTTTCCTCTGCCTCATTTATCCTAGCAGTGAGAGCCTCCATTTTTTATTGCACCTCATTAATAGCTTTTTTGATTTCAACTTGGTTAGATTTTACTTCTTTTATTTCTCCAGAAAGGGCTTTTATATCTCCCGAGAAGGTTGCTTTAACATCTTCCATGCCTTTTTCAAGCCCGGCTAGAACCATGAGAATCGTCATTCTGAACTCTATATCTGACATATTACCAATGTCTGTATTGATTAGGTTCCTAGCCTTTGGTACTGCTTCTTGTTCTTTTTTTTTGTTGTGAATTTTTCCGCCTTGTCGTTTTGTCCAGATAAGATATATGAAGGAGCAAGTAAAATACTAAAAGGGTGGCAACAACCCCAGGAAAATATGCTTTAGCCAAATCAGAAGAGATCCCAAATCATGAGGGGGGAGAAAGGGGTTCAGAAAGAAAAAAAAAAAAAGAAACTATTAAAAAAAGAAAGCCGATAAGGAAAAAAATATAAAAAGAGGAAAAAATATATATATATAAGATAAACTATTTAAAAAACGATAAAAAAGAAAACGGTAAAAGTTAAAAAAATTTAGCAGAAGAAGAGAAAAAGAAAAAAAAAATTAAAAAAGAAAAAAAATTAAATTAACTGCAAGGCTAAAAAATCATGGGAATAAAGCCATGAGTTCCGTGCTTTGTTTTCTTCTCCTCTGGAATTCCGCCACTCTCCTTGGTATTGAAACTGCACTCCTTGGTAGGTGAACTTGGTCCTGGCTGGGTTTCTCGTTGATCTTCTGGGGGAGGGGCCTGTTGTAGTGATTCTCAAGCGTCTTTGCCCCAGGCGGAGTTGCACCGCTCTTACCGAGGGCCGGGCTGAGTAATCCGCTCGGGGTTTGCTGGGTTTGCTTTCGGGAGCTTTTGTTCCCTGAGCGCTTTCCGTAGAGTTCCGGAGGGCGGGAATGAAGATGGCGGGAATGAAGAGCCTGGGGCCCACTCCTCAGTGCGCCCTCATATTACAGCGCCCAATGAATCCCGTCACCCTGGCCTCCGGCCGCGCTCCGAGCTGACAGAGCCTGCGACCGGTTCAAGGCAACCCTGAGCTGAGAGTCACTCCTCGGCTCTGTCTCTGTAGCCGGCTTCCCCGTTCTAATACCGGTAAGCTCTGCGACACTCAGACACCCCCGATCCTTCTGCGACCCTGCGGGACCTGAGGCCGCGCTGACCCCGCCTGGGCTTCACCCCAGTTAAGCCTCTGGAGCGATGTCCCTCAGCGGAACAGACTTTTAAAAGTCCTGATTTTGCTCCGTTGCTCTGCCGCTCGCCGGGAGCCGGCCCCTCCCGCCCTGGTCTATCTTCCTGTCGCTTTGGATTCACTTCTCCGCCAGTCCTACCTTTCAGATAGTGGTTGATTTTCTGTTTCTAGAATTGCTGTTCTTCTTCTCTTCAATCTCCCGTTGGATTTGTAGGTGTTTGCAATCTTTAGATAAGCTATTTAGCTGATCTCCCGCTACCAGAAGTAGTCTCAGCCTGCTACTTCTCCGCCATCTTGACTCCTCCCCCTTGGGTGTGTTTCTAATGAGAATCATCAGGGAATAAAGTGGCTTCATCCCCCCCTCATATGGTGGAAAGCTCTGTCGGCAAATTCAGCCTGTATGGCTTGTCCTCTCAGCGCTGGCTCAAGACCAGGATTCTGTCCCTGAGAGAGGATTGTCCTCACAAATGTTGAAACTAGGCAAGACAAGGCAACACCCCATCCCTTTTCTCTACCCTTCCATCCACCTGGAAAGTTGCCCACAAATGGGAACAGGTCAGGGCGGAGAGAAGGTGTGAGGGGTAGCATTTTACTGTGGAGCAAATGTCTCCCGAAACGCAGTGTCCAAGACTCAAGATGCTTCAAGAACTGGGGCCCTGAGCTGCTTTGTTGGAGCTTGTAGAGAATCTCAGGGGGCATTGTATGGAAACGGTGCCAGAACCTCGATTGTGCTATTTACCTGTGTGGCAATGAAGGGGTGTCAGGATGGCCAAAACTCTACTGGACTTCTCCAGTAGACGGTCTCCTTCACTCTTGCTCTGTCTTCTGGATTCCACTTCCATACTAATCCTGAATATCTTTCTAAGAATAATCTTTCTAAAGCCCAATCAAGATGTGTCTCTGCTTTGTGGGCTTCAATACCCCTCGTGATGCCCAGACTTAAGCTTGTGCTCTATGGCGCTTTATGACCTGTCTAGTCTCTCCCTCCCTGGCTTCCCTTCTGCTCTCAGCCTACTGTAGACATGGGCTGCCAGGGGCTTCAGAGTCTGCAAACTCCTGCTTCTCCTGCCCAGCCCCCTTCCTCACCTTCCTCATTGTTTCTCATGTCCCATGTCCTTCTCCTATTTTTCCTTACTGGACTAAACTCTATCCATCTTTTCAAACAACACTTATGGGTCTCTAATTTTCTGCCCTTCTAGCTTCTCAGCGTCATTAAGAAGTGTTTGTTCATTTATAAGCATTTACTGATTGTCTGCTACATGCCAGGTGTTAGAAATAGAGCCAAGGCAAAGACTCAGACTTCGCCCTTAAGGAGCACGCAGACTGGATTTCCAAGGGTCCTGCTCCTAGTTCATGAACTGCAAGGAGTGAGAAAATCGACAGACCATCCCTTGTATACAGGAAGCACTTAATCATTACTAGCTGAATTTTGTTTAAAAGTTAGAAATGAAATATGAGCTTTTCGAGTCATAGGAATACACCATCACTCATATATCAAAGTGTGATATTCCCTTTATGGTGAACATAAATGCCAGTGTGATTACATGTATTTATTAGTGTAATGTGCTGTTTTGCCAGCATCTCAGGTCTAGCAGGAACCAAAATGCAAGTTTTCTCCAGGATGAACATTTCGCCATGCCCTGCATAAAACCTTCCATTCTGGGCTCAGAGAGAACACTGAAAGTTTGGAATTTATGTTTAGCGTTGTCCTAATGGTATGCCATGGTTGCTATGGAAATGGTGGTATTGTTTATTATTGAATGAAGAGCAAAAATGAGTCCAATAAGATAAATCTATAATATTGATATTCGAACAATCTTGGAATGTGGTGATTTTGTTTTTTCTTCTGCATTTGTCAGAAGCAGATTGAAAAAAACCTTCCAATTAGTGGAAGGCCACACTGCATTTGTGCATCCGCTGGCCCCCTGAGGTAACTCATTTCTGATAATAAAAAGGAGCATTACTTAATTAAAACTTTCATTATGTTGATGGATCGGGCAACCATAAAATGCACCTCAGCAAATAATTTATTGACCATATGATAATGAGGGAACATGCCTAAGCTGCTGGAAAGTCCTCCTGAGTCCATGGAGAACAATATGGAGAATTGATCACTTTCAGTGTGTATGTGCTAAAACGGGAAATGATCCGCTCAGCAGTCTGTGTGTTCCCCTCCATAGCTAATAGAAACTTTGTTGCACTTATACTCAGTGGGGGATCAAATCTCAATTTAAAAAAATTTCTGTCAACAGTCATTTGTCAAGCTTAGTAAGAAGAGTGATAAAGACTGAAGAGATTCAGCGTTGCTAAAATGGCACCAGTGGCTCTCAGAAAACTGGGGGGATGCTCGCTGACCTCACATAGGCTGCCAAAAAGATTTGAGGACCAAATAAAATGGTTGGATTTGAATGGCACGGCCAGCTCTGCAGAAGAGCAACTCATTTAGTTTTGGCTTTAATCTTTGGAGAGAAATGCTCTGTATCCAGTGATAATGATGCAAAGCCTATTCTGATCTTTTCAATAGCCCCATTTTTGGCAGGCCTTCCCAATTTGGGGGGCCAATTTCTCCAAGTAGAACAAGAGGGTGGATGAGGTTCTGTTGTTGCACAACTTGGTGGCTTTATAGATCAACTATTTTATTGTTCACTATTCTGTAAGTAAGGGATTCAGGGAAGGCGTGTACTCATCTCTGTTCCAGGTGTTGCCAGGTGGGCCAGCATCTGGACTGGGGATGGAAGAGCCAAGATGGCCCCACTCACACAGCTGGACTTTTGGTAATGACTATCAGCTGGGGTACCTTGGTTCTTTTCCCTGTGTCCTTTCTCCTTCTCCAGGATTTCTTGCTCCCCATGGCCTTAGTCTGTGAGGATACTGGACATCATTACTTGGCAAGAGGACAAAAAGTGAAGATGCCTTGCCTCTTCACAACTAGCTTGAGAGTCCCCACAAGTTCCCTTCTGCCACATTCTTTTGGTCAGTGCAAGTCACAGGGTCAGTTGAGGCTCAGGGAAGGGGACTAGACCCCTTCTTGGAAGAGAGAGCAGCACTTTCACACTGCAAAGAGCATGAGGAGTGGAGTGAGGGGGGCGGTTTTATGTGGTGATCTTAGGAGACAATCTGCCATGGGTGGGGAGACTATAATCACTTTTGAATGTTCAGCCAATCTTGGAAGTCATTGTTATGCCCTTTTATCTCTGAGCCCTGAAGTTAGAGAAACTGAGCCCAAGCAAGTTGCCTGCTCCCCAGCAACCCACTGTCCAAAATTTGGTTGTCACATATGCTATGGACACCAGAATAAGCCAATATGCTAGCAAGGTGTTTCAATGGAACAGTCAAGGTCCTCACTGATCATCTGGCTTCCACACTCATCTGTCTGGTGTAAAGTTATCTCTCAAAGAGACACCTGATTAAAACCAAATTTACAGTATTGAAGCCAGACAATAACGGAGCTGAATGAAGTCAGTGTCTTAATATCTTCCAGAAAGACTCAAGGGAGCTGTCTTGCTGGGTGGTTAATTGTTTCATCCCCTTAGGTTGGACAAACCCATTTCAATTTTTAAAATACCTTAAACATTATTATTAGTTTTCATCAGGCAAACTGTTTATTTTAGCCCTGCTATCATTTCCCAGTATCACTTCCTCTTATTGTCAATGAATGACCCTGGGAGATCTTCCATGGTTGCCTACCAAAAGCTAGCTGAAGCCAGGGGCTACCCCTGTCCCTAGAAGGGGGGATGATCAACTTTCCAAAGGACAAGGGACACTGCAGAATTCTAATACTAGAATTGAGTACTTGTGCATCATTGAATTCCTTTGTCTCTGAGTCCCAGGCAGCAGCAGGTAATGTCTTTAGGTATTTTCCAGTCCTTGCCAGACAAGAACACTTGTCTGTTCTTACTGGTAAGATAATCCGCTCTTTTTCCCAACCAAAACTGCTATGGAAAACAGAATACACTGGGGTACCTGCAAATTTGTAGAAATATTTGGACTTTTTTAGGGCTGTTTATTTTCATGACCAACCCTATGCATATACTCATATGTTCAAACAACAACAGTACTCAGTAGATGCCACAGATTTTGACCTCTGGGCCAAGGAGTGAATATGTGACCTGCTAAGTAGAGGGCATTATCCCCCAGCAAGAGTAATTCCAAGGAGAAGTTATGTGACTAAAGTGGAGCAGATCAGTCTTGACACTGGAAAAAAGAAGCTCTGACTTACTGTGTGGTTGCTGGTGGGTCATTCACCAGCCTTACAGAGAAGGTCCCATGTCTACAGTAGGAGACAACAAGGACAATACACAAAAGGAAAGAGAGAAGCAGAGATGAGAGATGGCAGAGAAAAAGTTGGTGTCAGGACTGAGACCCCAGCTGTCATCCTGTAGATCCTGGGTCATGAAGGTCTTTCAGTTCTGTGAGCCATTTAGCAACTTTCCTTGCTACAAAAG
Source organism: Lutra lutra (assembly GCF_902655055.1). Lineage (NCBI taxonomy): Eukaryota > Metazoa > Chordata > Mammalia > Carnivora > Mustelidae > Lutra > Lutra lutra. The sequence continues at coordinate 102,495,529 of NC_062286.1, forward strand.
CCAATACCTTCCTTTTGTGCTTATCAACCTCTCACCATATAGAATTGCTATGTTTCAAAGAACACAGTTGACTCCTGGGTTTTTATTTCCACTCCATAAGGAAGCACATGATGACTGCATAATATTGTGATTATCCTTTGTAATAATATTGCCATAGAGAAATATAAAGATTTTGTAGACTAAGTAGATTATTATCTCATTAAAGTTAAAACATATATGTATAAAATATATGTAATGCAAATATCTCCTGGCTTGGTATCTCCTGTTGCTGATTGCATTTTAGCCGCATTGATATTTCCCATCCCACGTGTCCTTCTACAATGTGACCTCGACACTTAATCTATCAAGATGGGTGGTCCACGTTTCCTTCCTTTGGAGCTGGGCAACCTAGTGTCTCATTAGTAATGAACAGAAAGTGGCAGAAGTGAGGCAGTGTGACTTCTGAGGCTAAGTCATCATAGCAATGCTGTTCTTACCTTGTTAGTTGGGACACTTTTTTTTTTTTTTTTTTTTTTTTTGAGCACTGACCCACCAGGGAGTAAGACTGAATACCCTGAGGCCACCATACTGTGAGGAGGTGCAGGTCAATGGAGAGAGCATGTGTGGGTTGGAGTTGGCTAGTTGGAGTTGATAGTTCAAGAGAAGATTGCAGATGGAAATCAGTATCAATTACCAGACACATGGATAAAAACCCATTGTAGTGATGCCAAGCTCCATCCAGTCAGCCTCAGCATATTATTTCTGGGAGGTCTGGAAAGGGTCTCTTGCATGTACTCACAAACTGGTCACTGCCTGCTGTCTCTGCTGTTGTCACAGATCCATCCTTGTCACTGTCTTTCTCCTCTTGTTTGTGATGCTGCCTGAGATTTCCTATCCTTACCTTTGCCCTCCCTCCACTCTCATTTCAAAGTCCTTGTTGAAGAAGAATGATTCTAAAGCTTCCAGTATTTGGTAATTCCAAGGCTGGTGAAGGTTCAGTGTTGGGGTATGAAGAGACCTGTGTCCCTAATTTTTGGTCACACTTTGTCACCTGGTCTCCAGAGCAGCTCAGGGTGACACAAAGCCCTTCCTTAGCAGTTTCATGCCAGCCCTGGTCACCATGTCTTCTTCAATAGCTCTTAAAGAGCACTTACTGTGAGGCACAGGGCTATTCTAACCACTCCAAGAATATTAACTTACTTAAACTTTACAACAGCTCCATGAGTTTTGTTTTGTTTTCACAGGTGAAGATACTGAGTGGGAGGAATTTTCCCAGGCTCACTCAGCCTACAGTCAGAGAGCCAGGATTTAAATCCAGGTGGTCTACTTGAAGTCCATGCTTTAAAAAAAAAAATCATTTATTTGAGAGAGAGTGCACACCTGAGTGGTGGGAGGGACAGAGGAAGAGGGAAAGAGAGAATCTCAAGCAGACTCCCTACTGAGTGCAGAGCCTGATGTGGGGCTTGATCCCATAACCCTGAGATCATGACCTGAGCCAAAGCAGAGAGTCACTTAGCCACCTGAGCCACCCAGGTGGCCCCAAAGCCCATGCTTTTAACCATGGTCTCTTATGGGTCCTTGGTGGCTCTCATCTAGTCAGTGTGACCAGGGAGAGAACAGAGGCCACTCTATCTCCTCCACCTTCCTTGTCTCTCTTATGCCTCCTTCTAGGTTACCTTGCTGGTTGATCAATGTGTGTGTGTTGTGCATGTGTGAGTGAGCGAGCGTGTGCACGTGGACATTTGCATGCCTGTGCATCCATGTTTTTCTCTACTGTGTCTACTTGAAAGCCAATCGTGACTCGCCTGAGTCTGGATGAATGTGAGAGCAGCCGGTGTTTGTTATAAGAGATGAACAAGCCCTAACCCAGCCAACCTTAAAGGCATCTGGGTTTTTAAGAGCTTTCCAGGCTCTTTGATGAAATCTATCAGGCCAGACTAATGATGTTGCTGTTTGCCATTCATTCTCATCGGGTTTAATGAAGATAAAGGGGCTCTCTTTATGTGTCCAGTTGGGCTTAACAAATTAACCAGGCTGCCAAAAGGGTACATGCGAACAGAATATTTGTCCTCATAATGTTCATTAGGAGGGAGAAAGTTAACTAACCTTTTTTGCTGTGTTTCTTTTCCCAGGGCCCAGGGAAAGCTGCGAAGCTGAAACATCATCTCTAATCTTATTTCTGATGGGCCTTTCCCTAACTTCTCCTTTTATGATCTTTCCACAGATGTTATATTGAATCAGTATCATTATGTGTTTAAAAAAATATTATGCTCTGTGTCTCAGAGCTAACTATCCAGAACTAAATATTCTGGCCCTTTTCAGAAGATGACAAGCGATTAGAGATTTGGAAAGGGTGGCGGGATTGCTTGTTTGCTCCTTGTGTCCTCTCAACAGCTCCTCTTGAACGAAACAAAAACAGCAGTTCTCAGATTTTTGCTATAGGTTCATGGTATGACGATGAACAATTCCCTAAGCCAGATTGCAAAAACGGCCCCCAATTCTGCCCTTTCCTGAATGCATGCCTCTTTGCAATGTTAATTTTGTCCCTCTTCTCATTAAGGTGGGGGCCTGTACTTTGCACCTTGAAGCTGGGCTCAGATATGGGCTTTGTTTTGTTCCATGAGGCATTAGCAGAGGCTTGGAGGGAACTTGTGCTCTGGGGTTTGCTCTCTCTGGCTGCTCCTGGAATCTTGAGACCTTGTGTTACCTGGCTTAAGGTAGCAGGTGAGCCAAGTATATCTGACTCAAGTAAACCAAATCCCTATTGAGTTGGACTTTTGGGAGCTCAGACTATCAAAACTGGGAAGGGACACCTGGGTGGCTCAGTCAGTTGAGCGCCAGCTGACTCTCGGTTTTTGCTCAGGTCATGATAATGGGAGCAAGCCCCACTCAGCAGGGAATCTGCTTGAGATTCTCTCTCTCCCTCTCTCCTCCTCACCTTCTCTAAAATAAACAAATGTCTTAATAAAAAACCTGGGGATAATTCCATTTTGAAAAATCAGTTATACAACATGTAACCATATTCATGAATATCTAGCAGACTAAATAAAAGTAATTTAATAAAATTGACACAGTGTTATCATTTGGGTTTTTTTTTTAAGATTTTATTTATTTATTTGACAGAGAGAGACAGAGAGAGTGAACACAAACAGGAGGAGCAGGAGAGGGAGAAGCAGGCTCCCCACTGAGCAGGGAGCCCAACGCAGTACTCTATCCCAGAACCCCAGGATCACGACCTGAGCCAAAGACAGACACTTGACAGACTGAGACACCCAGGCTCCCCTGTCATTTGGGTTCTTTTCCCCAACTAGCTGCCTCCATCAGTGTCCGGATACAACAAGTTAGTTACAAAACAAAGCACAAGATAATATTACTCAGCCATCAGGAAGGAAGAATACCCAGTATTTGTATCAACATGGACAGAGCTGGAAGAGATTATGCTAAGTGAAATAAGTCAAGCAGAGAAAGACAATTATCATGTGGTTTCACTTATCTGTGGAACATAAGCAATAGCATGGAGGACATTAGGAGAAGGAAGGGAAAAATGAAGGGAGAGAAATCAGAGGGGGAGATGAACCATGAAAGACTATGGACTCTGGAAAACAAACTGAGGGTTTTAGAGGGGAGGGGGTGGGGGAATGGGTTAGCCCAGTGATGGATATTAAGGAAGGCACGTTTTGCATGGAGCACTGAGTGTTGTTATATGCAAACAATGAATCATGGAACACTACATCAAAAACTAATGATGTACTATATGGGGACTGACATAACACAATAAAAAAATTAAAACAAAAACAAAGCACAAAACCCCAACATGACAGGGCAAAAGTGAAGTAAGTCATCTAGGACCAAAGGGCTTTCACCTGTTCACTGAGTACTTCTGATCTATTTAATAGGCAAGGAAATTCAGAAGTCTGGGAGAACACTAGGTTAAAAAAAAAAATTACAATTAAAAAACAAACCCACAGAGATCAAAAACATTAATCAGAATAGCTTTGAATCCAACTTCCATGAGGAGGAAGTTTGCTGAGGGAGGCCATCCAGACCGAACACACTTGCACACGTCATTGTCTCACATACCATTCAGATCTTTTGTGTGGAACTGACTTAATGTCTTTCAAACTTGTAGAAACCCTGGGATTACAGGCAATAGGGAAATATTGCTCAGCTCGTGCAAAAGCTCAATACAAAAGAAAAATAAAAGAAAGACTTTGCTCCCAGTTTGGATGGTCTCATTTGCAGAGTCTGCTGTGATGGGACACAAGGACAAAGAAGGGAAGTGGGCTGTCTGAGGAAGTCATGTGTTCTCAACCATTTCCTTCCAATCCCACCATCTTGTCCTGGTAGGACAGGAAAGCAGCTCTTCACAGTGGATTTACAAATGTGTTTCTGGATTTTGTAGCTGTCAGTATGCTTCCTAGTTACACAAGTGTTTTGATTTTTGAAATGTAGCTCATTTGCAAACTTTGTAAGTTTGGAAATTATTTCCACATAAAAATGTTTTAAAATGTTGCTCCATGGAAAATACCTTAAAATATTCATCCTAATCTGTAGTTCATTGAGAACCCCTGTAAGTACCCACTACTGAACTGGTCACCATTGCAGATAATAATAATTAATAAACAATAACTCTGCTTCTTAAGTAAGGTTGATTCCTTTAAGAAGTTGGTATTTCTTATACTAAACCTTTTTTTTTTTTAGGTTCACAATCAGTCATAAATATTTTCAAAATAGAGATTTGATCTTGGCTTTGGTGGCTTCAAGTTATCACCATATCATGAGCCAAAATGTAGCTCAAGGACTTTGCTTTTTCTGAGGAGCAGTTATAAAAAACCATCTCCAAATAACTTCTCCTTGCCAGATCTTCAAGCCCTTGATGCTTTTGTCTCTAGGAACTGTATCCAAAGCGACTTTGCTTGGAGCTAGGTTTTTGTCCCTGTTGTTTTTTCTCTCTTCTCTGGAATTTCAAAACTTCTATGCAAGGAAGCTCAATGCCCTCTATGGGCTTTATAATGCATTAAAATTCCTCTTTCACCGTCTCACTTATTATCTGCAATTACACAGCACCGAAACAGTAGAAATTCCTCGATTTACCATGATGGGCTAATTTTGATGATTAAGGAGGAACTGTTACATTTTACGTCAATGCTCTGCTGTCATTATGGAATTAGTACTCACAGCCCTGGCTGGGGAGAATTCTGAGACCAAAGGGCTTGGGTGAAAATAAAGCAGGCGTGTCTTTGTTTCTAAAGTAGCTGGGACTTACAGGCTCTAAACATTGATCTTAAAATCTGGCATTTGAATGACTTTTCTGGAGATTTCAAAATGAATCTTGTGTGCTTTCCAGCCTCTGGCGGATCCTGGAATGGAAACAGATGACAGAAAGCCAATTTGCACCATGCCTCATCACTGAGAACTATACTGAAGCTCATGTTGTAAGTCATATAATAACATGGACCAGAGAAGGCCCTGTCCCTTCCAAGAGAGAATTATTTAAAAGCGCGAGGCTCCAGGCAGATGGAAAAAGGGATGGAACATATGGAATTCAGCGCTGTTTTTCTTGAAGCTCCTCAGGTAGGTTGCTTCAGGGGTGTTCACTGAATGAACCGTATGAAGAGGGTTTTAAACATCAAAGAGTGGTCAGAGAAGAAAGTCTTACAGTGCTTTTCTACTGAGAATTTTATGATTTTTTCCTTTTAGCTCTTGAAACCCAGTTCTCATTTTCAGTCCATGGCCAACATCCATCATTGGAGGAAAACAAAATTGTTCTTATTAAGATTTCTCAGACCAGCTGTGGCAGACGCTCTCCAATTCGCCGCCGCGCTCCTCCCCTCAGTATTCCCCTCCCATCCCAAGATATTCTACTGGTAGGACTTGTGACTCTCAAGACATGTCAGGGAGTTAGCCTTCTGGGAACAGCTTCTGGCCAAGGACATATGCAAGCTGGAGGGTCAATGCTTCCATATTCTCACACCTCAGGTGGGACCCATCTGAGTTATGTTTCATACTGTGAGCTCCCCAGGGGGATTAAGCCCCAGCTGCCTAGAATGGAAGTCTATTCATTGCTTCATTCCGTATTGGCCTCCTTGGTCTCACTTCCCTACTCTGCTATACCTACTTCTGAGGCACAGTACCCAAACAAACTCATATACCCCTCTGTTAGGGTTTGCCGCTAGAGGAACCCAACTAAAGACATAGCCTTTAAAAAGAGACACTTAATTGTATTTATTTATCACTCATTCACCATACTTTTACTGCAAGCCCACCATGCTTGAGGTACAATGCTAGTTGCTGAGGAAGGGAAGAGGACAGACATGTACCTTCCTATTTCTTAGAAGTGACTTAAGACAAGACACCATAAAGAGAGGGATGTGGATTCTCCGATTTCTCCAGCCTAACGATTCCTCCAGGGGCCCCCAGAATGATCCCCTTGTGTCTTCCAAACAGATGATGAAAGGAGGTTGTTACACAACTTCATTGGCTTTTTTCCTCCACCCACTGCTTCTTCTCAGTCTTATATCTGTGTCCCTATTCAGTTTTTTTTTGTTAGGGTCCGTGATCAAAGGAACGAGACTGACACAAAGCGAAAATCAAACAAAGCTTTATTTCACGCCAAGCATCAAAAATCAAATGACTGGTAGGGGCCATCTCTTATGAAGAGACGACGAGGACCCTGACAAGGTCACTCCCAAGAAGGCCGCTCTGGACGAGGCTGCTCCCAGGACCAGGCTACTCCGGCGAGGCTGCTCCCCGGACAAGTCCACTCCCAAGAAGAGGCCACTCTGGATGAGGCTGCTCCCAGGACGAGGTCGCTCCCCAGACAAGGCCACTCCGGATGAGGCTGCTCCGGATGAGGCTGCTCGACGATGAGACCGCATGCTGACGAGGCTGCTCCCCTGAATGACACCGCTCCGGCAAGGCCCCTCATGGCGGGGCCGCAGTTCCAGGTGGCGAGGCCTCTTGAGGCGGGGCTGAGGCTTGGGGTGGCAAGGCCTCTAGCGGCTCTCGTGGCTCTCGCGGCTCTCCTACTCCTCCCCAGCTTCAGCCTCGTAAACTGACCTTTATGGGGGGGGGGGGGGCGGCGGTTGAGCCCCGCCCACACACAGGTGGCCAATGGGATTTAAACTCACCTCAGTAAATATATGCACGCCCCACTGATTGGATGTCTTCACCTGGCCTGACCCGCCCTTGTATCTAGGCTTTGCAAGTAAGTTCCTCTGGGAGGGGCAGGGTCAATCTAAGTTCACTGCAGAGGGTCAATCTAAGTTTACTGCAACAAAATGGCTCCCTCTGACCAACCAGGCCCTTACATTTTAATTGAAGTCTAGTTGACACACCGTGCTACATTAGTTTCATGTGTACAACATAGTGATAGAACAACTCCGTTTTAAGTTCTTGAAGATGTTTATCTTGTTTTTGAAAATGACTACAGCAGGGCACCTGTGTGGCTCAGTGGGTTAAGCTACTGCCTTCAGCTCAGGTCATGATCTCAGGGTCTTGGGATCGAGTCCTACATCAGGCTCTCTGCTTGGCAGGGTCCCTGCTTCCCCCTGTCTCTCTGCCTGCTGCTCTGCCTACTTGTGATCTCTCTCTCTCAATCTGTGTCAAATAAATAAATAAAATCTTAAAAAAAAAAAAAGAAAAAGAAAATGACTAAAGTTTCTTTGAAATGTTTGACTGAAACAAAATATCCATACAGAAAGGTGCCCTTGTAACCCAAGAAGTCTGTCCTCAGACCCCGTGCAGAAGCTCCTCTCTGTTCCCACAAGGGTAATCACTATCCTGACTTCCCCAGCATGGTTTGCCTTTTCTTTTTTTACCTTAAATGTTCATGTCTGTGAGGTTCAACCATAGTTCTGTACTTAACTGTGTGATAGTTCATGCTCATTACTGTGTAGTATTCATGTGTGAATAACTGTGATTTATCTGCTCTACTGTTTTGTTCTGTTTTTTTAACGTAATCTCCATCCCCAAAGTAGGGCTTGAACTCACGACTCTCAGATTAAGTTGCACACTCTACCAACAGAGCCAGCCAGGTACCCCTATCTGTTTTGTTGATGGCAGTTGAGTGGTTTCTAGTGGAGCTTATTATGAATAGTGCTGCTGCGAACATTCTAGAACATATTTTGAGGACTACATGGGTGCATTTTCATTGAGTATAGATCAGCAATGACACTGTTAGGTCATAGAAGATGTGTGTGTGTTCAGGTGGATACTGACAGTTTTCAGTAGTTGGTATACTGGACTTCATCCCCACCAACAGGATATGAGAGCTCCATTGTTCCAAATCCTTTCTAATGTTTGGTTTTACCCATCGCTTCTCATTTTAGCTAGTCTGGTGGGCTCTGACTTTTTGATTTAACTATAAAGAAAGATTTATACATTTTATCCCTTTTTGGAGCAGAAAACCAGCAGTCTCATATAAGAGTTTTGTGATTAATAAAATTTTGCACCTGCTATTAAATTTTCTATTTTGTACATTTTTGTCCATAATCTTTGAAATTATGACTCATCCTGAGAACTGCATTTTGCAAAGCCAATCTGAATACTTTAATCCTTCTTGCCTCACCTGGGAGGTGTTTGCATCACCCCCCTCTCTATGAAATGTGGGTTCACCCACCTGAGTTGTCCCTCCCTGTCAGTCCTTTCCACCTCATTATCTCCCTGATGCTTTCATTTTTCACTCCATTTTCCTGCTTGATCTCCACCATTCTTTTGAAACACACCCCCCTTGCCCCACAAGTAACAAGCATTTCTTTAGTTTCCTTTTGCCTGTGTGTTCATCCTTTTCTCAGAAAGTCCTTGAGGGGACACACAAGTTAGTTTGCCTTCTTAAGTATTCTTTTTTGCTTCTAAATATTAATTTGTACTTAGAGCTGATCTAATGGTTAAGAGTGATTAACAGTGTAGGACTCTGAGATCAGACTTCCTCCCTTTCCTCTTTCTCTCCTTCCTTCCCTTTCCTTCATTTCCTTCCTTCCTTCCTTCCTTCCTTCCCTCCCCCCTCAAATAATTATGGAAGTCTATCATATGCTGATCCCTGTACCTGTAATATATATTTTTTCCTTCCCCCAAATCGCTGGAGAAAGGACTCACGGCTTCACCATACTATTCTCAAAATGATCTATGATTCCCACAGATAAAGATTAAGTGTTTCAGAAGAAATAAAGACACATTGTATATTCTACAAAAAAGATATTTTGAATAAGTGCTACGTAGGAACAAAGAGAAAGAAATTATTAGTTATACTAATTAAAATTGGGGTGATCTCCACAGTAGTGGTGATATGACTTTGTCTCCTTGAGACCACCTTCAGTAAAGCAACCTAGAACCCTTATGCCAAATAATTTGTGCTACAGAGTTCATTGTGTCCTACATCTTTTAAGATGGGTCAATTTCCTCACACTTCCCCCACAAAGACAAATAAGAATTTAAATAAATATAATCCAGACATTACAGTAAGTAAACCCAGGATCAGGTTTGCTTCCAGCATTCCTGGGGTCCAGGGCAGAAGTAAAAATGAAGGCTCACATAGAATAACTAAATAAAGTTACAAGTTAGGGTAAGAAACTCTTAAATAAAATATATTCTATTCTCCTGCCTTGTCAAATTTAGCCTCGAATGCAAGATTCTCAGCCATTTTAGAAATCTCTGCTGGCATATGGCAGTGTGGGGGGAGATGGCCAGGCTCCCTGTTTTAGAGAATGACCTCTCTTCTCTTCCCCACTCTCAGCTCTGTCTTACACAGGAATCTCAACCCACAAGCCCATGCTCTGTCCATATGTCCCCACAAGCAGCCAACCCTTTGGACCCTCTCAAGTCTGGGGGTGCAGAGAGCAGCAGCATAGTTCACCCTCAGAAGTGTTGACCCTCCCTTATGATGGACCCAGGGAAAGAGTTCATGCAAATCCTCAAAGTGGACCGTGGACTTTTCAGGCAGGGAATTTGAAAGTCTCATTTATCTGGTGCATGATCTAGAAGGAGGTGTTGTGGATCTAGGTATATAGAACACTTTGGCCTCACAGATTCCTTACCCCATGGTGTACCCAAAAGAGGACCAAAGTGGAGCCCCTCAAGGCTGTGCTATCCAATATGGCAGCCACTAATTACAGGTGGCTTTTGAGCATGTGCAATGTGGCTGGTCCGAACTGAGATGCAGGGAATGAGTTGATTGTAAAATGCATATCGTATATTAAAAATGCAGTACAAAAAAAAATAAAAGAATGTAAAATTTATCATTAAATGTACTGCAGTCATTTCTTTTGCTTTTCTAAGTTTTTTAAATGAATATACACAAAACTTTTAATTACCTATGTGGTTCCCATCTGTGGCTTTCTCAGACAATGCTTCCCTAAAGCATGAAGCCCAGGGCAGTGACCCTTATCCTGATGTAATGGTATCATGGTGATAATGCTCCAGATAGTTCTCTCCTTCCTTCCCAGCCTCACCCACCCCCAAACAACTTTTACCTTATTTTGATTGCTCTCACCTCCCAGGTACTGACTCTTTGATTCATGGTCAGACTTTGATGTAGAATTCTGGACTCCTACCCTGGGATTTAACAACCTTCCTGCCTCTTCTTACACTGGCTCTCAAGTATTTATTTTGGACTTGCTTCTCCCCCTGCCCCTCCCTCCCACTTCACATTGTCTCAAATGAGGGCTTTTGTTTCCATCCTTAGAACCATGGATCTGGTCCCTTGGGTATTACCCAGCCTATCCCTGGTTTTCCTTGTGAAGAGTAAGTCAGATCCCATATGTTCCTTGACTCTCTGTGGGTCATTTTGGATGTAGACTATCTTAGGTATTTGCTATAATGGCCTGGGTTTTATGGATAATAGCTTTCTCTCTTAATCCTCTCAGAAAACCTATTTGCATTTTTGTTGGAGTTTTCAAGTATTTCCCTAAGGATGGCATCCAGTCACAGACCAATGGGGGAGGAGGCAAATTCTAGACTTTCCTGAAAGATTTTGGAAATTCTTCTATTTGCAAATGCTATTCACTCAAAAAATAGTTTTTTGAGTCCCTGTGATGTTCTAGTCACTGCTCTTCTAAGCATGAGGTCTCAGTAGTGAGTAAAAATGGAAAAATTCCCCTTGATAAATTAATTAAGAATCAAGGGATACAATATACTCTATTACAGAGGAGCATTTGGTGTTGTATTATGGGAGGTCAGGGAGGTGAGGGCAGCTTCTTGGAGAGATATCCCCCGAGAACTCAGTAAGTTACTGAAAATGTAAATGGCTTCCTCAGACCCATAATGAAGATTAGTGCTTATATTAGGAGGAGGGAGGCACGAAGCCTACTGGTGACATGTTGGAGGCCCGGCCATGCCTCTCTCCCTAAGGGACTTTAATCTGCCTAACACTCTCACAGTAAAGGAGATTCAAATTTTTGGCCTTGTACCAGTCCACAGCATATGGGATTGGATTCCTTGCCTCACTAAAAGACCACACCCACCTCATGGATTTTTGGTCCTAACTCCGTTAACAGGGATTATATTTTGAAATATTTCCCTTTGTAATTATTCTTTTGGACATTATTTGCCTTGCAGGGCTTATACTTTTAAAACCAAAGAAGCTGAGATTGGACATTATTTGCCTTGCAGGGCTTATACTTTTAAAACCAAAGAAGCTGAGATTGCCCCAGAGAAAGGAGGATGCAAAAAGACTCAGAGTAAACCAAAGGTTGAATTCTTGGCTTTTGGGGCTTCTCTTGAGTTTACGGTGAAGTGAGTCTCAAAAGTAAGTGAAAGAATCAGGCAGTTGAGAAAGGAAAGGAATATGCTGTTTGTTTTTTCTGCATGGAAGACCTGGCCGTTTATCCTTGAAGAATGAATTGGGTAAAATACTCACAGCCTGTGAGAGTTGGTGAACTCTTACTTATGGTTTTAAGACTCAACTCCAAATTCCCTGTCTACATGGCCCTGAGTTGAGGGCCAAATCTTATAACTCCCATAATGCCCCTGAGTATGGGCCGATGTTCTGAAAAATGCTTCAGTTCTCCCAAAACAGGGATCACTTTTTTTTTTTTTTTTAAATCTTTGTATTTCCAGCTCTAGCACAGCACTGGAATGGCACTGATGCTCAGTAAATATTTATTAACTGAATAAATACTGGAGAAAATTCTCACAGAGTTGAGAGAAAACAGCAAGAAACAGGCTGATAAAAGGCAAGGTTGGGGGACATGTTTTTTCAACCTGTAAGTGGGATTTCAAAACACTGACTATGGAGGTGATGAGGATTATCCAAGGTTTTGAGTGGCCATTCTGAGAAATTCCCACATGTCACATGATATGTAATACTTGAGCCTTACTTGATGACAGATGGAAAAGGACAAAGGATCAAAATTGGAGTTATAATCCCTTCTCTGGCACTGATTATAATTATATGACTTTGGAGATTATTTTTTTCAACTGTAAGGCATCTTGGTGTCCATCTTGTCCAATTGTCTCACTTTGCAGATGAGTAAACCGAGACCCAGAATCGTTAAGCAGCTCACTAAAATTTACACACATGGCATTGGCTGAAGTGAGACAGACCTTTTCTCCAACAGAATGTTGAGCATGGTGCATTTACTTGGTTTCCAAGAAAGAGGGTCTGGTGTGACTAAAACCAGCCATCATGGGCAATTATCAGCTCCAAAACAAAAGGCAAGTATAAAGTAGGGAAATGAAGCCAAGGCCACTGACCAGGTTTCTGCACAAAAGGTACCAAGAGAGATGTCACAATGACCGACCTGAAATGGAACAAAATCATGAATCAGCAAAGATAACTTCTGGGCTAAAGGGTTCAGAGGAACTCCCTCCTGGAGCTTCAGGAGGAGACACAGACAACTTGATCCCAAGGGTTGATTCTAAGAGCTTAGATTCAGTTCTGGCCCTTCAGTTCACATGCAACAACATCTTAAAAATATTTGGCAGCTATCATCTAACAGTGCCTTAAATGTGATGACAGGGTCTCTCAGTGGCATTTATAGGTCTTAAGTTGCTAGTTCAACCTGGCCATCTGTTCAGAAAACCTTCACTTTGAGTAATGGCCTAGTAATTTTGTTGGTTCCTCAAAGATGGAGAATGATTTACAATTCCGTCTACCCTCAGAACCCAGCACACTGGGTGATTGGGTAATGATTAGGTAATCATATTTGTCAGGTAGGAGAGGCTCTGCCATGTAACAAATAAGTCCTGAAATCACAGATGCTTCACAACAAGGAGTGATTTCTCTATCTTGTGCAAGATTGGCAGAGGATCTCCTCCACACAGACACTCAGATATCCAGGCCACTTCCTCTAGAACCTCTGCCAGTTCAACACATGGTCTCCATGGTACTTTCCAAAAGGAAGAGAGTGATGGTGGAGGCACACTGGCTTTTAATTGCTTGAGCCCAGAAATAGTCAAATTGCTGTAGCTCAGAATCCTCAGGGAGGTTTCAAAGCACAGGTACCCTTAAATGAGGGCTAGTGTCTTTGCATCCATGTGATGACAAAGCTATACAGTTAATGGAGTTCTGGTGACACAGCACATGAGTCAACCTGGTTAGGATAAAGGACATTGACTCCAAACTCCAGCTCATCTCTTGTTAGCCCTGTGATCTTGGATACTCTTCTTAGCCTCTTTGTTTCACTTTTCTTGTCTATAAAATGGATATGATGATGATAATGATGATGATGATGATGATGATGATGATGATGATATCCATTTTCAGGATTGTTTAGAAGATTCATTGAGGTGGTAAATGTGAAAAAGGTTTTGTGATGTCTCCAATGCTATTAGAACTTTCACAGGATTTTTTTTCCTTCTGTTTTTCCCCAATAGTTGGTGTTATCTTACATTACACTAAAAGTGAGTTATGAGGCTCGATCATGAACAGAGAGATCTTCCACAGGACGGGGTCCTATTTATTATTAATTTTCTGTGTCTTCACTGCCTACCACAGATCCCAGCCCATAATGATACTTAACAAGTATCTGTTAAATGAATGGGTGACTAAATGAGTGAACTTTAAACCTCACCAATGCAGTAATGAAAGGGAACATACTCAAACCCTCTGGTTTTCTGACTTAAATGTAAGTCTCTCAGGATTCTACCCTAATAATCTACAAGAACTGCAAATCATAGCTTTCCCTTCATCATCCACCCATCTTTTTCCCTTTATTCCATAAGCTCTCCCCCTAGAATCATAAAATGGCCCCTGGGTCAAAGATGCAATAATGTATTCTCTGTTGCATTTTTTCCTTCTCCAACCAAAATGATCATCCTTCCCCCTCTGCTAGGTTTGAACAACTCTAATGATAATAAAACCTATAATATAATATTAATAATAGGAACACCAACAATAACAGTGATAGTTAACTGAGTACTACTTGTGAATTGTTGTCCTGAGCACATGACATCAATTATGTTTGTTAGTCCTCCCACAACCTTGGAATGAGAGGTCCTTCCTGTTTTAGAGATGAGGGAATTGGTAAGGTGATAGTAGTGCTATGATTTAAACTCAGGTGAATCTGAATCCCAGATTTTGCTATGAACTGCTTTTCAATACTGCCCCTTTCAGAATCTTAGTCATGCTCTAAGCATCCATGATTGGCTGTTTCAAACATAAAATATGACACTGATGATTAATTTATATAGGAAACAGATTTGTCTAAGGGTTACTACTCCCAGAATTGCAGTCTTTCTGTTTCCCCTGGTGGTTAAGATAAATTTGTTTGTCTACTTCCTTATTCCAACCCTGTTCTTTAGAATGTGCTTTCCACCATGCCTCTTAATTATGTTGGCATTAGGGTTAAATGATGCTCCAAGTACTATTGCTGGCCCAACCTTCTCAAAGTTGGTTGTGTAAATCAACAACTCTCCCTTGCTCATGTATTCTGTTGGCCAGGAATTCATATTTGGCAAATGAAGGACACTTCCCTGCTTTTATGATGACTGAAGACTCAGCTTGGTGTGATTTGAACATGTGGGAGTTGGGGAGCTGGGGCTGAGGGTTAGCTTCCATGGTGGTTTTCCGACTCACATGTCTGATTCTTGAGTTTGGGGCAGGCTGTCGACCACAGCATCCACCCATGGTTTTTCCATATCGCTTGGGCTTCCTCACAAAATGGAGGCTGTGTTCCCAGAGAGTCTGTGTTGAAGAGGAAGCAATCTGAGAGGACGTCTACCAGGATAATCAGGTGAGAGCTGCATGACCTCTTCTGATCTAGCCTTAGAGTCACACAACACCTATTCCACTTTGTTCTCTTGGTTATAAGTAAGTAATAAATTCAGCTTAAAGAGGAATGGAGAGATACTCTGCTTCTCAAATAGAAGAATTTCCAATAAATTGCAGCTATTAGTAAAACTGTCACAAGTCAGTAAAGATCATTCATTCATATATTGATATTCTTTAGAGCAAAGAGGTATGCCACTCAAAGAGAGCATGGTGACACAACCCACAACACCAAAAGAAAAACATGTACAGTGGTAAGTGGAGACAGGACACAATCTTACGATATAGCAGCTGTAGTTGTTAAAATTATGTTTTCTTTTTTTTTTAAAGATTTTATTTATTTATTTGAGGGAGAGAGCGAGAGAGATAGCATGAATGGGGTGAGGGGCAGAGGAAGAAGCAGACCCCGCTGAGCAGGGAGCCCCACATGGGGCTTGATCCCAGAACCCTGGGATCATGACCTGAGCCGAAGATAGCCGCTTAACTGACTGAGCCACCCAGGTGCCCCTAAAATTATGCTTTCAAGTAATTGAAAAAGATAAGGAGAAATGTGTCAATGTATTAGTAAGCTGAAAAATGCTACAGTTAGTATGTAGAACCTCTACGTATAGTCATGGATTGAGAGAATCTGGCATCATGGATAATTTCTCTTTTCTTCTGCTTATCCATATGCATGAATATTTTTACAATAAGCATACGCTGCTTTTGTAATCAGTAAAAAAAAAAATGGAGATAGAAGGAAGGAGGAGTTTGGAGAAATGAAAATATCTGCATTAGTTTCAAAAGACCAAGAAACAGTTTGGGTCAAGCTCTTGTATGTGCACATATGTGCATGTGCAGGGAGAGGGGGTAGTCTCACCTTCTGAAGCCTGGAGGCCGGCTGGTCCGGCAGACATGAGGGGGTGCTGTGTAGGGGAAGGAATGTTTGCCTCGTTATGTGCAAGCTCAAGCTTTGGGGAGGGGAAGTCGGAAGGGGAGAGACTTGTGCAAAGCCAAATGGCTAGTTAGTGGAAGGGCTTGGCAGGGAGCACTGGGTGCTAGGTCCCTGGCCAGGACGTATTCCCCCCCCCCACCTGCTGCCATTGTCAATGAAGTGACAAGCAGCAGCTGCCTGCTCCTTACACGAAGGACTGACACATTTCCACTCCCAGTGGGCGTCTTGCCTACGGCACTGTATCTATGAGGATGTGTGGAAGCTTCTGGCTTAGGAAAGCAGAGTGTGATTTTATGGAAATTGGGCTGGGTGTTGCGATAAACTTAGCAGTCGTTGGTCATATCCAATGACAGGTGACAATTTTATTCTGAAAGAAGCTGAACTTAAGAGAGGACTGGGAAGAAGCTTAACGACCGTCAGCTTTCTTGGTTAAGGGGGAAATGATAAAGATCCAGCTCTAGGGGTGGCTCAGGGGAGGTGCCCCACAATTCAGATATTCGCTTTCTAGGGGACCAGATGGCATTGGTGCATCTAAAGGCAGCTCAGAAAGAATATATCTTTCCTATCCCTCTATACTAAGACACATGTTCTACAGATCTCTGAAAACAAAATTCAAGATTAAAATATTTTGCCATCAATATTCTGTATTTTTACTTTCAAGTTCCATTGCATAAGGGCAAAATCCTCATACAGATGCTTCTGGCCTTTCGTACCTTCTTTTATCACCTGTGAATCTTTAATAAAGATGGGTTGCCCGAGGCAGGCACAGGTGGATCTGAGACAGTTTGGGAGGGAGGCTGGCTGAAGGAGTCACGAGAGAAGAAACACTTAGTACTTGGACCCAGTCATTCATAGGGTTTCCTGGACAAGACTATGGCCAAAAATACTTACGAGGACTGGGAGGTGATGCAGCAGGTCGTATAACTCTAACGGACAGGGCTAAAGTTTGGATTTTTTACCCCCCCACATTTTAGTCCTGCTAGAAGTAACATTTTACAGATTGCTTCTGTGGTTTTTCTCTGCTGATTTTTCAGAGAAAATGTCAAGGGATGATTATAGCTTTTCAGAAGGTCATAAGCACGGTAGATATGAACAGTTTTGACTAATTCTTAGATGGTGTTCTGCCAGTTCTGTTTGAGGTGCTCTTTTCTATAGCATAACAAAGCAATTTTCTCTCCCTGCTTCTCCCTCATTGAGTACTTCCTGTATATCCTGCATGTTATGTAGGTTTTTTTCAGTTCTCACAAGAACTCTATGATGGCTGTTAGGATTCTTCTCCTTTAAAGAAGCAGGGACTTCTTAGAGGTGCATAGAGGTGAATTACTACGCAATGCCACTGGCTGCGAGGTGATTGGAATGGGCTCCAGATTCATGTTATATGGGGATGTTTTATACCCTGAAGGCAGGGAACCTGGCTACTTCTGGTAGTTAGGGATAAGTTCCCCACACGGGTGTAGAGTTTCCCAGATAAAGTATTGGGTGATGCAGATTATAGGGCCAATGTCTTTCTAGAAGAGACAAGACATTTCCTCCAGAAGAGAGAAGCTTGGAGAAGCTTATGATTGGAGGGGCAAGACTGAGAGGGCGCCAGTGAGCAGAGCTGGTACTGGGGGCAGGGCGCACCCTGCAGCCAGTCACCCTGGTAGTGTAGAAAATTCACCAGTTAGGGCGCCTGGGTGGCTCAGTCCGTTAAGTGTCTGCGTTTGGCTCAGGTCATGATCCCAGGGTCCTAGGATTGAGCCCCACATCAGGCTCCTTGCTCAGTGGGGAACCTGATTCTCCCCTGCCTGCAGTTCCATCTGTTTGTGCTTGCTCTCCCTCTCTCTCTCTCTCTAGCTTGCTCTATCAGTCTAATAAATATATAAAATCTTAAAAAAATAAATAAATAAAGTTGTCCAGGCACCAAAAAAAAAAAAAAAAAAGAAAGAAAGAAAAAAGAAAATTTGCTAGTGTATCACTTCATGTAGAGATCATCTAGAATCCAAAATTTTTTGATCTTAAATATAAGGTATCAATTAAATACAAAAATAAATCCTTCAAACAGTTGACTAAAATACCCTTAAAATGATGAATTTCACACAAAATAGTAAAGGACACAAAAGGGCACATTTACAGTATGGTGCAACCTTGGTGGAAGTTCAGTATTTAAAACTATAAGAAGAATTCAGAAGTAGCCACAGGCAAATGTGTTTAAAAACGATTGAAAAGCCAAACAGATTTCTAAAAAGGAGAGACCCTGGAAAAGACTCAGGGAGAGAGATTAAATAGTAGATAAATTGGTCCTTAGATGACTAATCATTAAGAAATTTAGCTTTACAGGGAATTAGCTCAAGTCCAAAAAGATTGCCTGGAAGATGCTCGTGGTCATGACTAATGCCCCAGGGATTCTGAGTGGTGGCAGCATACTGCAAGTTGGGGACAAGCTCTTTCGAGATCACATGGTTGTACGGAAGCCTATCAGAATATCTGAAGGATGAAGGAATGATTCTAGGCTGATGATTTTTCTTGCCACAATTCTAGGGCCAGAGGGCTGATTTGTTTGAGAAAAAAGCAGTGTACTTTTCCTGGAATGGGAGAGTCATGGGCTGAGCCACAGGGTACTGAAAGGGAGAAACAAATGTTTTGGGATTATATACAGGCAACAAGAGAGAAGCCTGACAGGTGTTGAGTGGGAAACTCTGGAAAGAAAAAGAGCTATCTCAAGATGAGTTGTAAGAGGAGGAATTCCACGCCCTTGGCAATGCCCTTGTGCCATCCCTTTAAGGAACTCTAAAGACAAATGTTATTCTTCAAGCTTCTAAGTACGGATTTTGTTGTTGTTAGATGCATTGACAAGCAGAGAGCAGCATCAAGATGGCCCAGCTATTTGGGTTACAATCTGGCAGAAGGCATGTTGGAAGATACAGACTAACACTTGGAGCTCATTTCCTTCCTCTTCCTTTTGACATCCAGGGAGCTATGAGTAGGAAGGGCCAGGTGAGCTAACACAGTGTATTTCCAAATACCTGGGCGTGGGAATGTGTTTATGGGATTAGGTCAAGCGAATTAGAAACAGGAGAACATAAACAGGAGAAACAGGCCCAGAGATGTGCTAGTTTATTATTTTTTTTTATTTAATGGGGCCAGAAGACAAAAAATCTGAAGATTTCACATTAAAATTAGGTTTCCCATTCCTGGTGGAAAACCGGAAGGTATGAAAATAAGTCTATAGGACATGCTAGGCTGGACCTGAGAAGCAGTTGTCGCCTTTCAGTGGGATGCATGCTCTCTGGCTTGCTGAATCTCCAGACCCCGGACCTTCTTGACACCCTGCCCCCATGGGCTCCACACTGCGTTAGGAGCCCCTAGTATCAATCACCTGGGCCCGTCTGTGAATCATCATGGCCAAGCAAAGGAAATGCCAAAGACCCGCCACGTCTCCCAAATGCCTTCTTTGGAGGCTACTATCCAGTGGGGGAGAAACAAAGACTCCCACAACTGAAGCTCCAAACTAACAGCTTCCCATGGTGAGTGTGGAGGGAGAAGGCAGGGGTGTGTGTGGGGGCAGTGGGAAGGCAGCAGATTTCATGAAATACAAAGCACCATGGAAGGGAATGATGAAGTGGGTTAAAGCCAGGAAGTAAACACATATAAATATTTGATACAGAGTTCTAAAGCAGCGCGTGAGACAGGGAGGACAATAAA
The DNA here is from genome assembly GCF_902655055.1 of Lutra lutra. Taxonomy (NCBI): domain Eukaryota; kingdom Metazoa; phylum Chordata; class Mammalia; order Carnivora; family Mustelidae; genus Lutra; species Lutra lutra. The sequence goes on from NC_062286.1 coordinate 102,515,331, forward strand.
TAAAGATAAAAAAGATAAAGATGCTCTTGAAATGTATGCAAATCAAGCCGGCCATCTTTGAGACCATTTTAACGTGAGAATGTAGGGGGAAAAAAAGTGATACATGAGCCGGGAAGGCCGTGCATTGAATTTAATTTTTTCTCCCTTGGGTATTTATGAGAAAGCTAAGACAGATTTCCTGAATTTAGGCTGCAAATTCCTCCCAGGATTACCTCTGATGCCTTTAGTGAGTCACAGCAGAACTCTGGAGAAGGGGGAGGTCGGTGTGGGATAAGCGGAGTAGGGAAGCATTGTAGGCATTGTATCCCAGGACACCACATGGTGCTGGAGATAACCACGCGTCTCTGGAGGCACCAGCACCTCCCCTCACCCCCCTGGGGACAGCATGCTTCTGTAGCTCTGCAGCTGGTGCTACTGAGTGATTAAACCAGAGGGACCTTGAATGCCCTTCCTATGTCCCAAAGAAAGTAAAGGTTTCTGAAGGCAGGAAACGTTCCCAGGAGCCGGTGAGCCCCTCTGGAGGGACCAGGCCCCTGGGAGAGAATATCTTCCTTTAGGATGCTTGGGATCTCAGGGGTCCGGAGTATTGCTCCAAAAAAAGGAAGAGTGCACAGAGTTCTCCATTTAATCACTCATGCACCGGAGAAATCACTTAGAGAAGAGCAGGTGCCGTTATAATCACTTAATTGAAGGAAGAAACTGCTAAGATGGCCTTACTAAATGCAGAAGAAATGCAGATGAGTGAAGATGGTTATGGTTATAATTATAACTGGCATTATTTCTTATTAACTTCTATTATTGCAGATCTCTGCAGGGCCAGGGAGAAAAAGGTAAAAAGGTAGTTTGGGTGAAAATGGCTTTCAACTCTCTGCAGGGGGACAGAAAAAAATGCCTCTCAATTCTCTGAAATCACACACAACAAGAACTATTCTGAGTCCCGCTGTTCTGAAACCCTGGTTGAGAGAATGGCGCTTCTTTAATTTATCCTGTTACTCAGTTTTAAAAACTTTGTCCTTCCTGAGTTATGCCGTCGTCTCCCTGCCTTATTCATTTCAGCATGTCTGACCTTCTAAATCTCTCTCCATGTGGCTACTTCCTCTCCTGTGCAGTGTAGTCAGCGCATACCTCCATCTTTTCATCCATGCTTACGTCCCAGCTATGGTCCTTTTTTCGGAAAGAAAATCTGTTGCTTGAAATCTCCCAAGAACGTCTACTGGCTCTCTGGATAAAAACTAAAATAAAAAAAAATTTAAGGTGTTCTACAACCTTGCTATTCAAACTGTGGTCCCTCTCTCAGCTACCTAGCTATCTCTTTGGAGCTTGTTAGAGATGCAAAATCAGAGTCTGCACTTCTGCGTGACCCCAAGATCATTCACAAGTACATTGAATTTCAAGAGGCATGATCGAGCAATGTTTTGTGTCCTCTGGCCACTACATACCAGTCTAGCAAACCTGCTTAACATTTATATGTTCTCAGACAAAGTAAAAACAGGGGCCCATAAATGTAATGCCTAAATATTTAAAAATAAGTCAAGCTAGGTGTTAAATATTTTCTTGCTATTTTTGGAAAAATACACCTTTATAATGATCTAGAAAGCTAGGTTTTGGGTCCCCGGGTGACTTAGTTGGTAAAATGTCTGCCTTTGGCTCAGGTCATAATGCCAGGGTTCTGGGATCGAGCCTGGCATCTGGGCAGGAGGGGGTTCCCTGCTCAGCGGGAAGTCTGTTTCGCCCTCTGTCCTTCCTCCTGCTTGTTCTCTATCTCTCTTTTCCCCTCACTCTCTCTTAAGAAAATAAAAAAAAATTTTTTTTAAAGCTAGGTTTCCTTTAGAATTCTCCTGTAGTTCCATGGTATAACTTATCAAAAAAGCCCTGAGCATGAATAGACATCTCACCCACCCGTCCAACATCTGTCCACAGCCCCACCAATAGCTGTTCCTGTGCCCGTTTTTCAGGCTTAGAGACACTTTCCCAGTACCATGGTCCAACCTCAAAAGCATGGACTCAGGAAAGAGGCCACTCAGGCCTTGGAAGGAGGGCACGAGTTTTTTGAAGAGGAAATTCTGTGCATCTTGTACCTGATGAACGGTCTGAAAAGCAAGGAGCATGGACTCTGGGAAAGCAACATCTCTTTAGCTCCAGAAGCTCCTTGACTCATTGAGAAGGATGAGGCTGGACAAATTCAGCCTTCTAAAGGTGGGTCCTTCTAAATTCTGGGGCCTCTTTCACTTAAGTTGAAGGTCAGTACTATTCTCTGAGCTTCTCTTGAGCGGTGACCTTCAGTACTCCCTGAAACAGGCATCCTGGTCTTTTTTTTCAGCCCCTCATTCTTGCTCACTTCCTCTATCCCAGTGTAGGACCTTCGTGTTTGTTGATTCCTCTGCCCAGATGAGTGTTTACTCCTCAAGTTGTGTGTTTCATGCTCTGAGTACTGGAGATAACAGCTCAAGCCTTGTTTCCAAAAGGAAGGCTTCCCCAATGAATGAATGGATAAGCTCTGTTAGAAAAGAAGCATGACTGCTTTAGCATCTCTAGCATCAGGCACAGTGCTTTAACACACAATATGTGTTGATACATATTTGTAGAATGATTGCATGAATCCTTTTGATGAAACGACTAAACAGAATTCGCAAGGTTTCAATGATGAAGCAGAAAAATTTTCCTTTCTAGACTTGATATAGACAAGGTCTGATGAGTCTCATATGCTGCAGAGTGTTGTTCAGAATATCTTAGATGACTTTTTGACAATCTGCAAGATGGGTATAGGGTCTTGCTTTGTTTATTCCCGAAAAGACCGGTGTTTTTTTTTTTAATTGATAAAATGAGCTATATTTGTTTGTTTTATTTTAATTTTTTGTTCAAAGTAGTTTTATTTGAGCATAGTTGACACACAATGTTACATTAGCTTCAGGTATACAAATTCAGTGGTTTGACAAATTCATACATTATGCCATGATAAAGGCTTTCAGTTATGGAATGAATAAGTCACAGGAATAAAAGGCACAGCATAAAGAATATAGTCAATGATATTGTACTGGTGATGTAATGGGACAGATGGTAGCTACACTTGTGAAGATCATTGATTCTTTTAACCAAAACTCCATTTTCTAAAACTTTTTATCATTTCATCATGCTGCTTTAGAAAATGCATTATCTGTGCTTTAATCAGATACAGGTGTAGACAGATAAAATTTACTAACTTCTCATTTCTTGAGTGTCTTTTAAATTGATGTGATTTGATCTGTGCACTTTTTTTAAAAAAAGATTTTATTTATTTATTTGACAGACAGAGATCACAAGTAGGCAAAGAGAGAGAGAGGGAAGTAGGCTCACTGTTGAGCAGAGAGCCCAATGCGGAGCTCGATCCCAGGACCCAGAGATCATGACCTGAGCTGAAGGCAGAGGCTTTAACTCACTGAGCCACCCAGGTGTCTCTGCACTTTTGTTTTTCAAACTATCTTACCATGGTTTGCCATGTGTATCAGCTTTTGCAATGTAACAAGTTTAGGGGCTGAAAAGATCAATGGTTTTATTTCAGCCACAATTTGGTGGGTCAGATAGGAGGTTCTCCTGGACTGTGCCAGCTGGTGTGGCCTCTGCTGGGCTCTGTTGTGCATCTATAGTTATCTGGTGGATCTTCTGACAACTGAGATAGTGTCACTCATGTGTCTGACGTTTTGGTGGCTATACACTGGGGAAGCTAGGTTTTCCTATGTGTGGTTCTTCCATTTTCCTCAGGTTAGCCAGGGCTCATGTACATGGTGGTCTCTAGGTTTCAAGCACATCTAGAAAAGAGATGCCTCAATCCATGCTCTTTCGTCTTCAATTTGTGTCACCTTTACTAACATTCCATTGTTCTAAAACATGTCACAGACAACCGAGATTAAAGGTGTGGAGAAATGGATTTCATTCCTTGGAGGAATTGTAACATTGGGGGCATTTTTCCAGCCTACCACCCTGTATGCAAGCCATATTTCTCAAGATAATATCCAATTTATTTTATAGGATTGCCCTTCAGAAAGATGCTATTTTCTCTTTGACTTTGTTTCCAATATTTAGCAACCAATAATAGAACTAACCCTGGCTTCAGCATTGAAGTTTAAAAGTGACAGAGGATGAATAATGGGAAGGCCTGTGCATGCCTTCTACAAGTGCAATGCCTTCTACAAGTGTAGAATCCGAGCTCCTAATCCAAGCTGGAAAAGTTCATGGGACAAGATGGCACCAGCTGAATTTATCCCAAGTGGGCAGCAGGAAGAGGATGAGGGCATCTGTGGTTTCTATGCTGTTCTCCAGGAAACCTGTTACAGACTGTATTTCTGGAAGATAGAGCAATCTGCTCTGTCAGATGGAAGCCACCATGATTCATAGCTTAAGGATATGAGCCTTTGGAAATCCCATATTTGACTGTGTTGCTAGAACAAGATACTTTCAGGGGAAATAATATATCTTGTCTTTAAAAATTCATTTGCCTTGGCCTTAATATTGCCAATGCTGTGATGAAGCAGTATCAGCATAGAGTATCTCTCTGACCCAGATAGCCTGAATTTGAATCCAGATTTTACTGCTAACTTGCAGCATGCCTTTTATTGTTAGTTAAACAGACTTTCCATGCCTCAGTGTCCTCATACTTAAGATTGAGATCATGATAGCACCTGCCCTATTTTGAGGATAAAATGAGAAATGAGTACATATATCTAAAATACTTAAACAGGGCTGGCCCATGTTAGGCATTCAATGAATATTACCTCTTTTTATTTATTAGGGAAATAAGATAGAAATGAAGGGATTGGTGGGGGAAACTCTTTGATCAAATAGATCATTTTTGCATTGGACTTGTTTATTCTCCTGTACTCAAACTAGATATTTGGGTTGACAATTATTTCCCCTTATATAAGAGAAGCAATTATAAGATGGCTCATTTTCTGGCCATACTCAGAGGGAGCTAATAGTTTATAATGTTCTTCTAGGATAGAAGGGGAGATAACACCTGAACCCATCTGACGTGTAACTTTCCCGCATCACATATTTTAAAGTTTATCACTTTCCAATTGATCATTAAATTACTATGTTGGCAAAAGAATCTATAGACCATGAATGAAATAATCTTATTTCTAGATCTGATCCTATCCCAGATTAGCAGGATGGTCTTGGGAAATGTCCTTACCATCTTTTAAAAATGATGGAGCCTCATAGACTGGAATAATCTGCATAAGGCAATTGAACTGTCTTGGAAAGACCAAGAGCAAGCTGGTAAGTGGATGATTCTGGCAATGGTGTGAATATTCTGTAGTGAGTAGTATAATCACAAAGGGATATTTGAAGGTGTGATTTATTCTTTTGGTTTCTTTGTGAGGAGAGGGAGGTGGATTGGTATTGAATTTTTAAAAATATAAAGAAGTTTTTGTGAAATTGAAATATAAATTAAGAGCTCACAATGTGAAATAATCTCACCCAGGAATCTGTGAAGAACTGAACCTTGCTGAGCTCTAAGCAGGGGCAGCGACTTCTTTGAGGTACCCAGGAATGCTGCAGGGCCTGTGTTCAGAACCTTGGTGATTGCAGCATAATTTTGCTTGTGGTGTGGTCATTCAATAGTATTTAATTCAATAAATATTTATAGAATTTCTACTGTTTTGGGCACTGTGTGATAGGGTGATAGATGGGGAAGACACTCTGGTTTATGACCTCACAAGTGACCATAAAATTCCATACATTTCCAAAATATCAGGCATTAGATGTGTTAGGGCACCACCTGGAGGGTCTTGACCATGACTGTAGGGCAAATAGGCCTTGACCAAAGTGTTAGTGGCTCTTAACTAGAACTCTGGAATTTATGACAATAAATTAAGACATGTGGGTTATACGGAGGCTTGTCCAATTATGTGTCAGTGCTTGTACAATTGTGAGACTTTATTTTTGGATCTGGGCTAAATGCAGAACTTCTGTTTGGTTGGGAGCAATGGATTCCTCCAGGTTGAGTATCCATGCCAGGAGATCTAGTTATGAATCTCTGCTAAGAAAACCAAACAGCATTATCTGGATATACTCTATAGGATGACCGTCGGTTCTTACTGGGTGTCATGAATTTGTTTCCTTAACAGAACATGGAATTTCTTGTTCTTTAAATCAAGTGCACGTGATATATAACTGTTGACTGAATTGTAAGAAGATGGACCTTATCTAGTCTTGCTCAGTACATTGACTGGTAAGTCCAGTTTCTCCTAAGGAAATGTGTATCCCTCCCAGGACACAGGATGTCTAAAAGAATAGCCATGTTTTCTGCCAGATTTTCCTCTCACCTCTGAGAGCAGAACTTATTATACAAGGTTAGGCTCTCTACCAATGAGCAACTAATCTATTGACTGATCGTGACCCAAGACATTTCCTTGAGTAGAAAATTGAATAGGTTTATTAGAAACTATTGAAAAAAAAAATGGGTCAATTGAATCCCCAGGTAATTCTCGTGTTCAGTCAAGATTAAGAACCACTGCTCTGGAAGGTAAGTCCCTCAAATCCAGGGCCTGAGGAAAATCATTGTCTACTTAGAGCTCCCAGGGACATTCACAGTGTAGACTGGGTCTCATCTTGGGAAATGGATTTCTTGTAAGCTTGCAGACTAGTATTGGAGGACCATTTCTATCATGTCCCAGCCTCCATCTCTCAAAGCAGGTTAGGAGCATTGGAGGCAGAGATTTTACCAAGAATTCATTTAATTTTTTTAACATAAAATGTATTATTTGCCCCAGGGGTACAGGTCTGTGAATCATCACGCTTACATGTTTAACAGCACTCACCACAGCATATACCCTCCCAATGTCCATAACCCAGCCATCCTCTCCTACTGCTCCCATCCCCCAGCAACCCTCAGTTTGTTTCCTGAGGTTTGTCTCCCTCTCAATCCCATCTTGTTTCATTTTTTCCCTCCCTACCCCCCATGACCCCCTGCCCTGCCTCTCAAATTCCTCATATCAGAGAGATCATATGATAACTGTCTTTCTCTGGTTGACTTAATTTACTTAGCAAAATACCCTCTAGTTCCATCCATGTCATTGCAAATGCCAAGATTTCATTTCTTTTGATGGCTGCATAGTATTCCATTGTATATATGGAACACATCTTCTTTATCCATTCATCTGTTGATGAACATCTAGGTTCTTTCCATAGTTTGGCTATTGTAGACATTGCTGCTATAAACATTTGAGTGCACGTGCCCCTATGGATCATTACATTTGTATCTTTGGGGTAAATGCCCAGTAGTGTGATTGCTGAGTCATAGGGTAGCTCTATTTTCAACTTTTTGAGGAACCTCCATACTGTTTTCTAGAGTGGCTGCACCAGCTTGCATTCCCACCAACAGTGTAGGAGGGTTCCCCTTTCTCTGCATCCTTGCCAACATCTGTCGTTTTCTGACTTGTTAATTTTAGTCATTCTGACTGGTGTGAGGTGGTATCTCATTGTGGTTTTGATTTGTATTTCCTTGATGCAGAGTGGTGCTGAGCACTTTCTCATGTGTCTGTTGGCCATTTGGATGTCTGCTTTGCAGAAATATCTGTTCATATCTTCTGCCCATTTCTTGATTAGATTATTTGTTCCTTGGGTGTTGAGTTTGATAAGTTATTTATAGATTTTGGATACCAGCCCTGTATCTGTTATGTCATTTGCAAATATCTTCTTCCATTCTGTCGGTCGTCTTTTGGTTTTGTTTACTATTTCCTTTGCTGTGCAAAAGCTTTTTGTCTTGATGAAGTCCCAATAGTTCATTTTTGCCCTTGCTTCCCTTGCATTTGGTAATGTTTCTAGGAAGACATTGCTGTGGTTGAGGTTGAAGAGGTTGCTGCCTGTGTTCTTCTCAAGGATTTTGATGGATTCCTGTCTCACATTGAGGTTTCAGGAGAATAGGTTTTGATTTCAGATACTAGCCCTTTGTCTGATATGTCATTGGCAAATATCTTCTCCCATTCTTTCAGTTGTCTTTTGGTTTTGTTGACCATTTCTTTACATGTTTGGTAGAATTTTCCTGGGAAGCTGTCTGGCCCTGGCTCTTGTTTGTTGGGAGATTTTTGATGACTGATTCAATCTCCTTACTGGTTATGGGTCTGTTCAGGTTTTCTGTTTCTTCCTGGTTCAGTTTTGGCAGTTTATATGTCTCTAGGAATGCATCTATTTCTTCCATATTGTCAAATTTGCTGACGTATAGTTGCTCATAATGTGTTCTTATAATTGTTTGCATTTCTTTGGTGTTGGTGGTGATCTCTTCTCTTTCATTCATGATTTTATTAATTTGGGTCCTTTCTCTTTTCTTTTTGATATGTCTGGCCAGGGGTTTATCAATCTTATTAATTCTTTCAAAGAACCAGCTCCTAGTTTTGTTGATTTGTTCTACTGTTCTTTTGGTTTCTATTTTATTGATTTCTACTCTGATCATTATTATTTCTCTTCTCCTGCTGGGTTTAGGCTTTCTTTACTGTCCTTTCTCCAGCTCCTTTATGTGTAGGGTTAGGTTGTATACTTGAGACCTTACTTGTTTCTTGGGCAAGGCTTGTATTGCTATATATTTTCCTCTCAGGACTGCCTTTGCCATGTGCCAAAGATCTTGAACAGTTATGTTTTCATTTTCATTTTGTTTCCATGAATTTTTAAAAAATTTTCTTTAATTTCCTGGTTGACCCATTTATTCTTTAGAAGGATGCTCTTTAGCCTCCATGTATTTGAGTTCTTTCCAACTTTCCTCTTGTGATTGAGTTCTAGTTTCAGAGCATAATGGTCTGAAAATATGAAGAGAATGATCCCAGTCTTTTGGTACCAGTGGAGACCTGATTTGTGACCCAGGATGTGATCTATTCTGGAGAATGGTCCATGTGCACTAGAGAAGAATGTGTATTCTGTTGCTTTGGGATGGAATGTTCTGAATATATCTGTGATGTCCATCTGGTCCAGTGTGTCATTTAAAGCCTTTATTTCCTTGTTGATCTTTTGCTTGGATGATCTGTCAATTTCAGTGAAGGGGGTGTTAAAGTCCCCTACTATTATTATATTATTGTTGATGTGTTTCTTTGATTTTGTTATTAATTGGTTTATATAATTGGCTGCTCCCATGTTAGTGGCATAGATATTTAAAATTATTAGATCTTCTTTTTGGACAAACCCTTTAAGTATGATATAGTGTCCTTCCTCATCTCTTATAGTCTTTGGCTTAAAATCTAATTCATCAGATATGAGGATTGCCAGCTTTCTTTTGATGTCCATTAGCATGGTAAATTGTTTTCCAAGCCCTCATTTTAAATTTGGAGGTGTCTTTTGGTTTAAAATGAGTCTCTTGTAGATAGTATATCAATGGGTCTTTTTTTTTTTTAATCCATTCTGATACTCTGTGTCATTTTATTGAGGGATTTAGCCCATTTACATTCAGGGTAACTATTGAAAGATACAAATTTAGTGCCATTGTATTGCCTGTAAGGTGACTGTTACTCTATATTGTCTCTGTTCCTTTCTGGTCTGTTACTTTTAGGCTCTCTCTTTGCTAAGAGGATGCCTTTCAATATTTCTTCTAGGACTGGTTTGGTGTTTACAAATTCTTTAAATTTTTGTTTGTCCTTGAAGATTTTTATCTCCTTCTATTTTCCATGACAGCCTAGCTGGACATAGTATTCTTGGATGCCTATTTTTCTTATTTAGTGCTCTGAATAGATCATGCCAGTCCTTTCTGGCCTGCCAGGTCTCTGTGGATAGGTCTGCTGCCAATCTAATATTTCTACTGTTGAATATTATAGACCTCTTGTCCCAGGCTGCTTTCAGGATTTTCTCTTTGTCACTGAGACTTGTAAGTTTTACTATAGATGCCAGGGTGTGGACCTATTTTTTATTGATTTTGAGGAGGGTTCATGGTGCCTCCTGAATTTTGATTCTTGTTCCCTTCTCCAAATTAGGGAGATTCTCTACTATAATTTGCTCCAATATACCTTCTGCCCCACTCTCTCTTTCTTCTTCTTCTGGGATCCCAATTATTCTAATATTGTTTTGTCTTATGGTATCAGTTATCTAATTCTCCTCTTGTGGCCCAGTACTTGTTTGGTTCTCTTTTTTTCAGCTTCTTTATTCTCCATCATTTGGTCTCCTATATCACTAATTGTCTCTTCTGCCTCATTTATCCTAGCAGTAACACCCTCCATTTTTTATTGCACCTCATTAATAGCTTTTTTGATTTCAACTTGGTTAGATTTTAGTTCTTTTATTTCTCCAGAAAGGGATTTTCTAATATCTTCCATGTTCTTTTTTTTTTTTTTTGAGCCCAGCCAGCACCTTGATAATCATCATTCTGAACTCTAGTTCTGACATATTATTAATGTCCATATTGATTAGATCCCTAGTCATTGGTACTGCCTTTTTTTTTTTTTTTTGTGGTGAGTTTTTCTGCCTTGTCATTTTACCCAGATAAGAATAGATGAATGAGAGAATGAAATACTAAAAGGGTAGCAACAACCCCAGAAAAATATACACCAATCAAATCAGAAGAGACCCGAAACTTGGGGGAGAAAAAAGAAGGGAAAAAGGGAGAAAAAATATATATATATGTATATTAGACTGGTGAATAGAACAGAGCCATACACTTGATTTTGGGTGTATTTTGGTCTGTTAGGATAAACTCCCAAAATTTTAAAGAAAGAAAAACTATATATACAAAAATAAGGGTAAACACTATGAAAGGATGGAATATGACTATAGAGATGAAAATTCATAAAGATTCTTAAAAAGAAATTGATAAGATAAGACGTTGGTTGAAAAAAATAAAAGAGGAAAGAAAGTGATCAGGCTGGATACTAGAACAAAGCCATGTGCTTGATTTAGGGTATATTTTGATCTATTAGAAGCAATTATATCCCAAAATTTAAAGAAAAAAAAATCCCTATATATATACAAAAAGTAAGGTTAAATACAATGAAGGGATAGAGTATGACGGTAACAATACAATTAAAAACAAATTTTTAAAAGGTATTGATAAAATAGTTAAAACAAATGTTGAAATGGGAAAGAAGAAAAATTAAAAAATAAAATAAGAAAAAATAAATTTAAAAAATTTTAACTTTTAAAGACTAAGGAATCATGGGGGAAAAGCCATGAATTCCATGTGCTGTATTCCTATAGTTCTGAAGTTTTGCAGATCTCATTGATCGGTGAACTTGGTCTTGGCTGGATATTCTTGCTGATCTTCTGAGGGAGGGGCCTATTGCCCTGATTCTCAAATGTCTTTGCCTGAGGCAGAATTGCACCGCCCTTGCCAGGGGATAGGCTAAGCAATCTGCTTGGGTTTGCTCTTGGAGCTTTTATTCCCTGAATGCTTTCCATACAGCTTTGGAGGATGGGAATGAAGATGACAGCCTCCCAATCTCTGACCCCATTGTAGCCAAGGGCTTAGGGCCCCAGTCCTCAGTGCACCTTCAGAGAAAAGCAGTTAGTTCCTCCCGTTTCCCTGGTCTCTGGCTGCACTCCATGCTCACCCGGCCTGTGACCCAACATTTCTATCTCTGGCATATGGCTCCATTTGAAGTCTCCAAACCCAGTAGATTCCTGCTGTGCACTTTCACACCTCTCCTCCTGGAAGAGGAAGGAGGGTATCTCCCCAGATCTGCCACCTGCTTGAAGAGCAGTGGCCTGACTGTGCCTCAGATCACAGGTTAAGGTAATCCCGAGCTGGGCGCTCACTGCTCAGCTTCATCTCTGCAGCCAGCTTCCCCACTCCAATACCTGGGAGCTCTGCTGCACTCAGACATCCCTGGTCTTTCTGTGACCCTGAGGGACCTGAGACCACATTGTCCCTGTGAGGGCTCCACCCGCAACTTAGCCTCTGGGGCAATATCCCTCAGTGGAGCAGACTTCTAAAAGTTCTGATTTTGTGCTCCACTGCTCCCCTGCTTGTCGGAAGCCAGCCCCTCCCCCCGTGTTCTATTTTCCCAAATGTTGCCTCAGATTCACTTCTCTGCACATCCTACCTTCCAGAAATTGGTTGATTTTCTGTTCCTAGAATTGCTGCTCTTCTTCTCTTCTCTCTTCTGTGAAGTTTGTAGGTGTTCGGAATGGTTTGATAACTATCTAGCTGAACTCCTGGGACCTGATGTGATTTCAGTCTCCTACTCCTCTCCCACCTTGCTCCTCCCACCCCCCAACTATTCATTTTATAGTGAAATTTGTATAGTGGTATCTCTAGACAGAAAGATAGAGGTAGCAGGGTTTCTCTTGACTGTATTTCCAACCCCATCAATGGAGGATATGGTCCTAACATGTTTGTTTTTAACTGCCAATAACCTGAAAGCTTTAATTCTGGACCTTTAGGTCAAAGCATTTAGAGGTAATCTAGAACTCTAATTAAAGAAGCTGATAGTTTGTATTTTACTTAAGCCACTGATTAGTCATGAGAGCTTGAGAAGTAGGCTAAATGAAGCATATCTTAGTTTTCTAATCTGTATAATGGACAAAAGAGTACCTCCATCTTATGGTTAATTGGGAGAACTAATCATACATGAAGCATTTAGGTAGTGTCTGATGCAATGTTTTTGATAAATGAGACTGTTTACACTATTCATGATCAGGTAATTGGCTGATATAGGCTTACCTAGGCTTGAGTTTTTAATCGATGAACATAAAAATTGCCCGGTACACATTTTCTGTGGAGCTAAGTGATAATTTGGCATTTGCTCTTTAAGCTGCTGTTATCTATAGGTTATGTCTATACAGTGCAATTAAATTGATCACTTTCCATTCAATTCTACATTTTGCTTTTTAACTGGAGTAATGAGCAATTGCAGAGTTATTGATGGAAGTTACTGAGCTGAAAGCAACTGAACAAACATATCCATCTATTGCTCCAGTGGAAACAGGCCTCCTGTAAATGCCAGGAAGCATTTGAATCTTTCCCACTAGAAAATTCTGACATCTCCCATTGTCCTCAAACCCTTAGCCCTCAACTCTTTTCTAAGGAGCTGGAATCATCTGTATTGAACCAAAAGGAGGAAGATGTATTAGTTATAAATTACTGTATATTAAATCATCCCCAAAATATAGTAGCCTACAAGATTAATTATTGTACTTGTTCATGATCTTGTGGGTCAGCCATCTGGGCTAGGCACATCCAGGAGGTTCTTCTGCTGGTCTTGCTTGAGGTCACTCTGGCCGCAGTCATCTAGAGGCTGGCAGTTCTAAGATGACCTCCCTCACATGTCTGCCAGGCCAGCTCAGGCTTCTCCATGTGGCAGCAGCTTTCCAAAAGAGCAAGAGCAGACACCAAAAGATCGCTTGAGGCAAAAACTCAGAAGTAGCATGACATCAAAGCAAATCAAAAGGCCAGCGCCCAGAGTCAAGTTGAGGGGAACCGACTCCATCATTTAATGGGAACAGCTGCAAAGTCTTGGTGGCAATTTTAATGTACCACAGAAGGGGAAGGAAAGAAGGAAAAAAAGTGAAGGAAAGAAACTACTGAGTACCAGCTGTGCACCACATCAAACACCTCTCAATGACAAGAGTTATCATTTTCTGAGGGCTTGCTCTGTGTTGGACACTGTCAAGACTCTAGATGCATATTTCATTACTGTTCCTAACAACCTGAGGAGATCAATAACATTATTGTCCCCATTTCCTAGATGCGGGCTTGGACAGTTTAACATTTCTTTCAAAGTGATGTCATTTGTCACTAGCAGATAGGACATTGGATTTGAGAGTTATCTTACTCTGGAGAGCAAGCTCTTGATCCTTATGCTCTTGCCCATTTGAAAATTTCCAGGGAACCTCACAGTCCTCCTTGTTTCTCTCTCCTTGGGTAAGAGGCTGATTGACTGCTAGCTAACTAACAAAATGGCCGTTGTCAGTTGGATAGGCCATCAGGGAAAAGTATTTTTTTTAATGAACCCTCCAAAAGACCTGAGGTGGTCTCTGTATGATGTCTGCCAGTATTCTTTGATAACATCCTGTTGCACCAGGTCAGTATCACTTCCCTTTTGAAAATTTCTCAGTCTGGTGGACAGTGCCAGCCCATGCTGTGGGAGATCCTGGAATGATGGTGGTGGAGGGGGACCTACCCTATCAGAACCAGCTGTGCCAGGCATGTTCTTTCTTTGTTTTAAAGTGCTGAGCTTCCCAGCCCTAAATATAACCAGGACCCTGAGGAAGTCAGCAGACAGAGTGCTTGTCAGCCCATCATACACTTACAGCCTCTTGACCCCATTCCCTTGCTGCTGCTTCTCCCTGAAGCACGCTAAATTCTCATTTTACCCCTTTTTCTAGACCAAAGAGCTATCCTGATTACATCCTTCTGAGGGGAAAAGGACATCTTTGTGCTTCTACTGTAATTCACTGCTAAAAACAACTAGGAGACTTTCTGGCTTCTCTGAATTTAAAAAAAAATTAAATATTCATGGACACATTTGCTCTAATATCTTATGATTTTTATTACCCCTTTGGAATACTTCTTAACATTTTTGAGTCAAGGTTATTACAGAAGAGTCTGATGAAATCATCTTGCTAAGAAAATTGCACATGCCCAAATACCAAATTTTGGATACGTTTCTAGCTTGGGTTAGAAAGACCTTCTTTAGAAGAATTTGAGTCCTTGATTCAGAGAAGGCAATAGATCACAGGCAGAAAATGCGAGGGGTCCAGACCCATGGTTCTTGACTCTGGTTGCTCATTAGAATCATCTGGGGAGATTTAAAAAATTGGGATGCATCCTAGGCTGCATCCTAGACCAGCTAAATCAGAACCTCTGAGGGCAGGTCCACAGGCATCCAAATTTTTAAACGGTCCCCAGGAGATTTCAAATCCCCATCAAATTTGCCAGACCAATACCTTTCAGAACACAGCTGGCGCACATACTAGCTGCCTGACCTCAGTAATCACCAAATTCTGTCCTCGGCCTCAGTTTCTTAAATTACAGCACACTGATGGTATTAGTACTGAACTCACAAGGTTATTTTGAGGAAAGAAGTGATTTACTACATTTATAGCTCTTGGAAGTGTCCATGTCACGTAGTATGCAAAGTCGTTAATATTTTTGTTAGAAAATGCAATGACTTGACCACCATCCTCCCAAACTTCATTCATTTACATCACTCAGAAGTTGCTACATTGCCATACCAAGGGCTCATACCTTTATTTATTTTTTTAAGCAGCCTCCACACCCCACGTAGGGGTTGAACCCATGACCTGGGGTCAAGAGTCACATGTTGTACTGACTGAGACCGCCATATGTGCTGGTCTTCCCCCCCCCCCCCCCGCAAAGGGGCTCATACTAGAATCCTGTTATCACTTCGTTTTTTAACATGATCAGGGCTGGTGTGGGGGGAGGCAGGACAATGAGCAGAAGTGTCTAGTTGCTTGTGGGGTTAGTAAGTGTCAACACCTGACATTTCATGGGAGTGTTGAATCTTCTTCCTTAAACTTAGGGGTTCTGCTTTCCAGTTGTTCAGTGTTCTTGGTCAGAGTTGTCACCTTGAGCTCCAGAGTCAGATAACACTGGACTTAAATTCTCTTGGTTTTAAATGCTCCAGGTGTAAGAGTTCTCCTGCTCTCTGAGATATGTTTTATGAGCAGGGCTTCTTCTTTTCCCTTCTAAGGAAGTGCTGAGGTGTGGGAGGTTGCCTGTGAGCCTCTGTTGACAAAGGCATCTCATGCAGTAAATGCAGGGCTCAGTGATAAAGAGCTGGAATTGTCTGTACACAGACTGTACCACCAATTTCTCCATAAAGTAAACGTGACCGGCCCCTTTATCTGAGACACTTTGATGTTCTCTTGTGCCAAGCTTGTAACCATAAACCTCATGTACCATTCTAAGTGCACCTAGCATAGTCCTAACAGAGATCATGATGGTGTGCTCCCTACAATATTCAATCATGCCTTGGAATTATAGGCTCTGTCCATGCTAGGAATTTTAGAGAAATAGCATAGGTACAAAATTTAGCCAGGCTCTGGTCTGCAGAGACAGATGATTGAAATTAAAGGCTTCGAAGAAAGCTGGATTTTTAATTATAAAATATATTATGGTACCAGTTAATTCTTGAAAATGGTGCTTCCTTAGGCTTCTATGTCCAATTCTACTGGAGCCTTGGAAGTACAAAAATTGTTGGTGTTTTAGAAATTTCTATACATGCCATTCCTGAAACTTGGAGAAAAAGAGCACTTAGATGAAACCAGTGTTTCCTAAATGTGGTTGCCCATCAGATTTATGAGATTTTTAAAAAGATTTTATAATCATGTAGCATTTTTGTTTTTGAGATCTAAATGATATACAATAAAATATATCAGATAACAAGAGTTCAGTTGATGGGTTTGAGTTATTCTATACAATTGCATTAATACTAGTCAAAATAAGATAAGGAACTTTTTGTCATTCCAGAAGGCTACCTTATACTTATTTCCAATCAATTCTCTTCTCCCTGAAGGTGACCACTTTTTTGCTTCTTTTGCAATAACAGCTGGTTCCCATACAGTGTGCGTTATCTTGGGCCTGGCTTCTTTTGCTCAACATAATGTTGATGAAATTCACTTTTATTGTTGTGAGTAGTTCATTCATTTTTTTTTATTGCTGACTGATATTCCACTGCATGAATACCACAATTTCTTTATCTGTTCCCCTGTTGATAGACATTTGGATTACTTCCAGTGTGGAGTTATTTGTCCTAAGGCTTTTAAGAATATTCTTGTACAAGTCTTTTTGTGGACATATTCCTTCATTGCTCTTGGGTAATATTTAGGAGTGAAGTTGTTGGACCATAGGATAGCTATATATTGTTTACTTTTATAAGAAGTCACCAAAAAGTGTACCATTTTATACTCTAGCCAGAAATGTATGTACTTCATGAGTAGCTTTTTAAAATTAGAGCTGTCTGCCCTCCCATTCCACTCAGACATACTGTTTATGATGCTCGAAGCCTCTGTAGATAGCATTTTGAATGCTCATGGTCTATTCAGACAAATATTTAATTAGCAATCTCAGAAATGATCCTAATGCTAGGAATAAGCACACTGATTTATTTGTGTGACCATGTTTTTCTCATGTTTCAAGATTCTTTCTCATTTATTGGTTCATGATTGAGCTATAATTTATATACCATAAAATTTATCCATTTAAATGTGCTCAGTGCAGTGGTTTTCAGTATAATACTGAAGTTGTGTGACCTTCATGACTACCTAATTCCAGAACATTTTCATCATTTGTAAGACCCTGTATCCATGAGCAGTCACTTCCCATCCTTCTTTTCTTCTAGCCTCTAGAAACCACTTATCTATTTTATGTCTTTATGGATTTGCCTATCTTGGGTATTTCGTGTAAATGGAATCATATGATATGTAGCCTTTTGTGTCAGACTTGCTTCACTTTGCATAATGTTTTCAAGTTTCATTCAGGTTGTAGAATGTCTCAGCACTTTATTCATTCAAATGGCTCAATGATATTCTATTGTCTGAATATCCCAAATTTTGTTTATCCAAACAAATAGACATTTAGGTTGTTTCCACTTTTTGCCTATTATGAGTAATGCTGCTACAAATGTTTGTGTGCAAATTTTTTGTGGGCGTGTGTTTTCAGTTCTCTTGGGTATATAGCTAGGAGTGGAATTGTTAGGTTGTATAGTAGCTCCATCTTTAACCATTTGAGGAACTGCCAGACAGTCTTTCATAGCAGCTGTATCATTTTGCCTTCCCACTAATAGTGCGTGAATGTTCGTTTCTTTACATTCTTTCCAAAACTTGTTACCTGTCTTTTCCATGATAGCAATAATAGTGGGTACAAAGTTGTATCTCATTGTGGTATTGATTTTCATGTCCCCAGTGACTGGTCATGTTGAGAATCATCTCATATGCTTATTGGCCATTTATACATATGCCTATTCAAATCCCTTATCCCTTAAAAAAATTTTTTTTATTATTGAGTTGGAAGAGTACTTTATATATTATGAATACAAGTTCTTTCTCAGATAGATTATTTGTAAATATATTCTCCCATTCTGTGGGTTGTCTTTTCACTTTCTTGATAGTGTCCTTGGAAGAACAAACATTTTAATTTTGATGAAGCTCAGTTTATCTGTTGTTCCCTTTGTGGTCTGTGCTTTTGGTGTCATCTACACTATTGCCTAATCCAAGGTCATGAGAGGTATACTTAAGGTTTCTTTCAAGAGTTTTTGCTCTTGGACTCACTTAGTTTTTTGATTTAATTTTTGAGGTTTTTTTTAAAATAATTTTTTATAATGTGAGGTAGGGATCCAAATTTATTCTTTTGCATGTGAGTATCCAATTTTCTCAATATTTCTTGTTGAAAAGACTACTCTTTCTTTATTAAATTACCTTGGCATCCTTGAGGAAAATCAATCAACTATAAATATAACAAATTATTTTTGGAATCTCACTTCTATTCCATTGGTCTGTGTGTCTTGATTACTGTAACTTTATAGTATGATTTGAAATTGGAAAAGTGTGAATTCTTCAACTTTGCTCTTTTTCTTTTTTTTT
Organism: Lutra lutra; assembly: GCF_902655055.1. Lineage (NCBI taxonomy): Eukaryota > Metazoa > Chordata > Mammalia > Carnivora > Mustelidae > Lutra > Lutra lutra. The sequence goes on from NC_062286.1 coordinate 102,533,823, forward strand.
CTTTTTTTTCTTTTTTCTTTTTTTTTTTTAAAGATTATTTATTTATTTATTTATTTGACAGAGAGAGATCACAAGTACAGAGAGGCAGGCGGGGGGGGGGGGAGTAGGCTCCCTGCTGAGCAGAGAGCCCGATGCGGGACTCGATCCCAGGACCCTGAGATCATGACCTGAGCCGAAGGCAGCGGCTTAACCCACTGAGTCACCCAGGCGCCCCTACTTTGCTCTTTTTCAAGTTAGTTTTAATTATTCTGGGTTTTTTTGCATTTCCATAAGAATTTTAGGATCAGTTTGTTAATTTTTGCAAAAATCCAGCTAGGAGTTTGATAGAGATTAGTTGGGAGAGTTTTGTAACCTACCAGAATCTCAGCTTTTTCTTCTGTTAAATGAAGCTCCATTACAGGATATATGCAAATGTTAAATGATGCATAAAATTGCAATATAAACTCTAAGAGTTTTGCACATACAAAGATATTTCTTTTTTTTAACACTATACTTGAAGGGGCAGTTCAGTAATACCAGTATGCATTGATCTTTTTTTCTTCTAGGTCTCAAGACCTGAATATCTAATCACTTCTTGATCTCCATAGCTCCCAAAGTTGAGATTTCTTTTTTGTTCTCTGTGATGAACAGATTTTAAGGTGGTTCCCTTATTCCCCCCCCACCTCGCCACCCCCGCAGTATTCATGCCTTTGTATAAACTACCTTTGAATGTGGGTGGAACCAATGACCTTTTTCTAATCAATAGAATATGGCAAAGTGATAGGATGTCACTGCCATGGAGTTATATTATATAAAACTTTCTTGCTACTAGACTTGCTCTTTTTCTCCTTTGCTGATTTTGAAGAAGCAAGCTTCCATGTGGTGTGACATGACCCGTAGAAAGGGCCACATGGCAAGGTACTGCAAGAGGCTTCTGGAAGCTGAGGGTGGCTTTCGGCCCACAGCTTCGCTTTATGGCTGCACAAAAATGAATTCTGTCACCAACATGAGTGAATTTGAAAACTGATCCATCACTAGGCAGTAACAGAAGGAGAACTTTACTTAGAGAAAAAAAATCAAAATAAAAACCTTCTGAGATCATAAGATCTGAGATTCCTGCTGCTCAGCTCTGAGGAAGGTATTGGAAAACAGTAAGGAATCTAGGTTGTCTTCCTGCTGGGAAAACATCAAGAAGATAAGAGAGTGTCTTGTCCTTCACAGAGGAATCACAAAGCCTCGTCCGCCCTCCCCCTGCACTTGGGCAGCAATGTGTCCAATTCCTGGCCCTTCCACGGCTCGTCATGCAAGGCCTCAGCCAGATGCCATCGAGGCTTGGCTGCAAGTGGTCTCATCCCCATGTGATTCCCCGCAGTGCCAAGGAACATCAGATGTCTATCTCCCAGCAGCGTGCGCACCGCCAGGCACCTGCTCACACCTTCCCCAAGCGGGGCGTGGAGAGTCTGTGCACCCTCACCAAGGAATAGATCACTACACCTGTCTGGTGGAGACTGGGCCTCTCCAGCTGTCTGGCACATGACTGCCCCTTGTTCTCACAAACAGTGTACCTCTGGGGAGGCCAGCTGTACTCCAGCAAATGACAAACAGTCCCCAAAGGTGGTAGAGATGAATAGATTTGGGGAACCATTATCCCCACTGCTTTCATCTCGGTGTTGCTGCTTTGGGGTCTAATGTCTGCATCTCTACACCCGAAGGCACGGCTCCAGGCGGAGGACCGGCTCCATCCCACAGCAGGTGCCATTCAGTGCTTTCCCCGCAGTACCCCCTGGATCCTGTCACCTGGCAAGTTTGCGCTGGAGCTGGCACTCTTAGATGTCTGTTTGCCAGCAGGTTGGCAGGGTCCCCTCAGGGCTGTTGATTGTTGCCTGTGATGGGGGGAGCTGTGCACCAGCCCTGAGTGTTCTTGGGGCTTTGGAGCCAGCACAGGGCCTGCCATGCCCATGTAATGCTGTAACAGCAAGAACTGGGGCCCACTATGGGCTTAAGGGACAGGCCTGACTCCCCTATTATTTTGTTTCAAAGTCTGTGCATGTGAATGCCTTATTTTCCTGGTGAGAACATCGATGGCTTTTGTGATATTCTCTAATAGTTACTGAGGCTTTTTCCAGGTGCTGTGCTCAGCGCTTAACTTACATTTATACCATTTAATTCTTTTAATGAACCACTAGGTAGGTGTTATTATTACTATTAGGGTTCATGATCAAAGGAACGAGACTGACACAAAGCAAAAGTCAAGCAAAGCTTTATTTCACACAAAGCATTGAAAATCAAACACTTACAAAGAGGCAATGACGACACCGACCCCGGCGACTCCCCTTACCCTACGACTCCCCTTTCCAGATGAGGCCGCTCCCCAATGAGGCCACTCCCTGACGACGATCCCGATGCTCCCAACGATGCTGCTCCTGATGACCCCAACGACCCCGATGCTCCCAACAACCCTGACGTTATCACTACTCCTCCCCTGCCTCACAGACTAACCTTTATAGAGGTGGTTGAGACTGGCCCACACACAGGTGGCCAATGAGATTGCAACACACAGGGAAAACTGCACAGTCATGCTCAGTTAGCAATACGGGCGGCCAATTGAATTCCAACTCACCACAGTAAATATATGTGCACCCCACTGATTGGATGTCTCCATCCAGCCTGGCCCACCCCTATATCCGGGGCCTGCAAGCAAGTTCCTCTGGGAGGGGCAGGGTCAACCCAAACCCACAATGAAATGGCTCCCTCTGGCCAACCAGGCCCTTACAGTTACATCCATTTTGTAGATGAAGACATTGAGGGCTGGAGATGGGAAGTTACTCATTTAAGGTCACACGTTGAAGATGTAGGAGAGCAAGGACTCAAGAGAGTCTCTGCGATGGAAGCAAGGTTGCAGCACCATGTGTGAATGAGCCCATTTGGAAAAGAGCATGATTTCTCCCTTCCTGTTAGCTCAAGATATGGTTCTCAGTCACAAGGTGGCTGTATCTGTTTCTGTCCACCAGTGTGACACAGGACATGACCTTTACGAATGACTAGCTCTAGGATGTATTTCTATATTTTTATAAAGTTTCCTTTCTCCCTTCCTTAATGCTTAGTGCAATAAAATACATAAAGTGATGAAATGTTTCGTAGATAAACGTGCATTATTTAGATCATGGTACAGAATAGAAATCAGCGTGCTTTTTCTGTAGAGGGCCCGACAGTAAATAATCTAGGCTTTGCATCTCATACTGTCTTCATGGCAACACTCAACTCTACCATTGTGGTCCAAAACCAACTGTGGCCATATGTAAATAAATGGGTGTGGCTATGTTCCAAGAAAACTTTATTTACAAAAATCAGACAGTGCGCCAGATTTGACTTATGGCTGTACTTTATTCCGTCTTGATAGAGAATATTCCCAGCACTTCAAAATGTTCCCCTGCACCCTTTTGTAATCAATAGTAACCATCCCTACCCACCCGGAGGAAACTACTATTCCGACATCTGTTACAATATATTTGTTTTTTCAAGTGTTCCTGGATTTTAGGGAAATTAAATCAAACACTACATACACTACACATGGATAAATTCCTTCTTCTTCTTCTTCTTCTTTTTTTTTTTTTTTTACTCAACACCAGGAATGTGCGATTCATCCTTGTTGCTGTGTCTAGCAATAATTCCTTTATATTATTGTTGCTTTGTATTGTATTATTGCTTCCACTGGGGGAATCCACTATAATTTAGCTGTTCTCCTATTCTTGGAAATTTGGATTGTTTTCAGTTTGGAGCTATTATGAATATCCCTGGGGGTGAAAAAAATTCTTTAGTTCTTTTTGAGGCATCTATAAAGATGCCAATGAAAGCCTGGATAGTATCTTGATGGGTCACTATGCTTATTAAGTTAGTCAATTGCCCTAGTCCACACTTTGGAAATGTGCACCTACAGAGATGCAGGGTTCAAGTCTGCTTATATTATGGACCCTTTCACCTTCTGTACTCTTGTTTGGAAAGGACAAAGACACATTTTCTGTGGCTGTTTAATGAGGGTCTGTTGGGTACAAGGCAATACACTCAGAACCCAGAGGTCCAGCTCTACCACCAGGGAGATCTGTGCCTTTGGCTATGACAGGGAACTTCTCTGAGTTCTTTCTTCGCCTGTGAAATGGTGGGGGGCAATATGTGATAATAAAAATGCTTGTGAACTGTATTGCCATTCATATATGAGGTGATAGCATTATTATACAAAGATAGATAGATCATGGTTCCTGTCCTCCAGAAGTACCCGATATAGTGAAAATAGACACCACAAAGTATAGTATATGATCATGTCAAATAATGAACACTGAGGAGCTTTTGTGCTTGGACCATCCACAGTGTGATGGGAAAAGGCTGACCTACCCAGTAAAGCTAACAGGGTTTGCAGATGGACTGACTATAGGGAGTGAGAGAAAAAAAAAATGAAGGGTGATTCTGGGTGTTTGACCTGAGCTGTGAGACCAATCAAGTTGCCACTGAGTGGTGTAAACCAGAAGGAGGTTTTGTTCTGAGCTGGACTATGCTAGTGGACAGGATTTCCCTGATAGGGGATATAGGGAATTCTAAATGGAAGTCCATCTCATATAAAGGGGAATTGGGGAGACCTTTGGAGGGTCATTTGGTCAAAGCTGAGGCTATAGGGAAAATGAACAAAACTGCATGATACATGGTGACAGATGGGCCACGCTGGTGAACGTGATGGTTGGCTTCTGTGCACATGAAGACAACTGGAAGTTTTCAAGCCAGGACTTTAGAGACTTGGAAAAAAGTCTGTGAGACCCTGAACACTTCTTACTGAATCTCTTCTTCAGGTCATTCTGCTCAGTGATTTGTTCTTTGAGAGATATCCAAAAGTGTTATTCAAACTACTTAAAAATAGAAGTAAGTAGTTGCTACTATATCTGTTCTCCTGTATCCTATGTTGGCCTCATAAGCCACAGCAGGAATTGTTTTTGGGGGGTCTTATTTGTGGCTGCAAGAACTGGGAGGCAGATGATGCCATACTTTGATTTACAGAAACACACCTTCCCTCCCATTATTCAAGAATCAAGTCCATCTAAGGAACACCAACACAAGAGAACATTTAAAGCAAAATAAAACATGATGCTGAAAGCCCTGACTATAGTTCTTATCCAAGCCATCTGATCACTGAATTATCTTGGGCAAGTTACCCACTGAGCTTATTGAGGTTAGTGCCCTCATGTGCAAAAACAGGTGGTTGTCCCTTCCTGACCTTCCTTCTGGGGCTGTAATAAAAGTATAATAAGATGCTATAAGTCAAACCCTTATACGCTGCAATGTGCTAATCAAAGTCTCCTTGTCAGTGCAGTGAATTAGGGCAGCAAATGTATTTAGCTTCCAGTCCCTACTCCTTTTCCAAAGGTCAAGCTAGTCTGGCTTTCTAAAAATTTTCTTAGAAATCAGTGGCTTGTGATTCTGCTAGCCACTGTCTTCAGGGGTTCTCATCCCAGAGCCCACATGGTCCCAGGGCTCCTTTATCTTCCAAGCTCTTTGCCAATCATGGCAATTTTCAAAAGCCCTCTGTGAGGTAGGGAGACTTCAAGAGACTGACCTTGACATCTTGGCAAGTGAGAAAGTGACTCTTTTCTCTTTTCTGTTTTCAGATTGCCCTGTCATACCCTCAGGCAGGCCCATAGCAGCCCTGAGTGCCATGAGGACTCACAGCTGCTCTGGCCTTCATGGCTCCCAGGCGCTCACCTGCCTTATTTCAGAAGAGGCCTGAGGGCAGAGCTAGGCCTTTTTATTGTCTTCACTGTTGAGCTTCCCTGGCCCTTGAGAAAGAAGCTTCTGGAAGCAGGCACATCTGCCCGTGGCAATGTATGCATAGTAATTACCATGCCCTTTAACAAAGTATCTGATGCTTCATAATTGAAAGGGAATCTACTAAATCATTTTTAAAAACATTTGGTGGTTTATGGGAAGGTGTGGTTATATAATACACTGTTAAGAGTCTGAAATTGGCCTTGAAATTGGGTTCAAGTCTTGGTTCTGCCATTAGTGGAATAGAGGCAACCTTGGACTAGTCACTTCACTGTCTTATTTCTGTGAAGTGGAGACAATAATAGCTATCCTATAGGATTACTGTATGTATCATATAACACATGATAAATGATTCCAATCATGCTTGCTTACTATGTAGTAGACAATCAAAAGGTGGTATTTTGGTAATGATAGGTAATTAGGAACTCAAGTCTACCTCCCATAAAAATCAGCTGAAAGAAGGAAGCATGGGTAGATTTAAACTATGCTAGAGACTCAAGATCATCAACTTCAGTTTGTGGTTGAGTAATTCACGTTACTTTGCATGTATGTCTATGGGTAATGTCCTCCCACAATGACTCTGGGTTTGGCCATGTGACTTGTTTTGTTTAATGGAACAGAAGAAAACACGATATAAACCAAGACTTGGAGAGTGCTTTGTGCGTTCTTTTGTGGTTCTTGGAGCCTTCTTGAACTGCCATGTCAGCAAGTTGAGGCCAGCTCTGCTGGAGGATGAGACATGTGAAGAGATGAGCTATCTCAGCAGAGGTCATCCTCAATCAACCAACTCACAGATGACCTGCCTGTGACTTCATATGCATGAATGAGCTCAGCTGAGACAAGCAGAAGAGCCAGCCAGCTGAGCCCAGCCCAAATGGGACCCCACAGAATCATGAGTTAAGTTTCAGTGGCTTATTACATAGCTATCGATAATGTATACAACAACTTCTCAGAGACTGAGAGTTTTAGTGAAACTTGAGAAGGGACTAATTAGGGTCTTTTCCTCCTTGGGTTCAGGAATACAAGAAATCTTTGTGTCTGTAGACCAGAATTTTGCTGACTTAGCAACTGGACCTCACTGGGATACAGAGGAATATATCAAAACCTCTGGTAGAAAACTCTGCCAGGACTTAGTAAGCTTCCCATCTACATTCTGAGCATTCATACACATCGGTGAAGCATTATGAAGCCTTGCTCATCAGCTCCAGACTGCAGCAGAAGTCCTAGATAGAATGATTGATTAGTACTGAGCTGGGTGTAATCAATAAAGAACTACTCATAGGAGATCATCATTTTAGACTTAAATAGAGGTGCTTGGCTGTTACACAGAGGCTATTAGGAGGCAGTAATGAGGTCAGTTTGATTTTTTATTTCCAGCCTAGAAAGCTGGCCTCTGTTCTTTTTCACTTCCAGAGTTGGAGAAGAGATATCAAGATTAGCTACCTGAGACTGAATTTAGCCTCTCAAAGGTGAACTTGGGGAAGCTGAAAGGGCAGTGAGAGGAACTGGAGAATGAGCCAAGATTGGGTCACCTCTGCTTGCCCTCAGGAGTTTGGTGGTCAGAAATTAACCAGGACTCCTCACCTGGCAGCAAGAGCTCTCATCTGCCATGGCCATTTTCTGAACTTTGGGCCTAGCACAATTCTTATAGGATAGAGGGGAGAACTTTGCATGTACTAAGTCCAGTCAACTGTTCCTTTCCCAGGCTCGACAAGAGGCTAACGAACAATGGCATTTTATTGTTACAGTTTTAATAAACAGTATTAATAACCACCACCACTAATTATTGAACAGTTTCTATTAATCACGTAGGAACTTTATGAGTATATCTTTAATCATTAGAGTGTGGTAAGTGTTATTTTCATTTCCTACCTACGGAAGGGGAAACCTGCTGCCAGGGATGTTAAAAAACTCAAGTGTACTCAACCAGTTGATATTCAAACCCAGGAAGCTCCTGCCCCTTATGCTATGCCCCTCCTGCCTCTTACAATAAACCAAGCAGGTCTAGTAATGCTTCCAAAGGTCATGAGGTCTGGCTACTGCCTCTGGGTAAGGCTAAGCATTATTGTCATATAGTGCACCATTCTGCATCTGATGAGCAGAGAAAATTTAGATATTCATGAAGAATATTATAGGGTTTTCTGTTTTCAGGAATAAGAAGTTCCTCTTATGACTAGCCCAAACATCTAAGTCCATTTTCTTTGGTTACACTGTCAGTGGGTGTGGAAAATCCATTCATGCTGCCCTTCAGGGAAAACTGAGAAGACAGCAATGCAAGCAGTGTAATGGACAGGCTCATCAAGGATCTTTCTTCTTTAAGGCATCCTTTCATCACTTATTCATTCATTTGTTCATTCTCTCATTCTATAAGCATTTATTATCTCTCATGCTTGTTTCTGGTCTTATTCTGGTCTATTCTTAATCTGATCATCTTCTACAAGTCTCAATGAATTTTTATATAAAGTTAATATAAATCTGTAAAATAAGATAACAAAGTGAACTCTGTGCTCAAAAGAAATTCAAAATTCTCAGGAAAAGCATCCTTTCTGTAACCTGGGGAACTCCCATGTGTACATGAGGGCTAAACCAGCCATGGCTGGAGCAAGTGAGACATGTCATTCTTAAGCAGAAAGGCCAACAGGTACATGAAAAAGTGCACAACATCTCTAATCATCAGGGAAACGCAAATCACAACCACAAGGAGATATCACCTCACACCTGTTAGAATATGAATTACCAAAAGGACAAAAGACAGCAGCATTGGTTAGGGTATGCACTGTTGGTATGAATGTAAGTGGGTACAGTCTTTATGGAAAATTGTATGGAGGTTCCTTAAAAAACTAAAAATATCACTATCATATGATCCAGCAATCCCACTTCTGGATATTTATCCAAAGGAAATGAAATCTGGATCTTGTAGAGAAATCTGCACTCTCATGTTCTTTGCCGCATTATTCACAAGAGCTAAGATACGGAAACAATCTGTGTCCACTGATGAGTGAATGGATAAAAAAAGATGATATACATCTGTATCTATTATATATATACTTGTGTTTTATATAATATATAATATACTTTATATTGTATAATACAGAAAATATTATAAGTATATAAAGTATATTTATATGTATTTTCTCTGTACATATTTTATATATGTATACATATGTGTGTGTATATGAAATATTATTGAGCCTTAGAAAAGAAGGAAATCTTGTCATTTGTGACAACATGATTAACCTGGAAGACATTATACTAAGTGAAATAAATGCAACAGAGAAAGACAACTATTGCATGATGTCAGTTATATGTAGACTCTAAAAATGTCAAACACCTAGAAGCAGAAAGTGGTAGCACCACAGGGTGGAAGGTGGGGAAAATGGAAGATGCTAGTGAAAATGTAGAGAATTTCAGGTATGCAGAATGAATAAGTTCTGGAAATCTAATGCACATCATGGTGACTAATTAACAATAGTGTATTGTATACCTGAAATTTGATGAGATCTTAACTGTTCTCACCAAAAACCAAAAACTAAAAACCAAAACCAAAACCCCAAAACCAAACACACACAGAAGATGGCTATGTGGGGTGATGAATATGTTAATTAGCTTCATTGTGGTATTTTTGCACATGCAATGTGGAAGAAAGGACCTTTTTTTTTTTTTTTTTTTTTTTAAAGTAAGCTCCATGCCCAGCACAGAACCCACCATGGGGCCCAAACTCATGAAAATGAGATCAAGATCTGAGATGATATCAAGAGTCAGACCCTCAGCTGACTGAGCCACTCAGGTGCCCCAGGAAAAGACTTTTTATTTAAAAAAAATGTGTGTGTGCACACGTGTGAGTGTGAGTGTGTGTGTGTGTGTGTGTGTGTGTGTCTTGGGGGGCAATTCTCGGTAATCGAATTAGATTTTTTTCTGTTATAGGCAAACCAGAATAGAATCAGTAATGTGAACCAGTTCATCCTGGTTCCAGAGAGCTGATGGATAAATTATGAAATACTTTGTGAACCACTGATAGCCTGAAATTGGTTATGTTAGAAGTATCACAGAAATGGGCAGATGAAAAAATCAGAACTTCAGCCTCCCCATCCTTCCCCCACCCCCACTCTGGAAAGCCCATCTTTATTTACCAGAAACCTATGAGAATAGTCCAGATGACACTCATGGTGCAAGCTTTGATAGTGTTTGTTTTGTTTTTTCTTTTTTGGAATGCAAGCACCTGACTTAAGCTTTGATCGTCAAGGCATCCATTTCAAAGAGGCACCCACTTCCCAGATGGCTGCGCAACCTGGCAAAGCACCAGGCTACCTCCCAGGACTATGGCACCTTCAATTTAGACATATTGGTTGATTTTGATGACTGACCATTTTGGCTGCTTGTCTTTTCTCTTTCTTGTGCTTTCAATTTTTGCTCTTATGTTTTAACCTCACCAATAAAGAGTTGAGTCTGTGAAACTCTAGGCCCCCAACCTCAACCCCAAAAAGGCAGAACTGGCTTGCATGTTCCCTCTCTCTACACATGATATTGCTGTGTGGTCCCAGACATGTTGTGTGATTTCCAGGTCTTGTAAGTAATATACTTTTATTTATTTTTTTTCCAAAGCTTCCTGATAGCGGTCGCTGAAGGGCATCTTGCCCTCATGGGCCAGTCCAACAACAACGCTTTCTCTCTCTGTCTAACAAATGAATAAAATCTTAAAAAAAAGAATTTCCCAGTGCTCCATAACTCTTTGGGAAATGTCAAGCAGGTTTTGCTCAAGAATACGTCAAACTTGGAGGGGCCCTTTGGCTAGGCCATTTGGGGGATCCTTTGATCACAATACAATGCACATCGAAGACTTTAAGAGACTGTCAAAAGTTTGCACATGCACTGTCAAATATAAAGCCAAAAACCATAGGCATATTAGCTATACTGCCTCCAGCCCATCGTTTATCTGAATTCTCCTGAGCCCTAGGGAGTGTTGATCCCTGAGTGTCTGAGACCGATAAGAGAAGACCCTTATACACAGTCTGCCGCCAAGTCTGTGGGTGGGGAGGACCAAGCTGAAAATATGTCTCTCTCTGGCTCCCTCCAACACCATCTCTCTCTTCTGCCCCAAGGACTAGAAATCACGGGCTCACAGTGAAATGCAATTATATCTTACCTTTGGCTTATTTGAGATGAAAAAGGGTAAAGATTCCTGTACCAATCTGTGAAAAGATCCATATAAAAAAGAATAAGTAAGTTCCTTAAATATGTGTTTTTCGGGGTATTTGTGGTTGTGCTTATTTTCCCTCAGGACAACTGTAATCACAATGTTAGATAACAATTATTTAGCACTTAGAATATTACCTAAGTCACTGCACATATTAATGAATGTGATTTATGTTAGGCAATAGATAATCAGTCCAAATTTTATTCAAGGATGTGGCATCTTTGCCTAAGAAAAACTGTTTCTAAAACAAACAAACAAACAAACCATTGCTGGAGTTAGCAAGATCATTTGGTGATTTTCCTCTTGGGTCTTCTATGTGGGCATCCTGTGGTCTCTCAGCTTCTGCTGGTGAGGTTTCCCTCATTAAAGCAACTTTGGTCGGTGGTGTCTTAACCAGAACTGCCATCTGCTGGGTCTACTGATTAAATCTCCTTCTTTACTTCATATCTGTCTCCAGTGAGCTACAGCTATTAGCTGGCACCCTTTAAGAGTCTTTGAGAATTCTATCAGTGAAGTCTTTTCCCCTTGCTGTAGGATGCTAGTCCTCCCTTGGGGAGTCTGTTCTTCAATGCCGACATCACTGTGTGCATGTGTTGGTGGCCCAGCCCTGAAGTTCAGAACACCACAATCAAGACCTTGCAGCCAGCCACTCCTTTAAACTCCACTTTTTTTTTTTTTTTTTGAAATGCCAGAGGGTCCGTGTCACTGTCTCAGACTCAAGGCATCTTCAGTTCACCCCAAGCCTGTATTTTCCAGTCTCCCTACAGTTGTGTCCCTTCTCCTCCAAAGAAGTAGTCCCTTTGGTCTGGGAGAAGAAGATGGCATTTGACACATCTGTGCAACAGTCAGGTCCACAGTGGCCTTTCCAGAGGTAACCCACTTTGTTTGAGGACATTCCTGACTCTTGAAAATGGCTAAGTTCCTGTTTCTTCTGCCCATGGATTCTAGGTCCATCCTTTGAAGCTCTGCAGAAGCAGCGTTATGTACTCTCCCCACCAGAGTCATGCACACACAGAACACAGCCATTTTGCCCCCAGGTGATACAGCTTGCTTCCCAAGGGAAGCTGTATTTTCAGCGATAACCTGTAGTGAGTATTGTCTATGAAAGCCGAGTAGAAGAAATGGGAACACGCCAGAATTTTCCCCTAGCCTCACTCTTCTGAAGGACCTTTGGGTACTCCATGGGTCAGACCACCTGATATCCTGGGAACCCACATAGACACCTGTCCTGCACTCTTCCATTGTCCAGCTAATTGTATGGGGTCCTTCTAATGCCTCTTTTTCATGTCTTATTTGCCCAAAGTATTTTATAACCTTGATTGGGGAGCTAGATTGTTTCTGTAGTATGTTGGATTTAAGTCAGCTTAGGATCCTTAAATGGGATGAAGCCTTGAAGTCTGGGATGGAGGGCCAAAACTGGAGATGCCATCTGCCAGAAGGATTATAAAGAATATAGAGCTCTGAGGAAGATGATACAGAGCATCTCTGCAGGTTGGGGAGAAGAGGTTTCTGTGATATATAAACCTTCATCAACACCATACTTCTTTATGAGCTCAAACAGGTGCCCTTATTTCTCCTATGATGTCTCTTGATTCCAAGCAGATATTTTTCAAGTTATTACAAACTTTGTCGGGTTTTTTTTGGAGGGGGTTGCCTTGTACATTTAAGTATATTTAGCCTTAAGTAGTTTTGATTAATCATTAAGCAGTTATGATTTCAAAATGTTACAGGGTTCTAAAAGTTGTATAATGTAGGCATTTAGGGCTTTTGCAATATTCATATGGATGTCCTCCTCTCTTTGGTAGGGTGGGAGGGCTCCTAGTGACAAGTTGGAGAATCAAAGAATATAGAGTTAAAAAGGTAACTAAAAATGGTTATTGCCAAGGGATTAGAGCATAAAGGTACTAAAAGGAGGTCAGAGGAGTTAATACTTCTTTTTGGACGGAGCAGGGGAAGCTTTCTGAAGGAAATGGCACCTGGGGTACTGACAGGCTTGCTTGAAGCAATGGATGGAGAGTAGTTGTTAGGGATTCAGAAGACAGGAACCAAGGAGACAAAATCACAAGGAGAGTGTGGAAGGCAGAATGATGGCCCCACAAATCCTGGTCCTAATTTGAGGATTAGATTTCTAACCCTAAGAATCTGTGAAAGTGTTACATTACAAGGCAAAAGGGACTTTGCAGATGTGGTTAAATGTAAGTGTCTTGAGATGGGGAGATTATCCTAGATTGTTCAGGTAGACCCAATCTAGACACATAATTCCTTAAAAGCAGAGGAGCCTTCCCAGTTGTGGTTATAAAGAAATGTGATGACAGAGGAAGGGTCAGAGAGGCAGTGTTGCTAATTTTGAAGATGGAGGGAGGGCCCATAAGCCAAGGAATGTGGGTGGCTTCTAGAAACTGGAAAAGGCAAGGAAATGGATTTTCCTCTGGATCTTACAGAAGGGAAGACAACCCTGTCAACCCCTTGATTTTAGCCCTGTGAGACCCATCTTGGACTTCTGACCCACAAGATAAACAGATAATAACTGTGTGTTGTTTTAAGTCGCGAAGTTCATGGTAACTTGGTTGATAGCAATAGAGAGCTAAGACAATTGATATTAAAATTGTGTGAGTGGATGTCCCTGGCCAGAATTTAGGGAACATGAAGATAAAGAACTGGGATGGAGGTCTGATAAGAAGGATGGGAAGGTTTTGGTGTCTTTTATAATATTCTTATAGAACCAATTAGCAATTCTGAACCATTGATTAACATGGATTCTGAAATATACACGTGTTAGAGCTTCTCAGAAACTATCTTTCATATTTTGTAGCTCAATCAACTGTTACAGAACAAAGAAAGCAAAATCCCCATTAAAAAAAAATCTTAACATACAACTATGTTAACATACAACTATGGCCAACTAGACTTGGCCAGATGCTATATGTTGTAACCTCCCATACAACAAAATTTTATGGTAAAGGATTTGGAACCTCTTGGCATGAAAGACTTAAGACATAGAATCTGTTCAATACTACTAGTGTGTTCAACACACTACCCTCTGCTAATTGTCTAGATTAGATTAGTATGTATATTTCAGACATGGATATATTTGACTTACCATTCTGCATTTGAAAATTGTCTCTGTCCTTTCTCAACTGCCTAGGGAAATCAGTGAAATGGCAAAGGAGATGGACCCAGTGCTGTTAGGTGACTTGCCTCCAGTCACAAAACCTTTAAATGAGAGCTGGTTCTTGGACTCCAGTTATTTTCCAGGAGTACTGCCAGGTTCCAGGGAGGACACTGGCTGTTCTTTGGGCTATAAGAATAGTAACTCTCAGCCAAATCACTAGGTCTCCTGCTGCCAGCCTCTGTGAGATATGACCAGTGGGACAGGAGACTTTTCTTTTCTAGCTGGTGTTCACAGGCAGGCAGCATTATGGCCTCTTTCCATGATACCAGAACCCATCTGAAGGCCCTTCCCACCCAGATGTAAAAGAGCAGCTTTGGGATCTTATGAGGAAACAGCAATTCCCAACATTCTTTGTAGTGATACCTTGAGAAATGAACAAATTTGCAGTATGGCTTCTACCGTATGATATGTTGCCTAGATGTGTCCCATTCCCAAACCATACTTCTTCCTTCCCCTTTATAATATAATGGGTTCCTTTGGCACAGAGTATCTGGTGGTTGGTGGGAGGCTGGGGAGGAAAGAGATGGTATGCTGTCTGTGTTCAAGGGTGTGGGCCAGAGTTTTGTTGAATGGGTTCAAGTTATGATTCCATACTCCTCTTTGTCCCTTTCTTCTCACAGGTAAGAAAACTGTTTTTTTTAAGGTGAGCAAAAAAGAGAGGCTTTTGTTATATATGAAACTGAGATTTACAACATGAAGTATCATCTTTTGAAGGGAAAGTACTGTTTGTGGGGGGGAAGTAGTTATCACATTTGCTTAGACCCTACTAAAAATAAATCTGTTGGTGTATGAAACATAGTAAGGACATATTTTCACATAGCAAGGATCTGGGTGCTACTGGCTATGAGGTTGAGGATCATAGATATAAAGGGAGAAACTGTTTCCTATTGTCTTGGTGATACAGGTGTACTGAGTATTATTTCTTTCTGTTTAGACTCTACATGTGTCTTGATTAGCTTTGGCTGTGTAACAAACTACCTCTGAACTTAGTGGCCTAAAAACAATTTTATTTAGGTCATGATTCTTTGGCTTATCTGGATGGTTTCATCAATATTTGCTGGGATCTTTTATGTATTTGTGGCTGGCTTGGAGGTGGATGGTTGAGGATGGCCTCACTTATGTGCCTGGAGATCGACAGGCTTGTCAGTCTTAGAACTCAGATGGCACACCTCATCTCTATTCCATGTCTTCTATCCCGGGCTTCTTCACACAGTGCCTTAGTTCTAAAGGCAGCCAGAGGGCAAGACTCCAGCCAGCACGTCCATCACAAGTCTCTCTTGTGTCAAGTGCACCGATGGCCATTGGTTAAGCCAGGTCATGTGGCCAAGTTCAGATTCAAGAGGAAGGGAGATGGACCCCATATCTTGGTGTGAGGATTTTCAAAGTCACATTGCAGAGAAACATGGAAATAAGAGTGGAGAGAATTTGTGGCCGTCTCTGCAATCCACCACAGCATGCAATATTGCCATAAGAGGAGGCATCTCATTTCACAAGAAAGACTGTGCTAGTCAATACTTCCTTCCTCTCATTAAATTTGCTCCCCATATCTGAGATCTTAACCTAAAGGTGGTGAATTTAGTATTGTATATAAGAACCATTAAAATATTCAAAACCTGCCCCAGAAATTCTCTTCTTAAACTCTTCTTAAATATTTCTAAATATGGAAAAAGCTGAATGCATGATGAGATTCCTCAAGTTTATTTATAGGAATGCAAATTGTAAATAATTTAATCACCAACAGAAGAGGAGTGGTTAATAGTATATCCACTTGAGGGAATATTATAAAAAGTAAAATTATGTGTATGTGTATAATAATAGTAAGAATTCTATTATAATGATAATCTTAAAATGGAATACTAAATACTGACAGAAAACAAAACAACAAAACCAGACATGTATAAAAAAGCTTAATGCATGTGTTATTATTTTAGGGATAATGGGATTATCAGTGAGCAGCTTTTACTTCTGCCATTTTCTTTCCCTTTTTTAAAATAATAATGCTTGCTTTTATAAGTGGAAATAACATTTTTATTAAAAATGTTTTAAAAATAGGATGAATAAAACTCTCTCTGGAATTATTCTTTATTCTTTTACTCTGGAAAATCACTAGCAATGTTATATGCCTTTTCTGGTGTGGTTACATATTGACTGATGGTTTTGTCATCTTCTTGGTGGTTGGTTAGGATGTCATTTCTTTCCTTCTGGGCCAAGGATTGTGCTACCATGTGACCAAGAACGCAAACAAGATGATCCTTCTTTCTATGTTAGCTTTGTTGTTTTTTCCCTTTGTGAATTGCCTGCTCATTCCAGAACATACCAAGTATTTAAAGTGTTCTGAGGAGCTCTGGAAATGCAATGGAAGGAGGAATCCCTGTTCAATTCATCTGACTTTGACAAACAGCCACAAAGAATTTCCTACAGGCCAGGCTCAGCCTTGACTAAGTCTGTACAAGGATGGTTTCCAGGGGTTAACATGTAGTCAGGAGGCACGTGTGTTGACTCCTGGTTCTGTGGCAAGGCAGAGTGAGCACCATAGGAGAGGGAGAGATGAGTTTTAGTTAAGGGTTGGGGAAATGGAAAATCCTTCTAGAAGGTAAAGCACAGAACTAACCCCAAGATCAGTCCAACAGTAGTAGATGGCCAGGCATGTGGGAAACTGGAAGAGGCTAAGACCACAATCGAGAAGGTCTTAAGTGGCAGTTGGGGAATCTGCACTTTATTTACAGGTGCTAGAGAATGATTTTTGAAGCAGAGATGAACAAAGTTATATCTACTCTTTGGAAGTAAACTAGAGTAGAGATTGCAGACTGGTGACCTACAGATGGGATAGGGCCAGCCTCGGGAAGGGTTGGCTTGGTTTGAAGATATTTTGTTTTTAATATTTTTTTAATGATAGATAACATTATAAAAATTATTCAGACTTTGAAATATTCTTTAAGAGAAAAAGAGGAGAAGAAGAGATGCATGGGTGCTAGGCCCACAATATTCTAGTTTTCTACAACTTTGCTCCTTCCTTTTGTGCATTTTGTCACTTCCGTCACCCCTGGAGCCCTGTGGCTGATGACACTAGCTGGGGGAGCTGTGGAGGGGCTATGACTGTGCTATCCATTATGGTAGCCCTGGACACAGGCATCTATTAATATTTAAATTAAATTAATAAAACTCAATTTGCTGTCCTAGGAGCCACATTCTTAGTTCTCCCTCATCACGTGTGGCTTGGTTTCATGTTGGATGGCACGGACAGACATTCTGGGATGTTCTACTGGACAGCACTGCTCTTGAGGTCCATTCCCAGGCTGCTGCAGTGGGCCAGAGAAGAAAAAAGAAAGCCCCTAAACTGGAACTGGAGTGTGACCTCTTTCCTCTTTAGAGCATGATTTGTGTTGGCTTTTCACACGATTAGAATGAAGTCTGGTGTTGAACTCTCATTTTGATGAGTGAAAGTATATTTTTGCTGTTTGTAGGACCATGTTTGGCAAGTGTTTCAGGAGTATGTACCTGTGTATTTAACGATACTGGTAATTTTCACCCTAAGGTGGTTTCTTGGAAATGCTTATTCTTTGGTGTCTGAGAAACCTGAAGAGCTAGGTGCTATAACAGCTCATGAAAGCACCAAGTGGGAAACATTTTGAGTGCCCTAGAGGAATGGTTCTCCAGATATATGAAGCATTGTTTTTCACAAAAACGTACCCATTTGTGACCTCCATCTGTGACGACTATGGGCAAAGAGAACTTGCTGGGAATGACAAGAGTGGTTCTGCTCGATTTATCATCCCAGGTCCTGATTCCACACAGCAGGCTTCTGTGAAACTCAAGGACTTGAGAAGACAGGATTCATGGCCATGTGGATGTGGGTCCTCAATCCTCACAGACATATCAGTCCTGGCAGAAGTACGAAGCTGTGTGCTGGATGTTAGATGGACAGAGGGATGCCTTTGAGAAACACTGACTTCTAAGACGGGAGAGCTAGCAATTAATTATGGTTCTTCTAGGGGATTTAAAAGCCATTCATCCATTCAACTCTTGGCAAGTCCAGTGGTATCCTCGTATGAACCTTTCTAAAGAAAAATATGTAAGGAGCCGGTCACCTTTCTAAGTCTTTTTTTTAGAGAATAATGAACTCCATTCTTTGGCCCAGTGAACCTTCTTTCAGTGCATAAAATAATTATTGTCTTTGCACAAATAATAGCTATCACAAAAGCTTGCAAATCTTTACTCCTTTTGAAGAAAATAACTCTATTTTCCCAACTGCTTTGCACATCTTATCCTTTCTTCATTAGAAAAAGGTCCTTAGAGAGACATTGTCTTCTTATGGATTATTGATTCTCCCTCACTCTTAAATCCATGTGGGGACATGGTACTTAACAACATAATTTTAAAATGTTTAATAATAAATGTTTTATTGAAATATAATATGATTACAGCAAAGTGCACACATGCTAAATGTTTGGCATAATTCGTCATTACAAAATGATGACACTTGAATATATGACACCCAGATCCAGACATAGAACATTATCAGCACTGCAGAGGCCCCCTCATACCCTGTCCCATCACTTTCTCTTCCTCCTTTCTCCCAGAAGGTAACTTTTATCCCAAATTATAACATCACAGTTAGTTTTCCCTGTTTGATCACATATCATATATCATATATCATACAGTATAGGCTCTTTTGTGTTGGCTTTTTTTGGTATACATTATGTTTGTGAGAGTCATGCTATTGATTTAGGTCATTTTAATTGCTACATGGTATTTTATTGCATGAATATATCATTATTACTTATCCATTTCACTGCTAACAGACATTTGCATTGTTATCAGGTTGGTGCTATTACAAATAATGCTGCTGTGAATACTCTTTAAGTTTTTTAGGCACGTGGAATTGCTGGGTCATAGGGTAAATATATGTTCAACTTTAATGGATACTTCTAATAATCTTCCAAAGTGGGTGTTCCAGCTTACTCTCTCACTGATTTTTGTTGTTCTATATCCTTCCCAACGCTTGGTATTATCAGTCTTTAAATTTTTAATCATTCTGGGGATGCCTGCGTGGTTCAGCCAGTTAAGCGTCTGCTTTTGGCTCAGATCATGATCCCAGGTCCTGGGATCAAGTCCCGCATTGGGCTCTTTGTTCAGCAGGGAGCCTGCTTCTTCCTCTGCTTGCCTCTCCCACTGCTTGTATGCTCTTTCCCTCTCTCTGACAGATAAATAAATAAAATCTTTAAAAAAAAATTTTTAACCATTCTGGAATGTGTGTAGTGATACTGTTTTGTGGTTTTGGTTTGCAGTCTCTTGTTGGTCAATGAGGTTAACGTGTATTTACTGATTGTTTGCATATTCTCATAAATGCGTAATCAGATATTTTGCCCATTTTCCCATTGAGTTTTCTGTTTTTTACTTAATGATTTGTAGGAGCTCTTTACATAGTTCGAATACAAATTTCTTATCAGTTCTGTGTGTCCAAAGTATCTTCTTCCAGTCTGTGATTTTCACTCTCTTAATGATGCCTCTGATAAACAGAAGTTCTTAATTTTAATATAGCCAAATTGACAACTTTTCCTCTTATGATTAGTGCTTTTTGTGTATCCTTAAAACAATTTTGGCATACTCTAGGGTTGTAAAGATATTCTTTATGTGTTTTTGAGAAGTTTTATTACTTTACTTTTCTCTTTTAGATCTGCAATCCATGTGGCATTGATTAATTGATTCACTATTTCCATATGGACATAAATATTTCATCTAAAAGCCTTATTTTCTTCCATGTGGATAATTGGTTGATCCAGTCTCATTTAATGAAAAGTCCATTGTTTTTCACTGCTTTGTGCTGCAAATTTTGTTATAAATCAAGTGTAAATCTATGCATGGACATACCTGTATTCCACTCCATTACTCAGTCTACTCTTGTTTACTTGTTTACTGTAAGCTCATAATAATTTTTGATATCTGGGAGACTAAACCATCCAACGTTATTCCTCTTGTTTAATATTGGTTTGGCTTTTGGATCCTTTATATTTATTTATAATTATAATTATTTATAATTTTACATAATTATATAAAATATAATTATATTGATACAATTATTTAATTATAATTATATATTATATATTTTTTTCTGTAAAATTGCACTATATGGAAACTAGGGAGGTTGTAAAATGCAATAAAAGGTTTGATGTTAAAAGAGCAAATGTGCCAGACTATTATTATACGTATACTCCTGTCATAAGAAATCTCTTTAGTCTTTCTCTGACCCTTTCTATGAGAATGCTAGACATTTATTTTTGAAAGAATTCTGGGTTTTTCAGGGGCTATTCCCTGAGTCTTCTCAGGACAATCTTTAGACATTCCATGACTCTATAGCAGAGTGGTCTTTTCTTCTCTCCTTCCAGCCCAGGGACATTATTTATTATATAAATTTATTTATTATTAAAATTTATTAAATTTATTATTATTAAATTTGTTTATTATACAAATTATTTATTTATTATATCAATATAATTATTTATAATTTTAAAATCAGCTTGTAAATTTGGATACACATACAGGCAGCTGGAATTGTTTGATGTTACGTTAAATTGTTTGACATTAAATTGTCTGACATTACATTAAACCTATTGATTAACTTAGAATTTACATCTTTACAATATTGCCTTACAAACCCATTTATTTGTGTATTCTTTAATTTCTCTCAATAAAATTTCATGCTTTGTCTCTACTGTCTTTTATCAGCCTTTTGTTTCTGAGGAGTTTCCATTCCCAGAGAAAGCATTCATCATTTCACCAACAAGGACAATGTGTTGGATGGCTTTTGATATGCTTTTGCTTTGTTATTAAATATCCTTTATCAGGGGCCCCTGACAGGTTCAGTTCCCAGAGCATGGGATTCTTGATCCTAGGGCTGTAAGCTCCAGCTCCATGTTGGGTGTAGAGATTACTTAAAAAGAAAAATCTTTAAAAATAAATAAAGTAAATAAATATCCCTTATCAGATTGAGGCATGAACATTTTGACATCATGCCATGTTGGTTTTGACTCTAGGTGTTTTTAAAGGACCTAGAGGAAGGACTTTAAAGGAAGTAAGCACTTAGGGTTTTAGTGATAGCAAGGTTAAGAACACAGCCTGTTGCATTCAGCCTCTGAGCTTCAGTCCATCTCTTGCCCTGTCCCTGGGCTGGAAGGAGAGAGGAAAAGACCTCTCTGCCTTAGAGCCGTGGAATGTCTAAAGATTGTCCTGAAAAGACTCAGGGAATAGCCCCTGAAAAACCCAGAATTCTTTCAAAAATAAATGTCCAGTATTCTCATACAAAGGGTTAGAGAAAGACTAAAGAGATTTCTTATGACAGGAGTATACATATTATAATAGTCTGGCACATTTGCTCTTTTAACATCAAACCTTTTATTTCACTGGATCTTTATAACCACCCTAGTTTCTGTATAGTGCAATTTTATAGAAAAAATGAAGATCAATTGTCTAAGTAACAGAACTAGAAGAGCCTAAGCTGGAACTAGAAATAAGTTCCCCTAGATCCTTGGTCTGGGCACCTCTGATGAGAACCTAGGAACATATGGAACATCCCAAACACAGAAGTTATACCAGATCCCTCTAAAAGGAGACTTATATTAGAATGCACAACATATAAAAATACAATTTTATAAAAAAAGTTTCCTTATGAAAACGTGGGTCATCCTCAGAAGGAAGTGAGTTCATTTTGTCCTTGTCTCTCCTCTTTCTTAGCTACTTTTCCCTGTGTGACTTGTTTTGGCCAATGAAATGTGAGCAAAAGTGATACCAGTTGCTTCTAGATGAAAGCATTTTATTGCTGGTGTGTGGCTTTCCAGCCCCTCCTCCTGTCATGGAGGTCATGAGAGCCTGGCTCAGTGTGGAGGGGTTGGAAGATGGGAAACCAACTTGGAATTCTGAAAAATCCCTGGAGATTCCCCCATAGCCACAGCAGGTCTTATGTGAGTAGGAAGTAAACATTTGTTTCTTAAGCCACTGAGACTCCTGGGTTGTCTGTTACTGCAGCACAACCTACTTTATCCTGACTGATACAGCAAACCAAATAAGATTTTCTCCTGGCAGTCCTAGCCAAGGCTCAGAATTCTTGTTTCTATTTTCTCCTGTTAGGACCCTGGATAAGACAGGATGTCCCTGTGCTGAAGACATAGCTCTCCTCAATTCAGTTGGTGGAGGAGAAGGGAGAAAGAGGTATAGAGACCCATTTAGTCTTGTGTCCAGCCATGGTCTCCAATACCACGTTAGCACTAATCCTCACCTAGGTTCTTTGATCTGTTTCTAAAACAGCTTAGGCTTTTGTTACTCCGACTGTGATCCATGGAAAAGCAGCATCAGCACCACCTGAGAGTTTGCTGGAAATGCAGAATCTTAGGGCTCTCCCCGCCCCCGCTTCTCTATTACAAATCTACATTTCAAAAGCAGCCCCGAGTGATTGGTATAGGAATTCCCATTTGAGAAGCAGTGCCTTAAATTTGGCAGTAATGAAAGAGGGTGTTTGGGTTTCCCACCACTTCCAGATCCCCCATGGTGGATGAAGGTCTGAACCCCTTGCCCTGACCTCCTGACACACCATTCCCTCTTTAGACCACTGTGCAGATTCAGGCTGCAGCTCCTATAATAAATATACAGTGAACCCTGGCATCTCTGATCTTTGATTATTTGGTTCTCCCTTGCATCATGGGACAAGCCAGAAGTGAGCCCAAATGTAAGGAAAGAGTATCCAACATGCTCCTTCTTCTAGGTATGATCACCTGTCATATACAGGGCAAGGGCAGCCTGGAGGGTTTTTCCCATTTTCCTATTCCCTGCCTCCTGTCTTGCTGCTGACCTTGCTCAGGCCTCATGTAAACAGATGAACTTGGCAAGTGCCGGGGCTTTGGCTACACCCTCCTAATCTGCCTTCCTGTTTCCTCCCTGACCCCAGTCCCTGCTTCTGCCCTTCCTCTACCATTCCTGCGTAAATGTGCCAGGGACAAGGCAAAACTGCCCCCTGGCCCTGCTCCCAAATGACAAGGAGCCAAAAGCTGAGTCAGGGAAAGTGCTAAGCTGAAACCAGGCTGATGCCATTTGGAGCCCAGGCTGTGTCTGCCGGGGCTAGGTTATCGGATGACAAGGCACAGGCTTGTCTTTGCTGCTCCAGTCCCCTGCCCTGGGTTGGCCTTGCTCTTGGCATCTCCTTCCTCACTTTCTATGTGCTGTTGGCAGTCCGATGATGCTGGGGGTTTGCCAATGGGAGGCCACTGTCTGCTGCTCTGAGCTGCTTCCTCCCTGCTGTTTGTGAAAGCAGTTCTTCCTGGGAGCACGGCCTGATGCCTTCCACAAAGAATGACTTTCATCAAGGCTGTGGCATGGGGCTTCGCCATGGGAGCTGCTGGACAGAGGGCTAGGCGGGAAGGGAAGTGATCCGGCTACAGCGGCAGATGGAAGCTGGCCCAGGGCGGATGTCAAGTGCCTTCTTCAATATGCCTTTTCCCTTTTAATCTTCTCTTGAGCAGAGATGATCAATTAGAGCTGTAATTATTTTAATCTTCTTCTTTGCTATCCCTGTCTGCCTTCCTGACACTGCCCATCGACCCTTCCGGCTAACCAGCACTCAGGTGGGAGCTTCTCGAGGCCACTTCAGGCCGCCTGTCTTCGTAACAAGCCAAACAGCAATGCAAGATGGCCTGGCCGGGGACCGTCAACTTCCCTTGTTGTGTAACCTCTGGCAAAGCTCTCACCTTGCTCCTTCTTTTGCTAAGTGAGTCAGCTCCCTGGGTGGGCGAGAGAAACAAGATTTCAAAAACGATAGCTCTATTGTATTTGTACCGTGTTTCAGCATCACTGGGGTTTTAAGAACCTCATGTTGGAATCAGAAAGTTGTGGTTCTTCCACCTCTGCGTGGATCATTTCATCTCTGTCTCTGAGTCCTCCTCTCTGAGCATTGTAAGGACTGGACAAAGTGAGGAGTATATAGCTCAGAACTCAGTGCTAGACCCCAATAATAGCTGGAGAAGGGTGAGCTACTTTTTAATTGTTAGTTATGGTTCTGCGACTAAAGGAAACAGGTGTTTGGAGAAAGGAATTAAATGGGCAACCCTGGACTTGTGACATGTCCTTATGGATAAAACAGAGCCACTCCTTGTCCCATCATGGGTGGTAAAATGAGGAAAATAATGCAAACAAGATAGCTTTGGAATATTTGAATAAAATAATTTTTCCCCCCAGGAGCTCTTATGAAGTGAAAGAGCCATAGGTAGTCTATTGCTTTCAAGACAAAGGCTTCCATGTTCTGATGGGTCCTGGGCCAGAGAAACATCAGTACATTGGGATCTTGTGAGTTTGATGAGTGTGGATGATTCTGGGGAGATTCTAGGCTCCAGCCTATGAATAATACAAACCATTGCTGGCCAGCCTTTCCACCTCACTCCCCACACTCCTCATACTCTAGTATTCAATTTTGTTCAGCTCAGAGCAATAAACATGGAAACAAGGGCCTTGAAATACAAAGATAGTTGGGACATAGATTCTGCCCTTGAAGATTTCATGGTCAGGGGCATTGGCAGGTAGAGAAGCTTTACTGGAAATTATAGTGGCAAGTCTTATCTTAGGTAGATCTAAACACTGATTCTTTAGGAGAACATGTAAGAGGTTATCAACCTAGCAACTGAGGCTATATGGGGGGAGGGATGTCCAGGGAAGATGCTGCAGAGGTAGGCAACATTTCTGAGGTGATTTCTCTTTCTGGGTAACCTTTAGATGTGATCAAGACAATCTTTAGTGTAATCATTGTGTCGGTTAGCTTTTGCTGCATAACAAACAACTCATACATTAGTGGCTTCAAATAATAATTATGTAGCTCACAATCTCAAGAATCAGATGAGTGATCCTTGTGTTTGGGACAGTGGAGCTAATCTCTGCTGGGCTTGCTCTCTGTGGCCATTTGGCAGGTTAACCGGTTGGATGGTCTCATCCACAGCTGCAGTGCATTGGTTCTCCTCTACATGGCCTCTCATTCTCAAGCTGCTACCTTGGACTCATTTATTTGGAGGTTTCAGCAAACAAGCAAGCTCCAAAGGTCAAGTGCTATTCAAGTCTCTGAGGACATTGTGGTGGCTAAAGTCTCATTAGCCAAAGCAATTCACAAGGTCAACCCAGATTCAAGAGGTGCTAAAATAGACTCTACCTCTTGAGGGAAGGGGAAGAAGTTTTGGCCATTTTGTCAGTCTATCATATTGTTTATATTTAGGATTCAGAGGGCAAAAGGGGATAGAGACATGAAATCTGGAGCACAGGGAACTTGATGCCGAAGAAACAGTTAATCATCTAAATAATCTATTTCCCAAGTGAGGGTCAATGCCCAATATTCCATCTTTGAAGACACATTCTGCTGTGTTAGACATTGCCTATCCCAGTTGTCTTTTTTTGGAATGAATATACCCTTGAGAGGCGGTGACACATTCAAGTGTAATTAGCCACTTCCTTTGAGCTATCCTGCAGGGCAGGAATAACTTAACCACAATGAACTCCATGAGAGAACTTGTTGGGGAATTGGTGATGGTGGGATGGAACCTGGAAGAAGGGGGCTAGGAAAGGCCAATGGGGAGACCCAAACTTGGTTTAGCTACATCTTAGCTTTTCCTGAACTCGACCTCCCTCTGAGTGTGCAGGGGTCAGACTCATTACAAAGTCATTTGCAGATCTTATCTTCCAGAGCTTTGAAGCCAGATGTCCTGGAAAGGATGTCAGCAGCATGCCATGGTCCCTCACTAATAATGTGACCCAATGGTCTCCTTCCTTATCCCTCCACCAGCCCCACTACTTACTGAGCACTTGGTGTGTCCAGCTTCCTGGGAGTCTGGCCTCAATTTCTGCTCCTAGATGATTATTGCTCCAACTTCCAAGGTGGCCATTTGGCAGGAAGCCAAGAGCTTAGAGTGGTAGTTCTCAAACCTTAGCAAACCTCAAATTTACTTAACTTACTGAGTTTGTTAAAACAGATTGGTGGGCCCCACCCAGGGTTCCTGAATCTGTAGGTCTGCAAGGAGTACTCAGCATTCCTAAGGAGTTGTCTAAGGAGATGCTAATACAGCTGATCCAGGACCACATTCCAAGAACCCCTGACCTAGTTCTTTGAATACCTTGTAATTGTATATAGGGTTCCCCTTATTGCGAAGGTCCTCAAACTTGGCTGCACCTAAGGGGCCACTTTAAAAACTTTCATGCCTAGAGTTCACCTGCACAGAGGCTGATTTAATTGGTCTGTGTGAGTCTGGTATTTATAATTTTTCAAAGTTCTTGGGTGACTCTGATACACACCAAGGGTTGAGAACCATTGTCTCATTATAGTGGTTCTCAAAGAGTGGTCCCCAGACACACAGCAGCAGCAACAACAGTGTTACCTGGGACCTTGTTAGAAATTCAAATTCCCAGGCCTCCCCTGGATCTACTGAGTCAGATACTCTGAGGGATGAGACCCAGCAATTTGTTTTAACAAATCCTCTATGTGAACATGATGTACACAGAGGTCCTGTGAGAACCATGTTGGAAGACCTCCCTTAAGACCTAATTCTTTGGAAGATGAGCTCTGGAGTGTGACATGCAGTTTGCAGGCTGTGGGGTTCTGGATATTCTATCAAAAGTCTTTGAAATAAAATCTTAACCTGAAACATGCATAATAACAGATCTAAGGAAATTTCTTAGGCTAGACTGGAGGAAGGACTTTCCATACCTCTCTTGCTTGGACTTCACTCCCGAGCACGGAGCGAGATTCGGGAAATTCTGCCCTAGCTCTAGACTCAAGTTAATTTTGTGACCTCTTGGTGTCTTTGTTTCCTTATTCTAAATGTATGACATGATTTGCATCGACTGAATCATCTACCTTACAGTTCTAAGTAGGTCAAATGAGATTTCACAGGTATGGTTTCAGAGTGTTTTATGATCCTTGCTCAGGAGGAAGAATATTAATGAAAGGCTTGTTCTTGTCTCCTGTACATGCAGCTGGCATGACTACTTTGTCCAGCTTGGGAAAAACAAAGTTAAAAATCATATGCTTTTGATTTTATAAATTGTTTTGAATCCCCCACATGCCAGGGTAGCAAGGAATAGAGAGGAATGTATGAATTTCTCACTGGGGCCTCCACCACCCTGGGGTATCTGAGATCTCCCAAGATTTTCTCCTAGGAAGCCAAAGCTATCAGATATGCCTCTAGATGTTGCTCAGAGAGAACACCGGAGCATGATCAGTGAGGACCATGGCTCCTTCTGCCTCTTCTACTTCACAGATACAACTGGGCGGCCCATGCAACACTCCTTATTGCTTGGTGATGCTCTTGACTATCTTGAAAAGTTCTAGAATTGCCCTCTTTTGGGGTCCCAAAGACACTATACTTTCACAGGCATACACACACACACACACACACACACACACACACAATTCTCACACACTTTCAACCTAGTCTTCAAGCTACAAGTTTACAGAATTTGGAGGGGGGTTCAGTCTTGGCCTTGACCTAGAGCCAGCCCTCTCCACGAACCTGCAGGACAAGTACACTCATTCAGGTGCCTTCTGGGAGTTGTCGGGACAAATAAGTGAGAAAAGCAAAGCTGGGAACTATGGCAGAAGCTATACTTAGTTCCACTGTACTAGATACCTGTTGCCAAAATCTGGTCTATTTCCCTGGCATGCTTAAGAAGAAGGCTCACAACCCAAGAGCTTCCATGAAATCTTAGGAGCAGGAAGATTCTCTTTCCAGTGGATGTTGTCATTATTGGATTTTGGCTTCTTGGGGCATTCTCCTTGGAGCCAGATCAATGTAAGGAAAAGCATCTTAGGAAAAAGTGTTTGTACTAATGTTTTCAGCCAGTTGTTTGCAAAGGGTGGTTATTGGGGTAGAGGCATCCTCATTGCCCCGGAACTTTTTAGAACTGTGTCCTCACCCTGAACTTATGAATCAGGAATTCTGGGGGCGTAGCCCTGCTATCTGTGTCTTATCAAATCTTCTGGATGGGTCTGAGGCATGCGAAATTTGAGAACCACTGCTTCAAGTCAATGGATTTCAACCTTGACTGCACATTAGAATCACCTAGACAGATTTAAAAACTCTCCATGCCCAAGACATACCCCAGATCAATTAAGTTAAAATCTCTGGAAGTGAGATCTGGGCATCAGTATTTTTTTAAAAAATTCTCTATATGGGGGCGCCTGGGTGGCTCAGTGGGTTAAGCCGCTGCCTTCCGCTCAGGTCATGATCTCAGGGTCCTGGGATCGAGCCCCGCATCGGGCTCTCTGCTCAGCAGGGAGCCTGCTTCCCTCTCTCTCTCTCTCTCTCTCTCTCTCTCTCTCTGCCTGCCTCTCTGTCTACTTGTGATCTCTCTCTGTCAAATAAATAAATAAAAAAAAATCTTAAAAAAATTCTCTATATGATTCCAGTGTGAGCCAAGGTGGAGAGCCATTGCTTTAAAATACTACAAATTACCAAATTAAATCAACTGCACAAGGGGTATTTTCCATTGCAACTGTTACTGATGGCGGAAAATAAAGACCACAACAAAACCAAATTGACCTAAAGAGTCTTCAAAAACAGACTGAGTCTCACAGGCAAGGTGTAGCAGGGAATCAGGTATTAACTCATAAATTCTATCACCATAGACGTTCCCACGGATAATTCAGACTGTTTTCTCCTTTATTCTCTCATAATTTCTTGGCGTGGGAGAATCATTTACTGGTGCAGGACAGAGAAAAAGGGCAGGATCTCATGAGGAACAAATGCCATGATAGATGTGATGTGAGTCTGTTTTAATATAGAGGCTTAGTCTGAGATGGGATTTTGTTTTTTTAGGAGCCAAATTCAGAAAAGGCAGTTCTTACTCATAAAGGCCTTTGCCTATTAAAGTGCCTCAGTCCGTTTAGCACCATTGAATTTAATCAAAAGGCTTATAAAGCAACCCCGCCCCTTCAGCTTTTATTACATTGCTCAGTGAGATCATCCTGCTGGTTTCCTCCAGCTGCCTTCTCTCTCTGGGGTTCTAAGGATGAAGCAATGAGCCTGACCCTTTGACACTGTCAGGCTCGACTTTAGCAACGTTCTGTCTCTATAGCGACTCCGACTTAAAGAGCTGTGCCAGGTGATTTAACTTCAAGTTGGAAAATCAAGCCCTCTGATTTGGATGGCTGCCCTGATGGGCAATTCACCTGTGTGATTGATTTCACAAATCTGTTCTGTTACCTCTTGGTGTTATGAACCTGGAAGCAGCAGAAGTGAAGAGAGAGAGAGAGATTGGGAGGGAGAGGGAAATGGAAGAAAAGAGGGTACGGAGGGAGAGGGAGAGAGGGTAGGAAGGAGAGAGAGAGGGAGAGGGAAAGAGAGACAAAGTCTTGGAGGCAGCTGGCTGGAGGACAAGCAGGTGGCTTCTAATCTAACTTTGAGAGCTGCCTTTAATGAGAGTAACAATCTCTCTTAATTGCCTTAGCAGTGTGCACCCTGAGGTCATCGACTCTCGCTGTCCACAGTGCTGTTTCTGTGTTCTCTGGGTACAGATCTCATTACACCGTTGAGTTTCCCTAAAGGATCTATTCTCACAAAAGCAGCAGTGGCCTAATAGATTTTGTTAAGTAATTTATATCAGAATGTTGTGGGGGTGGGCTGGGGTTGGGGGGAGGTAGGGTGTGTATTCTGTTGTATACTCCGAAGCAAATAACTTAAAACCCTCATGGAAATTTCTGTTCTCCGAGGTTTCTCTTTAGCTATACCATCATCGAATGGCAGTTTTGATCTATTTTCCTCCCTAATATTTGTCCTTCGGAATTTCAAGATCTTTCATGTCTTAATTGGGTTTCCCCGGAATGATGGGTGTGGGGGAAGATGAAAAGTATATGAAAAGAAAAGGGGCTCTGTGCAGGGTGCTGGAGTGTGCATCCTCCCACCCACCCCTTTGCTCTTCACGCTTTCTCCTTTGGTCCCTTTGACATTCTTGACTTTGGCTACCAACCGAAGGCTCTTGGCAACTGACATTGATTTTGTCTCTCAACTGAATTTGGTGAGCACTGTTTCCTCTCTGGAAGAGACCTCTACCTGACCTTTGCTTTGGTACACTCCTCACCTGGTCCAGACCATTTACTTGCTGAATTTCGCACAACATATAGCCTAAACCCTTGTAGTCACAGTTGAAGTTCTTTCTCCTTTGTTTTGTCCTTGGCTGCGGAGAATGCCCACCTTGACAAGAACTCATCTTTCCAGATTGACAAAGGGAGGCTCTCATTTGCATTTGAATACGCTGGTTCTCATCTGTCTTCTTGGAGATAAAGTTTAGCCGGAGATCTTGGGGTCACGTGGGAGAGATGGCATCTTAGTTCTTGTAACATTTGTCACCTTATCAAAGGTACCAGGTGAATATCTCCAACTTGTGTTGACTGAAACTATATATCATCACGAAAGAGAAACCAAAAATAAACTACGTGGGATGATGTCTTTAAATGCAGCCTCTTGACTTTGCCTTTTGTGCTGGAAGTATAAAAGGAGTGAAGCAGGAATATAGCTTAGCCTGTATCCATGCATAAAAAAAAAAATTAGTTAAAAAAAAATAGGAGTGGCACATAGCACAGTTTTTGAAATGCATAAATTCCATGGTCGCCAGAAACAGAAACTCTTCTCCTTCAGTTAGGATAAATAGGAAAGTTGTTGCAACAGTTGGGCCTTTTTTTTTTTTTTAAGACTTCAGAGCTAATAGGAAAAAAAACACGAACTAGCAAACTCTATCTTGGTTTTGAGAGAAGATAAATGTAAAGGACCTTTCCCCTACAGCCGGGACTGTTTATGTGCACTGTTCAAATCAATCTTTTGTAAACACATGCCTTCTGTTCCATTCATAATGGTCTGATTCCTTGCTCATTTCCCTTGCTCATTTCTGCTTCTCTCCGTGCTGAATTGCTTTTTCTGCAGGTTAGGATTATAGCTCGACTTAAGAAAAAAAAATTAGCTTTAAATCTTGTAATTAAATCTTTCTTTTCACCCAAATAAGTACAAAAAGGAGCTTGGCTTAAAATACCTTTCTATCCAGCTTGTGTGAGTTGTCTGTTCACTGAGTAAGAGGGAGGCTGGCTTTCCAGTGCAATGTTACAGACAGGGGATGTAGGGCAAGGCTGGCTTTTCCAGTGACCCCCGTTTCTTCCATGTTCACTTAGTTGGAGACCCCCCTGGCTAAGCCAGTATTTGGAGAATTAGAAGACAAATCTAGGCATCCTGAGGAGACGTGCATCTTCTGGGGTGTTGTACATTGGTGTATTTTCCCAGGTAATGTCGCCAAGTCTGCTGTTGGCCAAAGAGGCACCTAATGGAGAAGCAGGAGCTGGGCTTTGGCAGCATTATTGGAAAGGAATGGGCTCTGTTCCTGTGATCTGTACATGAACATCTCCTATCACTTAGGGAAGTATCTTCCAAAATGCCAAATATCAGTGTTCTCAAACATTTTGGGCTCTGCAGCCTTTATATTCCTAAAAACTAAAACAGACACTGAAAATCTTCTATTTATATGGGTTAAATCTACCAATATGTGCCATATCAGAACTGAAAACTGACAAAAAATTGATACCGTATTTATTAGTTCAATAAAAAATTTTTAAAAATGTCTACATAAATAACTTATTAAAATAACTGCTGGAGTGGAGGGGGAAGGGAGGGATGGGGTGGCTGGGTGATGGGACATTGGGGAAGTTATGTGCTATGATGAGCACTGTGACTGTGTAAGACTGATGACCTATCCCCATAGACCTATCCCCCTGAAACAAATAATACATTATATGTTAAGTAAAAATCGAATAAAATCATCACTTTATAGATGAGAAAACAGAAACAAGAAAGATTTGAATGGCATACTTTAAGTCACAGAGTTAATAAATTATTTACTTATTCTGAAAAAAAAATGACCTGTATTTTCTTTCTTTTTTTTTTTTTTTAAAGATTTTATTGATTTATTCGACAGAGAGAGACACAGTGAGAGAGGGAACACAGCAGGGGGAGTGGGTGAGGGAGAAGCAGGCTTCCCGTGGAGCAGAGAGTCCGATGCGGGGCTTGATCCCAGAACTCTGGGATCATGACCTGAGCCAAAGGCAGACACCCAACGACTGAGCCACCCAGGTGCCCCTGACCTGTATTTTCTTAATAAGAAGTTTAGTGATGGGGCGCCTGGGTGGCTCAGTGGGTTAAGCCGCTGCCTTCGGCTCAGGTCATGATCTCAGGGTCCTGGGATCGAGCCCCGCATCGGGCTCTCTGCTCAGCAGGGAGCCTGCTTCCTCCTCTCTCTCTGCCTGCCTCTCTGCCTGCTTGTGATCTCTCTCTGTCAAATAAATAAATAAATAAAATCTTTAAAAAAAAAAAAAAGAAGTTTAGTGAAAAGAGGAGCATCATTTCACATTTTTGCAAATCTCTTTAATGGGGAAGGGGAAGAAGAAAATTTTCTTTTTCCAAGGTTTTCCCAACTGGACTAAGAATAAAATTGACATGACACAGATTAACAGGAGGAAAAAAGCCAAACAAACAAATTTTATTAGGTGTACACGGAGACCCAATAACGAAATTGAGATCCAAACAAATAATCAAGGCAGTAGTTTTTATACATTTTAGACAAAGAGACGATAAATTTGTGAAGAATTGATAGGATAACACAGACGGATGTTTGGGAGCTTTAAAAAGTAAGGTATTCGAAGTGGTATTAGGGGTTGGGATGGGGTTGCTGACTCGTAGAAAATGACAAGCTTTGTTTCTATAGGTTTTTCAGCTTTAAAGTCCTCAAACTCTGGTATTAAGGATGTCTTTTTAACTTAGAACAGACAGTGTGCCTTTCGTATGGGAGATGTGTTTCTGCCTTCAGCGGGTTGGGGAGGGTCTGAGTAACCTGGTACCAACTATTTCTCAAGGTGCTTTGATTCAGAATAATCTGAATTCGGTTTGTCATTGTGGTATATTTTGGGCCTCCTGGTCTTGGCACCCAATAGTAGACAGTTAGCTGGGTTCTCACACCTGCTTTTGCCTTTAGTCTATGTGATATCTCACATCATATAGCCTCTGGGAAACAGTGTACATCTTAAGACTAACGAGATTGAAAAGGCAAATATCATTTTAGGATTATCCTGAAAATGGCTTTGACCTTGTGAACACATAAGTATCTTGGCCAGGGGTCCCTGGACCACACCGTGAGAATCACAACAGTCAACAAATACAGGTGTTTCAGGGATGATTTTATGTGGTATGGAAATACTTAATTTTTGCTGTGTTCTTTTTTACATTCATGTGTATTAATGGATATACTCTACTTTTGGCAAATGATATGAGTTTTATGTACACTTAGTGGTAAAAAGTTACCTTTAAAAATAGGTTTACTTAGCTTTTTTTTAATAAAAAGTTCTTATCCAATTTCATGTTTAGAAGTTTTAGTATAGGCAATGTTAGGAAAAATATCAAGACACAATAGTTGTCTTGGGGCGTGAATGGGATGGGCATAAGGGATTTTTTTAGGTGACAGTAATGTTCTATATCTTGATAGAGGTTTGGGTCAAAATTCATTATATAGTACCCTTATAATTTTTGCATTTAATTTTGTATGTATTTTATATGACACACTGTAAAAGGCATTTAACTTGAGTCAATGATATGCATATTGAAATAGTAAGGGAGAAGTATACTGATGTCTGCAACTCACTTATAGATGCATAAAAATAAGGTGAATTGATGGAAGGACAGAGGGATGTGATAAAGCCAATATAATAAAATGTTGATAGGAATCTAGGTGATAGGTATACAGATATTATCAAAAAACTCTTTCAACTTTTCCTTATTATGCAAATTTTCATAATAAAACATTGGGGGAAAGTGAGTAGATATGGAGAAAAATGTGAAATAAGAGTGGCGGTACAGGATGGGGCAAACGTCGTGATACCTGAGTGACTCAAGGCAGGGAGGCAAGGACTTGGAACAGCAAGTCGAGGTGCTCTCCTTACTCCACACCCCACCTCTGATCAAATGCTCCTGCCAACAGTTCATACTGGAGGCTTAGCGGGTGGCAGGCACTGTGATGGGTGTCGCTGCAAGAAATCCATTGGAATGCAACATTTGCAGTGGGGACAGAGAGATGAGCAGAAAAATAGCTACTTTATTGTAACCACCCACTTTCAAGCTGTTTTGTTTGTTTGTTTGTTTGTTTGTTTTATCACTGCTGAGCATAGATGGAGAAAGTAAGGCTCAGAAGAGCTTGTCAATAATGGCCACATAGTAAATAAAGATGGGAGTTGGATTTGAACTTATGATCGTATGGCTCCTGCATGTAACTATTTAATGAATGAATGAGAGTATAAGGCAGCATTAGATAGAAGCTGAAGAGTGATAGAAGGGAGCTGGTATAGAAAAGCAGAGGAAAGAGATGTCGATTCTGACTTCGTAAGAGAAGACTAACAGGAGCAGAGCCTTGAAGAATCAGTGGCATTTTGACACAAAGAGAAAGGGATGTAGGGAGAGGGCTGTCTAGAAAAGCATGAGTTATGGCAGACACTGGCCGCTGAAGATGACCTACCTGGTATGAATCTCAGCTTCACCCCTTGCCAACTGTGTGACCTTTGGAATACACCCATGCTTTAGTTTCCTCATCCGTAAATGCTGGTAATAACAATAAGACTTCCAATGGTTTATGAGAATTCAGTGAATTGATGCATGAAAAGTGTTTAATTCAATGCTCTTGAATGAATATGAGCTATTATTATTTCAGCTATAGACAAGAAAGAGCACCTCATGTTGTGTTCTTTTTCCTGTTACATTATGTAGCCCACTTGGGTGCCCAGGACAATAGGCAGAGCGGCTTGCCTTGGGTTCTGCGGGAGATGCCTGGATCAGGAGCCTCACAGGGATACTAGAGGGCGTAGCTTTTGTCTCTGTGTTCCCACACCTGTGGTGACCAGCACAATGCTGGTTTTAATAGAGGCTCGAAAATATTTATCAAATTGTATTTTGAATTCCAATGCTATCTATCAGCCTGGGGTCAAACTCTCCAAAACAAGAGTTATTTTCAGGCTCTCTTTATCCTCATTCATTGTGCTCCTGCTGGTCCTCTTCTCACAGGGACTTGCTTCCACCTTCATGAAATATCCACCACTTTTCTGTATCTCCGCCTCCTACTGAATCAACTGAACTGTTCTACTCATGAATTGGTTTTTTCTTGAAGCTAGTCGCCTTTTATATGTGACCCCTCTTGCTTTTCTCCTCACTCCTACCCCCCGCCATCTGTCAAGACCAAAATGAACCTGGGGAAGAGAATAAGTGTGGAAGAGTTCATGGCTGGCAAGGGGGCGCATTCAAAGGAATAATGGATGGAGAAGACTAAGAAAACAGCTAAAATATTCAGCGGGCTCCTGGAGTCAGATGCTTAGTCAGGGTATGAAAGAAGAATCTAGGTACCTGAGAAATGGAAGCAGATTGGTAAAAAAAATGGGGACAAACATATGCTAGGGCAAAGTTTGGAGGCCATCAAGTCTATTTACTCCTTCCCAGTCATTTAGTGAGCTGCGTCAACTGTGGATAGTGTGCTGAGGGAAAAACTGAGGAGCCATCAGCCAACATCTCTGTTCTCATGGAGATTATATCATAGATGGAGTGAACAGTATACACAATACACAAAGAAAACATAGTGTGGAAGCAATTACCACAGAAAGGTAAGAGAAGAGAAAGAGAGAAATGTATAAGAGAGACTTCAGGGATCGTGGGCATTAGAGCTGAAATCTGAAGAATGGGAAAGAACCAACCATATTAAAATGCCCTCCCTGAAAGGAGGACAAAATTGGCATTTCCTTTTTTTTAAAAATGTATTTAAACTAAAAAACAAAACAAAGCAAAACAAAACCCACAACAGTTTACCCATTTCTCCCACCCTGCACCCCTTACCTCTGGCAACCACCAATCTGTTCTCTATATCTATGATCTTGTTTCCATTGTTGTTGTTGTTTGGATTCCACATATAAGAGAGATGGTACGGTATTTGTCTTTCCTTTTCTGCTTTATTTCACTTAGCATAATGTCCTTGAGATCCATCCAAGATTTCATTCTTTTTTATGGCTGAAATAATATTCCATTGATGGTCATTTCAGTTGTTTCCATATCTTGGCTACTCTAAATAATGCTTCAGTGAGCATTGGGGGTGCATATATCTTTTCAAATTAGTGTTTTTATTTTCTTTGGATAATTACCCAGAATTGGTATCATATGGTAGTTCTAGCTTTAATTTTTTTTTTTTTTTTTTGAGGAACCCCCAGACTGTTTTCCATAGTGGCTATATCAATTTATATTCCCACCAATAGTGCGCAGAAGTTCCCTTCTCTCCACATGCTTACCAACTACTGTTATTTCTTGTCTTTTTGATAATAACCATTCTAACAGGTGTGAGATGATATCTCACTGTGGTTTTGATTTGTATTTCCCTAATGATTAATTATGTTGAGCATCTTTTCATGTACCTATTGGCCATCTGTATGTCTTCTTTGGGAAAATATCTATTCAGATCTTCTGCCCATTTTAAAATTGGACTGTTTTTTGCTGCTGAGTTGTATGAGTTCCTTATATATTTAGATACGGGCACCTTATCAGATATATGACTTGCAAATATTTTCTCACAATCAATAGGTTGTCTTTTCATTTTATTGATGGTTTCCTTTGTTCTGTAGAACCTTTTAAGTTTGATGTAGTACCAATAGTTTATTTTTGTTTTTGTTGCTTTGCTTTTGGTGTCAGATTTGAAAAATCATCACCAAGACCTATGTCAAAGAACTTACTGGCTATGTTTCTGCCCCCCACTCCCAAGAATTTTAGATTTAAGATCTTACATACAACATACAAGTATTTTTAGGTTTGTTTTTGTGTATGGTATAAGATAGGGGTTGAGTTTCATTCTTTTCCTTTGGCTGTCAGTTTTTCCAACACCATTTATTAAAGAGATTGTCCTTTCCCTATAGTATATTCTTGGTGTAAATTAATTGACCACATATTTGTGGGTTTATTTCTGGGGTCTTTATTCTGTTCCATCTGTCTCTGTGTCCATTTTTATGCCATTACCATACTGTTGTAATTACTTTAGCTTTGTAATACAGTTTGAAATCGGGGAGCATAATGCCTCCAGATTAGCTCTTTTTTGAGATAATTTTGACTATTGTGATCCCATACAAATTTTAGAAATTCTTTTGTTCCATCTGTGGAAAATGCCATTTGATTTTGATAGGGATTGCACTGAATCTCTAAATTGCTTTGGGTAGTATGGAGATTTTAACAATATTAATTTTTTCAGTCTATGAACATGGAATATCTTTCCATTTATCTATGTCTTCTTCAGCTTCTTTCTTAATATAATTTTATAATTATAATGTAATTTTCAGTATTTCAGTCTTTCACCTCCTTGGTTAAATTTATCCCTAGATAATTTAATCTTTTTTAATGCAATTGTAAATGGGAATTTTTTTGTTTTGTTCATTTCTTAACTTGTATTTTGAAGAGAGATGAAGAATGGTATTATGTATAGATGTATGTCATATGTCATATATACATGTAATTTTTAGCTTTCCTGCTCTAAGCCCATTTTTTTTTTAAGATTGTATTTATTTGACAGACAGAGATCACAAGTAGACAGAGAGGCAGGCAGAGAGAGAGGAAGGGAAGCAGGCTCCCTGCTGAGCAGAGAGCCCGATGCGGGGCTCGATCCCAGGACCCTGAGACCACGACCCGAGCCGAAGGCAGAGGCTTTAACCCACTGAGCCACCCAGGCGCCCCTAAGCCCATTTTTTGATTTGAGGGAAAATTTTCCATTGAGAAGAGGCTGAGCCCACTTTTCACGAAGAAAGAGGAAATATGGACAATGTTTGCTCTCTTAGGATCTTAGCAACAAGAGCTGAGCAAATGGCTTAGGACCATCCAGCCAACTGGATGCTCCTGATGGGCCTTTACCCATTCCTCTGAGTGAGTCCCACCCCGGGCGCAGCCCCAACTCTTTCACTACTTATCCTCTTCCCCATCTCATCTCACTGCTGAGAAATAGCAGGGGACTGGGGTTAAGAGGACAAGGGGGGTCCTCTGGATAAAAATGTGGTTAGCTTTGGGGAGCCTGGATGGCTCAGTGGGCTAAGTGTCTGACTTCTGCCCAGGTCATGATCCCAGAGTCCTGGAACCGAGCCCCACATCAGGCTCCCTGCTCCCTGCTTAGGGAATCTGCTTCTCCTTCTCCCTTTGTACTCTGTCTCTCATTATCTCTGAAATAAGTAAAGAAATTCTTTTAAAAAATGTGACTAGCTTTGAGAAAGAACAAATTTGTGAGTAGGACAATTTAATTTATTCACTAGGGGGTGGAGTCTTGGGACTCTGCCTTGAGCAAGTTGTTCATGAAGAGTCAGGATGATTAGGACGTATTTACCTTGTAGTTAGTGAACACACCTGTAGTTGGTGATGAATACTACTGCTTTGCAAACTTCTAT
Source organism: Lutra lutra (assembly GCF_902655055.1). Taxonomy (NCBI): domain Eukaryota; kingdom Metazoa; phylum Chordata; class Mammalia; order Carnivora; family Mustelidae; genus Lutra; species Lutra lutra. The sequence goes on from NC_062286.1 coordinate 102,572,463, forward strand.
CTTTAAGGAACAAAGCAAGAATGCCAGACAACTGTTGCTAGGCCAGATTTCTCCCTCATGTCAGACCTTGCAGAAAAGAGTTGCGTCATCTAATACAGAAAACCTACTCTCACTAAGCCATACCTTGTCTTCAGATTGGATGGAGATAGCATCCTTCACCACAGAAACCATGCCAGGGGCATGCTATGGTTTAATATTGGTGTACGCATTGTGGCAAGTGTAAGGTAGAGGAAACCATAAGTATTTTCCTTGCAAGAAAGGGGGTCTTGTCATAATCACAATTCTGCTTCCTTTTTGTCTACTGCTTTTTAAAATTGCTATCTTACAACTTATTTGGGAGTGCCAAAATTTGGTACTAAGGTCAAGGCTTAGTTCTTATGTTTATGGACTAACAGTCTTCCATTAAAATATGTAATAATCTCTCTGGCAATTCACTCTTTTGGTGCCTGTGGTTTCATTCTTGGGCGCCTAAGATGTAAATATTTAAATATATGTAAAGAAATTGTTTTATAAATAAGTAAATGTAAATAGAAGATAATACACTCTCCAAAGAAGAGCTTTGCATGGTAAATAAGCATATGAAAAGATGCTCCATAGAGTATGTAAATTGTAAATTAAAGGAATTGTAAATTAAAGCAACAGTGAAATATCACCACACACCTATTAAAATGGCCAAATCCAGAACACTAGCACTAAATGCTGATGACGATGTGGGGCAATAGGAACTCTCATTTATTGATGGTGAGAATGCAAAATAGTACAGCCAATTGGGAAGACAGTTTGGTGGTTTCCACAAAACTGAACAGACTTTCACTATCAGATCCAACATTTAATGCTTCTTGGGATTTACTCAAAAGAGCTGAAAACTTATATTCAGTATATCCATACAAAATGTGCACAGAGATGTTTATACAGCTTTCAATATTCATAACTGTCAAAGCTTGGAAGCAACCAAGATGTCCTTCAGCAGGTGAATGAATAAATAAACTGTGGTACATCCAGACAATGGAATATTATTCCACGCTAAAAAGAAATGAGCTATCAAGCCATGAAAACACATGGAGGAACTTGAAATGTATATCGCTAAGTGAGTGAAAGCCAGTTTGAAAAGGCAATGTAGGGGCGCCTGGGTGGATTAGTGGGTTAAAGCCTCTGCCTTTGGCTCAGGTCATGATCCCAGAGTCTTGGGATCAAGCCCCACATCAGGCTCTCTGCTCAGCAGGAAGCCTGTTTTCCTTCCTCTCTCTCTGCCTGCCTCTCTGTCTACTTGTGATCTCTCTCTGTCAAATAAATAAATAAAGTCTTTTTTTTTTTAAGATTTTATTTATTTATTTGACAGAGAGAGATCACAAGTAGACAGAGAGGCAGGCAGAGAGAGAGAGAGAGAGGGAAGCAGGCTCCCTGCCGAGCAGAGAGCCCGACGCGGGACTCGATCCCAGGACCCTGAGATCATGACCTGAGCTGAAGGCAGCGGCTTAACCAACTGAGCCACCCAGGTACCCCAATAAAATCTTTAAAAAAAAAAAAGCAAAAAGAAAAGGCAATGTAGTATCTGATTCCTCCTACGTGACATCCTGGAAAAAGCTAAACTATGGAGACAGTAAAAAGGTCAGTGGTTGTGGGGATGCTGTTGGAGGGAGGGAACCCATATAATGCACAACATCAAGAGTGAAATCTAGGGGCACCTGGGTGGCTCAGTGGGTTAAGCCTCTGCCTTCAGCTCAGGTCATGATCCCAGGGTCCTGGGATAGAGCCCTGCATCCAGCTCTCTGCTCAGCAGGGGGCCTGTTTCCACCCTCTCTCTGGTGCCTCTCTGCCTACTTGTGATCTCTCTCTCTGTCAAATAAATAAAATCTTAAAAGAAAAAAAGAGTGAACCCTAGTGCTAAGCATTATGATGAATGGAAGTGTTGAATCACTATACTGTACACGTAAACTATTATTACACTGTATGTTAACTGACTGGAATTTAAATTAAAAAAAAAAAAAAAGAGTGAACCCTAATGTAAACTATGGACTCAGAGTAGTAATGACTGTAACCAATGTATCATTCTGATGTGAGATGTTGATAGTAGGGTAGGGCAAAAAAGAACTATACAGGCTCTATAAAATTTGCCTTTTTAACCTTGCCTTTTTATTTCTAAAAGAATAAAAGCTTTACATAACACTAAAAATTTTGCTGAAAATAAAATAAAAAAGATTTAAATCGGGATGCCTGGGTGGCTCAGTCGGTTAAGCATCTGCCTTGGGCTAGGATCATGGTCCCAGGGTCCTGGGATGGAGTCTTGCATTGGGCTCCTTGCTCAGCAGGGAGCCTGCTTCTCAACCTCTGCCTCTGCCTGCTGCTCCCCCTGCTTGTGCTCTCTCTCTCTGACAAATAAATAAATAAAATCTTTAAAAAAGTAATAAATCAATAAACGGAAGTAAAAATACTAGCAAAAAATATAAGACTCTGATTCTATTTTAGGTTTTGGGATTGTCAAGCATCACCCCAAATACCTGATGTCTGGTTGTCATGAATACACATCAGGAGCCCCAGAATGGGCACGGTGGACCCTGAGTTTAGAGGGGTCTTTGCGCAGACCACATACGAGATGTCACTTGGTTTTACCTTGGTAAACAAACAGAGGCTGCAGAGGCAACATTTTATTTTAACAGTTGCTGTGCAAGAAAGCATCTCTCCCCATATAATCTGTTTACTATTGCTTTTGAATTTGGAAGCCCATCTCTTCCATTGTAATAAAACAGCAGCTCAACAAGAGACAGACAATATCATTTCAAATTGCAACCACATTTAGTGTGTTTAATGAAAACTGCCCTCCAAATTCGACCTTAACCTAGCATTCTTATCAATGCCAGAAACCTGGTTCATTAATTAAAGCTGCCCTTGGACTGAGCTGCATCTAAAATGATGATTGGCTAGAGAAAAACAAACCAGGGAAAAAAAAAAAAAGGCCTGGCAAGGAGGAAGAAGGACTTGAAAGGGCTTCTAGGGAAAAATACAACAGTGAGTCTGGTCCATGGAGAGTTCTGGGTCCCAGGCTGGTGCCAAAAGTCTCAGATCCTCCACTTCATGTAGGGCCTTTAATGATCATATCCTGATGTCTGACAATCTCCTGTGCACACAGGAGAGATTCCATACCTCTCAGGCAGAGCAAATGTGAAAGCCTCACTGTACGGCGAAATCATAAGAATATTTCAAATTCAGAGAGCATTTTCTGGTTTGGAAATGATGGAGTATCTGGGCCTGGAGATCTAAGTCATACAACTAATATGTTATGAAATCACAATTTGAACCCAAGTCTGTGTGACTTGATAATGTATATTATCCACTCAGCACAGGCTGATATGTAGTAAGTGCTCAAAAAAATAGTATCTATTGATGATTAGTACAGTAAAAGATCACTGGAATTCCAAACAATTTCTGGACAGCAGGTGATGGCAAATGGAAATGAACCCACAATACCCTGTGCTATAAGTTTAAAAGAGAAACATATAAATAATATTTGACTACTCAGCACTTAGTGGTATTTTTTGTTTTTTGTTCTTGTTTTTGTTTGTTTGTTTTTTCCATGAATGAGTTTATAAGAGCTTTATTCTCAGGCTTATCCTCATCTTGTATTCCCCACGAAACACTCTTCTTCATAAGGTTCTAAGTTGCTCAGGGCAAGTTCTCCTTACTTGGGGCATTTTAGAGACTTGATACTTGCCATTGGACAAGGTTTAATATTTAGATGAAGAAAAATGGGTGAGGCCTCAGCATCCAACAGCATTTGGTAACACTTTTCGGAGAGACGGAGTTGAAGCACATCTCCAAAGTGATTTTTTTTTCCCCCAAATATCATCAGCAGGTTATTTCCGCCTTTTGGAAGGCTATAATTGCATTTTTCTATGGAAATGTCAAATGAGGCTATGAATACAGTATAATTACGGTGCAGGAAGGAAGCTAGGCAGGTGACTACTGGTGTCAGAGAGAGAGCTTGAAAGAACTGGAAGGAATGGCTTTCCCTAGAGAGGCGGGTGGGCCAGGCAGGTAGTGGGCCAGGGAACCCAAGGCCGGTGGGAGCAGGGAGCTCGGCAGATGACAGAGGAGGAGGTCAGAGACAGCAGCACCCAGCGCATGTCGGTGGGAAGGAAGCAATGCTGACACGAGGGTTAGCAGTTTCAAGGAGCTGCCCTGATATAAAGCAGGCCGACTAAAAATAAACAAGTTGAGTGTAAGAATCGAGAGTCTGGACTTCTGTGTCAGGGCTGAACTCTGCACGTACAGCCTGGATCAATTCTTGCTATTGAAGACTGCAACCGACATGGCCCTGGTTAGATTTTTCTCAAATAGTGGCTTTCAGCTCTGAAATAAAAAGTTCCTAAGATCCAAACTGTGGTGACAGCCTCATACCCATTGATTTTATCTATATGGGTTTTAAATGGTCTGGGTCAACAAAATCCTTAGGGAATACAGGAAACAGAAAAGCTCATCTTTTCTTTAAAAGAAAGAGCCACAGCTTTATTGAAATGTAGTTTGTATACCATACAATTCACTCATTTAAAGACTGCAATGCAGTGATTTTTAGTGTATTCACAAAATTGTGCAAACTTTACCATTTTCTAATTCCAGAACATTCAATCATTCTGAAAAGACAACTTGTACCCTTAGAAGTTATTCCCCATTTCCCTCCAACACACCCCACACTGCTGTGGGCAACCATAAATCTGCTTTCTGTTTCTATAAACTTGCCTGTTTGGACAATTCATATAAATCAAATCATAAAATAATTGGCCTTTTGCATCTGCCTCCTTTCATTTAGCATTATCCTTTCAAGGTTAATTTATGTTGCATTATGTATTACTACTTCATTCCTTTCTATTGTGGAATATTTCATTGAATGGATACACAATATTTGGTGCATTTATCAGTTGATGGACATTTGGTTTGTTCCTCTTCTTTGGCTATTATGAATAACGTTGCTAAGAACACTTGTGTGCAGATTTTCTGTGGATATAGGTTTTCATTTCTCTTGGATATGTATCCAGAAGTGGAAATGCTGAGTCCTGTGATTACTCTATATTTAACCCTTTTGAGGAATTGCTGGACTGTTTTCCACAATAGCTGCACCATTGTACATTCTTGCTAGTGATATGTGATGCCTCTGATTTATCCATATTCTTGTCAACACTTGTTATTATCTACCTTCTTGATTATGGCTATCTAACTGAATGTCAAGTGGTATCTCATTGTGATTTTTGAGTGCTTTTGCAACTGATTGCATTTGATTTGCATTTCACGACTGATCAGCGATATGGAGCATCTTCTCATACACTTATAAATCTGTTGTATATCTTCTTGGGAGAATGTCTGTTCAAATCGTTTGCTCATTTCTTATTGGAGTAACTTGTCTTTTAACATTGAGTTATAAGAGCTCTTTATATATTCTGGGTACAATTTCTTATCATAAATGACTTGAAAATGTTTTCTTTCATTTTGTAGGTTTTCTTTACGTTTGCTTCATGGTGCCTTCTGAAGCACAAATGTTTTTAAATTTAATGAAGTCTAGTTATCTACTTTTGTTTGGTTTATTTGTACTTTTGGGTTCATAGTTAAGAAAATATTCCTTAACCCAAGGTCATGAAGATTTATACTTATGTTTTCTTCTAGGATTTTTATAGTTTTAGTTCTTACAGGTAGACTTGGATACATTTTGAGTTGATTTTTTTGATGCGGTATGAGGTAAGGTTACTACAGTTTTATTCTTTGGCACGTGGATATCTCAGTACCATTTGTAGAAAAGACCACTCATTACCCCGTGGAAAGTGTCTTGGCACCCTTGTAGAAAATCAATTGATTATAGATGCATGGGTTTATTTCTGGATTCTCAGTTGCATGCCACTCATCTATATGTCCATCTTTATGCCAGTACCATATTGTTTTGACTACTATTGTAGCTTTCTAGTGGCTTTTGAAATCAGAAAGCATGAGTACTCCAAGTCTTTTTTTCCCCAAGATTATTAGGCTCTTCTTGAATTTGAAGATGAATTTTAGGAATAGCTTACCAATTTCTTCAAAGAAGCCAACTAAGATTTTTATAGGGATTGAGTTGAATTTGTAGATCAGTTTGGGGTATATTACCATCTTAATAATATTATCTTTCAATCCATGAACATGGGACATTCTTCTTCTTATTTGAGTCTTTCATTTTTTAAACAATGTTTTGTAGTTTTCAGAGTATACATTTTTGCACCTCTTTTGCTGAACGTTTTTTAAGTGTTTTATTTTTTTGATATTATAAATAACATTGTTAATATCATTTCAGTTTGTTATTACTATTGTATAGATTCCTTAAGATTCACTATATGGGAAATCAGGTCATCTGCAAATATAGTTTTACTTCTTCCTTTCCAATCCAGATGGCTTTTATCAAATTTTCTGGCTAGAAACTCCAGCACAGTCTTGAATAGAAGTGGCTGGAGCAGACATCCTTATCTTGTTCTTGATCTTAAGGGGAAAGTATTTGGTCTTTTTTTATGTAATACCATTCTCTAATGTAACACCATTAGGCATGATGTTAGCTGTGAGTTTTTGTAGATGCCCTTTATCAGGTTGAGAAAGTTCCCTCTGTTCCCAGTTTTCATTTTTTTTTTTTAATCATAAAGGGCGTTGGATTTTGTCAAACACTTTTTCTGCAACTATTGAGATCATTATGTGATTGTAGTTTTTTATTCATTGATGTGTATTACATTAATTAATTTTTGGGTGTATCCTTTTCTACATTAATGAAATGTAAGTATCACAGAAGAATCAATGGTGGCTCATTAATGGCATTTTTTAAAAAAGATTTTATTTATTTATTTGACAGACGGAGATCACAAGTAGACAGAGGGGCAGGCAGAGAGAGAGGAAGGAAAACAGGCTTCTTGCTGAGCAGAGAGCCCGATCCGGGGAGGGGGGGGGCTCGATCCCAGGACCCTGGGATCATGACCTGAGCCAAAGGCAGAGGCTTTAGCCCACTGAGCCACCCAGGCACCCCTTTTAATGGCATTTTAAAATCATTAGCTAGTATAGATATCATCTCCTAGAAAATCATTGCTGGGGAAATATTGTGAAATCCATGCAAAGTTTAAGAAAATATTACCTTAAAAAGAATACATACTATACATAGAAGGCTCTTTTCTTTGGGGACTCTTTTCTAGTTAGGTCACCCAAGGTAACCAGAGCTTGAATTTAATTTAGTTAGGCAATGCTCTGGCTCCCTTATCAGACTCTCCCTTTTATCTTTACCAAGGTTTAAAAAAATTAAGGTGGTGTTGACATGGATCTGGGCAGATATCTGAACAATGTGTTTCCCTCATAGGATATAGATGTCAACACAAAAAAGCTAGTTTAAGCTTTCTTAGAGCATGTATATCCATTCATTTCTTTTGCTTTGTCATTTAATCACCCATTATTCATCAAACAACAACGTTTATCAAAGTCCCCCTGTGTGGACATTTAGGAATGCTTTCCATGTCTAATTATAATTTCCACTTCCTGCTACTAAAGTACTTAACACACCGTATTAAAACTGTTTGTAAAACTGCTCATCTACAAAATAGACGGTAATCTCTCCTAAAGTAAGAACCGTCAGAATCTTTATACCCCAGATTTTAATAGAGTCTGATGTAGTCTGACACATAATAGGCGCTGAAAAGTATTTCTGAGAGTGAATGAACAAATGAATGGGTGAATTAGAAAATGCAAAGCAATAGGCATGATCCTATGTGATATTCAAAGACATTCTTCACAGGCTCAAAAGGATTTGACTTCATCATGAGAAATGGGACATTAAGTATAATGTCTGACATTGCTTTTTGCCTACTCATCAGCTACCGCTCCCCACTTTTTTTTTTTTTTTTACCTGCTAATAGAATTCCAGTTTTATCTTTAGGTAGTGAGTGGAAATCCCTTGATTTCCAGGAAGGCTGGTCTGTTCCTGGGAATGAGTCATGATTGGTCTAATCCAATTCTAATCCAATAATGACAACTCCATTTCTCTTTGCTGGTGATTGGTTTGGAAGCAAACCTGTGATCCAGTTTGAGCCAATAATGCATGAAGAAAGTCTTTTGGGAGGTTAACTCTTTCCACAGACAGTATAAGAGACAACTGAAGATAAAACCTTTTGACTCATGTCCTTTTCCCTATTGCTTAGAGGGTCTACCATGTTCTAGGCATTATTCTTTTTTTTTTTTTTTAAGATTTTATTTATTTATTCGACAGAGATCACAAGTAGGCAGAGAGGCAGGCAGAGAGCGGGGGGGGGGGGGGGGGAGCAGCCTCCTGCCAAGCAGAAAGATTGATGTGGGACTTGATCCCAGGACCTTGGGATCATGACCTGAGCCAAAAGCAGAAGCTTAACCCACTGAGCCACCCAGGCACCCCTCCAGGCATTATTCTGAGGTCTTGTGAATAGTGGTGAAAGAGACTCAAGGTCTTAGTCCTCATAGGGAGTCTATTCTAGTAGCAAAGACAGAACATAGTAAGTACATACATACATAAGTCATATACCATGAGGTGTAATAAATTAAGCTATTTGATATAGAGAGAGGTAATTTATTAAGCCAAGACCAGAAAATAACTGGGGAGACAGTGCTCCAATAAGTGAAGAGGTCATTTTAGAAACCTAGGAGTGTGGTAGACAATGGACAGTGGTAGGAAGGTGGTTGGGAATGAGGTAAGAAAATGGGCAAGATCAAAAGGAGTACGGTGTTAAAGGCCATTGCAAAGAATCTGGATTTTATTCTCACATGTGATGGGAGTCATTGGAGTTTTTTAACCTGACAACTTAATTTCTGGAAAAATGTGAATGTAAGCTAAGCTTTTGATTAATTACCAAGAAACTTAGGGCGCCTGGGTGGCTCAGTGGGTTAAGCCGCTGCCTTCGGCTCAGGTCATGATCTCAGGGTCCTGGGATCGAGTCCCACATCGGGCTCTCTGCTCGGCAAGAAGCCTTCTTCCCTCTCTCTCTCTCTGCCTTCCTCTCCGTCTACTTGTGATCTCTGTCAAATAAATAAATAAAATCTTGATTAATTACCAAGAAACTTAAAGGCCTTGAGTTGAAAGAGATTAAGTAGGAAAGACCTAATTTACCAGCAATCATTGTCCTAGGTTGCTTGTTTATTTATTTATTGATATACTTAATGGCAATTTCTATTAATCTTATTTGGTAATTTGGGTATTTAAAAATGTTTGGTTTTACTTTTCATTGTGATGTGTAAGAGGAATAGATTTAACAGATATTTTTCCTTAGAGTTATCAGGTTTTGGCAACTTACTGGATGCAGTGAATGAAGTTGAAAGTAATGTAAAGACCACACTATGTTTTCAGGTCTTCCCTGTTTTAGAATTCTCCAGTTTTGCTGCTATTAAACTTTTCCCACAATTTTTGTCCACAAAACTAGATAGCGAGTTCTTTTGGGCAAAGCTCTATGTCTTTCTAGTATTCCCTTAAAGCTCAGCATGGTGCCTCATAAAAATAAAATGCCCATAAATTTGGTTGATTGATTGAATTAAGAGTATACTGTTGGAGTACTTAAACCATGCAATTGTGTTTCCATGCCTGTCTTTCTTTCTCTTTCTTTGGCCTCTGCTTCTCTTTGCATGCCCAATTAATTAGCAAGCTTTGCATGCCCAATCAATTACCAAGCTAGCATTCCCAAAATAATGGAAGCATGGCTACCAAGAGCTCCTGGACAGAGATTTACTGAGCATCTGTCTTTTTAAATTCCAAGTTTTAAAGCCTGGGAAAAGCTCTGAGACCTTTATTTGGGCTGGATGCACACCATTGGGTCAATCATCATAGTCGGTGAGTCTGACTCACCTTATGTCATGTGGTCCCCCTTACCAAGGAGATGTGTTACTGAATGCTGATAAAATCCCAATTTAAACCAGCAGGTTGGAGTCCTGAGTTTACTGTTTTGAGCTGAACAGACATTAGCTGTCCACCTTCACTATCTTCTGAGTTCTTCACCTGTGTATATGACTGCTACTCAGTATCTCCTTTCAATGTTTCACAGGCATTCAAACTCAACATCCTTTCCTCACACTATCCCCAATCTGATTTTTCACAGCATAAGGCCCACCATATATCCAGTCGTTCAAACCAGATACCTATGAATTATCCCTAACTCCTTCCTTTCTCACCTCTCTTATACCTTTATATTATCTGAGTGAAGTATAATATTTTGCATCACTTCCTCTTGCCACCATCTCATTAAACCAACATAATTTTTCTCCTGAAGTAGTTACTCTACTGGTACCCTACTATCCACTTTTGTCTGTCACCTTCAATCCATTTTGTACACCTGCACTATCTAATAGAGTAGCCACTGGCTACATGTGGCAAATTTAACTTATGGTTAAGATTAAATACATTAACAAATTTAGTTCCTCATTTGTACTAGTCATATTTTAAGTGCTCAGTCAAAGCCCCATGTGGTAAGGGCTACCATGTTGAAGCTTCCATGAAATATTCACATTCACCCAAAATGTTTAGCCAGGGAAGTCTCAACTGCAGGTTCAGTGCCTAGAAATATAACTGCCTATCAATTTTGCTTACTTAAGTTTCAGGACACTCTTTAAGACTCTTTTGTGTACCCTCCCAGTCTCATTGGCTCCTTCCCTTTCTACAACATTGCTACTCTTCTTTCCTCAAGGACTTCAGAAACCCTTGACCTGTTCTTCCTCCATCCTTCTACCACCGTTTTTACTAGGTGACCAACCAGCCCAGGTTAAGCACTTAAAATCTCACATTCCAGAAAACTCCTCAGTCCCAGGCCAATTAGAACATTTGGCCTACCTACTTTTAACTTGGCCACCTATTACTTACCCTTCAGGTCTCACTGTCTTTCAGGGCCCTGCAACTCAAAGGGTGGTTCCTGGACCAACACCCAAGTCCTACTTAACCACCTCCATGGTTTAACACAATCCTGAGGTGATTCAGATGAACTTCCAAGTTTGAAAAGCCTTAGGGAAGCTGTCCTGACCCCCTCAGACCACATTATATGCACCTGTCTTCTCCATTAGACTACAAACTCATGAGGTAAGGGGCATGTCTGTTATGGTTTCAACATGTCCTGAGCCCTGAGTCGTGCACCTGACAAAGCAGAGAGGTTTAATAAATATTCATGTAGATAAATGAATTAATCCCCCTCCCCCAGATTACATGAGATAAAAACAGGTAGACTATAGTGGATGCTGTTGATGTCTCATCCCATGGCCCCACAGCCCAGTTGAGTTCACCTGAAGGTGCAGGAGACACTTCTTGGGACAGTCTCAGCTTCCCATCTCAGTCCTGGACTCTCTTCTTTTCTGTTCATGGGATTTCTCCAATAGAGTGGTTCTCAACCTTCACTGGGCATCAGAATCTCCTGGAAGGCTTGTTAAAACACAGATTGCTACTCTTAAATACTCTGATTCAATAGATCTCAAATGGAACCCAAGAATTTATATTTCTAACAAGGTTCCAGGTGGTGCTATGGTCTGGGAATCATAGAGTATAGCTCAGTTGTTTGACTGTAGCTCAGCTATTCAAAGGAACAACCTGGAAATGTAGGAAAGTAATGTTGTCTGGAAAGGTTAAGTTTCCTTGGAGAATTGGAGACACTGGATAGATGCTCCAGCTTCCTGAAATTTCCATGGGATAATTCTGATGTACAACATGGTTTCCCAGAGTCTTCCCCAGTGGGTTTGGGCCTCCGCTCCTCACTGACATTCCCTTTATTGACTCCCCTTTTTCCTTTCCCACTCTCTCACTGTGTTTCATGAAATTTCCTCGCACTTAAGCTATCTCTACCCAAGTCTTTGTCTCAGGGTCTGCTTTGAGGGGAACCCAAACTAAATCAAAGTCTTATATCCACATCATTTTAGTTTCCTTGATTCCAATTACTGATTTTCCTGGTATATTCTCATCCCACCTGACAGGGAACTCAGATAAAACCCACTCAATGGAGACAAAAGAAAGTGAATGCAATGTGCAATAGTACTTACTTCCCTTTTGTGGCATTCATTAAAATTGTAATTTTATTTATTTATGTAATTCTATGTTTAATATATTTTTCCCACTACACTTTGGAGGTTGGGTCTTTCTTGATAACTATAATCTCTTTCACACTTAAAAAATGGACTTGACAAAGAGTAGGCATTCCCTGAACTTTTGGGAATGAATGACCTAATGAACTAATTATTTATGTATCAGTTAACATTAATACCTCATATTCATAAAGCTGTTTACCAAGTACTTTGCCATAAATTCTCATTTTATTCTTCAAAACCATGAGAAATTGACATTTTTACTAATATTTTTCTAGATTTATCAAATGGCTATTATGTTCTAAGCTTTTTGCTAGGAGATAGAATGTAGAGATGTGTAAGATAGTGTTACTCAAACTTCAATGTACATTCAGGTCACCGGGCATCTGGTTAAACTGAAGATTCTTATACAGTGTGTTTGGGGTGGATTCTGCAATTCTATGTTTCTAACAAGTTCTCAGGTAATGCTTACGCTGCTGATGTGGATCTAGTGTAGAAGAAGGGATCTAGTGTAGTGGTTTTCAACCTTGATTGCACATTTGAATCCCCTGGGGAGCATTAAAATATTGATACCAGGTCCCATGCCCAGAGACTCTGATTTAATGGGGCTGGGAATTTTGAAAACTTCCCAGGTGATTCTAATCCTTATCCACCTGGTACAGGACAGTAGTTCTGAAACCTCAGCGTGCACCAGACTCCCCTGGAGGGCTTTTAAAAACACATATGGCTAGGCCCAACCCCAAGGTGTCTGATTCAGTAAGTCTGAGGTAGGGCCTGAGAAGATGCATTTCTAAAAATTGCCTAGGTGTTGCTAATGCCGTTGGTCTGGGGAAACACACGTTGAAAACCACAAGTCTAGGAGGAAGACAGGAATGTGAATAGATGAGTTGCAGTAAAATATGAGAAGTTCAGCAATAGAACTATATGAGGCGTTAGAGAAGGAATGGGAACTGGGTTAGAACAGGCTCGATGGAGGAAGTGATGTTTGAGTTGGGATTAGAAGGGCAAAGATGATGGGGAGGAGTGGTGAAAAAATTTCAGCAGAGAGAACGTGTACAAAGGTACACAGAGACAGAGGGAAGAGTGTATTTTGGGGACTCTTTTGTTTTGATTTTGTTTGATATGGTGAGAGTGTAAACTCAGAACAAGATAGCTACAATGGGATACAAGATTTGATCAGTTGGCTGGGACCAGGCCATGAGGGGCATTCTGTGCTATTCTTAGACTTCATTCTCAAAGCAATGGGGAGCCAGTGAAGAGGAGGGTTAAAGACACCTTAGTAAGAGCCTTGAGGGTAATGATGAGTGAAGAAATAAAAGATTCACCCAGAGGTAATTGGGACAACTCGGGATGGAGACACTGAGGCCGTAAATCTGGGTACTGGCAGCCCATGAGCATGCAGAGGGATGGATAGAAACCAGAGATGTTCAAGGGAACTCTGTTGATGGCATCATCAACCTGACGTTGGAGTTGGGATCAAGGAATAGTGCCTTAATGAAGCAAATTGACAGTGGCACTATACAAGCAAGGAGAAAGGTATTTAGAGGTGGGGTAGAGATGGGAACAAAGGAGGAGTTAAAGATTTGTATATATTGGGGATATCTGGTAAGCAGTTAGATATATAGCTCTGTAGCTCAGAAGGGAAGTCCAAGCCAATGGTAATTTAAATAATGAAAGTGATCACAGTGTGCAGAGAGGGTGTATGGAGTGGAAAGAAGAGTCAAGGAGTAATTAAAGCCAGGTTTCAGGGGCATCTGGATGGCTCAGTGAGTTAAGTATCTATCTTCAGCTCAGGTCATGATCCCATGGTCCTGGGATCCAGCCCCACATTGGGCTCTCTGCTCAGTGGGAAGTCTGCTTCTCTCTCTCCCTCTGCCTGCTGTACCCCCTGCTTGTGTTCTGTCAAACAAACAAACAAAAACCCACAAAACAACAACAACAACAACAACAACAAAAACCTGTATTCCATATACTATTGGTGAATTAAAAAAAAAAAAAATAGCCCCCAACTTTGAGGCTTAAAGGAACAACAATCATTTATTTTGCTCACAGGTCTGCCATATGGACCCGGGTCAGTGGTGATGGCTCATCTGTTCCACATACTTTCAGGTGGGGCAAACAGACCCAAGGGAGAGGGTCAGAGATGAATCTGGGGAGGTTTTTGGTTTTTTAACAGATTTTATTTATTTATTTGGGAGAGAGTTGAGAAGGAGAGAGAGAAAGCATGAGAGGCGGAAGGGTCAGAGCGAGAAGCAGACTCCCAGTTGAGAAGAGAGCCCAGGGCAGGATCCTGACTCCAGCTGAAAAGAGTTGCTTGACTGAGCCACCCAGGTGCTCCTAATCAAGGGAGTTCTGAAGCACAGCTCACTTTTATGGCCGGCAAGCGAGTTCTGGGTGTCAGCTGGGATCTCAGTCACGGTCCTGAATTCTCCTTCATGGGGGCTCTTCATGGATGCCTGGGCTTCCTCCCAGGATGAAGGCTGGGTTCCAAGAGCAAGCATCACAAAGGAACCAGGAGGAAACTCTATTGCCCTTTCTACAGACCCCTCAGATGTCACTGCGTCACTTCCTGGGCAGATACAAGTCCCGCCTACTTGAGGGGGACGGGAACACAGGCCCCGCCTCTCAATGGTAAGAGAATCGAAGTGACCATAAAGAGAGCGTGTTGACGGGAGTTATCTTGCGGTCTTCTTTGGAAAAACGATCCGCGTTGCAGAGATAAGTCTAAGGGAGAGAGAAATAGCCTGACTCTGAGTCTGGTGCTCTTTCCTCTGTGCTGGGGCTACTGAAACGGGGGTCCGTGGAGCAGCAGCAGCACCTACCACTTGTCCGCGGCACGGAATCCCAGCCCAGCCTTGGGCCGCGTGGTCTGCGGCCAGGTACGGGAGACGCCTCTGCGCAGCCGCGTTGAGAAGTATGTCTGCTCAGCACACGGGCTCCTCTGGCTGCCGGTGCCCAGGGCATCGTCCCAGCTCTCGGGTACTGTGTGGATTTCCCCTCATGCCTCCTGTCTGAGTCTACAGCACATGGTGTGTCAAGGCTGTGGTCTGTAGGGACACTTCAGGGGCAGGTGCAAGGGTTTATGAAGCAGGGTGTACGTACTTCCTCTCACGCTAATCACGGCGGGGCTTTCGGAGAGAGCATTTTTCTAGGGCATGGCAGACCTCCTCCAACAACAGGCTGCTCCCAGCTGACTGGCAGACAGGAGCTTGCAGAGAGAGAGCTGCTCAGTTCATTACCTTCCTGTGCAATGGCACAGCCGGGCTTATGGGAAAACAGAATGTACTCGAAGCCTCTTCAGAAGTCCCATTTCCCCTATGGGCCAAGACACGGGCCCTTAGGCCTTCTGCTCCCAGTAACAGATGAAAAATTCGCTTGGGTTGCCATGTGTCAGCGTTCTGTACATGCAAGGGATGTGGAAACAGCTCTTTTGGAAAAACTCCATAGCCCTTCTGCAGATGACATAGGAAGGTCGGTCAGTTATGGACATTCACGACCTTAAGGCTGATGCCACTGAACTGAGCCTCTGTCACCAAGGGTGTTGGACTCTGATGTTGTGCCAGGCACTGGGGAGGCAGAGGGGAACAGGCTCCCATCCTGCATGGGCCAGGGAGTTGTAAACACCGAGAGCCACTCGTGAGGGTTATAAGTCAGTTTAGTGCACCAGCCTACTCCAAGCCCACGTTTTTCAGGCTCAGGGCACTTGCCCAGAACCTGCAGGTGTACTGTTTGCAAATGGCAAGGCTGGCCAGCCCTTCCTGTTTCATCATGACTGATGATGGAGAGGTAAGCACCTGCCAAAGGGACAGTTCGCTGGTGGCCAGAGGCCAGAGCTTGCGTTATCTGTCACATATTGACAATTCACATTTTGTACCTTTCAAGGTCCTTATTCAGGCAAACACCCCTGGAACAGTTTTATAGACAAATCAGTTGGTGCTCCAAGACTCGGTCCAGCTCTCTGGGTTCCCAGGGTTGATCAGTGGTCAACACCATTCACCCGATGCCTGCTATTCTGACTTGCCTGTGCTCTGGCCATCTTGGGACCTTGTTTCAGAACAGACTCCAATGCAGGGGTGTTCTGGTGTAGGACTGGAGATCTGACATTTCTAACAAGCTCCCATGAGATGTCCATACTGTTGGCCCAAGGGACCATCCTTTGGATGAGAGTCTAGAGCAGGAGCTGCAACTACTGTTTTTGTAAATAAAGTTTATTACACTCAGCCACGCCCACTGATTTAACCTCTATGGCTGCTTTTATGCCACACAAGGGCAGAGGTGAGTAGCTGGGACAGAGACTGTATGGGCCACAAAGCCTCAAATACTCACCATCTGGCCAGTTATATCAAGTTTGGTGGATTCCTGCTCTGGAGGAGACCCCTGTTACTCAGTCAAGGCTCTCTGTTCAAATCACCTGGGAAATTCTCAAACACACCCGTGCCTGTGCATGACCTCCAGGGAGCCTGGTTTAATTGCTGTGGGGTGCAGCCTGGGCACTGAGACGCCTAAAGTCTCCTGGGCAATGCATTTGGGCTGCGGGCCCCCAGTGGGTTAATTGCGACACCATTTGGTGCCCTTGCCTCCTTCCTTTCTTTGCCTCTTCCCCAGTTTGGCCACGTGACTTTCATTTTTAGATTCGGAATTTGCAGCTGATTTCTGCAGCTGCTTAGGGAACAGATTTTGAGCAGAAAGTTAGAATGCAGAGCAGAGTGCTGTGGTTCCCCACCTCCAGCACATTTATATGCAAATAGCCGACAGCCTTGTTTTTGCAGCCACTGAAACTGAATCAGAATTTGGAGGTCTTTTTATGCAGCTTAACCTTCCCTCATTTTTTTTTCCCTTTGCGTTTCTAGGCCCATTTCTACCAGTTTTTTTTGTGGTTCCTCTTGCATCCTCCAGGCCGTGGTCAGCATGTCAGCTGTCTCTTTATTCATCAAAGCAGATTAAGCCTCATTTTCTCATAGGTGCCTTTGCTGGGAGGGGTTGGTATTTAGCGTTTGCCAATTTCCATAGTGCAGGACATATCCTACTATGTAGCAATAAAACAAAGTTGTTTGGAAAAGGACCATCTCCAAAGCTGACAGTGGAGGTTAATGCTTGTCCCAGGCTGGAGATAAGCCGATCCTTTTACCGGTGGGCAGGGAGTGTTTTTGGAACTATAGCTACCTTTCTTAGTGATGATGTCTTCCAAGAGGAAGACAGATTCTTTTTTTTTTTTTTTTAATTTTTAAAATTTATTTTCAGCGTAACAGTATTCATTGTTTTTGCACCACACCCAGTGCTCCATGCAATCCGTGCCCTCTCTAATACCCACCACGTGGTTCCCCCAACCTCCCACCCCCGCCCCTTTCAAAACCCTCAGATTGTTTCTCAGAGTCCATAGTCTCTCATGGTTCACCTCCCCTTCCAATTTCCCTCAACTCCCTTCTCCCAACTCCCCTTGTCCTCCATGCTATTTGTTATGCTCCACAAATAAGTGAAACCATATGATAATTGACTCTTTCTGCTTGACTTATTTCACTCAGCATAATCTCCTCCAGTCCCATCCATGTCCATGTTGCTACAAAAGTTGGGTATTCATCCTTTCTGATGGAGGCATAATACTCCATAGTGTATATGGACCACATCTTCCTTATCCATTCATCCGTTGAAGGGCATCTTGGTTCTTTCTACAGTTTGGCGATGGTGGCCATTGCTGCTATAAACATTGGGGTACAGATGGCCCTTCTTTTCACTACATCTGTATCTTTGGGGTAAATACCCAGTAGTGCAATGGCAGGGTCATAGGGAAGCTCTATTTTTAATTTCTTGAGGAATGTCCACACTGTTCTCCAAAGTGGCTGCACCAACTTGCATTCCCACCAACAGTGTAAGAGGGTTCCCCTTTCTCCACACCCCCTCCAACACATGTTGTTTCCTTTCTTGCTAATTTTGGCCATTCTAAGATAGATTCTTTTAAAGGTCCTTCAGAGTCTCACAGGATGCTTCTCTTGTGACTAAATGATTACATTCCCTTGATTCCAACAGCATCTTTGATTCTGTCCAGAAGAGGTTCTCTTTGCACCAAGGGGGCAGTAAACAGAGTCTATGAGAGGAACGGAGATGACCTCAGAAGGAAGAGGCCTCTTTCTGCCCCTTGGACAGAAGAAAACTTTAAAGCAAAGCTCCATACTTAAAATCCAAGGTGATGATCCTCAAACCTGGTTGTATTTTAGGATCATTTAGAGAGATTTTAAGAAATGTGCCCATGGCCAGACCCTTGTGCCCAAGATGCTGATGTATGGGGCTAGGGTACAGTCTGGGCAACAGAGTTTCTTCACATTTTAATTTGAAATAATTTAGACTTTTCAAAAAAGTCGTGAGGATAGTGCAAAGGATTACTGTGTATCCTTCACCCTGCTTTCCCAAGTGGCCATATTTATGTAACGATGGCATTATAATCAAACTCAGGAAACTAACACGGACACTGTTCTACAGACCTTGCTTAGCTTTTGCTAAGTATCCCACTGAAGTCCTTTGTCAGGATCCCATAAGGCATTCCCATATTTGTGTCTGATGTGGGAAACAAAGGTAGAAGAAAAATTATTAAATTTTCTTACTATCTATATAGTCCATCCACAAGTCCTTGAAGCAGAGTGGCCTTCCTCTAGGGACTCAACTGCCTCCATGTTAATACTTTGCTAAGGGCAACAGGCAATCTTAGCCCAACCCGCAGGATCCTGTAAGTCGACTTTAACATATAAAAATTCCTTTAGAGGGCGCCTGGGTGGCTCAGTGGGTTAAGCCGCTGCCTTCGGCTCGGGTCATGATCTCAGGGTCCTGGGATCGAGTCCCACATAGGGCTCTCTGCTCGGCAGGAAGCCTGCTTCCCTCTCTCTCTCTCTCTGCCTTCCTCTCCGTCTACTTGTGATCTCTCTCTGTCAGGTAAATGAATAAAAATCTTTAAAAAAAAAAAAAAAAAATTCCTTTAGAAATTTCCCTTATCTCTAAACCGCCCCCAAGCTACATGTTGGCAATCATCACCCAAGCATATGGCCCATGGATATACATCTGAAGGGTCTTATGACTTAGGTTTTATTAGGGTGGTAATAAATGACCTTTTCCCAACAATAGCTAAGTCCCCTCAAGTTCCTAGAAACCTTGCTTCCAAAATTCCTTAGAGACTAACCCTATCCCTGACCCCTTCCCAATTTGACCCCAGTGGAGCTCTTTCTGCCCACGGGTCCTGTCCCTGTGCTTTAATAAAGTCACCTTTTTGCCCCAAAGATGTCTCAAGAATTGTTTCTTGACTGTCAGCTTTAAACCCTAACATCTTTCCTATATCAATGTCTTCTTAGTTTCCTTTATCTGGAATAGTTCCTCTGTCCTTCTTTGTCTTTCTTGACCTTGACACCTTGGAAGAGTTCTGGCTGGTTATTTCGTAGAATATCCCTTAATTTGATTTTTAGCAGAGCATGTTGAAAGAAGTTCCCTGGAGGATCCAAATGTGCCTCAGAGCGAGGACACTGATCCAAGGTGGCTGGGGACGAGATCATTATACTTAGAAAATTACCTCCTGGGGTCATGAGAAAGTTGTGGGGTGAGGTTTGGAGGAGAGAGTAAGGGCCAACAGAACCTGGATCCACCTTTGATTTGATCTCTATCCAGATCTTTACCCTGAACCTCGGTCCTTTGAACTCTTTTTCTGTCTTTCCTCTCTCATATCCACTTCCAAATTAGAGAATTCAGCTCGAACTGAGCTGCACGGTGTTGCTCTGAGAGTGGTTCCTTTCAAAGTTGGGTCATGTCCTCTCCTCTGCTTAAAAGCCTGTGAATGTCCTCCCATCTTCCTATGAGGCCTTCCCGGTGGGACTTGGCCTTTTGTCCCACTCCATCTCCTACCTCCCCTCCTGCACTCATTCCCACTGGCAGTTCTCAGAGGCTGGGCATGAGCCAGCCTCCAGGCCTTTGGACTTGCTGTTCCTTCTACTAGATGCTCTTCTGGCAGATGGCCATGTGGCTAGTGTCCTCATTTCTTTCAGGTCTTTACTCTCTGGTCTTGTCCACTTTCCCCACAGTCTCTGAATCTCCCTCCCCTGCTCCATATGAAGGGCCTCTTTGCCTGTTTTGTTCACTCCTATATTTCCAGAAGCTAGAGTGTGGTTGATACATATAGCAGGGGCTCAATACGTATTTGTTTGAATAGATAAATGAAATAGTAATTAGAGAACTTAAAAAAACCCTCTACTTATTAACTGAGAGGGTACCCATTTATAGTACTAAGCAAAATTTTTCAAGATGTCTCTGTTTTTCTGGACCAGTTACCCAGGCTCCCATTGTAGAAATTGTCCCTCACTTTCTGGAACCTTCCATTTCTCTAGTTCACCTGTGTCTTCTGAACAAGGAAAGATGGCCCCTGAAACGAGTCAGACAATAATTCCCTCTCTTTACAACAGGGGTGGGGGTGGGGGTGGGATAGCAGGTTGTCAAATACACATACTCTCTTTATTACCCTTGTCACAGTTATAAGCTGTAAAGAAAGTTTGGGTGCCCCGTGTAAGCCTAGCAAATCTGACTTCAGTGGCTTCTCAAAGTTAAATTCCTCTGCTGTTATCTGAGAGGAAGAAAGGACATGAACTCTGCTTATAAAGTAAATAACCACCATTATTTCTATGTGTCAGGCAGTACATATGCAGGTGTGTGTGTGTGTGTGTGTGTGTGTGTGTGTGTGCGTATGTATACATGGATGAAATTTGCTTTTATAATAATCCCAAGTGGTAAATAATTATTGTCCCTATTTTGTGGGTATGACAATGGAGACTTAGGTTAAGTCTGTGGGTGAATGACAGGACTGAGATTTAAACCCAGGTGTTTGGATGCCCCAACCGGTGTTCTTAGTACTCTAATATTTGGATAGCTGCCTACCACCGAACATAATAGGAAGAAAGTGGCACCTTGCAGGCAATGCCAGCTTTGGGTTGCCTTAGGAACTGGAACATAGATATTCCGATTTTAGAAACTGAGAATGAGCGGCCTGGCTTAATCATTCCCCACGTCTATTTAATCTTTTCTCACCCGCACAGGCATGCACCTGCCAATCATTTCTTTGTAGTGCAGTGCAGTGGTTCTCAAAGTAGGGCTCCTCGGGCCACAGGAGCAGCAGTTGGGAATTAATAGCTATGTAAAATCCTGGCTTCCTGCCCCTGACTTCATGAGTAGGAAACTCTGAAATTGGGGTCCAGGGATTTGTTGTTTATCAAGCCACCAGGTGATTCTGATGCTTCAGCAACTTTGAGAATCTCTGGTACAGTGGTTCGGTTAGTAACCTCTGGCTCTAGACTTCCTGTGTTCAAATCACAGGCCTGCTGCTCACTGGCTGTATGGCCCTGTGCAAAATACTTAGTCTCTTGGTGCCTCAGTTTGCACATCTGTAAAGTGGGGGGGGGGGGATCATAATAGCAGCTATCTAATTGTCAAGATTCAATGAGTTAACATATATAAAGGGAGTAGAATGATTAATGTTATTTAACATTAACTACCTATTTACTCTCTTTCCATATTTATTGTGCTTTCTATTTGTCAAGAAAACTGTTTCTCCTCCCTGTGCTGGCCTGGATCCTTTGAAGAGGGCCCAGGAGGCTTAATGCAGTCCTGTTTTTGTCAAGTGAGGTTGCTAATGCGTCTCAGCTGAGCTGGATAATGCCAGCACCAGGTATCAGGTGATATGGAACCCCAAAGCCTAGGGATTGCATTTCAGTTTGCTGCAGGAAGAACTCATTCCCAAGCAGCAGCAGCTGGAACGTTTAGTAACCAAATGCTGTATTCCTGTATCTTTGGGTTCTGTGGCTAAAGTCCTATTGACTAGCTCCGTTGAGCCCTTGAGCACTTGTTTGCAAAGCGGATAATGATTACCTAAGACCCAGTGATATTTACCTAGCTTTTGCCTCTCCACTCACTAGGCAGAACCGGATGACTCAGATAAGATTGAAGAGACCGGAAGGCAAGCCAGGCAGGAAAAGGCTGCAGAGCAGAATATTCAGGGACTGATTGTTATTCAGACCACAACCCAGCCTCGACTGACCAAAGGCCAGGGATGAACAGCCATGTTGTTCTTCCCTGGAACATTTCAGGAAGCTGCATTTATAACAGATGCCCTCTCCCCTTACTGTCTGAACTAAACATGAGCCGACTAAACTGACTAGCTTATACATTTTTCTGGGGAAATTGAGAGAGAGAGAATGGAAGCAGAAAGACTATATTAGAGAAAAATGCAAAGCTATTTTAAGGTTTATTTAGAATGCTGAACAATGAGCAATGGTCAAGAACATTTGAAAATTTAGAAGGGAGGAGGCATAGAATTTGTCTTAATAGACATCAGCACATATTCTAAAACTACACTAATTAAAACAGAGAGCTACTAGAGAGAGCAAAGGAAGACATAGCCAAGAAATTAGATCCTTATATAAACAGAAAAATGAAGGTATGTTAAAGAAATGAATTCAAGGCAATGGGATCCCGATGTAGTCTTTAATATTTGGTGCTGGGAATATTTTTAAAGGTACATGACCAAATTAATTCCCATAAAATACCAAATACCAAAATAAATGGAAGGCACACTAAGGTATGGATAGAAGTGGGATCACACACATACACAGATGAACAAAAACAGAAAAGAAAATATAGGTAAACATCTGGATCAATTTCTTATCTTTAGACAGGGAAAGATGATTGAAGTTCAAAAGCTCTACATTTTAGGACATCAAAAAAAAAAAAAAAAATCAGACACATACACCTCCCCTGTGATGAAGTTCTAGAACCTAGGTGAGATTCGGTGGGCTGAGGTCTGGAGCCGATGACCAAGAAAAAATTCTTGAGACATCTTTGGTGCAAAATGGTGGTTTATTAAAGCACGGGGACAGGACCCATGGACAGGAAGAGCTGCTGCCCCGGGTTGTGAGGGATGGCAGGTTATGTACCTTGCGGTTGGGGGAAGGTAAGGGGAAGGGAGGTTTCAACGGAGTTTTCATATGCTAAAGAGGGCCTACAAGGTGCCAGGATACCGGAGGCCTTGCTCTTGTGGCTTGATCAATATTGTCTTTAGACCAGCCATTAACATCAAGATAGTTGGGAGATTTTTGGTGGGATGTCACAATCCTGCTATCAATCGTCTTTGTTAGTGAAATTAAGGTTTAGAAGAGATTTAACTATATTTACATTCCCTTCTACCTCAGCCTCTTTCAGTTTTGTTTATGGTGGGGAAGGTGACATTAGGGCTTGAGGAACTGAGTTATTTGCCTCTGGAAATTGTGCTATTGATAAGGTAACTTCTTTGTAATCTCTAAACCAAGGGAGACTCCTGTCTTGTAGGATTGCGATCTCGGCAAGTTAACTATTTATTTATTGTTCATGGCAGTCAGGGGTGCCTGAGGAATGCTACACATTACCTAGGGGAGTGGGTGGAGAGGGGGTGCAAGTGCCAGCTTTTACTTTGTCTTCAGCCAGCCTCCTGCTCCCTCATCACCTGGACCAGGTCTTCTTGTGATTTTCTCAATAACAAATGAACAAAAACAGAAAACCAGTTCCAGGACAAGTTATAGAGGTCAGGCAAAGCCTTATTATACTATGTTGTTAAGTTTTTTTCCAAAACAATGCAGAACCACATTCAGATTTTTTCCCTCCCATTGTGTAGTCCTCTGCTCACCATGGGATAGTTTTGATCACTTAAGATGTCCAGCTGATGCTCTCTCTCTAAACCAGTGTGACTCATTTGGTCTTGAGGAGTGGAAATAGAGGGCTTATTATTAGCACACAGCAAAGTCTCAAAGCAGAGACAAGGCAGGAGCAATGCTAGGTAATCAAACACATTTCATTTTTCTGTTGGGTATTTGGCCAATCTACATTTTTCTAGCAGAGTGGGTGACTGAGTGTGGCCATGAAATGTGGGCAGCAGTTGTACAATCCCTCCTGTGCTTGGATCCTAATAATTATCTTTTCTTGTTCCATGGTGACCTGGGAGAAAACTTGCCCAAGGTGAGAGCCACAGGATAGAGGAAACACAGGTCCAGGTGTCACTGTAGGAGAGCTGCCCAACTCACAAGGGGCCACGAGGCAAGTGAGAAGTCAACCATCATGTGTTCAGCCATTGACATGGCATTGTTTGCCCAGGGTAGCCTACCTGATTGTACCTAAACAGCCCCACCATTGCTTACTCTGGAATAAAGAGAAGGACCAAGGAAACAATCCTCGCTTTGAGATAGTGATGAGGGAGCAGGAGGCTGGCTGAAGACAAAGCAAAAGCTGGCACCTTGCACCCCCTCTCCATCTGCTCCCCCTCCGTCATATGTGTAGCATTCCTCAGGCAGCCCTGACTGCCATGAATGATAAACCAATAGTTAACTTGTAGAGATCACAATCCTGCAAGACAGGAGTCTCCCTTGGTTTACAAATGTCCTAAATCTCACTAACAAAGACGATTGATAGCAGGATTGTGACATCCCATCAAAAAATCTCCCAACTATCTTGATGTTAATGGCTGGCCTAAAGATAACATTGATCAAGCCACAAGGGCAAGGCCTCCAGTAGGCCTACGATATCCTGGCACCTTATAGGCCCTCTTTAGCATATGAAAACTCCGTTGAAACCTCCCTTCCCCTCACCTTCCCCCAACCACAGGGTACATAACCTGCCATCCCTCACAACCCGGGGCAGCAGCTCTTCCTGTCCATGGGTCCTGTCCCCATGCTTTAATAAACCACCATTTTGCACCAAAGATGTCTCAAGAATTCTTTCTTGGTCATTGGCTCCGGACCTCAGCCCACCAAACCTCACCTAGGTTCTAGAACTTCATCAATAGGATCAATCAACTGATTACCTGTACCTATTTCTGCCTTCAGTGGTTTCTGAAATAGAGTTCTCACAATAATTTTCTGACCATTATTAGCACTCTTATTGTTCTGATACTTGTCTTCTGGGACAGGGTGTAGAGCTTCCTGTTCACTTGTATGATAGTTTAATTTCATCTCTTCACTGTATTTTTCCCCAAAAAGAGAGAAAAGTGGGGGGGGGGGAACCCAGTCAGTAGGCCACAGGTCTCATAGGAGGGAATTCACCAAGGGCTTTCCAGAACAAATATTTAATGAGCACTTAGCACATGCCAGGTACTTCTCTGGTGCTTGGGGTTCTTTAGTGAGCAAAGCGGATAAGTCTCTGTTGTCATCAAGCCTATCTTTTCCTCGTGGAGTAGAGGGAGATTTTCAATAATATTTTTTTAAAATGGACTTAATGAAAAGGTAAATTATATGGTATATTAGAAAGTGATAAGTAGCATGGAAAAGGGGAAAAAAGTAGAGCCCATAAGGAAGGCCAAAGCTGGGTGTCTTTTGCTGCATTTGAGAGGGTGGTTATCATCAGCGTTGCTGGGAAAGCTTTGAACAGACTCTAAGGTGAGCAATGTAGCTATCTACACATCGGAGGAAGAGAATTCTAGAAAGGCTAGCATAAAGCTTTAAGGTGAGAAACACGCCTAGTACCTCTGAGGAGGCCAGTAGTGTGGCTGGAGCTGTGAAGACCATGTTGGAGAATAGGAAGAGATGAGTTTGCAGAAGTAACAGACAGTGTGTGCTTATATGTGAGACATCACATGGAACTCTCAGGACTTTTAAGTTTTTACTCTTAATCAGAGTAAATTTGAGAGCCACTGTTACAAGAGCCAGAAACCTAACTCAGACTCGCTTAAAAAGGGAATTTATTGGCTTACATAACTAAGTCAGGAAAAATAACTGCCCAAATCTCCAGGTTTCCATGTTCACTATAATTTGTGATTTTTTTTTTCTCTTCCAGTAATCACATAAAAAGTCTTAGGGAAGTCACCAGTTGGTCCAGTTTGGGTCACGTGGCCTCTAAACCAATCACTGAGCACAGGCAGGTAAAATACTATGATTGGCCAGCCTGGATCCCATGTCTGCCACCTGTAGAGAGTAAGGTTGGAAGGTGAGCTTCAGAAAATACACAAAAGGAGTTTTCTGCTAGGCTTAAAAGCTTTATCACTTCCTGAAGTATCAGGAATCGATACACAGCAGGCAGAAATAATAAATGTGAACTACAAAAGTAATGTAAACCAGTACAAAGGGAAAGGGTTAGGGCATAGAAACATAGACTTCTATGTCAGACAGTATCACAATCAAAATTCTAATAAAAAGCAGAAGTAGAAAATAATATGCAGGAAATAACAATGAAAAGATAATGCTCTCAATATATGAACAGTTCATAAATATCAATGAAAAAAATAGAAATCACAAATGATAGATGATCAAAGGACACAGATTAATTTCCCAATCCAGAAACACAGAAAGCTGACAAATCTGCTTGGCCTCTTTAGGAAACGAAGAAACACTAGTGAACTTATACCAGTGATAGACCATTTTTCAGACTGATACCTTTTGGGTGTGTATTTGTAGGATGCTCAGGATAGTGAGGATTCTACAAAATGGAAATTCTCACTTCCTAACTGCTAGAAACCCTGGAAGTCATCTGCAAACATACCCCGATGAAGATAAAAATTTGTGACCAACAGTGTTAGTTTTAGTTTTATTTAAAGTAGGGAAAATTGCAAAGTAACCTAAATGTCATAGGATAGGGAAGTGATAACATAAATTTCAGCCATATGATAAAATAGTTTAAAATAACTTAGGAAAATTCTTGCTTGACAAGAAGAGTCTGTGGTACCACCAAGTGAAAAAGCCATGTACTGGATGATTCCATTATGAGAACACTATGAAATCAAAACAAATTGAGAATATTGCCTATGAGTATTCCTAGGTTTTTGACAATCTGTACATATTATTTGGGTAGGAAGATAGATAAATAGGCATACCTGGTTGGCTTGGGAGGCTTTTTGAGATCTTTTCTCATTTCTGCCATGAATTTGTTTATGTGGGTTTTCTACTTCATGTTATATCAATATTGGTAATTTTTATTTCAAAGAAAATCTCCATTTTCTTTGACTGTTATTCGTTCTATAATTATGCATAAAATTTAATTTCATTGTAATTGAAATTTACTCATTGCTATCCTTTTAAAATTATTCAAATAGTTGCTGAAGATTTATTTAATGGATTGTCAATCAGTAGATTTAACATTATTTAAAAAT
This sequence comes from Lutra lutra, assembly GCF_902655055.1. Lineage (NCBI taxonomy): Eukaryota > Metazoa > Chordata > Mammalia > Carnivora > Mustelidae > Lutra > Lutra lutra. The sequence goes on from NC_062286.1 coordinate 102,599,644, forward strand.
TTCTTAGCTCATTTTATATATGCATCCATTTTATATATATTATATATATATATAGTAGTCTTTATATATTATGTATTTGTCTTTATTTTCTTTGGATCTTTTTCTCTTTCTAAAATCTAAATTTGAATGTTTTTAAAAGTTTTTTTTCTCTCTCTTCCCCCCCCCCCCCCCCACCATTTCAAACAAGTCATTTAAGACTAAATTTCCTTCTAAGTATAGTTTTGGCTGTATCCCACATTTTTTTTAGTGTTCTCTTTATTTTTGTGATTTTCTAAATAGTCTGTCATTTTATTCCTGATACCCTACTTGACAAAGTATTTAGGAAATTACTTTTTAAATATCATAGGAACTATCATTTTAATATTTAAATTTATTTGTTAATTGTTAGTTTTATTGCACAGTGATTAGAAAATTAGGCCTTTATCTAAGGGAGGGGGCATAATAATTTAACTGGCAAGAAATAGCCTCAGTGGAGAGTTTAAACCTTGGATATGACCAAATCATTATCCTTAATTTGTATTTTAAACTAGAAAACCTGATACCTATAACTGATAGATTAAATTCTTTTCCCACATTCCCCTTTAACCAGAGGTTTGGAAACAGGGCAAGCTCAGTTAGTGGGGGGGAAAAAAGCTACATTATTTTGCACATCTGAGATGAGTCATATAAATTTTTAATCCTGCCTTGTAAACAAACAATTTCAAATTATTGTAAGTTTTCTGAAGTAGCAAATATGATGTTAGGTAGACAAACACAAGACGTCTCTAGAAGTGACACTGCAGCTGAGATCTCAAGGATAACAAGGTAGCAGCCAAGTGAGAACAGAAAGAGCTTTCAAGGTCAAAGACCTTGAGCCTGGAGAGAATTTGGCCTATTCTAGGAATGGGCAGAAGGCCAGTGTGCTGGCAGCATTGTGCGCCAAGTTGAGCGTTCCACATGATGGGGTTAGAAAAGCAGATCATATAGATCTGTGAAATTGTTATTTACATGTGTAGTATAGGCTAGGTTATACTAGGGTAACAAATGGCAACTATAAAGTATGGGTTTAGTTCTCATTCATGTCACCTTCTCAGTTGGGCTTGCCTGAAACTCATCTTCACGTTTTTCACATTGGGCTCTTCATTGATAGAGCAGCCCATCTGGGATGTTGCTGGTCATTGTGGTAGAGGAGAAAAAAGAGCACGAGTCTTCAAACTTCGCCTGAAGTGACACATGCTCTTTCTGCCCACATATCATTGGTCAAAGCACATTATATTGTCAAGTCCAGTGTCAGAGGAAATATACCCTCCCCCCATGGAAGGAAAGTATATACTGGTATAATTATCTCCTTGTAAATCTCTATCCTTCTATGCATGTTAACCAAAAGCTTGAGTTGTATTTCCTTTCTTCTTTATTCATAGATCTGCTTTAGCTATTACCAGGAAAATGGTTATGTGAAAATTTACACTAGGTCAGTATTTTGTGTGTACATGTTTTAACAACTTGACAACTTTAACAATTTTATAAAATGATTCTTTATTGTTCTCAGGGGTCCTTAATTTAAGGGCAAAATTTAAATCAACTTCAGTAGAAAGGATTTCATATTTACTTCCCAATTATAGGGATTATTTAATCTTGGTAAAGAGTCTTGAGCTCAAGAAAAGGCCATTTGCCTATAGTATCAAATAGCAGGATTGAATGCTAATAATTTACCAAGTGGCAAAGTCTATCTTGGCACTTTATGTTTAAATTTGTAAGAGAGTTCAGTAATGTGTGAATATTTCCATCTGCCAAACCAAGAAGAAAGGGAGGCACTTCGTTTCTCAAAGGCCCACAGCTGGGCGGGGGTCCTGGTCAGAACAATGTCCATGGTTATCATTGTCCCTTTTTGTCCTGAGGACCATCAGTAAAGTTGAGCAATGTTTAATGGCAACTTCGAATGGTGTAAGGCACAGGGGCAGGAGTAGTAGGGGAGAAATAGTAGAGTGACAGGCCGAGAGATGGAAAATTCGATGTAGATAAAAAACTGCACCTGGCAATGCTAGAATCATGTCAAATTATCTTTGCAGTCACTCTGAGGCATTTGTGTTGAGGTTGCCCATTGCGGCATAAGGCCATAATTTTTTCCTCATCGAACTTCATTTATTATTGGGAAAATGCCCTCTGGTAAAGCAGTTTTAAAAACCGTATTTTCTTTTAACTATTAAATCTCTACCTTTGTTGGGTAAAGGGATGGACTTTCATTATTACCTTCTAGGACAGTAAAACTGAAAGCATCTCTTCTGAAGGAGATGGAGGGAATTTGATGGAATACATATTTCCATTTTCAAAAGAACACTGAGTTTTTCCCATAGTGATTTTGGTTGATCCATGGCCAAGCTCTTTAACAATTGTGTAATTCCATCGTAAGTCCCTCAACAACAGACTGAGGATCATGGTTGTAGTGATCCCATAGCCAGCCCAGTGGCTGGCTCATAAAAGGGTCTCAGAAAGAATTCCAGTAATGGAGAGTGGGTTCTGAAGGATGAACCAATGTTCATGGAATCATGATCTTCATCTCAACAACTTCTACTTCAACAACTTCTTGCTCCTCAGAGGCTGTTGCTAGGGTAATTAGCTATCTAGTAGCATTCTGAGAAAAAAAAATATACATTGGGACATGTGTCTGTACAAACTATGCTATAGTTTAATTTTTAAAGAGCTTTTATTTATGTATTTAAAGAGAAAGAGAGCATGTGAGTGGCAGAGAGAAAGAGAGAGAACCTCAAGTAGACTTGGGGCTGAGTGCAGAGACCCACACGGGCCTTGATCTCATGACCCTGAGATCATGACCAGAGCAGAAGCCAAGAGACCAACGCTCAACTGACTGAGCCACCCAGGCACCCCTAATTTTGAAAAACATGGCCACAACATTGACCAGTCTCAGTAAGGGACAACTATTGGTAAGTTCAAGTTGCCTTAAAGGGACAATTTTAAATACACAATTTGCCACCAATACATTGTATTAAAATAACAGTTTGAGGGCACCTGTGTGGCTCAGTGGGTTAAAGCCTCTGCTTTCAGCTCAGGTCATGATCCCAGCGTCCTGGGATCGAGCCTCGAATCGGGCTCCTTGCTCAGCAGGGAGCCTGCTTCCTCCTCTCTCTCTCTGCCTGCCTCTCTGCCTACTTGTGATCTCTGTCTGTCAAATAAATAAATAAAACTTAAAAAAAAAAAAAGAACAGTTTGAGTTATTAGTCATTTACGTGAGGAAACAAAAATTACAAGACACAAATAATTCCACCTTATCCTCTCAAACCAATTTTATTCATATTCTGTTCTAACAAATATAGTACGAAGGCAACAGTTGTTTAAGTTTCTTAGTGTATGGCACAGATGAAAAGAAACAAACAGATTTCGAAGCAGTCCAGCATTTAAATGCCGGTTTAACAAAAGAGGCACGTATTATTCTATTTAGCAGTTTATACCAGATATCAGAAGACATTTTTTTCCCCTTGCAAGCAACAGACTACATTTATTTGCATTAAGTAAAAACATATCTTGATCAAGAAAATTACTTTTTTTTTTTCTGATTTTCCTTTATATCACAAATGTCAGGGTAAGGCAAATCCTTAATCATATGATAAAAACCCTATTCCCCAAGAAAATATATTGAACGTATTCTGCTAACTTTGTTATTTTTCAAAGCAAAGCTGACATGCACCACATACAGAGAAAAGTCATTTCAAATCAAGTGCATCAAGCAGAACTGTATTAATTCACAAAGAGGCTTTTCAGTATTTCATAGAAAGATTTACAATTAGCTGCGGTGGCAAATATGTGACCCACTATCACAGACAGTATTTTGGATGCCTCCTTTGTAAGCTTTTATGAAAGAAGACTTGTCCATTATCTGAATAGTTACTAACTGGAGGAAAAGCCCCTTTGTCTCTCTCACAACGACTACCTTTCTAATTAGGACTACAGGTTCCCCCTGCTATGGGCAAGTAGTGTTCCTATGAAATCTGTCCTTAAGCCGAAATGGGGTAAAGCAAAGAAACAATTACCATTCATTTATATGGAAATATTTTTGAGTCTTCCCAGACTCTCTTCTGATACCATAGGGCACATCTTGCTAATGGATGCACAAAATAAAATGAGATAAAGCACAGATGTTCACAGATGCAGGTCAAAGCTATGGTGGCTTGATGCTGAGACACTGAGTGCATTCCCAGAGAAGGAGCTCCGCGGGGCTGTTCTCCCTGCTTGCAGTTTTTATAAAAGCAAAAGCTCTCTTCAGGGATTTCTTTAGGTGAACGGTAGCAGGTACTAATGTAGGTCTTTCATAAAAGCAAAGTGGCATAATGCAATTTCAAAAAGCAGGGACATCTGTATTATGTTGAGAGCCTACTTTGATCCTCTGTATGCAAACATGACTAATATTGGGTTATCTTTCTCCCCCTCTCCCTCACAGTCATGCCACGTAGCCTGGCAGGGGTGTGGTTGGAAATTGACATCCAGGATTCATGTGCAGGACAAGCAATCTGCCTTTCAAATTTTCCACTGTATAGCCTGTTCAATGACAGCGCCAGGGAAAAAAGGGTTTCCTGTGTTGAGGTGTCCTCGATCTGGCCAACAGGTAGATTTTTAATCTCTTACTATTGAAATGCAAAGTGACTTCATTGTTTAAGGATAAAATCTCATAACCAAATAGCAACCAAAAGGCATAACAAGGCAAAAATGAAAACCCAATGTAATTATAAAGTTTAAACAAATTCAGGGGTGGGGCTAGGAGACTGACGCCTCATTCTCTTCGTTTTGATCTCAAAGATTTCTTTCCTTTTCCTGAAGTTCTCATGCAGAGAACTCCCTACCCTATTCCTACCCCGCCCGCATTTAAAATGAAGGAATAAAAATGGCTGTCGTGGATGATAAAGAGAACACCCTGAATGAAATAATTCCAGTCCTCACGGGTCCTAACGGGGACGTTGGGTCTTTTTCATCATTGTCCATTAAGTAGTCCCCACCCCGCTTGTCTCCGTCATGTTGTTTTCAGCTGTAACTCATTCCTGGGCATGAGTAGCACTAACATGTGGGAGTCCTTGGAAAATGTGCTCTTAGCACTCCTTGTCCAGTCCTTCACAGAATGACGGCAACTTTCAATTAAGTTATAAGGATGACAAGAAATACAGAAACTCTCAGGATGTGTATGGCATCATTTCATGGATCACTTAAAATGGGACTTTCCCTTGTTTTTCTAGAAAGCCATATCTCATGGCAGTAGGAGACATATACATTTCTATACCAAACTGTAAAATGACAGCAGAAAGAGAAATGGCCACGTTCCAAAATCATGAGGTCCCTTAAAAATCATTGCTTAGGTTGATAAGCAGTTGTTTCCTTTCTTTCTTTTTTTTTTTTTTTTAGAAATACAGGATGTTACAACATACCACATATGCAGAAATCTAACTTGCTAATGATTCTAATATATCAAAGAAGCCATCCAGAGGGGCAACAAATTCCAAAAGGGCTGAAACAAAATTCATAGAAGAGAGAAGAAAGTGGATTTTCCATAGAGGAAAGAGTAAAACTGAAGAAGTCCGTGGAATATTTAGAAAACAGAACGCCCTTTGATTTTAGAAATACCCAATTTGATCTATTACTGTTCTCCCTCCACTAAAAAATACATTTATATATTTATATATATAAATAACTCACAGTTCTAAAGACCTTTTAAGGAAGGTGGATTTGACGAGATAGGCAAGAAGCGATATCAGTTTCCTCAGAAAAAAATAGACTGTTCTTAGAACCTAGGGAAGCTGTGGGAAGCAGGCATCTTGCCTCGTGTGGGTCACTATTGATGTCATCTCTGGGATAGACATCTGTGACAACTTCTGACTTCCTCCTTGGCCGCTCATCCCCTGTGCCCATTGTACCACTGGAATCTTGGCTTAGTAATGCTGCTGCTCCCCTTCAAGACCATAATCAAGGGATTTCTAGGAGTGGGGACAGGCTATCAAAGTAGTTTTGGATTTGGCATGAACAAAGCAGACTATTTAAAAGCAAGCCAGAACTGCAAGCAAGACCTCCAATTGCCTCTAACTTCAAATGAGAATCTATCTGTGGGCCCTCAAACCTTGGGTAAAGACGAGAGATTCTTTTATGAAGTGTATATATAACAAGAGATTTCAAGTAGAACTTTTAATATTCATAGACATATGTTTGGATTCTAAATGCAGCAGCCCCCCTCTCTCAACTAAAACACCTCGAAGAGTGTCATCCCTTCCAAACTGTGTCCCAAAGAGTCACATCTTACTCGGTGGGCTCTATGCTGAAGCACACAGTAAAGACCTCATGAACCTGGGGAGATCTGCAAAAGGTCAGGGTCAAAGAATGCACCTGCAGTCCTGGCTGGGAAGGGAAGGTCCCCGCTGGCTGTAGGGGGGTCGTGCCTTCAGGGTAACGCCTCTACATTCTGTCCTGGATGAAATCCTCCTTCCACGTTCTTCATTAACCACATGGAACAGAACTGTACCTTGGGAATCCCTGAATATAATGCCATTTTCAATTCATTGCCCTGACCTTTTCCCAAGTGATTTCTGAGCATTTTGCCCATTTTCTCTCCTGCCTCCTTTGTGGATTATACTGATCTTGGGCTTGAGGATTCCTGAAATTTAGCCTGCAGTGTACCAACAATCATCTCTTTCTTTGAAGAAACCACTGTATCGACCAGCTTTGTGACATAATCAAGAAAGCAGACAGGGACCAGGATACACCTGTGAGTGTTAAACTGTGCCACTGTGACCCTGGGAAAAGTCACTAAAGAGAAAAAAAAAGAAATTACAGGGATAGTGCCTGAAAGACACATTGACGTGGGGCCCTTTGCCAAGTTCAAAGAAACTTTTTTCTTTTTTTTTTTTCTTTTTTTCTTTTTTTTTTGTCTTTCTTTTTTTCTGCAGGTAAACAGAACATAATGCAGCTGGAGAAATTAGAGCAAAGGATTCCCTGTCCTTCCGTGGGACTTGCCCCCCCCCAACACCCCCCTCCTCCACAGCTTGCACTCCTGTCTTCCTACACCCACCCCCCCAAGGACCAGGAGAGGCCTGCAATGCCTAGGACCACGATTGACTTCCATTTCTTTGTTCCTTTGCTTCATCTTGTGCCCCTGGCAAAGACAAGGAGAAACCATTTGTTAGATGAAAGATCACAGATTTCGTAGATTTAACAAGGAATATCTTTTTAACACAGTCATTTAAATGTTTCGTACCCCTCAAACAAGCCTAGGAATATCTTCTCTGACTATCAGAGAACTTTGGATACTGGAGCTGTAATTGCCTGCACAGGGTATCTTTAAAGAGCACATAAATCACAGCTAATAAATGTATGCTACATCGATGACTTGTTTCCACTGATGGGGTGATTAACTCAACTCTTCAAAGTATTCTTTGAAATACCTAATCTTGGATTGATGAGTCCTCCTTTATAGGGTCCGTTCACACACACTGGTTTCCAGGGCTCGACACAGGAATAATGGTGACAATTTGCATAATGCTGACCTGCTGAAGTCACTGATGGCTGTCCCACCACTTTGAGGTCTTATTAAGTCTCTGCTGCGTTCCCCACTTGGGAGAAGACACTGTGTCTTAGATAGTCTTTATCTTTTTAGATTTTAGAAGATGTGGTATAATCCACATAGAAGGAAATGCACAGATCTTAAGCCTACCTCAGTCTGTATGAACAAAGGCATTCATTTAACCCACACCACTATCAAGATATAAAACATTGCCATTACCTCAAAAGTTCACTTTCCAACTATTAGCTCCTGCTGGAACCAGCAACTGATCTGATTTCTATCACCATAAATTACTACGTGTCTATACAGAAGAACTGAAGCAGATGATCTCTGAGTTAATTTTCTCTGTGGTATTCCTATGAATCTTTAAAGTACTCTTTGAGGTGTGTGTGTGTGTGTCTATTTAAAATAGACAAAAGTAGATGAGAAGAAAAAAAATCCTACGTACTCCCTCCATTGTTGATAACTTCTGTAGTTAATATTATGGAATATTTCTTTATGGTATTTTTCTGAATCTCTTATACATAGATATACAATTACAAATTTTAATGTTAAAAATGAAAATTGCAAACATAAAGAAACCTACAAACAGCATAACATACCTAGAATATATTCCCTAAGTGCTAATATTTTTCAAATTTCCTTGAGATCTTTCACTTTTCAAAAAAGACTATAGGTAAATTAAAGTATTTACAAATAAATTAATTTAATTTATCGATAGGTTAAAACTATTTCTCTTCCTTCCCAGAGATTACCAAACCCTGATAAGTGTGGATCATCTTGCATGTTTTTATATTTTTACACAAATATATATTCACAAATAATATGCATAATAGAAAGTATTTAGTATTACTTTGTGTATTATAAATAGCACATAAGTAGTAATTTTGTTTTACCCTGTTTTTAGCCACCCACTAATTATTATTATAAATTTATAATCAAAATATATTTTTATTTGCCTGTGTGTTTATCATTTTCCTTGGCTTACAGTTGTTTTCTGCACCTTACCACTTTCCTCTGGATTCAGTTTTCTTCTTACTATTGTGCATCCTTTAGTAGCTTTTAAAGAAAGGGTATGTGAAGAACAAACTTTTCTTTTTTTCCTGAAAAATGGCAGTTTTTATCTTCTTAAATGATAGTGAAACTTGACTATAGAACTCTGTACTGACAATTGTTTTTATTCATGTTTCAAGACTCAATTATTCCACTGTCTCCTGAACCAAATTCTAGATGTTGGGAAGCCTGCTGTCTATGCCATACTTATTTCTTTGGAGGTTAACTCTCCTTTTCCTTTAATTGTTTTCCTTTTTTTTTTTTTTCTCATTCTCTCTAGTGTTCTGCAATGCTTGTGTTGGGTTTATTTTAAACATGTCTGTCTTGTGACTTATTCTTTTAACTTAAAAACTCATGGACTTCTAAATAAATAAATTTTTTTTTTTTTTTTTTTTTTTTTTTTAAAAGGGGCCCCTGGGTGGCTCAGTGGGTTAAAGCCTCTGCCTTTAGCTCAGGTCATGATCCCAGGGTCCTGGGATTGAGCCCCACATCGGGCTCTCTGCTCCGTGGAGAGCCTGATTCCTCCTCTCTCTCTCTGCCTACTTGTGATCTCTCTCTGTCAAATAAATAAATGTTAAAAAAAAAAAAAAACTGGGACGCCTGGGTGGCTCAGTTGGTTAAGCAGCTGCCTTCGGCTCAGGTCATGATCCCAGTGTCCTGGGATCGAGTCCCACATCGGGCTCCTTGCTTGGCGGGGAGCCTGCTTCTCCCTCTGCCTCTGCCTGCCATTCTGTCTGCCTGTGCTCGCTCGCTCTCCTCTCTCTCTGACAAATAAATAAAATCTTTAAAAAAAAAACAAAAAAACTCACGGACTTCTATCAATTTCTGATAAATTCTCAGAAATTATCTTTCAAATACTATCTACTATCTCCTTTTAGAATGTGTACTAAAGACAAACACATTGATCATTCTCCTTCCTGCCCCCATGTCTCCTCATGTGTCATTCATATCACTACATGTTTATTGGCTTTTTTCAAATTGTTCTTAATTTTTCATAGTGTTACCCTTTTCTTACAGTTTTATATGTGCTTTTAATCTTTATTTTCTTTTAAATGTACTTATAAAATCTTCAGAATTTTCTACTCTCTCATTTTCATAATGCTAATCATCATGTCATTTCACCCATTGAGTTTCACTTATGGTAGATCACTTCATCGTATGTTTTTGTAAGTCTTAAAATTGTGAATTCATCTTCAGAGAATTTTTTTCTTCCATGGGAATTCCAAGTGATAGGTTTACTTTTCCATTTGTTATCTAGAGCAGGAATGATACTGGTATCTAACCAACTATTAAATATACAGTCTGTGTATTGCTGTCTGACTGTGGGTGGCATAAGTTTGCATTTCAAATTCATGGTACGTTTGTGTTTTCTACCTATCATAGGAGCCTTCTTCCTTCCCCTCACTGCACTCTGGGCAGACAGAAGTCTCCTTGTTAACATTTTCAGCTGGGAATCCCAGACTTATCTATGTAAATATATCAGTTTTCATATCTCCCCTTGAATGGCTCTAGGTCCCAGTTGGGCATTAGAATGCAAGGATCTAGCCATAGGGCTTATCTCTGCATCCATGACCAATCAGCAGCTCTTAGGATTACTGCATGTTCAACTCACTATACTACTGCTTTGGCTTTCAAATTCTTTATTTCTGGCACCTTTGCTTTCATGTCAGTTGAGCTGTGTATTTAAACATTTCTTTATTATAATTTATCTCTCATTTCTAAACATTTATATTGGGAGATGTTCTACAAAACCCCACCTTTCCAGTTATCTGTTGCTACATCACAAACCATCCTAAAACTTAGTGGCTGAAAACAAAATGGTTTATCATTTTTCATGTTCCTATAGGCTTGGAGTCAGCTGGGCAGTTTATCTGCTCCAGGTGGTATCCACTGGGGCCAAAACACCCAAAATGGCCTCTCAGTTTCCAGAATCTCTCTCCATGGAGTCTTCCTCATTCTATAGTAGAGGTGAGCTTCTTACAGGATGGTTGGATTCCAAAAGTAAGCATTCTGAGAATGTAAAAATGGAAGTTGCAGAGCCTCTTAAAGTGTACCTTGGTAACCGCCCCACTTGGACTGCCATGTTTCTCTAGAACCATGTTTCTCTAAACTACCTTCACATGATGTCAGATACTTGTTGAGAAATTAATTTAACATTTGTAGAGTGTTCTGTTGACTCAGAGTCATTCTCTTTTGTCATTTATGATTACTGATTTTTTACAATTATAAATTATATAACACTAAATTTTCTTGCATTATATCTTGGAACTTTGTAATTCTAATTTGTTTTCACTGTATTTCTTTAATTTCCTTTATATTGTGATGCACAGAACTAAAGGTTCCTTCTTTTGAACTACCACATAACCTCTACAAATTCAGCTGTGTAAATATTTCTGTGGGAATCACTAAAGTTCCTTGGGTCATACTGTTCTCTGTGACAACTGGGTTTGTCACTACAACTCACTATTGTTTAGGGAGCAGTATGGTGTCAGCAAATAATTTTGTCCTGGGAGTGTTTGAATTTCCATTGATCATCCAAGTGACCCAGTCATTTCTCCTTCCTGAAATTGAGTTTCCTCAAACTAATCTTGGACTTTTAAGTTTTGACAACGTATTCATTTGGGTAAAGGTATTCGTGTTTATGATCAAGGAAAATACTTTGACATTAACCAAGGAAATATTTATCTGGGTACTTTATTTAGATATTGATCACACAGGAAAATCATAGTATCTGTAAGAAAAATTCTAGACAAGAAGTCTATAGTTTGTTGGCAACAAAGGGCAGAAGGTAAGGCAACACTGAGGAACTTGCATTTAAATTGTTCAGGTTTAGTCTCACTTCATTACTTTTTAATGGAAACTTCTCTACCGTATCATTTCTGCAGCTTAGCAGGATAATTCTAAATACACGAACAAGGTTTAGAAAAAAAAAAAAAAGAAATGTTTATAAGACCATATTTGTGTGAGTTTTATTTCTTTTAGGAGTCCTATGTTATATGTGTGTTACACAAATGCTATTATATTTAAGTTTTAAATGATGTTCAAGACTATGATGGGAAGGACAGTTGTCTACTTTCATATATTCTCAAACTTTGTTCTGCTGTGATGCTGGAACTCAAGAGTCTGGTGCAACATGGTCTTCTGGGTGAGTACAGAGACCTACCACGAAGATGGAGGGAGAGCAAGAAGGTCCTGAGAGGCAATGGTGCTAGCACAACTGTGTTTTACACTGGATGACCCACCATTGATGTGGTGGTTCCCAGTTAGGATGTTTCCCAGTTAGTATTTTCAGCTAAGAATCAGAATAGTGAGCTTGACTTCTCTAATGCTTTTCACCAGCCCTCAAGATATGGAAAGGGGTTATAGACTATTCCTCATTTTAGATAAATTTCAGTCTCTGCTAAGAGATTTAGAATGTTGGTTTGGAAAAACTCTTAAACATGATCTGACCCCAGCCTATGATTTTCTTGGGGAGTTCCTTAAGGCTCATTTAACTCAACAAACCCTGTTCAGACACACAGGTCCATAGGTCGTGGTGTGACAGCAGAGGACACAAGTCAGGCTTCTTTCTGTCTCAACACACCAAGTGCCTTTCCACATTCTCTAGGGTAGAGATTTAAAAACAGATATACTAAACAACACAGCAGGTAGCTTCTAGAAAAGCAATGCTTCAGAATCAGCTTGTGGTTGCTGAAATAATTTCATCCCTCCAGGAGTCCAGGAGGTTAGATGGATGAAAACATTTTTCTCCTGTTGTCAAAACTCAGAAAACCAGGGAAATGCACATCTGAATATGCTGTGGCTTATCTTTTCCCCTCAAAGGATTGTAGGTTTCTTGGGGTTATCTTGGCTCCTTCCACTGTGTCATTTGGTATAAGGATTTCTAAAGTTTAGCTTGAGCCACACTGTGGGACTTGGCAGAACTGAGGGAAATCCAATATGCCATTTACAAACACTTCCCATGGCTGGTTTAATCAATTGAAAATCCCACTACATGGTGCGCCTGGGTGGCTCAGTGGGTTAAAGCCTCTGCCTTTGGCTCAGGTCATGACCCCAGGGTCCTGGGATTGAGCCCCGCATCGGGCTCTCTGCTCAGCAGAGAGTCTGCTTCCTCCTCTCTCTCTCTGCCTGCTTCTCTGCCTACTTGTGATCTCTGTCAAATAAATAAATAAAATCTTTAAAAAAAAAAAAAAGAAAGAAAATGCCACTACAGGGGCAACTTACCTATTAGTTAATCTTCTTGCTGACTCTCTGTTGGGTCATTTACACTGTCAACCTGACTATTCATTTCAACTGTAACCAGAAAGGAAAACAAAAAAAAAAGGTTAAGTCTTTATTAAACCCAAATCTCTTGAACACATTAAAATGGTCTGTGAGTTGTAACATTACTGATCTCCTATCTTATACTTCTTTTCAGTTCATTTTCATTCAAGATTTGGGGAATAAGTCTTGTAGATTTTTAGTGGCAGGGGCCAAGGAGGGCAGGATTACTTCTTAATGAACTGTAGAAGTTGAGTTGTTGTTTTATACCAGATTTTTGGGTGGGCATTTTGGGTGTATTGATTACCATCCTGAAGTAAATCCAAAGGCCTTAGTAGATGTCTAAGAAAATAACAAGAAAACAAAGCAAAACAGATTGTTGCCATGTAGAGAGTTAAGCAGCTCTCTCTGAAATGGCAACCTTGATAGGCCTGTTTGGTTTGCTAGGTTTTCAAATCTGAATTTCAAAACAGATTCTCTAAACTTGCCAATGGTCTCAGCAGCAGTGGATGCCCTGTGATAGAAAAACAAAACATCTAACCGGATCACACCATGATGATAAAACGTGTGCTTTTACTTTAACTGTGTGTATTGGTCTGTGCGAACATTTGCATAAAAATAGAATGCATAATTAATGTCCTTGTCCAGAAGTATTCCAGAGCAGGCATAGCAGTCACTCTGGAAATTTTCAAGGGTCAGTAGGTTCAGTTAGATGGATATTTTAAAAGCATCAAAGTGCATATTATAAAGGGAGAGACAATATACAAATGGAACAATGGTCAGACCATATATAACAATATAACTTACGAAAAACCTTTGTGGCTACCAGCCTGGGCAATCTGACCACATCCTCTGTAGCAATCAGCTTAGGATGGTCAGGACTTGGACAATGTCTGCTGGCTTCACTAGAGTTTGCCCTGTGATTCCAACGTGGGACCAAACAGGGAAAGCCGGATATGTTCCCAAACCAGTCTCCCACTTCTAGTGTGCTCAAATCCAGCTTTCCTATGCCAGCAACCTTGAGTCAGAGGGTGCTTGAAGCCATGTCTTAACTTTAAAGGTTTTCCACTTTTCTGCCTGCATTTGAGCCCACCAACACAAGGGATAATGGCCGCCACCCTGGCTATTATACCTGAGTAAGTAACCTCTGTTCTTGTTCGGGTAGTCTTCATTTATGTGCACAGAATCAACAATCCAAGCTCTTTTTCTCAAACAGGAAAATTTGATTAAGGGAAAATAGTGGCAGATGCTGGTTTTCACACTCCAAAGAGGCTTGAAAGAGGGAGTGACATTGAAGGGCATACCATCCAACTCTTTCTCAGGGAGAAGGTTTTAAAAGCAGGTCTCCGTTCCACCTGAAAACTATCCTGGGTTTCTAATGATGTGTGAGCTTTTTCTAAACCCCAGGTGTAAACTGGCCAGATGCAACAATGCTACCTGTATAAGGAGAATAATGCATGTGCTTTCCAGCCTGGTCTACGAAATTACTGTAAGGTCACCCATCTCAGTGAGGGAGCCTGCAGAATCAAATATAGGAGAGCATCCCTTCTCTGTTCTTCCAACCCAAGGGTCACTCATTCCGAAACCTATTAATAAATAGCATCCCATGATGAAATAAGTTTGGGAAAAGCAATGGTAAACCATGTTGATAAATTTCTTCACAGCTGAGCTTTCTGAGAGCCTGTAATATATATGGAGAATCTCAAAGAGAGGACTAAATCTTAGTGTTTTTCATGTTTCTTTCCCTTTTACTCAATGAGCATCCTATGGGCCTGCCATTCTTCAGAACATGTTTGCAGAGAACTAGTTAAGAACCAGGACACAATAATGTCACAACCAGGCTGCGGCAGGTTTTGTTCAACTGAGCATGACTAACATGTGGTAGCCTTTAATGGATCTGAGGTTGAAAAACATTATTCTTCTAGGTAATGCAACCCGTGAGTTTAAAAAAAAAAATCGGTTTGTATGGAAGGGCTTATGATTAAGGGAGGAAATTCAGGTGATGAAAAGCTTATAGCAGGGTGGAATACCTAGTACAGAAAACTCTATTTAAAACCACCAAGTAGGGGCGCCTGGGTGGCTCAGTGGGTTAAGCCTCTGCCTTCGGCTCAGGTCATGATCTCAGGGTCCTGGGATAGAGCCCCTCATCAGGCTCTCTGCTCAGCGGGGAGCCTGCTTCCTCCTCTCTCTCTCTGCCTACTTGTGATCTCTGTCAAGTAAATAAATAAAATCTTAAAAAAAAAAAAAAACCCACCAAGTAAATTCACTAAGTAGATTTTACCAGTTGAATTTTTCCCAAGGTCATTATTAATTCAAAGCAATTCGCCTTTTTTTCTTTGGCTAAAATGAACCAAACAGCAAGGTATATATGAGCAGTTGATAACCAACCAGTTTTGGTTCTCTTGAGCTTTGGGGGTCAGTGGAATCAAATATTTATTAAATCATATATTCACAAATAATTGTTTTTTTTTAAACCAAGTAATATTTCAAAGCATTCCCAGAATCATTATATGGGGTGGGGGTGGTGTATTAATATTTCTCAGGCTCAGAGTATTCAGATACCTTCAAAATGAGATGTGAATAAAGACGGATTTTTATAAACTGACTTCTAAGGTGATTTTAAAGATCCACTGTGTTTTTGGCCAAGCAATCTGAAGTGAGATAGTGAGGTAAAATGATGAAGGTCCAAGATGACCTTAGCCCAAACTCAAGTCAGGGCTCTCCTGAGTGTTTCCCGGAGTCCCTATAGAGCAGGGATAACTTCGGGCAAGTGCTTTTTGTGGAAGTAAGAGATACTCCCATCAAGTTCACCAGCTGGATTTCAGTCTAGTTTACCCTTGGTATTACCCACCATGGCCTCCGTATTATGAGGTGTGATTAACAACTGAGGCACATAGTGTTATAAAACAGCATCAGTTTTTTTAAAGGCTACCAATTTTATTAGTTCCTAGGAGAACATGGTTTTTGAACTTTACCTGTTCTCACTGAATATGTTCCTTCATAGAACAGATAGCTCCTTTAATCCTAGATTACACACAGAAAATGTATCAGATTTGTAGTTTGCATGAGCTCAAATAGCTCAGAACTTTACCATCGGGACTTGGAGAGTTTTCTGTGTAGCCAGACCCTTCGCTTTGCACAGGAACTCTAGGTGTGTCCTCGCCTTGAGCTGAAAGAAAGAAGATAGTCCTTGATTAATAGAGAATTAGAACAGCCTGACTGCCAATTGTTCTGTCACCCTCCATTGCCCTCTTAAATTTAAAAATACTCCTGGGATTCAACTTCTTTTGCAGAAAAGGTTAAGGGAGGAAACAGTGGGTTGAGTTGCCTGAATTCTTTAGCGCTGTCATCTAAATTCTCTTTAATTTGTGAGATAATCTCATACATACATACACAATTTCTCAAATTAAAAATCTGGTAGCATGAAAGCAGGGAAACTTGGTTTAATCAGAACAACCTACAATTTAAATTTAGGGAAATTGTGTGTGTGTGTGTACGTGTATACATGTGCATGTGCGTGTGTGTGTGTGTATGTGTTTGTGTAAGTTTATGTAGCTTATCCTTTGAAGAGAAAAGGGAGAAAAGAAAACCTGTTTTACCTTAGGCATGCCTAAAAGCTGAAAGATTTATCTTTCTGGCAGTGAGGTTTTTTTTGTTCAAACACAAAATGAACGGCTTAGATGCCTTCCTAGGAGACATTCTCAGATGCTGCCATTTTTAATTGCTGAGAATCATGTCTTTATTAATTTCTGTTGTGACTGATCTCTATTTTGCACAGTGTGTCATCCATTTGCTGTGGCTGAAGCTATAGAACATGCTTAAAGGTAGTAGTAAGTGGGTTGTTTTCTCTTATTGTGAGAAATTTTCCAGATAGCCTAAAGGACGACAATATCTTCCATCTTAGTTAAATGCCTATTACGTTTTCACAACTTGAAGGCCAGGGGCATTTAGAAATAGAGATACAGGTAAAGATCTGGCAATCTATAATTTCAAAATTGATATTATTTCTATATTTTTTTAAAGCATAATGTTGGGTGCATTACGTGAGTATGTATTGAGCTCAGAGTATGTTAAACTTGGTGTGCCTGTTGGTGAGTAAGAAGCAGGGATAGTAAAGGTCCAGTTTATAATCTCTTCAAAGGAAGGGATCCTCAAAGATAGATCTCGCCCTCTGATAATGATGTACTGAAGCTGACAGTCATGAAGTATGACTCAAAGATGACCAATCTCTGAACCCTGGTGGATGGATGGTAGGAAGGTCAGTACTTGAAGACATATAAAACAGAGTGGAGGGAAGTGAAGAAAGCCATTTTAGATTTGAATCCTGAAGGGCAGGGCCATATAAGTGGAGATGCCAAACAAGCTTTTGCATCCAATCCTGAGGAAGCGAACTGTGAATAGGCATGTGGGTATTTGCGGAATGTCAATGTAGAAGTAACATTGATGAAATGAAGGTAGATGAGAGAAATCAGGAAAAGGATAACAGAAGAAAAGAAATGACCAATAGATCCCAAGCCTTCAAGTGAAAGTAACTGTGCCCATAAGTTGTTTTCTTTAGTTACTGAGGATGAGGTTGGGAAAGGGAAAGAAAACTTGAACCTCCCAACTGTACTTAAAACCATATCATATTCTTTCTCACTCCACTAATCCTAAAAAGTGGACCATTTTCAATTTCTCATCAACACGCTCCTCAAGGCACAATTACAGAAGAAATCATTGATGGATTTCTTTAAGGCTTGGAGCAGGAAATCTTGGTTAATTATGCTTCAAAACAGAACTGGAGAGAAATGGAAATATTTGATTTCATATAAACATAATAAATTTTTGGATGGAAAAAATACCATAAGAAATGTTTAGAAGAAAAATACTATAAATTGAAGGAAAATTCTTATACCTTTTATTATAGAGAAAGGGTTAATATCTTTAAAGTACTTCTAAAAATACAGATTAAGAAGATAAAAAACTGGGTAGAAAGTTGAGCAAGAAATTTAACAGACAGTTCATAAAAAAAAAAAGTGGCCTATAATCACATGAAAGATGATTCACTTTGCTCATAATGAAAGAAATGCAAATTGAAATTATACTGAGAAAGGGATTTCAGCCTAAGGTGAATTATCATGATGTAGACTAACCCTCCTATCAATAACAGTTAGGAACACTAGTGAGGTTATTTAAGAAAGTATTTTCACTCAGTAAAGAGCCATCAATACACACAAGCTTGAGGAGGTATAACATGGTGAGTCTGACATTCCACATGTGCCAACAAGTTGAACAGAGCCTCCAGATGTCTTATGAGGCTTGAGGGGTGGGGTGGGGCAAAACTTGGAGATCAGGGCTAGCCAAGGAAGAGGTGCTTAGAAAAGTACTCAAGTCTTCTGTGGGGCACCTGAAGGGTTATATTCTGGGGGCAAGGATGAACCTGATATAGACCAGATCTTAAAAAAACCGAAGTCCAACTTTTAATCAATTCAATTCCTGATTATATAATAGTGCTCTGCTCACTATTACTGGCCTGTCAGAAGCAAAAATAATTCCTTTCCAAAATGAGATAAAACCACCCAGAGCCTCAAGCTCTCTCTATAATTATTCACACACAGTGTCCAGCATTCAATAAAATAATTACCTGGCATTCCAGAAGAACAAGAACAAATCACTGAAATCCAAGAGAATGAGACAACATGTAGAGATAAGTTAGAGATCTGGATATCATAGAGACAATTTAAAAATTGTGATTAATATATTTAAGAATTAGATGCCAATTTGGAGAATATCCATGGCAAAGGAGTTTATCAGATAACTAGGCACTATTTAAAATGTCAGATGTAAATTCCAGAACTGGAAAATATACTATAATTGAAGTGATTCATTTAGTAGGTACATTTGGCAGCCATTAGACACAGAAGGGATTAGTAAACTGAAAGCTAGATTAGAAGAAACTATAAAATACAGATAAAAAATATAGAAAAGAGTTAGTAGACATATGAGATAGGGTCTATCCAGTGTGTAATGTGGCAAAAGCAATATTTAAGATATAATGACTAATTTCCCCAAATTAATGAGATATCAAACCACTGTTTTAAAAGTGCTCTGATCTCCAAGCAGAATTAATGCAAAGCAAGTATCATACAGGCCAGTTGTTCAAAGACTGCTGAAAGCCAAGGTTAAAAAATAATATAAAATTATCTAGCATACATCAAAATAGCAATGACAGGACTTCCAGATGCCTTCTCAGCAAAAATAATGGAAGGCAGAAACAATGCAATGGCATCTTCAAAGTGCTAAATGAAAGATCATCAGTGCAAAATTTCATACCAAACAAAAGTGTCTTTCAAATTTGAATTTGAAATAAAATTTCAGGGAAAAAGAATCATAATTTGTTCAGGGACAGTAACAGTAGACCTCCACTGCCTACACTGAAGGAATAGTTTTCACCATACTCAAAAATGAATTTCAGGTAGATTTTAGAACTAAGTGTGAAAGGTAACTTGGAAAAAGACCTTCACATCATTAGGCAAAAATTTCTTACACAGGAAAAACAAAACAATAACCCTCACGGAAAAGACTGGTACGACAATCTGGACAATACTAAAATTAACATTAATTTATGGAAACACACCATTAAGAAAGTAAAAATAAAACAGTGAAAGAAGGTATTTGTAATATATATTACTGATTCCTGTACTGAATAAAAAGAAATAAATAGACAAAATAACAGGAGAGAGAGGGACCCCAATAGAAAATGCGCAAGACACAAACACATATGTCATAAGAGGATAGTCTGTTAGTCACTTAATTTTTTGAATGACTTTTGCCAAATCTCAGTATTTAGAAGCCTTGGCTTTTTCACTACTAAAATGACTACAGTATGTTCTAACTCCTTGTCTAACTTATAATATGTTCTAATTCCTTGTTTAACTCTCTGAGACACCATCAGAACTAATTAACACTTAACAGTATTGTTATTATTTTTTAAGATTTTATTTATTTGACAGAGAAAGATAGAGAGAGAGGGAACACAAGCAGGGGGAGAGGAAGAGGGAGAAGCAGGCTTCCTGCTGAACAGGGACCCCTATGCGGGGCTGGATCCAAGGACCTGGGATCATGACTGGAGCCAAAGTCAGATGCTTAACGATGAGTCACCCAAGCGCCTCATTATTATTATTATTTTTATAAGAAATGATTACTCTGAAAGGGAAATTAATTGACCTGACACTATACATTGCTTCCCTGACTCTCCCTTCAGGGTTATTGTTTGTAGTGGGATTTAAAGGTACCTGTGGCCTACTCTTCCGTGAAATATCTTTCAAGGTCATTACTATCAATGATAATAACCCTTTGGTGTTATTACGGAGAAACCCCTGTGGCATCACGGATAACTTTTTATGTAATAGGCAGGATGCTAGTCAATTAAACAATGCTCAATGAAAATGAAGACACAGAACACTTTTAAGAACTGGGTGAGAGACAGAGGAAGAAGTTGAAGAAAGCAAAACCCAAAAGGCAGATCAAAAAATAGTGAACATAAGTTTTGTCTTTCCAATCTTATTATTTTGTAATACAAAACATTCATATGAGAAATCTCAGGTTATGTCACCATATTGGCACAGATTAGCATGAGATCTATGACACAGAGAGATAAAAACAGAAATCACAGTTGTAGCTCTATATATTGCAGCATTCCAGGAGCAGAGAGAGGCATCATCTGTCAGATCTTTCCAAAGTCTCTAAAGGGTATGTTTGATAGACATTATTAATTTATTTAATATCATGAGTATGCAGGATATGTGCATGTGGTATGAATATATGACTGTGTTGCAGTGAGTGGTGTGTGTGTGTGTGTGTGTGTGTGTGTGATGTATTTGGGAAGAGGGAGAGGAAAGACAGACATTTGTTACTCTGATGTGTGTGATGTGGAACTGGTATTATCCTATCAGCTTTTACCCTCCTGGGCAATGCAACTGAGTGCCCCAGAGAAATGAGTCCATTTCATATAGACAACAGAATCTGATCAAAGCAAAAATTGCCTCTACAGCTTGTTTACTCCAGTTTGCCAGTCCCTCCCCCCACTTTGATTGCTAAGGCTTAGAACACAAACAAGAGGTACATTTCAGGGCTCCTAGCAGGAGATGAAAGATGCTAAAATAGAAAGTGTCTGGGACATTCAGTACCTTTTTCATTTTCAATTACCAACAGCAACTGTCCTCCTCAAAGCCTTGATTATGGTAACCTTTTGTAGGTCAGTTGTATTACATAAAAAGTAATAAATTAAGCAGGACTCATCATAAAGAAAAGATACTCAGATGCTCATAGAATGCAGTTAACCAGATTTTTAATACATAAACATAAAGAGATGTTGGAGGGTCCTTCAATTTTTCTTTTGAGATTTGTCTTAACAATAAACTGCATGCAACAAATAGAATGACTCTAAGAAATAATTATTTCTTAGAGTATATAGTTTCATAGGTGTCATGATAGCCATAGAGAGAGCTGGGCCTGTCTGGATTTAAAGTGATAGGTACTGACCCAAATTAAGGTGGTATTCTTGAACTATCTTGACAACTTTTGCCTTATCTGTCTTCCAACCTCACAATTAATGTAATGGATTAGATAATTATTCAGAAATGTTCACTTCCTATCTTCTACCACCATGGAAGTCTATGTCACTGTCCCTTGACATTGGACTTGGCCATGGAATTTGTTTTGGCCATTTGGATATTAGGAGAAGTGAGTCAAACAGCGCTTGAAATACATTTGTACGGTTGGGGTTTGCCTTCTCATGCTCCTGCCTTTTACCCTAAGATCAACATGCTTTAGGGAGCAGTTGATCCAAGGAGAGTATGACCTGAGTTTAACTCACTGCCTGACTTCCTCCCTAACCCACACTAAATGTAGTTGATTCTCATATCCATGAACAGAAGACAGATGATTATTGTTCTAAGCCCATGAGATTGAAGATGGCTTTCTATGCATTATTGTGGTGATAGTTGCCATTCTTAATACATTTTAATTGACTCAGTCCTGACATTGCTTCTTAATTTTGTCCCATAGCAATCATAGCTATAAAGTTATGAGCTTGATTTATGCCTAGTTTTTCTTGAACACATACTAATACTTTAATTTATTAATGTTAATTAAATTAATTTGTTAAAGATGTGTTTTTGGGGGATTTCTGAATTGATTTTTTTGGAACATGGCCTGCCCATTAGATCATTTGTTCAGTTTTCCCTTCATTTTAGGGAGTTTTCTCTTCTATATCTTGACTTCTAAATTTCAGGGACACCAACTGTTCCCACATAGAGCAATTTATTCCCTCTCTCCTTTATATATATATCATTTTTTCTCGAATTGTTTTAGAGTTTCTGTGTTCTTTTTCACTGTGATCATCTCAAGCCTTTTTTCTTTGTCAGTAACTTGGTCTTTGCTGTTCTTAATTGATTTATTTTGCTAACGGTTGAAAAATGTGTTTCCTTCATGCTTACATTTGAGATCATTATGCCATTTTTATCACCTTAACTTCAAGATCTTTAATGTTCTTTTGAAATTCTTTTATAGCTATTATAGGGACTTTTTCTCTTTGTCAGGAGTTGTGTTTTCTTCCACAGTAGCTTCTTCATCTGTGTTTTGCTGGCTTGCATGCTTACTGGCTTCTCCTTCCTTTCTCCTCTCTGTCATGGCTTCTAGTGCTTGCAGGGCGAGATGTGTGACATACTCATTAGCATGCTGCTTCTTTAGCAAAGTATCTGCGGCCCGTTGGTCCTTCAGGAGCTACACAGGAGAGTGTTTTCTTTTGAGGACTTTCTTTAAGAGGGGTAAAGTAGCCAGAACTATGCACATTATTTGTTCCGGATTTCTCAAGTGAGAGTAAGTGAGAGAGAGAGAGAGAGAGAGAGACCATCCTGGAGCTTCTCTATTCTCTTTTGCTGTTTCTATTTGTTTGTTTTTTTTTGTTTGTTTTTGTTGTTGTTGTTGTTTTTGTCTTGGCCTCCCAGACTGGGGAATAAACTCCACAAGAATGCTACACAGACTCCTGGGGTAGGGAGGGCAAGTCCTTCCTCATGGAGGTTTAACTGGGGGCTCTCCAACTCCTCTTCCCTTGCTCCTTGCACACTCAGAAGATTTTACTTTTTTTTTTTTTTTTTTTTTAAGATTTCATCTATTTACTTGAGAGAGAGAAAGAAAGAGAGCACTGACATGGGGGGAGGGAGGGGCAGAAGGAGAAAGAGAAGTAGATTCCTCCCTGATTGTGGGGGGAGGAGGGTCTACGTGGGGCTGGATTCCAGGACCCTGAGATCACTCCCAGAGTCTAAGTCAGATGCTTAACCAACTGAGCCACCCAAGTGCCCCAGAGATCTTGCCTTACTGATTTTCTCTTTTGTCTTCTATTTGGTGAAATTCCTGGTTTTTACTAGAGGTAATTAGTTCTAGGCATTTGTTACTGGTCTGCTTTTCTTCTCCCATTTTACTCCCAGCAGGAGATAATTGAAATGGAGAATTAAAGAGGGTTTTCCTGTCTCTTCAGGGAAGGGTGAGATAAAAGGTGTTCAAGGCTGACTATATACTTTTGTGGAAGTTTCCTTTGGGCTGTTCCTCTCCCAGTTGGGGACGTAAATGGTAACTAGTAAGATCCTATGCGGGGTTATTTCTGAGCCTGGTAGATTTGGGGGGTAGGCTAGAGCAACACCAGGCTCATGCTTTCAGCATTTCTGAAAATGTACCTTTTCTTTTGTTGACTACCAGCCCACTCTTTTGTCTGATTACTGATTTTGTTGGTGTTCTTCCTTTGCTTATTGTATTTCTCTCCTTTCATATTGTTATTTGGGGGAGAGTGAGGTTAGAGATCTGACTTCACACCACCATTTTAAACCCAAGGCCAGGTGCACAGACTGCTTTCACTTGTGTGACTGAGTATTCCCTACAAGTCTCACAGACAACCCTTGTCGGCATCTGGTTTTAGGCATATTTATCAAATGACAGTTCTGATTATAGACTTGATGTTATAGCCTGAAAATTTGTTTCTCTCAAAAATCCTATGTTGGTGCTCCAATCCCCAATGTAACTATATTTGGAGATACGGCCTTTATGGAGATAACTATCGTTAAATAACATTGAGGCCCTCATCTGATAGTGCTATGGCCTTACAAGAAGAGAAAGAGAGTGAGAGAGTGCTCTGTCATGGGAGGACACAGTGAGAAGGAGGCCATCTACAGGCTAGAAAGAGAACTCCCACCAAAAATCAAATTGACCAACACCTTGAACTTGGGACTTCCCAGCCTCTAGAACTCAAAGAAAATTAATTTCCATTATTTATACATCGTACTTTGTTATGGCAGTATGAGAAGACTGAAATGCTTCATTTCTATTTAGTTCATACTTCTTTGGGACAAAGGTATAATTAGAGAGCATCTGTCCCCTACCTAATCTACTTTCTCCCCAAAATCTCAGTGCAAAGCTGCTACTTGACCACACTACCTCTTTTGATCACTTAGACAAACACTGCAGATATATGCCCATGGCTCCGTCTCCAAAGTCAAATAATGAACGATTAAGCTGACAGGATCATGCAGGTGGAAAATTCACATATTTCTACGAGATACCCTTTTCCATGGCAACACGCTTCTTCATGTATCATATATTGGGAATATTCTACTCTGATCAAAATCAGAAGCTCTCTTTAGTAGGAGATGAAAGGCAGTGGCAGTAATGGGGGGGGGCGCATAACATACACGGATTCTTCTTTTATGTTTTACCAGATGATGTGCCTCCATATCGTCATTTGAGAATGGTCTGGAAATTCATTGGTTATTGTCCAAATAACTGCTCTACAGAAAAAGCCAATATTTAGGAAGAAAAGAAAAAAAAATGTCCACCGGATATTTCAGTGCCTACCATGGGCTGGGAGACAAAATGAATGAGGCATATTGCTGTCTTCATGAAGTTCACAAGCTAGCTGAGTGAGCAAGAGAGACAGAGACAGAGACAGAGAGAGCATTAGAAGAGACAGAGACTGGAGAGACAGAGAGAGGGAGAGAGGGAGTTAACTGCTTGCAAGTTAAGTGACATTATTACCAAGAACAGCAGCAGCACAAAGGAAAGAGTGATTCGCCTTTTCTGAAGGGGGTAAAGAAAAATCTTGGAGGACAAGGAGATGGCATGAAAGCTGGGGGCCACTGGCTGAATCAGTTTCAGATGTTCCGTACCATACTAGGCATTTGGGTGGATAGAAAAATCTCTTGTCTATAAAACATCTGAAGGACTCAGCTTTTCACATCTTCAGCCAGACTCCCTCAGACCCATTCCTTTTGACTCCTCCTCCACCCCCCACCCGCTGCTGGCTGTGCTGCTCCCACAAATTCTGAAAACAGTTCAAGTTCCTCTGTACATGATCATGACCCCCGAAGGCTTTCCAGGTATTGTCATGTTTGGCTTAACTGAGCTAGATGCTGATCACATTCTACAAGTCTGGCTTTTTCTTTCCCTTTTCCAGGGCCCAGTTAAGCATCTAATAATTCTTGGTGGGCCCCATTATGCATCCGCCACCTCCTCCAGGGCCTGGCAGGAATGGAGACCACAAGGAGGCTCTTCTCAGCCGGGGGATGCCAGCACTGGTCTCAGATCAGGGGCTTCCCAGCAGGAATAAAATGAATTGGGTGTCTCTCAGACTCCCCCACACACCATCACACACCGTTTGTGGCTTTTGTTTCTCTAAAGCAACCAGATAAATCTGCACACAGCACTGTCCTCGTGAACACAGAGATGCGTATTTTTTCCAAAGGAGTCTCTTGATTCTTGCACTTTAATAGGGTTTTGACTGTGTAAGGAGCCACAGTGGGGCAGCTTCGGGTCTTTCAGTGGTTCTTCATGTGGCATCTTTCATAAGGAAGGAACTTACTGGTGGCAATCACCAAAGCTGGATTCTCAGAAACTTCATTGTACGCTTCAGGCTCCTGAAAGAAAGTGCCTCTGATGGCTTTGGTTGAAATCCTGCACAATTAAGTATATAATTCTTGAGTCAAAGAATAATTTAATCTTATGTATCCTTAATTATAGACTCTTTAATGATTTCCACTAGATTTTGCCCTTTTTGTATGTTACATTTTCCTAAATAGCACAATTTATTCTGAACATTTAATAAGACCGAGTGCATCACCTTTGTCCATGACCAAAGTACTAGAAATCTATAGCCAGGAAGAAAGCTGCATCCAAGAAATAACTAGCAGATTTACAGAAGCACCAGAGGACGGTTATCAGAGGCCTCTGAACTGTAAGTAAGTATATTCAGTTCTGCTACAATAATTACATTTCTGGTCTTGGCCCCTAACATCAATTTTTCCAAAAAAAAAAAAAAAAGGATACAATTTTCCTTCCTAGGAAAAGTTTTTAAACATACCTGGTATTAAACTCAAGCCCCTTTTTTCCGTTCAGCTTTTCTTC
This sequence comes from Lutra lutra, assembly GCF_902655055.1. Classification (NCBI taxonomy): domain Eukaryota; kingdom Metazoa; phylum Chordata; class Mammalia; order Carnivora; family Mustelidae; genus Lutra; species Lutra lutra. The sequence continues at coordinate 102,625,919 of NC_062286.1, forward strand.
ACAAAGTCCTATCACAGTTACCTGGATCTTAATCTTTGAGTTTCTTTGGATTAACCATCTTTATGCCTTCTAAGTGTTTATCACTATCAGCAAACACACACACACACATACACACACACATGCACACATACACCCTAAAAGTCTGTCTAGGCCACATCCACTAACTATGTAACTAAATGTGTAACTGCTATTAAACTCAGACGCCTTTTTACTAAAGAGAATTCAAAGTTACCTGTGAGAAGTCAATGTTATCTTTGTCAACCCCCTCTGTTTAGGGGCTTTTAGGCTGTAGGTCTATGCTATTTCTTGTTGTTTGAATAGGACTATATCCCTCAAGGAATAAAAAAGACCCCTGACCATATTCCAATCCAACCAAACCCTTCCACAGATGTGGACTCCGGGTCTCAGAGAAGTGACATGGTTGCCCCAGACAACCCAGCTATGAGGTGAGAACTAAAATTTCTCCTAACTCCACTCCTAGGATGTTTCTAATACTTCACCCAACACTAGTGCCACTGGTGAGAGAGCTGAAATAAGACTGGAATTTGGGATGCGAATCCATTTGAAGGCAATGGACTTGAATGTCTTTCACTTTCTTAAGATGGCTTCGGTGGGGGAAGGTAGCACAAACTTATTCATATTGAAGAAAATAGGTCCCCGTCAGATGCCAGGGACTTCTCTGCGGTCAGTGGCAGCTGGTTCAGTAGAAATGCTGGTGTGCTAAGGCTCTTCCCTCCCACAGGGTCTCCACAGCTCTGGAGCATGGGTCATACTACACTGCCAGATATTTTAGAGCTGAAGCTTGGTGGTTTGATTAACCTTTTATAGATGGGCTCACTCTGTGCTCTTTAATCTGGAAAACTAGGTTAATGCCACTCTGGAACTCCTCGGGTTAGAAGTACATGGTGGCTTGCTTTGGAATTCAGGAAAAAGATTCTAAGCATGAGCAGCATAAGGTTTCCTGGCTTCCTCAGGCACCAGAGGATCTGAGGGCCCTGGAACTAAAGGCGTTGGTCACAATGGTTGGGTCTGTGATGATGTCATCCTCCAGGCTTCAGAAGTCCCCCTGGGTTCATGCTGTAGCACTAGCTTCCTGGGGCTGACATCACTGGGCTGCCCAGTCCTCTTCCTGAACCCAGGGATGCTGAGCATCTACTGGCCTATTGGTTTACAGCTTGATTAACTCCTGACAGCTGAATTTTGCTTTTGTCTTGACTGATGATCTTGACTAAGGGTTAGAATTTTGACAACCAAGAGATCCCTAGCCCTCTGGCTGCATTTTTGCCTCTTCTCTCAGACTGTCTTAGGTACTCCTTCTGTAGTTATCAAGCTGCCTTCATTCCCTGTGTGGAAACAGCAACTTTAGTGAGAGAATGGGCTTTGAGGACACCAAATAATAAGCCTTCCACCTGCTTTATCACTTGACATTTAATCTCTTGTTCTAGGAGACAATTCAGGAAACTCTTTCATAGTAGAAAAAATAACATCCAGAATTTCCCTTTCAGTCAAAGAAATCTTAATCCTTTTTTTTTTCTTCACGTATTTTACCAAACTAGAGATCCTGTCACATAACCTCTTCAGCAGGATAACAATTCACCTTTGAGGAGGAGGCAACCCAATTTTGATTTATTGATCTCAGGCCACAATGCTTTCCTTTAAAAAAAAAAATGTGCAGACTAGTCTATATGTGATTGTCAAATAAAAGCCTGAAGACCAGGCTTTTTGAAGTTAATTTCGTTCAATTTACAGAATTATATTGACTTTTTTTGCTTGTAAATTTTTTTAGGAAGTCCAAAATAATGCATCAAGAAGCAGGAACATTCTCCTTGCCTTGTGGCCTCCTTTGGTAAATGGAAAGAATTATACTAAAAGCTGCCCTCCAATTTCAGATTTCTGGTTTTGTTACATTTAATCCAGTTGCTATTTGACTGATTTCAACAGGACATGGATTATTTGTGTGGTTGTAAACCTTGGAGGAGGAAAGAAGATGGGTTTTCATATAGTAGTAAGTGTGTGTCTTCTATTACAAAGAAACCTCTATTGGAAGTGTGGTGGTGGTGGCCGTTGTGTGTGTGTGTGTGTGTGTGTGTATGTGTGTGTGTTGGGGGAAAGTGGTGGGGTGCTCCTTAAGGTTTTATTACGCAGGAAAGAGGTTGTGTCTATTTTGTGGCTAAATTGCTACTTCTGTATTTCATTGATTTGAGGACACATTTTTTTCCCCCTACATTTTAACATCTGGGAAGTTGAGATGAATTGAATAATCAATGGCTCTACAATTGCTATTAACCTGGACTTGAAGCCAAGTTCAGACAGAGGATTTACATTGGCTTGTTAGTCACTGGACACATTACCAACCAGAGATCAGTTAAATTAGATTCCCTGCCTGTGGTTTCTATGAACCACACTGGGATATGAATTCAGGACACAAACCTTCAAGATTAGCACCTGTTTGTGATTCAACTTCTTAAGGGAGACTTTTTTTTTTTCTTAAAACTACTTCCATCAATGCCAAAAGTAAGACACCCAAGTCTCCTGGCTTTTTGGAGCAGTTATTGTTGGTGCTAAGGTCATCCTCCCAGGCCACTTCTGAGTTTCCCTGCTGCTACAGGGGACACAGTAGCCCCGGGTACTTGGACAGCCGCCCCCACCCCCACAAAGCATCTCTGTGCTTCTCCACTAGCAGTTCTCAGATAGCTTGTTCAGCCCAGGCATAGGACAGTCCAGGGGTCCTGTGTATATAGAAGTCTGAGAATCATTTACTTATTACCTGCTCTTCACTAAAAAGTGCTGGGGATTTAACAAGCCCAGGAGTGACCCTCAACCAATGAAGGAAGTAGCTTTCATGGGTCATTTCCAATGGATGAAGGATGAAGGATAATAGTGGAAGGATAATCCCCCAGCGTCCCTGTGCTTCCAGGGAGAGATTCTGTGGTGTGCTCTGCCCAGTTCCTCAAAGGGGCCTCAGTGGGACTGAGCCCAATTTCTCCTAGTAGTAATCTCCTCATGACCCGTACTTCATTGGTTCCTTCCCTTCCATCTCATTTCCCTACTCCTTCGCTTGTGCTTCTTAGGGACCATCCTCTAAATAAATACTCGCACCCAAGGTCTGGCTCGGGATCTGCTTTATGGGGGTGGGGGACATAAATTAAGGCACTCTCCCCTCTTTCTCCTTTAACCTCACCCAAGGGTGTAGCTCTTTGTTGATTTATACCAAATTCTCCATTTGGGAATTTTCTTACTCAGTGATAGTTAATAGGAGAGTAATTCTTATAACTGAAGGCATCTTAATTTCAATGATACATTATTAAAGAAAAATAAAAATCCATGGGATGTCATAAACACACTGACTATGCAAAATGAGTGTTTAGCTTATCCCCAACCCCCGACAGGAATCAGTATAAAGTTTTAAATAGTTATGAAATGCTCTGTCCACCCTGATCCAACTAAGCTGATTTGGCACATACATGTGTCATGCTATGGGTCTTAGGTCTTATCATACAGTTCTAAAAATCATTATAGGATATAATGGACATCAAACAGTTGTATTCCAGGGGCAATACAACCCCTTGGAAAAGCTATTTGTTTTTTCAGATTTCTCCTTGGTGACACAGAGGTTGATGAGCTCATGGTAGCACCAGTGATTCACTTGGATTTTTCAAAATGTGGTCCATGGACCATCTGCAGCAGACTCACTGGGAGATTATTATGAAGTATGCATTTCTAGGTTTCTTATCAAATCTATTGACTAGGAATCTGTGGCTGGTAGGGCCTGGCAATCTGCATCTTAATGAGTCTTCCCCAGTGATCCCTGTGCGCATGGAAGTTTGGGAATTATCTGCTTTTCCACTTTTTTTTTTTTCTTTTCATGAAAACAGCACCTTTAGGGTTCCTGGGCCTCTTATAGTATGCATGTTTAATGTATTGACTAATAGAAATTATATAGTTTTTCAGTTATGGCAAATAAATATTTTTTAAAAAGATAACCGAAACATTGGGAATAGTATTACCTATTAACAGGTGCTTCTTAAAAGATAATTTCAGGCAGAAATCCTGGAATACATTCATTCATTTAGCAAATTCTTTTTTTTTTAAGATTTTATTTATTTATTTGACAGATAGAGATCACAAGTAGGCAGAGAGGCAGGCAGAGAGAGAGAGGAGGAAGCAGGCTCCCTGCTGAGCGGAGAGCCTGATGTGGGGGCTGGATCTCAGGACCGTGGGATCATGACCTGAGCCGAAGGCAGAGGCTTTAACCCACTAAGCCACCCAGGTGCCTCTCATTAAGCAAATTCTTATTCAATGTCTGTAATTTGTTAGGTTATGTGATTACAAGGATGAATGGGGCTCTGTCCTAATGCAAAGGCAATGACAGTATGAAGGGCTGTGGCATCAGGGTTGAGAGCATGGATTTGAAGTGTGAATTTGGATTCGGCTACTTCTTTGCTGAGTGATTCTGGGCACGTTATTTAACCTCACTGAGATGCAGGTTTCTAATATGTAAAAGGTGCAAAGTGATGCCTACCTCACAAACAGGTAATGTATATAATGGGGCACTTAGTGAAGTGTTTGGCCCATAATAAGTAATTATGAAAAGCTATGATTTGAGCAATAATAAAATATTAAAATAATAAAATAAGATGTAGGTGGTATAGGCAGTGGTTATGCACGTGGATTCTGGGGTCAGATTTGTGGGGTTTCAATCCTGGCTCTGCCACTTACTAGCTCTGCGAGTTTGGCCAGGTGACGTCACCTCTCTGGGTCTCCCTGCAACTCTGCTTCCTCTATTTGACCTTCACGTACCTTCTTCCGCAGTAGACTTTTTCACTCCAACCATTTACTGCCTATTTCACAGAGAATCCAAATGGCACGGCTGTTATTTGGGCATGTTTTCGGCAATGGGAGCAGTGTTCATGATTGATTACAGACTGAGGAGACAGTCATTAGGGAGAAGGAGAGGGAGGAGTAGCTGATAAGACAAAGTCCACTAGACAAGGGGATCATGAGATCATCGAGTGCACAGGTGAGGTGAAGACCTGGGGCAGCAACAGTTACTGCTGTTCGTGTTTTTTACATGAGGAATTGTCTTAACTTTTGGAGACTAATATTACTTACTGTCATACCCTTGTGAAGGGTGTTGCTATATATTTTAAGAGAACATCCTCTGAGTTTATAATTTTCAATTAAAAATTAGTCCATCGGAATGAGTCATGGCAGAGGCACTCACAGGAATGGAGGACTGATTCATCCAACAATTAAGCTACTGAGAGATCTCTGTGTCCTATCAGCACCAGGAAAGTTACATATGTAAAGTTACATATGTAAAATCACATGGAATGAAGACATGCAGACTTTTGTCTCTAAAGAAGATGGGCTAACTGTGACCAGTATGGGGCTTTGACTTAATTTTCTCGTGATGCAGATAGGTTTGCTTCAACCAGTCCCACTTGCGTGCAGCCCTCTTGTATTTAGAAGTGAAGGTCTTGGCTATAGTTTTGGTGCAGCACTTAAGAAAGAGTGAGCATATTGGAATTAATAACAAATTAATAACTGTACTTTCTGGCCAAAGTACAGTATAAATTAATAACTGGAATTAATAACTGTACTTCTGGCCAAAGTACAGTACAATCAACATTCTCATCTATAAGCACCCACTGAGCATCTATTAAGCCATTTTGAATTAATTACTTAGGAGACATTCATTAAGTATCTACCCTGTCCCAGGCTCTTTATGGAAAACCAGGAAGCAACTATGTAAATGCAGTCTCTGTCCTCTAGAGACTCTGGATTTCAAGTGATTGAAATCCCAAGTGATAAGAATTATTCTGGGTTAATAGAAGGCATCTTACCCGGTCTCGAAGGAGAGTTAGGAAGTGGTTTCAGGGAGATATTTCTGGACTAAGTCACATCCCGGCTGAGCCCTACAGGTTGAATGGGAGTGGCCAGGAGGATAGGAGCATCGGAAGACTTGGAGGCACAAAGGTTCAGAGAAGAGGGCACGTGGCGAGTGAAAGGACCTACTAGCTGTTATTGTTGTAGTTCAAGATGGCCGATGTTTAGAATTCAAGGGAGGTGGCCAGAGAGACAATAGGAACCAGTCCTTGGAGAGCTAAGCCATTCAGAAAAGGCTGTGAGACCCGTGGAGTTTTTGTCAGGGGGTGGCATAACAGATTGCCCTTTTAGGAAGTTTAGTCTGACTACTGAGCAGAACATGAATTTAAGGGGGGTGGGGTGGGAAAAACTAGAAGTGAGAACAGTAAGGAGGGAAGTACTTTTCTTCTGAGCACAGAGCTGAACCATACATACATCTCAGCTTCTTAAATAGTAGGCGGGGCTTCATGACTCAGCAGTAGCCAATGGATTGTGGGCTGAAGCAGTATGTGCTACTTTTGGGACTGGCACCTGAATACCCTCCTGTGTGGCCCTCCACACCCCCACCCTCATTCACTGGGCCTTGGCAGCAGTACTCAAACTTAAGAACCACCTGGACAGTTTGTAAAAAGCATATTTCTGGATCCTAAAGTCAGAGCCTGTGATTAAGCCAGTCTGTGGTAGAGCCCAAGGATTTGCATTTTTAAGGAAGTTACCAGGTGATGGTAATGATGCTGGGCCAGGAATCACAGTTTGGATACTGAGGCCCATTACAAAATGTATAGGACGGCTTTATCTGGGATTTCTGAATGATTGTGTGGACCAGTATTTTCCCTCCTCAGAACAGCTTTGGAGTGTGAGGTGAATAAGAAATACACTTTTCTCATGGTAAGTCATTGAGATTATGAGGTTGTCTCTGTAGTCAGCCTACTCAAATTAATACAAGAGGCACTTATCTAGGGCACATGTGAGAAAAAATTACAATGTGTGTGATTGCCAGTGCTGTATCTGTCACAGTGATCAGTTTTATAACTGGACAGAGTGCAAGTGTTGTTTCAGGGCTCAGCTTACCTCCCTCATCTTGTCCACCTCAGCCTAGGACTTGCTCTTCCCTTTCACAGTAGACTTACTATGATCACTCATTTGACCTTTCCTGCACTAGACCATGTGCAGCAGAAAGTCAGGAATTCTACTTAAAATCCTATCTGAAGCTTCACATGAAATAAGATATTCCAAAAAATAATTGTCATCTTGATGATGTGTCAGTAGACACACAAATGCCCACTGACTGTAAGTAGATGGAGGTGTGTGCCATTTTGTCTTCTCCCACAGTCCTTTGCACATGCTGTTCCTTCCCCCTGCAACACTGGTTCACCCCCACTCAGGGTAGCTAATTTTACTCAGTTTAGACACCAATCACTTCCACCAGCATGGCTACTGAGATGAAATTATGACTAGTTACGACACCATGCCCATTTTCTTACCTCTACAATTTATAAAATATGTATCATACTATTTTGTAACCTATTATTCTAAGTAAGCTTGTTCTTTTGAAATTATTTTTGAATTTTAGTTCTCTTTACAGCACTATAATTTTTTTTGTTTTATTTACATTTTATTTACATTTATTTACATTTCTATAAAAAACATATTTATGTTTAACTCAATGATTATCCAATTAGTCCAGGACCCTATTTCTATGATCATTCAAATATTTGATTAATGATGCCCAAACATTACCTGGCCCTTGGAATGTGCTCAGCAATTTTAGAAATGGATTTATGGTTTTACTTAAGCCATAAAAGTGGACAAAGTCTCCAAGAAAAACTTTTTAAATAAAAAAGGAATAGAGACCTTAGGATGCTGTCCACAGTTAAGAAATAGAATAATTTGGAGATTAAGATAGAGGAAAAGTAGGTGTGTCCACATCATGCTTGAAAGTCAAGGGCAAGTCATGGGATGAATGTTGCATAGCAGCCAGGCACAGTCAACACTGGGAGAAGGTCACTGAATGTGAAATATGGAAAGCCATGTTTGGTATCCACATTTGTAGTCCAGTGTTACCAGAGCTGAGACGTGAAGCATGAGTAGAACTCTTTGATAACAGAGGGAGTATGCTGTGAAAGAACAGAGATAGTAATGGAGATGTCATGCACATAAGAGTTTAGTCATGGAGGAAAATATAGCAACATGGGGCGGGGGGGTTGGGGGCTTGGTTTTCCAAGACAAGGAAGACCTGTATATGGTTGAAGGCCAAAGGGGAGGAATAGGTAGAACTATATGCATGATGCTGGGAAATTGGAAATAATTGAAGAGACAAAGTATTGTTTGACAGAAAAGAAAAAGGGATTCAGATGCCATGTTAAGGTTAATTTTTGGAAAGGGGAAAATGATGGGGGGAATGTATCTGGATCAAAGATGGTTTTGATGGAGAAGATAAAAGGTCAGGGGATTTCTGCTTTATTTTTCTCAGCAAAGTGGGAGATAGGACCATCTGTGAGGAGAAAGGGCTTGGAGACAAGGAGAAGGAGAAGAAGGAGAAAAAGAAGGAGAAGAAGAAATGAAGAAGAAAGGGAGGAGGAGAAAGACAGGAAGAGGGAGGAGAGGAAGGGGAGGATGAGGAGGGGTAGGATGGAGAAAGTTTAGAACAGCCACTGTAAGAAGCGTGCTTGGGTAATCAAAAAGATGACTTATCCACAGGAAACATTAAATGTAGCACATCAATAACATTATTTTTTAGCCTAGAAAAAAAAAAAAAAAGACCATGCAAATTTATAGCACCAGAAGCTTGGCATTGCTCTGAAATGAGTACCTGAATTGATGATCTCACTCTTGTATTTCTTCTCTGAGAGCTAATTCCAGGCACTTAATTTTTGATGTCTTTTTCTTTTTTTCTTTTTTTTTTTTTTAGATTTTATTTATTTGACAGACAGAGACCACAAGTAGGCAGGGAGGCAGGCAGAGAGAGAGGAGGAAGCAGGCTCCCCGCTGAGCAGAGAGCCCGATGTGGGGCTCGATCCCAGGACCCTGGGATCATGACCCGAGCTGAAGGCAGAGGCTTTAACCCACTGAGCCACCCAGGCGCCCCAATTTTTGATGTCTTAAGTCTTTTGTGTACCCTTCCTTATATGGCTTCCCCTGGCCATCTAATAATATTTACTTTTTCGTATTTTACTCTCTGAAATTCATATTCTCTATTCTCAAATGAATTTCATATTCTCCAGTGAAATGAACTTGGTGAAGAGACTGTATGGTCTTTTTGCTGTTTTGTGTTAGTTTAGCAAACTACGGGAGGGGAAGACAGGGAAGTGACTATGAATTTGACATTGTACCTGTCCCAAATAGCCTTTGTGGGAGACAGACTCATGGATATACCGGCACCTTGTGACTAGGCACAGACCATATGATCTAGAGAAGCTAGACTAAGGACATTTATCCATCCTCCAAATATTTTGTGAGTGTCCTCTATGTGTCATATAATGTGAACCTTTGGCAATAGAGTGGTGAAAATGACAGGTAAGGTCTTTGTTCTCTGGATATGTGTTTGAGAAAAATAAAAGTGTGGTGAGATAGAGACACAGTGAAAGGGAGTTACTTAGTTTGAATGATGGGAGAAGGTTTCATCAAGAGAGGAATTTCAAAATGATACCTAAGTGAGAAATCAGCCATGCAGAGATGCAGGAACAGGTGTTTCCCTGAAGGAGGCACATCCAGAAAAATGACTCAGAGTCTCAGATACACTTGGCCTGTTCAAGGAGCAGAAAGGAAGCCAGTGTGGCTGGAGAGTAGTGAGGGAGGGAGGTAAAGGAAAGAGATGCTGTTGGAGAGACTGACGGGGGCAAACAGTTTGAATTTTATTTTAATGCAAGTATTCAGTTCCTAAGCAGTTTTATTTTTGCTTTGCAAAGGCCACAGGATGCCACAGTATATTCAAAAAAATGATTTTTAATGCGTATAGTTCATTCGGTCATTCAACCATCATAAATTGTGCACCAGCCTAGTGTCAGACACTTTTCTAGGCATTGAAGATTTAGCAGTTTGAAAGCAGAAAAGTCCTGGTAGTCATGGTGTTATATTTGAATGTATGGGGGGGGTGGTCAACATTTCAGGTAAAGGAGTAGTAAGTGCAAAGACTTTGAGGCAAGGTCTTGAAGAAAAACAATGACATAAATGAATAAAGAGAAACTGGGAGCAGAGAAAAAACACAGGGCAGGCTGGGAGTACAGTGGATCAAGATTATGTGGGTCACTATATAGATGCTGGGTCCTGCTGGATGTCATTGGGGGATTTTGAGAAGTTGGAGATTATGCTCTTATTTCGTAAAACTATCACTTCACCTGTGGCAAGACAATAAACTGCAAGGAGCTAAAGATGAAGACAGGTAACCAAGTACGTTATGGGTAACTGATGCAGAGGGAGATTTGACTAGGGAGGAGGTGGAGGAGAGGAGCGATGTGACCATATCCAGGTATATTTTGAAAACACAGGATTTGGTGATGAAGTGGGCCAGGATTTTAGGAGAAAGAGTCAAAGATAACCAAAATTTTTGGATTTGACCACCAGGAACAAGTGCCATTTGCTCAGATGAGAAAGACTGTAAGAATTGCAGATGGGGAGCAGATATTAAAAGCTCATTTTTGGAAAGGTCGAGTTGGAGCAGTCCATGAGAAATCCAAGTAGAAATGTTTATTAGAGGAATCCTGAGTTCAGGGGAAATATCAGGAATTAAGGTAAGATTTGGGAGTCAGCAGTTACTGGTGATTAATTTATTGAGGTAGGGACCAACTTATTGTTACTTTGAATCAAATCAAGTAACCCAATAATGCTCAACTTAAGAGGAAAAGGAGGAAGATGGAGGCAAGTAGGCTAGTGTTTGAGAAGAAAACTTTTAAATAAGGATCCAAGAGACCTATTTTTCAGTTCTGATTGTTCACGAACTCTCCATATGACAATGGAAATTTGTCCGACCTCACTTTCTTAATTTATATAACAAATGGTAAAATAAAATAATCTCTAAGTTTTCTGCCACTGCTAAACTTAAGATTGAAAAAAAAAACCACAGTCATAATATATAAAAGACTCTTATAAATTAGTAAGAAAAAGAGAACAGTCTGCTAGAAATATGGACAAAAGATACAGTTCTTTAAAGAAAATATAAAAATAGTACCAAGTAACCAAAAATGCAACAGTATAATCAAATAGCCAAATGTAGTTTGCCCTCAAATGTAATAGTGTGACTAAATTAATAGAAAAACTATATAACAGGAACAATAACAATAAAATATAATTAAAAGGAAATAAAAGGAAAACTAAAAGTGCATATAAATCAAAATTTTAAGTGTTATGGAGGATTCATAAGACCAGCTACTCTGGTGACAAAGATGCCTTGTAAGGTGGCCAAGATTCAGTTTACTTCTAATAAAAGTACCCACTGTAGAACAAGACAAACAACCAATTATAAAATTTGTATAGAAAAATAAACATTTAAAGTCTATTTTTCATCCTGGAAAATTCTCTAAATGAACTCATTCAATGTACAGCTTTTTTTTTTTTTTTTTTTTTTTTTTTTTTTGCTTAAAGTGGATGAACAGAGCTGTAACATACATCAGACTGAGTTAGCTGAATTAAGACTGGTCAGTTCAGTAACAAGCAATTGGATGTGTAGTCTCCTCAATTCCCCAGGTCACCACTGTTTTACTTTCTATAGGGATGCCAAAAATAGAAAAATCCACCATTGATATTAAACTCAGAATTTTAGTTCAAGAAAGAGTGTTGTAGTGTTTCTACCTGATGTGTACTTAACATGTGGTATTTCAATTGCATCTAAATTGGTAGCTTAATTTGAATGGTTAAATCATCAGTAAGGAACTTTGTGACAAAACAGTTGAATAGACACATGGGACCAGATTTCTCCCTTCTTAATCTTCAATACCTGACAACATAGGGATATAAAGTAAGAAATAAAACAAAACAATAACCAAAAAACCAGTCCCCTTTGCAAGACTGAAGAAATACTGCCACCATACTAAAAAGTAGGAAACTGTGAAGTGTGATGCCTAGCAGCAAAGACATCATGGCACTGGGATATAGTCCTCCTTTCCTGCCTCTTCTGCCTCTCCCTTACCTTTCTATAAGCAGAGGATGAGGATACAGGATTAGATTTAATGGATTACAGAGCTCTCTAACTCCAACACACACAGGTGCACAAGTCAAGAAACTAAATGGTGACCATGGTTATGCTGGAAGGAGAGGACAGGGTTCTTGCTTGGCCAAAGGGTCAAGTGTATTGAACATTACAACAGATGTTTAGGCTAGGAAAAATGGCCAGGGATGGAAAAGGGACTTAGCCCAGGGATATTTAATCTGCTAGTCTGTTATTTTTCTTGGCTTCCGTTGAACCCAGATGGTGATCAGGGTTTCCCCCCAGCCCACAGACTCTTGTGTGTGAACAGAAGGCTTGTTACTTTGCAAATGACAGATATGTGAAAATCTGACCTAGTTATCTGCGAACTCACACAGGACTCCTCCTTGTGGGTTTATGACAACCTGTCTTCCCATCCAGGGAGCACGGATTAGGCTGCTAATGCCATCTTCTCTAGCATAACAATGTGTCATTTATTGAGAATCTTTACAGACTAGAACGTATATATATATCAAATGCTTCTAATAGCAGTAAACATCTGATATCCATTTTATAGATGAGGAACTGGGACTTGCAAAAGTTAGAAAACCTGCTTACAGTCATCCAGCCAAAAAGTAAAGAGCTGGAATTTTTAGATCCCATCTATCTGAAGACCAGGTTTGTGGTTGACCTGTGTAATAGGCATGCCCATATTTTGGAGCTCAACAGAGGTGGTAGAGAAAGTTTTAAGAAAACCCAGAGACAAACATTGACACTTCTTGTTCTAGAAGAAAGCCTTGATGTGCAAAGTGTTAAGGCTGGAAGGGGATTTAGAACTTGAGTTAGGGGATCCCCTCATTTTGTAAATCCTCCAAAATTAAGTGACATAGTTGAGGATGCAGAACCAGCTGGTAGCAGGTACAACTAGGATGAGATCTCATGACTCCATTCTTCAGTTGAGTGCTCCATTTACCTATGGTCTATCTCAATGATAATCCTCAAAACATTGAAGGCACATGACACATAGACCAAAAATATCTACCAAAACCTTCTTGCACTAAAGGAATGCCATTACTTAAAGTTATGGTTAGAAGAACCTGCAAGGTGGTAAACTGGAAGGCCACTCTGTGGATTCTGCATAAATGTTACTTTCTCTGTATCTCTCCTGGGAGTGCACAAAATTTGAAGGACTTTAATGTAGCAACACCGAGGTGGGCCATTTGCTAACTAAAACTGAAGGACTTGGCAAATCAGGAGAATCAGCCTCACCACCGAGGCATGTAACACTGCTGTGGGCAAAAGCTCAGGCTCTAGCATTCTACATATGTCAGTGGGGGGACTGCAGCTACCATCAGCACAATGGCCTTGACTGGGGATAGTCTCCCAAACCATCCCTTGAAATGCACCACAGTATGGAATCTTGATTTGATTTTTTTTTAATCTGTAATTTTTGTTATATGTATATACAAAGTAAAACTTCAGAAGTATGGAACTCTTCTCTATCCCAGACTCACCTCTAAGAGACAATCATTACAATTTGTTTTAGTTCTCTGGGTGGTCACCTTCTTACCTTTAAATAACATGGAATTAAGCTTCCATTTTTATTTATCTTTCTTAGACAATAGCTACTGACTTTTGCAATGACCAGTGCTGATATATTATTTATGCCACGCTCTCTCTTCCTAGATTTCAATAACTGAAATAATTTTCTTGCTTTGCTATGGGTAATTTTTGCATCTTTAATTAAAGCACTCAAAGTGTACAAGTTCTCTGACCTTTCCTTCTAGTTTTCCACAAACTTGCTCTTACATAGTCAAGATCAACATTTATATTCTGTTTATAATCATAATAAATCAAGATGACTATTCTAAATGTTAGAGCTTAAAAATAATATTTTTACGATAAAGGCTATAATAAAATTAAAATTGAAAATATATTGACTACGCTTTATTCCTCTTCTCTACATATCACATTTTTTAGCAGCTAGTCGCCATTTTTGCAAGTGGGAAGGCCAGTGCCACCTCAGGAAGTAGGGAGAATATAGAACAGGGCTTCTCAACCTTGATTACACTTTAGAATCACCTATGGAGCTTTAAAGAATACTGATGCCTGGCTGCCATCTTAACAGCATTGAATATAACTTGTAGGCAGTTGGGCTTTTGAAAACTCCCCAGGTAATTCTCATTTACACTTAAAGTTGAGAGGAAGTACTGATCAGAAAGGATAAGTAAAGTCTGGCCCTTGTGACACTTTCTTTTAAATATGGGGTAAATGGGGCACCATTTGTGGCTCAGTCAGTTAAGTATCTCCCTTTAGCTCAGGTCATGATTCTGGAGTCCCAGGATCAAGTCCCACACTGGGCTCCCTGCTCAGCAGGGAGTCTGTTTCTCCCTCTGCCCCTCACCTTGCTCACGCTATCTCTCTCTCTCTCACTCTCTCTCTCAAATAACTAAATAAAACCTTTTAAAAAAATAAAAAATAAAAATATGGGATAAAGGCCAAAGACCTAAAGAGAGGAGGCATATAATAGGTAGGTTTAGGGGAAAGTCAAAATTTGAGGAGGGGCTTTTGCTCCACTCTTTTAATTTAATTTAATTTAATTCATTTATTTGAGAGAGAGAGAGAGCACAAGTGGGAGGGGCAGAGAGAGAGGGAGAGAGAATCTGAAGCAGACTCCATGCTGAGTGCAGAGCCCAGTGTGGGGCTCAGTCGCAGGACCATGCAATCTTGACCCTGAGATCATGACCTGAACCCAAACCAAGAGTCGCCTGCTTAACCAACTGTGCCACACAGGTGCCCCTTTTGGTCTACTTCATATTTGGGATTTAGAATACATGTCCTAGGAGGATCGCCCCCTTCACTCTTCTGCTTAGGCTGAGAAAAGATGGTGTCTCTGTGAGATTAAGTTTAGCTCCTCAGAATCTCTTCATGCCTTGTCATAACCAGAAGTCTCCACATGACCCATAGCTAGGGTATCCAGAACATAGCTGGTGATGCCAACTGTTGAGTTTACCTGGGCAGTCACCATAGCAGGACATGACCGTGAGCAAGACCACCATGTGAAGCTGTGCAGGCTACTTATGGCACATTTGCCAGGGGTGTTGATGTCGATTGCATCCCCCAGAGTTGTGAAATGTGGAGCCTTGCGCCTGCAGCTGAAAAACACAAAGTGAACCCCAGGAACAGCAAAACACTAGGAGTCACTGTCACACTGAAGGGCTAATTGAAATCAAGGGGTGCTGTCATCAGAGAATCACTAAGCCTGGATTGGACTAGCGAGAACAGATGACAGATTTTGATGTTCGCTAAGGGCAGGGGGCTCAGTCATTAGGTAGCAAAGGAACACTGCCAGAGAAGCCAGAGGACAGTGAAGGGGGGACATGAAACACTGAGAATATACATACAAGGGAATAAACTGCTAGATACTTAAAATTATTGGATCAAATTTGATTTTCTTTCTTTGTTACACAATAGGATAGAGTTTTAAGGATTACTGTGTCTACCAGTACTATTTAATGTGTTGATGATCATCTCTATCCTTTTGTATTTCTGAATTAATAAGTATAAATTGTTGGCCATCTTATAAAATGACATGAACATTGTTTCCAGGTAGGTCAAGAAGTGCACTGTGATTGTGGATTTTCTCCACAGAGAGAATGTTCTTGATGGCACTAGCGTCACTCAATAGGGAATGCTTGTGGCATCAAAGTCAAATTGATTACCATGGTACCAACATTATAGTTTGCATCATTTTAGAGAAGATTTTCTTGTTACAGTATTTTGTTTCTCTACTCTTCTTTATTATCACCAGAGGTGGGTAGAGCATGGAAGCTGGCAAGCTCAGTTTAATGTTCATTGTAAAATGTGTGTTTCTTAGGACAACTTGAGTTTAAGCAAATAATAGCCATGAATATAGATATCTGAGCAAGGGAATGATCGGAGATGAGTTGTAATACATTGTTGTCCATGTCCAATCATTAATGGCATTATTGTTCCCCCATTTAATTCAACTTGACAATGCAGGGGGAAACCCATAATGCCAAAACTTAAATTACATTAGAAATGTTGTTGGGCATTAAAGAAAAAAATCTGTATACATATAACCGAATTCCAATGAAAATGTATTAGCTATGATACGGCAGTGAAGTCTTTACACTCACTTATCATTTCATATTCCCTAGCCATTATCACACTTTTGACACAACTAGGCAATGTGACATATTCCAAAAGAGCAAAGTCGATAAAGCATGTAGGTGACACCCATTATCTACAATATTTCACTTCTAAGAGTATTTCCATAAGGCACCACCATTTGTCTCTCACATCCTAAGTATGATTCCTGGTGACTTAAGAATAGAAATATATTCTCTAGGTCTCTCATGATCAAAGGTTGCCCAGCTGCTAAGGGCATATTCCGGAATGAGGTACCAAAACAGCAATATATAGAGAGCCAGTCATTCTGTTGTTATGGTTCCCAAAAAGGGGAGGGATCATTAGCACCAAAAGACTTGCTGCTCATCAGAATATGGACAGATACATACATTAGAGGCAGTGAATACTGCTGTTCCCAAAACCATTCTGTGCTTCATACACAACAGCACCATTTCAGAGAACATGAGAGAACATGCAGAGAACTTAACTCATCAAAACTGAGAACTGCTTTGGGAAATCTGGGTCAGAGAACAAGGAACACGAGCTCCCCACATTCTACATGGTTCGTGAGGAAGGGGAAGAAAGAGGGGGTACACCTATTGAGGTGCTACTACAGAAATCTGATCTTTGGTTCCTTCACATCCTGCAGGGTGAACTTGGCCTCAGTAGAGGAATTCTCTGAAAAGCCCTGGTCTTGCTTTCCTAGTCACATGCACGTTCAGAGTAGGGGAGGACGGGGAGTCCTTAGTATATTTTCAGATGTGACCACAGTCACATGCTTTGAAAGAAATTCCACTGATTTTGTATGTCTAAATGTTGGTTCATTTATTTCATGATCAATTTAAGCAGATGAATGGGCCTATTTTTGAGAATTAGCTGCACACCCACATTGTGTGCTTAAAAAAGGAGAGTAATTTATTGGATGCTTATCTGAGCTTCCGGAACTCTCTGTGGAACCAGGCCTCACAGACCCCCAACTACAGACAGTGCAATCAACTGATGAGGGCCCCAGCTGCTGGGCTCTGGAATCCATCACTGCATTTGTTCTGAGGCCCGTTCCCACAGGATGCTTCCAGTAGTGACTTAGGGGAACTAAGGGAGGTCTGTTCTTGGCTAAATTTGCCTGAAAGGCTCCCAGGTACTTTGCCAAATCTTTCCTACTATGCCCACTTCTTAACCTTCTTTCCCTGTCTCCTTCTCCTGGTGGTGACACTTCCAAGCCTTCACCAGTTCCCTCCTCCTTTTCTCTCACATAGGCATTTCCCTTAAGAAATAGCTTGTATCTCTCAAATCAATCCCATCTTAGCATCGGCTCCTAGGAAGACCTAGACTCACACTCTGTACCTGAGAAGAATGTGCACCAGTTGGAACCACTAGAATCTGCTGGTATTTCAACCTATGGTTCAAAGTTTGGACAATTAAGATTTTGCATCGACTTCAGAGACATCAGACAGAAACCAGTTTCAGCCAAAGGTTAACTGGCTCATTCTAGGGCAGTGGTTATTGTTTTGGCCTCACAAACAGCTAGTACCACTTCATCCTGTCGGTCAACAAGCAAGAGTTCCATCCTCAGAATTTGGTTTCATACCCCATTGTTCAGTAGGGACCAGACTGCCAGAATCTGGAGGAGGACGTGTTTCATCAGATTCCCAGTTCACAGCACTTCCAATGACACCAAACACTTCTGCCCCACCAACAAAGTCCTGGCACCAGTGACCCAAACCATCTTGTTCCCACTTAGGGTTAAAATGTGCAAAGTCCCAAGCTTAATGGGTCTAGTTTGTTTGGGGAAGCTTTTCCTCATGCTTGTGGAGTGTCTGAGATGTGCTTATGCCATCTGAAAAGGACTGGCTTCATTTTGAAAAGAGAATGATATTTGAGGAGAAAGGTTGTGGTTTTGATGAGACCAATATAAAATTGTGTGTTGAGATGGTATAGTCTGTGTCTCTGGGTTTCCCAAGTTGATGTTCCCCTCTTCGGGCTGCTTTTATCCCAGTTACTGATTTGCCAGAACCCAAATCATAAGGAATCTGGATTCACAGGGCCCAAAAGGCAACTGGAGGAAACCGATGGCCAGGGGCTTCTAGTCTATCCCCCACAAGGGATGGAGGAGATGCTGCCTCTCCCAACATGGTTCTCATACCCTAAGTTCTTAAAAACCCAAGGCCCATGACCCAGGAGCAGCACACGTGGAAGATAAGGAAATGAACTGCTTATGAGGACTTTCAGAAACCTCCTTGTAGCTGAATACATGAGCATACTTTAAAGAGGGTAAAGCCCAAAGCAGTTTGATATAATAAGGCTGAATATCATAGTGCTATTTTTTCCCCATTCTCTAGAACTGCCTTTATTGTTACAATATGGTTGGTACAAAATATGAATTCTAGAGGGAAAATAAGATAAAATGGTAAGAAGACAAAGCAGTATTCTCTTAAATTCTGTCCCCTGGTCTTTGTGGCTGTGATCACCGGCGTATGCGGAGATAAGAGGTGAGTGCCTGTGGGATTCTGTACCCAGCACAAAATGTCACAGGATGCTGGTCCTGTGGGAGCGCTGCAGAGGAAGGCCTTTGAAGGTCATCTTTCTGCAGTTAGGCTATGTGGTGCTGCCTGGGTGACCCAAATGCACCAGGAGCCACATCACAAGTCCATCCGGTTCTCTCTCTCTCTCGGCATTTGGTAAGGTGATGTTTTCATAATCATTAATAACACCAAGAATAATTAAGATGCCAATGATAATGTAGCTTATACAAAGCAAAGAACCTCAACCCTGGCATTAAAAATCAAGCACAGTAGACAGAAAAACTGGACCTCTGCCATCACAGTCTGAGACGGAACCCACCAGGAATGACCTAGAAGGATTAAAGGGAGCTACCACTGTCTCTTGCAGTAATTCCTTACAGTTACTGATTTGCCAGAATTCAAATTTCTGTTTGTCCTCAATTTACTTCTCCTTGAGAATATGGCTCCTTTGGGGATTTTGAGTTTCTTTATGGGATGGGCCTGGAGGAAATGAAACGGAGCAAGGTGGGGAGCATTGTTTCTGTCTCCTGCTTTGTGATACGCTTGGATCCAATAGCAGTAGCTGAAAGAAGTTCCAGTCGATATAAAACCCCATCACAAGAAACACGAGTGAGGGAATGGCATTAATGGTAAATCCTACAACTTTAAATCTCCAAGCCGAGGGATAGCTGTTTCCAGGCTCCTGGGTCCCAGTTTGGCCATTTCTGTACAAATGTCAACCGTGAGTGTGACAGTCCGGTTATATATGTTGTGGCATTTCTGCTTTTTGCCCAACTGCCTAAAAATAATGTCTGTGGGAATGCACAGATCCACCTCCATGAATGTTTTATTCCTTAGGTCTGCAGGCCCATCCTGGCCAGGTTCAGGAGCTGTTTGCATTGGCCCCATCATTTCTGCATGGGGACAGAACCCGCTGTGACAGATACACTCTCATGACACAGCACATCTGCCAGAAGCCAGCGGCTTCAGGGTGCTTTTCTTGACCAGCTGCATCACTTTAATGAGGTCTCTGACTATCAAAGACATTGCAGCTAAGGGAACATTACCGGACTGCTGGCCTGGGCACATTTGGAGGATGAAAGTGGCTTGATGTCTCTCAGGGCGCCCTTGTGGTCCCACGTCGTGCTTGTAGAGACGAGGGCAGTAGATTAGCCCAGTAATTATAGGGCAGAGGTAACATTTGATCCAGCGTTCCTATAGTTCTTAGGTCTCTCTCTGCTCATCATAGAAATGTGAAGATTTTCTTTAGCTTGGAGTAGTGGCTTCTGCCTAGAAGAGCAACAATAACTAGAACATAGTAAACTATGCTCCTCGCATAGTTGCTAGAACTTAACACATATTAAATCATAGGATCTTTATAAAAATCCTCTACCCTTATCCCCATTTACAGATGGGGAGAACAAGTCTAGGGTAAATCGCTGGTCCGTGAACCATTAGAGAAGAGCCTGCTTGCAAGCTTGGAGAGTCTACAAGCTTCTGCACACTGACTGCTGGTCACACTCCTCAGATCCTTTATCATCTCATGCGGGGAGATGTCCAGATACAGACTTGCCAGGGCTTGAAGCAATTCCTTTTAGCCTTTAATTTGACAAATGAAGGTCTGGATCATTGTGTGCAATTCTGTATCCAGGTTTTGAGAGCAAAGCTGATAAATTTAACTTGCTTAGAGCTATGCAGCCAACATGAGGGTTTCCAAACATTGTGATATGGGGGTGCCTCGGTGGCTCAGTCGGTTAAGTGTCTGCTTTTGGCTTAGGGTCCCATGATCTTCTAGGGTCCTGGGATCCAGTCCTGCATTGGGCTCCTTGCAGAGAGGAGCTTCTCCCTCTGCCCGCCGCTCCCCCTGTTTGCATTCTCTCTCTGACAAATAAGTGAAATCTTAAAAAAAATATAAAAACTTGTGATATGAGGGGTATTTGGACTAAGTAAGGAATGAATTAAGGAACTAGCAAGAAGACACCAAAGGTGGCTCTGCAAATGACCTTCAGCTACTTGATGGGCTCTTGCTGTACGTGCTGGGCTCATTTCAGGGAAGAACGGGCATGGATAAGTGGAAGCTGTAGTGAAGTCAAGTTCATTTTTCAACACTCAGAATCACCCGCGGATGAAGGAACTGCCACGCAAGTTAGTGAGCTCCCCATCATGTAAGTTTTGTAGCCAAGGCTACAGCATCTGCTGGAAAGGAATAATGCTTTTGCACATCACAGTTGGAAGCCAGACTGCATGACCTTTAGAATTCATTTCCAACCCAAGATTTACAGTAGGGAGACTTACCATTTCAGAAAGGAGCTAAGTTGAAATGCTGTAGACACCTTCTAGAGTATCTTCATCTGTGAAGATCAAGCCTTTACAACAGCTCATGAGAGGAAGAGCAGGGTTAGACAAAAATAATGGGCCACAATTTGGACAACGGATGTCAGGTCTGCCTCCACCAGCTACATGAGTGACCCTGCTCAGGTACATTAACTCCTTAACTTCTAGAACTTCAAAGTGGAGGCAAATGGATGTCATCATTTTGGGAATTTCGGAAATAGTGATAACTGGCTCCAAGAGTTTTCTGATTAAGCATCAGTTGATTTGGAAAATGGAATGAACCAGAGATATCCTGCCCATGGCACGCTGGCTAATGGCAAAACTGCTGCAGAGGGAACTCCGTGGATTATTTCCACACATTTTCTGGACATCAAGTTTGCTACGAGTCCTTGTGCCTCTGTCTCTCGTTATTAAGTGAAGGTCTTGCGAACAATTTCCTTTCCTTTTCTTTTTGTCTTACTCATTTTGCATGGGTACAACTAGTTTCTTGATCCAGAATTGTCCCCCTGCCAGAGATAGTCTAATTTCTTTGGGCCTGCTCTGTTCTAAGTAATGATAGCGCAGCTGTCCTGTAATTAATTGTTCATTCTCTATGCAAAACTAACATTTATGAAAAGCATCTACAAAAGACTGAGTTCTTATTTGTCCTACCTACAGAAAACTTCCACCCAGCTTACAACTTTTTGTAAGTCAGTTTGAACCTCCAACATTGTTTTGTATTTGGGACATAACAAGGTTAATTCTTAAGTTTGGGGACTGCTTTGCAAGTCTAGGCCTTGGCCAGAACACTGCTCAGAACACACTTCGCACGTTTTAAAAGGAATTGTCCCTTAAATTGTGCTTCTACTGTCGTCTAGTGTGGCACGTATATAACCATCTTCATCATAGGCACCGATCTATGTCTGTGCATCACTATTCAGAAAGAAAATGATTAACTCACTTGAGGCCCCCTCCCCCCAAAAAGTCATTTTAATCAAGTGTTGGCATTGACTTCCTTTATCTGAAAAAGCTGGTAGTGGATTTACAAAGAATGATTCCCCTTTTACCCAAATCTGGGTAATGAGAAACTGACATGAGAACATACTTAATCATCCTACTACCCAACACCTGAGGTTTGGAGCCTCCCACTTGCGTGTTTGGGGAAAATACACATCACACAATTCAAGGGTGAGCCCGTGCCCCTCTCCTAACATCCCACTGACAATCTGTGCTTCACACACTGAAGCTCTACTTCACTCCATTTCAATAAAGATAGAGCTTAATTTGGTCTCCAAAACTCACTTTCTCCTAAGTGTGGGGGGAAAAAAGGGCTCTGGCTGCAGGATCAGCTCTGTAGTACATCCATGTGGCTATTCAGAAAGAAAGGGGATTCACCACCACTCAGAGGCAGGGTGCAAATCAGTATTGCGGTTAATTAATTTAGCCTTCATAGCAAATGCTTGGAACTACAAAGAAGGCTTACCAGCCCATTTCCAACAACCAGAGGATAAAAAAAGAAAAGAAAAAAAAAAAAGTGAATGAAAAGGCTAAGAGATTTAGCAAACAAACTGTTTGCCATTTGGGAGTAACTCAGGGTTACCCCCAAAAAAACGCTCCTTGATTGAAATCAATTAAAGAGAACCAAACACTGACCTTGCTGAAGAGACCTTAAATATCCCACCTACCCAATAATGGTCCAAAACAGAGCTCCAAAGCCCTGGAGGCCCCATGAATATTCTGAGACTTTAAAATGCCAAAAGCTGGGACAGGGAGGGAGAGAGAGATCTATGCTTCTAAATAATAGCAGCTCTCCTGTGGTTTGGCGTGGCCTTCTAGGATCCTCTTTTCAAGCTCTTTATTGAAATTGCTAGGGTTTTTTTTAAACTGATCTCCCATGAGGGCTCAAAAGCCTTAAGCTAATTACATTTGGCTGAGATATGCTTGATGAGATGGGAAAAATATAAAGCTTTTGAAAGGGTGAAAAATCTCTAACCATCTGCTGGTGGTGTTACTAAAAGAACAATGGGGGAGAAGTGAGAGGGCAGCTAGCCAGAGTGGAAAGGTACAGGATTTCTTTAATTACTGGGTCAATGAGACTATTACTGCTTGGAATGTCGGCACAGGCAGGCCCAGCAAGCTTAGAGGACTAAGCAACAGCAGTGCTTAGCAAGTCAGCGAAGCCGAACATCGACACCAAAACCAGGACACGTTTTTAAGGGAGCAAACGGAATCGGGTCAGCTTGCTTTGGAGAATTCTAATTAGGAATCATAGGTAGTTGATGGGCAAGAGAGAAAGCTAGACGCCTCACCTGGAATTAGGTTTCAGAGCAAGCTCTGGACATCTTTTCGGGTTATCTGTGGTCCTCGAAGGCAGCTTCCGATGGAGCCCCCTGGCTAGCGCGTTCTTTCTGACGGCCTCAGCCAAGGACAGTTGTTTCTGTTATACTTGGCAATCCAGATGAACAGCCTGCGTTTGGCTTTCAAATCAATGCCCCAGGTGTTGATTCAATATGGCAAACAGCTTATGCGCCTCGCTCTAGAAGAAGCCCTGTTCAGTTTCTCCTTGTCTTTTTTTTTTTTTTTTTAAATAACCAATCCCCTCAAATTCAGCTGAGAAAATGTTAGCTTTTGGAAGACAAACGGATAGACAAAATCAGATAGGGGGCGGCTCAGCCAGAGTTTATTTTTACTTTGTGTGGGGTAGCTCCTGTAAGGTGCGCAGCAGTTAGGTCCCAAATCCTGTTGCTGTTGCTTTTTCAAGCCCTCGAGGAGGGAATGCCACTTGCTCTCACGTTACTCTGTCTTGCCTCTGTGTTGGAGGATGGGTGAGACCACTAAGACGTTTTGTTTCCTGAGTTCTTCTCATCCAAACCAGTCAACACGTTTTTCAGGTACACAACGCAAAGGCATTCTCGGAATTCTCTTGGGAGTGCTCTGGGTCTGTTTCCGGATGTCTTCTTCTGCATCTTCCTAACTTAAGGTGCCCAGCCTCTGTGGCCCCTCCTCTACATTGCCTCCTAGCCCCGCCCCTGTGGGAGGGACTCAGGGCACCACTGCCCATAGGAAGGTACACGTAGGGAGAGAGGGTAACAAGGAGGAGCAGTCGCTGATTTCAGGCATGCTGGGGTTCAACTTAGGAAGAGGTTCCCATTCTTACCACAGGTACCCTAATACCCGGCGTCCCTGGTTGTCCACGGTGATGCTAAAAGACCATCTCTTCCCTTGGTGCTTGATGGGGGTCAGCTGGTGTGTATAATAAGGGCTTTGCCAGTGGTTCTTTAAGTGTATGGCCAGGGCCAGCAGCATCAGCCTCACCTGGGAACTTAAAACATGCAAGCTCTCACCTGCCCTCTGGCCCCAAACCTACTGAATCAGGAACTCGAGATCTACAGCCCAGCATGCTGTCTTTTAACTGAGGCATCCAGGTGATTTGGATCTACTGAAAAGTAGCATGATCTCTATCATCTATCCAAGTATCTACAGATCTGTCATTTTTGCCATGTTTAGCCATTCTACCCGCCAATGAAATTAAGGCAGAGGGCACGGTTGAAGGGATTTTCAAAAAGAATGGTCTAAATATGGATGTTGACTTCTAGATGAGTGTTGCCATTCAAAAGATGGTCCCCAGACCGGCAGCATCACCATCTCTTCAGAGCCTGACAGTGTGGAATCCCAAGCCCACCAAGTTCTACCTTACCAGAATCTCTTGGGACAGGGTTCAGAAATCACAAATGCACTAATGCCTAAATCCACCTAAATTTGAGAGCACCTGTGCTAGAATAAAATACCAACCATGTTTGTGGTCCATTTGGTCTTTAATGATTAGAAGACTGTGAAAGTCAGAAAGTTCTCTCTTCCCATTTTGTGCTATTAGTCAGTCAGAGGCAACCAGATGGGTAAGTTTGCTGGGCCTGAATTATATTTCTCCTCCATTTCCAAACAGTAGTGGCTGGATATTTACTTTGTTACTTCCCCCAAGACTGGAAAATAGAAACCAGCTTTTCCTCAACCTTCCATCCTTCTTCCTTCTCTCCTGCCTTTCCTTCTCTTTCCCTTCTCCTGTTCTTCATTTCCCTAATGCCTTGGAACCCTTTTCTTCTAATCTCCTGGAGATGCATAACTATTCCATTTCCACTTACTGTGGCCATGGTAATTAGATTTACCTGAATTAAATCTCCATTGTGCAACCCACGGAGACTGACATTAAAAAGGGATGGGTCATGATAATAAAAATACTGCCTAATTTAGCATAGATTATAGAAGCAGGGAGAACTTAACGGTAATTCCCAGCTGGAACTTGGAAAGATATTGGAGCCTCTCCTTTCTCTGGGGACCTATTAAGACAAGCCTGATTTTTTCAACATGGTTTGAAGAGACCATGTTGAGAGGTAATATATTCTTTTCCTATTGCTGTTGTAACAAATTACCATAGGCTTAGTTTCTTAACATAACACAAATTTATTTTCTTGCAGTTCCCGAGGCCAGAAGTCTGAAATGGGCCTTGCAGGGCTAAAACCAAGGTATTGGCAGAATTACCTTTCTTCTGGATGCTCTAGGGAAGAATCCATTTCCTTACATATTTTAGGTTTTAGAGGCTGCTTGTGTTCCTTGTCCCATGCTCTCCTTCATCCATCTTCAAAACTACCCACAGAGTTCTCAGGCATGTGCTCTCTCCCCTCTCTCTGTTTCTGTCTCACTCCCTGTGACTCTCTCTGCCGGTCTCTCTCAAACAGGCCCACACACGTTGTGTCTATATTTATCTTCTCTATTACTTATCTTATTTCATTATATATAATTACTAGATTTTATGTAAGTTTTATTTTATGATGGCTATAATATTTTGGATTGTCTATAAGATCTTGCTAATGGGAAAAACAAGAGTTATGTAACACACTACGAAAAGACTATATTAATTTTGAAAAGCATTCCTTTATGTTGGAATATGTGCCCAAATCTTACCATATCATGAGCCATACATCTCTTGTTACAGAATATTATTATTTTATGAATTATGCTCCAAAGTATATGAAAATGAAGGACAAGTAAGTAAATATCTTATGTATATTTGAAGAATAAATTGAATATGATGCATGGAAAAAGAACATTCTCCTTTGAAATATGTCTTTAAAAATAAATATCTACTTTTTTCCCCTTTCATTCCTATCTCTCTATAGCTTTTTTCTATCGTTTTCAATTAAAATCCGAGACTAATAAACTATGACATCTCTGAAACATGAACAGACATGCTTCCATGTCAAAAATGCAAGCTCTAACAGTGAGATGGTATTTACTGGTTAGAAACATGGCTGATTCACCACAACATTTCCTTTGAAGATTCACAATGAAATAAAGAGATCGCATACAATCAACCCAAACCCCTCACTTTGTTAAAATGCTTACCTCCCTTTTCCTTTTCTTTTTTTTTAATCATTGCAGCAGATGTCATAAAATAAATGTAGTGAAACACTCAAGCAGCAAGCTCCCTAATTGTTTCCATCCTGATTATAAAAACACATTGAAAGGTAAATCCTCACAGTGAAATAAATGAAAAAAATAATTAACATTCAAAGTACTCCTTATACCACCTGCTCTTTACATACTGTGCTGAAATGAAGGCACCTGATGTATAACAAGTAATAAAAAGAAATTGGGTTTCCTTCTAAAACAGAAGAGTAGCACTTATATTTGAAATCCAAACCAGAATAGATATAACTTTTGTACAGTCTAATATCTAACATACATCACATATTATTTTGTGGCTATTTGTTATTTTTTAAAAGATGTTTTATGCAAGTAGATGAGCTTCTATGGTCTTTGAAAGCAGATACTCCAACCATTACCTGAGTTTAAGGTTATATGTTAAAATCTGGGCTGACAATATTTTGGTCTTTACAACAAAATGTGTAAGTGAATATATTTTCACATTCATATTATTACGATCCCTAAATATGCACCCCGCTCACTTTACAGATTAGACCTGCATTTTTGTTCGTTCTGTTACCTAATGGTCTTTCTGTAAAAATGGTTATGATTGGGGCGCCTGGGTGGCTCAGTGGGTTAAAGCCTCTGCCTTCGGCTCAGGTCATGATCCCAGGGTCCTGGGATCGAGCCCCACATCGGGCTCTCTGCTCCGTAGGGAGCCTGCTTCCTCCTCCCTCTCTCTCTGCCTGCCTCTCTGCCTACTTGTGATCTCTGTCAAATAAATAAATAAAATCTTAAAAAAAAATGGTTATGATTAGTCCATAATGGTTATGATTAGTCCAAGGTCTCACTTGTAGTACACTCAGAGAAAGCAAAGATCAGTTCATTGGTAGATAGGTGAAATCTCCATTTTTTTTTAAACATATGTTAATTTTTTTAAAGATTGTATTTATTTTTGGGGGGAAGGAGCAGAAGGAGAGAGACAAGCAGACACTGTGCTGAGTGCAGAGCCCTCTAGGGGGCTGAGACCCTGAGATCATGACCTGAGCTGTAATCAAGAGTCAGAGCCTCAAATGACTGAGCCACCCAAGTGCCCTGGAATCTACTTTTATTTTTTAATTTTTAAAAGATTTTATTTATTTATTTGACAGAGACAGAGAGAGAGAGAAAACAAGCAGGGGGAAGTGAGAGAGGGAGAAGCAGGCTTCCCACTGAGCAGGGAGCCCGATGTGGGGCTTGATCCTAGGACCCTGGGATCATGACCTGAGCCGAAGGCAGATGCTTAACCCACTGAGCCACCCAGGCACCCCTGGAATCTCCTTTTAAATTGTGGGAAAAAATGTGTTTATAGGGAACTTAAATTTTTATTCTAAGGATGAAAGAGCCAAGGCTTCGGAGTATATCTTTTCACCATCCAAAGTATGAAATATTTGGGGTCCAAGCCACAGTTTGCAGTTGCCTCTAATGGATGCTGACATCAACATCAGAGGGAGCCATTTCCTCCCAATTCCCCAGTTTGGGGAGGGGTGTGGACAGCAAACACTGTGCCTATAGCTGGGCAAGGCATTGTGGGAATACGCCTGTCTTGGCAAGGTTAATGAAACATACATGCATATATGTCCTTGTGTATTGATAACTACTGCATAACTTAGGAATTCCTGCATGAACATGAGTGGTTTCACATTCAAGGTAATTGGGGCTATATTCACACAGATGCTATAGATGGGGGTCTACAAAATTTTTTTTTTCTGTAAAGGGCCAGATAGTAAATGTTTCAGACTTTGCATGTTTTAATACAATTTTATTTGTGGACACTGAAATTTGAATTTAAAAGAATTTTCATGCCTCACAAATTCTTCTTTTTCTCAACCACTTAAAAGTGTAAAAACCATTTTTTAGCTCGCAAGTCATACAAAAAGAGGCAACATGCCAGATTTGGCTGATGGGTTGTAGTTTGCTAGAGGCCCCCAGATCACTCCTCAAAGATTGTTTCATCATTCCAAGAGGCATGAGGACACCTACATCTCTCACTAAAGAGGAAATTAAGGCTCCAGGAGGCCTAAGCAGCTTACTTGTGGTTTGATCTAGTCAGTGTTTCATGTTATATATAAGTAAAACATATAATACATAGTAATAATATATATAATCAGCATATATGAACACATAAAATAAGCAGAATATACCTAAGAAAAATTCATGTATACTTACAACCAAAATACATAATATACAATTTGCTTACTTTTATATAACTCATATATTTTTTTAAATTATTCCATATGAATCCTATACCAAAGGACAATAGGGTACAATAAATATAATACATATATGGTCTTTATTGACTATATCTATATCTATATCTATATAAATATTAGGTGCTTAATAAGTATTTGTTGAATGAATGGAACAATTTATCACTCGCAGTTATATGATATGCAGTAGGAAACGGTGTACCAGTGTGCTGGCAAGGATCCTACTGCTAGGCAGACTTATGAGTTAGTGGGAAAAACTAATTTCACTTAATTGTATCACCAGTAATTAAGTTTTCCTTACCTAGGCTCAGGGTTGTTTGCAAGGAAAAATAAATACATTTCATAATACTAAGGTGCATTGTTTTGTATCTTAACATCTGTGAAATAGAGAATTGTAAAATTTTTGTTGGCCAGGACATTGTGATGAAACTGACCGATCCTATATAGACATTAACATCAAAAA
Source organism: Lutra lutra (assembly GCF_902655055.1). Lineage (NCBI taxonomy): Eukaryota > Metazoa > Chordata > Mammalia > Carnivora > Mustelidae > Lutra > Lutra lutra. The sequence goes on from NC_062286.1 coordinate 102,655,007, forward strand.
CAAAAGTATCAAAACTTGTAGGATGGGTTTCAACAGCTGAGATGAAAATTCTTGGAAACAGGAGTGAAATAGGGAAGGGGTTGAGAAGGTGGTGAATCCAAAGTGTTTAGGAACTGTCTCTAAGTAGAAGCAAAAAAGTAAGGTAGTTCTACCTTAATAATACGGCACAGTGCCTTTTACTTTCTTTGTGGGTTCTCCTGAAGTCTGAACAATCAGAGTGCTCAGGTCATGATCCTGGAGTCCCAAAATCGAGTTCCGCAACTCAGCAGGGAGTCTGCTTCTCCCTCTGACCCTCCCCACTCTCATGCTCTCTCTTTCTCATTTTCTCTCTAATAAATAAATAAAATCGTAAAGTGATTCATAAGTGGACTCTGAATATGACAAAGTTTTAGCAATATTTCAACTAATTTGTTTAATACATTTGTTTCTGTATTCTATTATGATAAAATCCCATGTCTAGTGATTTTAATAGTTATAAAATAATTATAAATTATTTCTTAATAATTATAAAATGTCTAAATGATAAAGCATCTTACTTTAATTGGCAAGATTTAAAAAAAAAATTCCTTAACGATATGTAAAATAATGGCATGTCTTACAGGTGTGGCATCTTAGAAGTATACATACATCCACACTATGTATCCATTTATAGTACATGTAGAATAGTAGCCTTTGGCACAAAATGATAGCAAGTAAGTGACAATCTCAGAGATGTAATTAAAGGTTGCTGCCCCACCCCAATCCTGCCGTGGTATTTTATCATTCTCTGTGAAAACTATCAGATGACCAACACTGATGGATTCAGTGAAATGGAAAAAAAGGGTAAAAATGACAGCTTTATCTTCTGTGTATTGCCAAGAAAAATTGCCTAAGGCTTGACAGTGGGCAACAGAGATCTGTGGGTGTCCCTTCTCTGGAGGGCTGGATGTCTGTCCAGCACACTCTCTGAAACTATCTGATTCCATAGGGTGTTACTCTTTGGGATGAACTTTCTATCAACTAGACTATTTTATACATCTGTAGAGATAGAAGTTAAACTTGTAGAAAACTTGTAGCAATGAAAATGAGACTTGTTGGCAGCCATTTAAATGCATTTGGTTTGGTGGAGAAGAAGGAATATATTTTATTGCCCTATATAATGCTAACTAGTCTTTCAAATTTCAGCACCCCTGAATGTTATGTGTGCATGTGTCTATGTGAGTCTATATTCGGCAGTCCTGATTTTATGTGCGTTATTGGAGACATATACATCTAAAATTCTCTTTTGAATCGGTTTTATATCTTACTAGTTCCCTCATTAATTAATGATTTAGAGAAAATCTTTTACATGTATTCATTTTATGTTTGTATGAGAGTCATGATTTTATCGTTCTGAAAATTACAATTTAACATTATTTACTAATATCTTGGAGAAGAAGGCAAACATAATGAGCATGTCACCCAATGTTAACAGTTTACTATCTTTAGAGGAGACTAATTGTCTGGAATATTTAAGGATAGTGGCAAAATAATATATGCTCAGATGCAGGTAAAAATCTTTTCATTAGATGTGATGAGAATTAAGATATGCCGTGCACAGAGAGTTCCAGGACTGTAATGCAGCAGAGAGGACCAAAAAGTTCCATGCCTGGAGACAGAATTCTGCTTAAGGGAGAGGTCTGTTTCATCTTTGCAAATTACTCTGATAAGCCACATTGCCATACGCCTTGGGGCAAGACCAGACAACCTAGGCAGGGTACAAAGTCAAATTGTAAATGAAACCGGAGAGTTACAGAGGGGAGAAAATAAAAAAAAGACAAAGTGGATCCAGGAACAAAGTCGGATGCTGGAGATTTATTAGAAGAGATGGTCTCTGAAAATTCCCCAGATAGGGATGGGCTAATAACAACAAGTTTTGATCTTAATGTTCACTGAAGTTGCACATATCCTTAAGTTTCTAGGACTTCCCCTGCACCCTTATATGTAAAATGGAGGTTCAGTGTCAATTTTTCAAAATCTTAAAAGTTGATCCCGGGGCACCTGGGTGGCTCAGATGATTAAGCATCTGCTTTCAGCTGAGGTCATGATCCCAGGGCCCTGGGATTGACCCCCCCTGTTAGGTTCCCTGCTCAATGGGGAGCCTGCTTCTCCCTTTCCCTCTGCCATTCCCTCTGCTTGTGCTCTCTGGCTATCTCTGTCAAATAAATAAATAAAAGCTCAAAAAAAAAAAAAAAGAGAAAAAGAAAAAAAAAGATAAACTGATCCCAGCAAGCAAGAGGATCTGGCCAAAAGGTCAAATTTTGGGCAATTAATATTGTAATATTATTATTATTCAAGAGGCATGATATATACTTTCTTACTGAGTCAACACTAAATCTAAATTTATACACATACATACAGAAATACAGGATGGAAACCAAAATTATTATTGTAGGCATGAATATATTCATTCTTCTTTGTTTTTTAACTTTAAAATTATAGGTCAGATACATTTTTATTTGAAGTAGAAACATGAAGAAGATTAGCATTCCAAAAATGAATTTTAAAAAGCCATGTCAATGTAAATATAAAAATTATAATTTTCGGGGTGCCTGGGTGGCTCAGTCATTAAGCGTATGCCTTTGGCTCAGGTCATGATCCCAGGGTCCTGGAATCAAGCACTGAGTGGGGCTCCCTGCTCAGGAGGAAGCCTGCTTCTCCCTTTCCCACTCCCCCTGCTTGTATTCCCTCTCTTGCTGTATCTCTATCAAATAAATAAAATCTTTAAAAAATTGTAATTTTACTTGTTATACAGTGTAATTTGAATGAACTGGTTCTATATGTATATCGCCTACATACAGATATGCAGAAAACCCAAGTAATTTAAGGTTATAATTTTTATATTCAATTTATTCAACCAATGTAAAGAATTTCATTAAACATTTAAAAATAGTCATAAAACCTTAGCAGGGGCCAGCATTATGAATTTATCTTATATTCTAAAACCAAATTTGGGCTGACAAATACCACACGATTAGGACAGAAGACCAGTAACAGAAGAAACTATCTAAACATGAAACAGCTACCATCCCAACTAAAGTATAATGCCTTTAATGTGAAAAACACAGCATTATGAAAGTCAACTTCATTTGAAAAGATGAGATAAAAAGACTTTGAAAATAGAAAATTCCAGAAGTTAATTGCTCTAGGTGCAAGTTCATATAATATTTTGTATGAATCAAAAAAATATGTCTGCATTAGGAGTCTCTGTGGAGTAAAGACCACACACAGGCTGAGGAGGAAAACCTGTGTGTTGTAGCATCGTTGGTATCAAGGCTACTTTTCAAGTAGAAAAGGGCTCTGTCAGTGATGTAAGAATCCCATCAATAGTGGAAAATACCAAGGCTGTGTAGAGGTGCTTTGTAGACAAAATTAATCCCTATTGGATTTGACAGGTAGGAGCAGAAGAGAAAATGGTTCACGGACTATGTGATCACTGAAAGATGAAACAGTGGCCAGAGGAGCCACGAGAAAGGATGCTTCCCACTTGGATAAGAAAGATGGTCTTGGTAAGAAAGATGGTTTTGAAAGGATGCTTCCCACTTGGATAAGAAAGATGGTCTTGGTAAGAAAGATGGTTTTGAGGAAAATTTGGGTATAAATATACTTGGAGCCAAAAAGTTCTGTTTCCCCATTGAAAGACTCTTCAGGGAATAATCAGAGTGATCAATTACTGGCTGAGTCCTGAAATAGAATGTGGTTGATTTGGCTGATCTTTTTGTCTGGTCTAGGGCACCTCTGCATTTTTATCAATAGAATGCAGGAAGTGAAATTGAGAAAAACCTATAATTTCGGCTTTCTCAGGATATCGATGACCAATGGCTCCCACGTCACCTCCCCCTTGTTTTATCAAGAATGCAGTTCTGTGGCTTTCTAAGAAAATTTGTGAAATTGCATTATTGAGTTCGTACCTCTCATTGTACAAGCCCTGAAACTGGGATTCCTAGAAGGTAAAGAATTGCCAGGAACCACGGAGCCAGAGCCAGAAGCCATGGACCTGCATAGGCTTGGTTCCACAGCCCTGTTCCTCAGAGGCCAAAACACCAGCTTTGCAACATGATAATTTATACTTATTATGGCCTTTTAGTTCACTTTTTACTTGTATGCCTGTCTACATCCATCTTTTCCCAAGAAAGACTTAGACCATAATATAGACCTTAAGCTTCCAGTTAACATTTTGGTCAAACTGAGATAAATAAAGAATTACTATTTCATATTATACTTATTCAATGTTACAAGCAAAATAATTGGGATGCATGCCTTCTATGCAACACTTAAACACGAGAAAAATAATTGGGATGTATGCCTTCTATGCAACACTTGAAGAAACACAGGAAAAATAATTGGGATGTAAGCCTTCCATGTAACACTTGAAGAAAATGTCCAGTATATTCCTAATAAGTCATATATGAAAATCATGTGATGTAATAATGACATGATTTTACCATAGTTCAGATTTTATGTCAACTATTTCTAAATTCAACTAGAAGTAAAAATCTTCAGAAAAATGTTTTAATACTGGCTTTCTCTTTTATACTAAAACAGGAGATCGTGTTTTGAGGAGATCTCCTATAACATTACTTTCCTATTAGGTTATCAGCCTAAATGGTGCTATTTTACTGGATTTCATATGTGCCACAGATCCTGCTGGGAAAGCATAAAACTGGACTCATTTAGGAAGAGGCAATGTAGCTCTATGAGAAAAGCTGCCATATGTGAAACCTCACTTTATGCCTGTTGAAATTTTTGTATTTCAGATCTCCCAGGGATATGTCCATTGTGCTATTGTATAATTTTATCAGCATGAACTTCTGCTGAATATTTTCTCTTCTTTTCAAAACCCATATTTTGGTAGAGCTAACTTTGAAACTTAATGTTCTAACATCTGTGCCCATACACCTGGGAGCCATAGAAGATGTATCCTGAAGATTATCTACATTTTCTAATCTTATAGAATGATACAAAATGAGAGAAAAAGGTTATACTTTTTTTTCTCCCCTGGGCTGAGATTTTTTGAAAGCAACCACTTTCTGTCTCCTTGGATTCTCAAAATAAAAGAGAACCAATATTTCTAAAGCTATAAAGAATATCCCTACAAACGTAATAGAATATTCATTTGTTTTTGTTTGCAAGTAAGAGTAATTTTTAAGAGGTTTGTGCAACTTTCCATTAAGAGACACTGAATATACACAAAACCTGGAGCTATATTCTCAAAATGTTTTCAAACAAGATTCTAATAACTCCATGAGTCTAAAGAAAGCAAGCAAGCAAACAAAAAAAGTCCCATTTGATTTATTTAGTACTTTTATTCCATGGCTCTGCCAGTGGATCAATGGCATCCTCTTTTAAAAATAGGAATTATGGCTGGATCAGCACTTCCCAAATAGAAGACTGCCATCTTGACAAAGAAAAGGGAGTTTCTGAAGAGAGAGGGATACCTCCCACTTCACCTTTCATTAATTGCTCCGTCTTTATAGAAAAGAACATACATATCGAAACCGCCAGCAGGAGATGGTGCTGGAGAAGAAATGTGTAGGACAATTTTTGTTGTTGTCGTTGTTGAAGGAAAAGGTGGAAAATGTGCAGTTTTGATGGATTCAACATGGCGAGGAAGGACCACAAAGGGATTTGAGCAACTCCACATATGGATTCTCTTGACTTGGTCGTCAATTTATCACAACATGAGGGATATGAAACACCAAGTGCTTTCTGTGTGGCAGGTACTGTGACTCCTGTACATGTGCCAACTCATTAGAGTTTCTCCACAACCGTACGTGAACAGTAATTTTGTCATCACCATCTTACAGAGGAGAGAACCAAGGCATCGGAAGTTGAAAGAACTTGCATAAGACCGCGCAGCGTGTCAACGCGGGGCAGAGCTACTCCACAGTGTCCCGAATCTACGTCACCCCACTCTCCTTCCGCGACTTCCCTTATGTGTCACAAGCTAGCTATTCATGCTTATTTTGAAGCAAAGAATAAGATGATAAGGGGATGTGTTTTAAGTTATTTCAAATTTAAACAGGAAAAGGCAAGGTAGTGCCAAGTGAAGTATCTGCCAGAAAGAAGGGGAGGGAAAATTCTGTTAATTCAGAGCCACAGGCATTATTACTCTCCTGCCGTGAATAGTCACATTTCAAAAAAGAAATCCGACTTCAAAGTTGCTACAAGCAAGTAGCCGACTTTGACTTCACTTCTTTCTCATGTGCCATTCTGCCATGTGCTACAGAGGACTGGCATCCTTGCAAGGGAGAGGGAAGAGAGTATTTAATTCCTCAGTAATTAGATGAGGGCTAGATGCTGGAGAACCACTGGAAGAAGGGACACATGACAGTGAGTGCAGAATGCCAGCTTTTCAAACCTAGGTCAAGTTAAAAAGAAGAAAACTGACCCATTGTTTGATGTTTCTCATTTGCATGTCTTGAGGCACAATATACAAAGTAAATAATTTCTGCTATTGAGAAAATAAACAGGCAGGCAAGACATTGTGTGTTTTACATGTTAGAAGTACAACTGAAGAGAACAATGCGATGTATCTGTTTCTGAAGTCAGCGTTCTATTAATTCTCTGTTCCATCATCAGACATAAAATGCCCCACATATGCCCCACATAACCCATTTACTTGACCAGCTGGGAACATGGTGTCATGAGCCTGAACTAGGATTTGCAGGGAAATAGAGAAAAAGTTATTAGAGACATAGAAAAGGAAGAATATTGTGTTCTAAATGCAATGGAAATTTTTAAAAAAGATGTTGAAATCACTAACATGGCTTAGTAATTAAACTGTGTCAATGCTCTGGCCAAGAAGAGTTCATAGTTTGGAAGCTGTAGTTACTATTGACCTGATTTCACTTTTGAGATCATGTCTGCATTTTAATTTGGAAACAAAATTGATCACTGTGTTTTATAAACAAGGCCTGTCAAGTTATTACTTTGCAACTGCTTTGCAAACACTTATTTATTTAAGAGCTGCATGATTTATGATATAGTGTACCGGACAAATGATTTTATTTATTTCATGTGTGAAATATATTTCATATATTCATCTTTCATACGTTCTTTTAAGAGATTGCTTTATATTTTAAAATGGAACTCATCAAGTTCTTCAATAAATACCAAATTTCTTTGATAATAGTTTTTTAAGACAGGTATTCTAAAAGGATGCCTGTCTTTACTCCGATATATTGGCTTGATGCCCCAAATACTGCTTTAAAATTTACAAAGTGTTCGTTCCTCCTATGTCTTCAGAAATCATTATAAAGCTCACTTGTGTTTTTAACAGTATTTAATATTTCTGCATCCTAATATTAGTGGACAAAGCATGCAATTTAGAAGGTTCATATAATGTTTATATTTTACATATTTTATGAAGGACAACAGAAGGAAATCAATACAGAAAGGCTTATCTTTATGTTTTAAAGCCATCTCAGACTTTCTAAGATTCTTATCCATCTAAACCCATCTAGTCCATAATTTTGATTCTGTATAGGCTTTCTCAATACAATAATTTTTGTATTTCATGAGCTTTTAAATTAAATTGAAACAAATAATAAAAAAAAACAACTTCAAATTACTTGAAAGGGCAGAAAAACTGTTACAAGCCTCTTCTTTTGCTAATCCTAGATTTTGTTTTATGCTCACAAGTAGGTTGAGGATGAAAGAAATGCTCATTCTCCCCTGTACAGACTGCTCTTGCGGGAGGGTAACTCATGGTTGTATCTAGGCAGGAGTCCAAAGGAATTCTTCATTCTTGATGGATCAATTTAAGAGCGGACCTACCTTTTTCACCTTCTTTGTCTTCTTGGTCATCTGTTAGAGGGATCACTTCCGGTTGCTCCACGGTCGTGGCATCTTCCTGGTTTGGTGAAAGCTCTAAAAGGAAGGAGACAGAGGGAGACTCAGGGTGTTTTCATCGGAATCATTGAGAAAACACAGTGACTAGAGCAGAGAAGGTTAACGTCCCTTTCTATTCCCCCTCCAAGTTTTGAGAGGCACACAGAACAGAACATTATTGCCATACTCTGGTAATCACTGCCTAAAACATACACGCACACTCCTCACAAACACCAGGATAGAGAGAAGTCATGGTTCATAGTTTCATCTCATTCTCAGATAACAAGGCATTCTGGTTTCAATACCTTCTGTTTCCATATATGAGCTCTGGGACTCTGCCTCAATTTTTATTTCATTCTTCGTTGAATCATGCTCTTGTCCTGTTAACAACAGTGATTGAAAAATAAAAGAAATGAGACACACACAACTATAGGTTTGTCCCTGGTTTGAAAAAGCAAAACATTCAGAAACTGTGTTTCCATCATGCATGGAGAGGCAGAGAACAGTTTCCAACCAAAGTGGGCAATTTTGCAAATCATCAAATTTATATCAGTTATATTCTGAGAAATAGCCAGGTAATCAGGCAAAAACCTCTTCTTTGAACTGATTGGTGTAATTGCTGTTTAGCTTATCAATGCGTTGAATGTTGATAGACACAACCTGGAAGTTTTGAAATTTTGAATAATCTCTGGGTTGTGTGGGTTATCTATGTTTAATTTCCCTTTAAGATGTATAAATTTCCTGTACTGAGGATTCCTAGAAAACTAAAACACTGGTGTTCACATTCTCCCATTAAAAGATCATGAACAACTTAAGTAATGTGAGCATGCAGGGATTGGGTCACCTAACAGCTCAACCATTCTGTGAAGACACCTACTAAATATAGCAAAGGTCAGGAGAGAATTCAGCCAACTCTTGATTACTCCAAGGCAATTATCTAGTAATAGTTTCTCTTTCACACCCCCTGGCTTCTCCCCCTCCCTTCCCCTGTAGAGTTTTGAATATTTAAGTGCTCATTAAGAGAGAAAATTGAAATCTGTCCATTTGCCTCATTTTAATGAAAGGTTTTATGCTAAGAATATACTTTTTTTTAATGCTGAAAATATTTAACTATTGAATTAAAAAAATCCAGAGCTAGAGTTGGTTATTGGCATGAAGGGGATACAGAGGGGCTTAGACTCTGCTGGGTACGTTCCTGCAATAGACTGTATTATTTTTTCAACTGGTCCCTACTTCTTTCTGTAAGAGGATTCAACACCATGTCTGTGACCATGTGACCTGCAGTGGCCCCTGTGGGACAAGCGTTTATTCCCACCTCACTGACATCAGGCCTACAAGTGTGACTTGGTCTACAAAATGGCACAGCAACACACATGACATGTACTACATTTGAATGGAAGCTTCAGGATCCTTTGCATGTTTCCTCCAACTTTCTTGCTCCTAAGAGAATGTGCTCCTTCAGTCTACATCCTGGGATGAAAGCACGTGGAGCAGAACCCAGTGGAGACACAACATACCTTTGTGGTTGTAAGCCAGTGGGACTTTTAAGATTATCTGTTACTCCAGCAAAGCTAGCTGCTACAATCCGTTATCTTTACAGTTTCCTCCTTTATGCAACTATTCTTAAGCTGCCCACTCTATGGCTTCCCCTTGGTTTATTCTCTGCTAGCATGATCCCCCCCAAAAAAAGTTTTTTGACATCATTCCTCTTGCTCTCAATTTTAATCAAAAGAACCTAATAAAATAATTATAATGGAGGCATATTTATCTGTCTGATCATTGAAGCTAAATTTATCAAGCTGTCTTTGATGACTTTCTGTCATCACTCCTAAAATTCAATGAAATTCCATGTCTTGATGATTCTGCAAAATGTTCCTCTTTTCCACTTTTCATTTCTCCTTCCCTTTTCCTCATTTAAGGATCTATTGTCTATCTCTTGGATCTGTCATTTGCTAGCTGAAATACCTTTTATTATTTTTTTTTCAAAGATTTTATTTATTCATTTGACAGACAGAGATCACAAGTAGGCAGAGAGGCAGGCAGAGAGAGAGAGAGAGGAGGAAGCAGGCTCCCTACGGAGCAGAGAGCCTGATCCGGGGCTCGATCCCAGGACCCTGAGATCATGACCTGAGCCGAAGGCAGAGGCTTTAACCCACTGAGCCACCCAGGCGCCCCAGCTGAAATACCTTTTAAAACATGAGCTTGATCAAGATGTTTTTCCTGGTGATAAACCCCATTCACCTCCATTCCACTCCAGTGCTACTTAAACTATGGTCTGTGGGTAAGCAACACTGGAATTTCAAAAATATAGAAGTTCAGGCCTCATCTCAGATCTAGAGTCAGATTCTGCATTTTAACAAGATTTCTAGCTGATCTGTATATGCATTAAAGCTTGAGAAGCACTGGCCTTGGACATATGCGTATCTGCAAATTATTTATCCTATGAAAAATGCCAGACTTGGCCCAGACAGTTCACATAGATTATCTCTAATTACATTAGCCCTGAAAGTAAGTATTGTGATTCCCATTCTGGTTTCAAAATTTTCAACTACAAATTCTTTCTTCCTTTTTGTTTTGCTTGGAAATATCTTTATTTTGCCTTTTAATTTTTAAACTGAAGTATACCTTGCTTATAGTAAAACACCCAAGTCGTATATAACTTGAAGACTTTTCACATACACATATATGTATCTCCTTGGGCACTTACCACCCAGAACAAGAACATTTCTAGCACCAGTGGCTCTGTCTGTTTGTACCAGTGGGCACCCCGCAACAGGTAAAAGGCAATAGTTTTGTCTGTTTTTGAATCTCACAAAAATAGAATTCACTATTTATACTCTTTTAGCATGACTTTCCACATATTCTCTGTGAGATTAATCCCATTTGTTGTATATGTCCTTGTTTATTCTTTTTCATGGATGCATACTATTCCACCATCCAAATACATTATGTTTTCATATGGGGCTAAACATATATTATGTTTTCAGTTTGGGGCTATTATAAAGGACACTGCTAAAAAACATTCATGTGCGTTGTCTTCTGGTGGATATACGTATTCATATCACTTGGGTATAAACTCAGGAGTGATATTGCTAAGTAATAGGCAACACATACGTTTGGCTTTACTAAATCCTGAAAAACAGCATTTGGAAGAGTGTGTTCCACTTTATACTCCCACCAGAAATGTATGAGAATTTCACGTGTGCCCTTTATCCTTTAGACAATGTCATGATACTACTAGTCACAAAATTCTCCAATATGGAGAAGAAAGTTGTGCAAAATCTTTTCCCCAAAAACCCACTTGTTCACCTTTGGGTACCATATAAAGTGATAAAACCACACACTATAGGTCACTTATTCCACACCGTAATACATGCTTCTAAATGGCAGATATGCCAGGCGCTGGGAATAGATCTTAAATGAAACAGACACAATACTTGTCCTCAAAATGCGTAACTGCAAGAAAAAAGGCACTAAATGTGCATAAAGTTCTTTCTAGTAAGATGTGAAACAGAGTTCCAAATTTATGAAAAAACTCATTTTTAGCAGATTTTAAATCACAGGAAACTAAGAGGGATAACAAGTATATTGGACAACAAATTCCACACTGAAGCCCTCTTAGATTAAATGAAACAAGAAGAATTTTGACAAGGATAAGTGTTAAATTCTAAAATCAAGTTTATAAATTCAACTTCAAGGAATGAGATGGGAGGAAATCAATCCCATTTCTGATAAAACCAGAACTACAGGTTTTGCATTTCACGTTTACCCTAGATAAATACTGGATGGATACCAGAATGACTGGATGGAGAGAAGGATTATAGCACATGGAGAGTGAAGGGGAGGGTGCCTGGGTGGCCCAGTCAGTTATGCATCTGCCTTTAGCTCAGGTCATGATCCCAGGGTCCTGGGATTGAGTTCTGCATTGGGTTCCTTGCTTAATGGGGAGCCTGCTTTCTCCCTCTATCTGCTTTTCTCTTTGTCTGCTGCTCCCTCTGCTTGTATTTTTTTTTTCTCTCTCTCTCTCTGAAAAATAAATAAAATCTTAAAAAGAGAGAAAGAAAGAGAGAAAGAAAGAAAGGAAGAAAAAGAAGGAGGGATTTTTTTCATTTATTTCCTGGCAAACATCTTGCGTGGATAGCTATTTCTAGCTATCCAAACATACAGGAGACTTAAAAATGAAACATAATAAAAGAGGGGAATTATAGTAAGGGAAAAATATTTTCATAAAAAATATATTCAGAAAAACAAAAAACAGTATTTTTGTGTTTGCAATGAACTCTAACAACTGATGAATAAGGAAATGAAAAGATGGATTAAATGAGGAGGAAATTATCTAAGACAAGCAGAAAACTTCTACAAGCCTAAAAACACAATGACATCATGAACATCAGCAAAGGGTGTCATAAAAGAGAATGAACACTATTCATAAATTAATGTTTTAGAAATCAAACTTTTGAATTAAAATTCACAAAGAGGGCAAAAGTTAGGGAGCAAAATGAAACATGAAAAGATGATAGATAAAGAGTACAGAAAATAGCAATAGAATTTCTAATGTGAGGATTAGAGGAAGTCTAAGCAACTGTATTTTTTTGTGAGAGCAACCATTAAAAACATATTATGAGGTTTTCAAAGATTGTAGAACAGAATATGATTTCATTTTTTGTAATTATATATTCATCTGCATTTATATTTTACAACAAATACATATTATGTAATCTAATAATTATAATGAAAATTCAGAAAATAGAGACAACTGCTTTCAGTGATATCATAGAAGAAAAATTTATAACTAAAAGGTGTTTGCCTCTAGCTAAATCCAGTTACTTTTGCTCGACGTTTATTCTACTTGAACTCTAAAAAACACTTGAGAAAGTCAGCTGTTGAGTAGCTCTTTCTTCTTGAATGTTCCTCTTTTTTGTCTTTTGGCCAAATCACCTGCTTTTCCATTCTGTGTTCCAACCTCCTCACCATTTTCTAAACACATCACTTTATTTCTTGCCTTTGTGTCCATTTCACATGTGTTTTCACTGGTTGAAACATCCCTATTTCCCCCCCTTTCTATCTGGTAAAATTCTCCTCATCTTTCAAAACTAAGTCATCAATTTTACCTTTCTTTGTAATATCCTCTGAATCACTGGACCGGATCAATCATTTTCATGTTTTGCTTATTGAGTTCCTTTGCTCATTTATCTATTTATTATTCATCTTATTACACTGTATTATAGTTGTATCTGTTTGTCTCTCTTACCAGGTAATGAGCATTGTGAACATAAAAACTATGCTTTATTCATATTTCCCCTCCTAGTACTTATTAATAAGGAGTGATCAATAAATGTCTATTTAATTTGCTGTCCATTATAGTACTGATCAATGCCTGCAAATAGTGATTAGGGACCAGAACTTTCTACTGCATCCTTTAGAAACAAGGTAAGTGCCTTAGGCTGCTAAGCACTCTATTACTACATTTATTGCAAAGAACCCCTAAAGAAGAACTTGAAGTTTTAGGCTTCAAGTTCATTATCTCTTTATTTTTAAGGCTATAGAACTAGATAATATCTTAGATTCCCTCTGTCTTTGGCATTATATGAGGATCTGTCTCCTGGTGAAGTTTCTAGTCACCACCAATGTTTATTGGGTGGATGACATTGAGACAGGACATTCACTGTTTGAGTGAGCCTCATTCTCTACCACTGTTGAGATAGGGACCAGACCATGACACCTATTCCTGGGTCCCTACTCAGACTCTTGACTTGTCATTTGCAATCAGGCTTTGTTGGCACAATGAAGGCAAAGAGTAGAGCATTCAGAGATCAGAAAGCAGCCACTCTGTTTTCTTGTGTGTCCCCAGTCCCAGTGCCCCATTTGATAAATCTTCAGAGGAATTCAATCACGGATAGGACCTGGGGCCCCTGCTGATAAGGGGGACTCCGTGAGGTGGCAGCCTAAGGCTCTTGATGAATACTAGGGATTTTCTTTTTGACTAGGAAGGCCTGGTACTTCACTTTGAGGATGAGAGGCCATTGCAAAGTTCATGTGGAGTATTTCTCCCCTATTTCCTTTTCACTTATCCCCATTCTTGATCTGTTTCAACCAATGTGCTTTACATATTTTGACAATCTTTTCTTGAAATAGAAATACATATATTTTTTTCTTTCTAATTTTTTCTGAAATAAAGTCAGTAAAAAATGGGGAAGGAAATGAGGTGCACAGCTTTGAAATCCAAGAATAATCATATTTGCTCATTCCTGAGCCAAGCCAGGACTGCGCATATTAAACAAAGAGGAGGTACTTGTGTGAGTTCCTTGCCCTGCACCCAAGCCTGCTGTGTGTTAATGATGACTCCAGGGGTCTCCAGCCCTTCTTCCTTTCTCTGCAGTGCACTCAGACATTTCACATTCTGTCTTGCTTTCTTGACCCCATGGGGGCAAGCTTTATGTTTGCCTCTCCACATTCAGTCTAGTTGAATTCCATCCACTGTCCTCAGCCCTAATCCCTCCTGGCAGAGGAAACAAAGGAACATAAAGGGTCCCACAGTTTATATATATATTTTTATACAGTGAACTCAATCATCCATGCTAATGGGAGGGGACTATTAGAACAGATAATCCAAAATCCATTCACTTTTCTTTTAGAAATAAATCACGTGATTATTTCTTGGAGCCCTGGTAATTAAGTTTGGCTCAAGCTAATACTTTAAATAATTTGCATAAAAATTGGTCTGGGGCCATCAGTCTGGAACTAAACATTTCTAGAGGATAAACCTAAATGCACTCTGTAAATGGATGGTTTTGAACAATAGTAACAAGGGTATAGTTTTAATGTTTGCAGATTATTATATGCTTAAATCTTCATAAGAACAAAGAATATGTTTCTTCGATGCTTGTCTTAAAGACAATGGAAATTGTGTCCTTTTGTTAAACTTGAATCTTGATTGCTGCTAATATTCAAAATTTTATATGTTTACCATGGCTAAAAATAATCCAGTTTAAGAGCAAAAATTAAACCTAGATTATTGTGAATTTGATTATCTTCTAGACACCCTTCATTTTTTTTTCCTGGGGCCAAAAATACTTATTACCTAATGTAAATTATTTCTAAAGTTATTTTTTCTTGCAGTTACAAAGGGATTGCAGTTTCCTTCTAAAAACATATAAAGAATTATGAATAATTTTAAAACTATAATATATAGTTATAATAGTTTTATAACTGTCACTGTTAATATTGTAAACTGCTATCTTTCTCTTGTGTGTGTACATATATATGTATATATACACGTGTATATATACACGTGTATATATACATATATATGTATATATACACGTGTATATATACATATGTATATATACACGTGTATATATACATATATATGTATATATACACGTGTATATATACATATATATGTATATATACACGTGTATATATACATATGTATATATACACGTGTATATATACACGTGTATATATACATATATATATACACGTGTGTGTGAGTCTTTGTGTAAGTGGCTCAATACACATAGACACACACACAAATATATAAATATATCCTGAGATCAAAATGAATTTACACTTTGATTCTTGCTTTTTTAGTTCATATTTTTATAAGCATCTTACACTGTCATTAAAATTTCTTCAGAAGTTTCATTTTTATTTTATTTTTTAAAATATTTTATTTATTTGACAGAGAGAGAGAGAGAGATCACAAGTAGGCAGAGAGGCAGGCAGAGAGAGAAGGGGGAAGCAGGCTCCCTGCTGAGCAGAGAGCCCCATGTGGGGCTCGATCCCAGGACCCTGAGGTCATGACCTGAGCCGAAGGCAGAGGCTTAACCCACTGAGCCAACCAGGCACCCCAGAAGTTTTATTTTTAAAAGATGCAGTATATTCCATGTTATGAATAAAATTTGGGATGTCTCCCTTTTTTCCCCATTAAACATAGTATTATTGCAATGAAGAGTTTTGTAAATATATGTCTCCCTATTCTTGGTGGGTGTCACTTTAAGACAAATTCCTAAAGCATAATTCTAGGGAAAAAGTATGAACACTTTATTTTTTACGAGATTTTGTCAAAATTGCTGATGAGGCGGTTATGTCTTTCAGTCTCCCACCGTGAACATGATTGGATATCCTACTCTCACCAGTCCTGTGTATTATCAATTCTACTTAAACTTAGCTGATATTCAAAAGGAGAAGACACTGAAATCACGTTTTACTTGCATTTCTTTAAGAAACAAAGATATAGGTCTTCTCTTCATATTAATGACTATATTTCTTCTTTTTTTAAAACTTTAAAAAAAGATTTTATTTATTTATTTGAGAGAGAGAGAGCACAAGCAGGGATAGTGGCAGGCAGAGGGAGAAGTGGGCTCCCTGCTGAGCAAGAAGCCCAGTGAAGAACTGGATCTCAGGACCCTGGAATCATGACCTGAGCCAAAGGCAGACACTTAACCGACTGAGCCACGCAGGCATCCCAGTTCTTCTTTTGTAAGTTATAATTGAGTCCTTTGTCCATTTTCCTCTTGTTCTTTTTTTTTTTCTTATTGAATTATGAGATCTTTTTTTTTCTTTAAGAAAATTGATTCTTTGTCCTTTAGTCTGAGGGCACTTTTCCCAGTAGTTTTTCTTTAGAATTTGATTATAATCTCTATCATGTCAAAATGTGTATATTCAGATTTAGCCATTTCTCTCTTTCATGACATATATTGACACATGCATATGCATATAGCAGATATATATGTATGCCTTTTTATAACATATGTATACAATCGTGATCGTGCATTTTTATTTACAAGTCAAAAAGCAATTCTTATTTCAAAATTTTTAAAAAATCACGTTTTTGTTCTTTTAGTCTGGTATTTTTAGTTTCATTTTTACATTTCATCTTTGTTCATCCTGTAATTTAACTTGGTATAAGGAATGAGGTTGGGATTCAGGTTATTTTTCCAAATGGCCAACCAGTTGTCTTAATGCCATTTGTGGAGTCATCTGTCTTTGAAATGTCAGCCTGAAGATGTGCTAAAATCCCAGATCTGCTTTGGTCCATTTCTGAACTCTTTATTCTGTTTCATTGATTGACTTGCCTATTCCTACATTAGGACTACACTGTTAATCATATTTTTCAAAGATTCCATATATTTTTAGTCTATTTATTCTGTCATCAACTGAAAATAATATAACTGTGAATCGCCCATTGCATTTCTGATTGGATTTTATTCATATTGTATCATTTGGCATATAAAAAACCATCATTATTATATAAAATCAGGGATTTAAATTTTTATTGAGGGTTTTTGCTAGAATTCTAACTGGATAGATTCTAAAGTAGTTTCTCATATTTTCTTTTGATGTTTATTTCCCATATATATCTTTCCTGACTTTATATTTTTAATATTTATTTATTTATTTTATTTTATTTATTTTTTTAAAGATTTTATTTATTTATTTGACAGAGAGAAATCACAAGTAGGCAGAGAGGCAGGCAGAGAAAGAGGAGGAAGCAGGCTCCCTGCTGAGCAGAAAGCCCGATGTGGGGCTCAAACACAGGACCTGGGATCAGGACCTGAGCCGAAGGCAGCGGCTTAACCCACTGAGCCACCCAGGTGCCCCTATTTATTTATTTTAAACATTTTATTTACTTATTTGACAGAGAGAGAGAGAGAGAGCACAAACAGGGAGAATAGCAGGCAGTGGGAGAGAGAGAAACAGGCTCCCCGCTGAGCAGAGAGCCCAAAGAAGGGCTTGATCCCAGGACCCTGGGGTCATGATCTGAGCTAAAGGCAGATGCCTAACCAACTGAGCCACCCAGGCAAACCTTAACTATATTTTTCAAACATTTACTATTTTTCTTTAAGATTTTATTATTTATTTGAGAGAGAGACTGAGTAATTGAGAGAGAGAGAGAGAGAGAGAGAGAAGGAACACAAGCCAGGAGGAAAAGAGAGAGAGAGGGAGAGGGAGAAGTAGACTTTCAGCTGAGGAGGGAGCCCAATGAGGAACTCAATCCCAGGACCATGAGATCATGACCTGAGTTAAAGGCAGATGCCTAACTGACTGAGCCACCCAGCACCCCTATTTTTAAAAATTAATTCAACATAACTGGTTTTTACACTTAATAAATTAACCTAATTACATTTCCTGTCATAATTATTTGCCTGTGTTTCTGTTAACTTATTTGATATATTGTGCTTTTCTTACACTGCTACTTCATTTTTTTGAGTTACTGAAAATACTCATTCTGTGGTATGAAACATACCAGGAAATTGAGAGAGTAAGATCTCTTCCTTTAATTCTATTGTGATTTATTTCTCTTTGTGATTATCATCAAGATTTTCAAAGGTATTCTTAACCCTAACTTATATTGTCAGAATCTAGAGCAGAGCAGGATTTTCAGTTTTTGAGTACCTTTATTGAAATCAGCATTTTGTGCAACCTTCCCTGCTCCCCACCATAATCTTTGCTTCAGAAACTCTGACATTGATACTTCCTTCCTTTTCTCTCCCTCCTTCTCTGCCTTTCTTCCATCCTCTTTTAACTATTCTCTAAAAATGCAACAAAATATAGGAAAGTGCACCAACAACATAGAGAGTTCAGTTAAATAACCAAAAGCAAATAGAAAAACTACATATCCTTATAGAAACTGGATATTCATCCAGTCCAGAAACCCAGATCATGGGCCAATTAGAACCTCCTCCCTAATCACAAAAATTTAATCAGCAATAATCAGAGTAATCACTACCTAGATTTTCTTTATCATTTTCCCAACTCAAGCATGTCTTTCTAAATAGTATCATTATGTTTTCTTGCTTTTCAAACTTGATATAAGTGAGGCTGTACAATATATGTGCTTCTGTACCATCTTTAACGTTATCCAAGTTTGAGCCTGTAATTTTGGTTTTGGGTTTGCAGTTTCCAATGCAGTTTCCAATGAGACATCAGCTTCCTCTTTCTATCTATTCCTCTGTATGCATGTTATCTTTTCCCTCTGATTGTTTTTCCATTTTTTTCTGTTTATCACTGAATTGAGTAAGTTGATGACAATGGGCTTAGTTGTAATTTCATTTATTTTATTTATTATTAATTAATTAATTAATTAATTAATTTCATTTATTTTATTTCTTGTGCTTTGGGGTCATAGAACTTCTTGAATATATGGGTTCACAGTTTTCATCAAAGTTTTGAAAGTTTTTAATTATTTTTACTTCAAATATTTTTTCTGTCTCCCTTCCCATGCTTTGCCTTCAGAGAGTTCAGTTTATATATATTGGGCAAGGAATTACCTTTAAAGTTCTTCCATAGCTCACTGATGATCTTTTCATTGTTCAATTGTTTATTCTCTCTGTGTTTCAATTTGGATAGTTTCTATTGCTACATCTTCAAATTTGCCAACCCTTTCTTCTGCGGTGACTAATCTGCCATTATTACCATCAAGTGCAGTTTTCATTTCAGACATTCAGTTTTTCATCTCTAGAAGTTCAATTTGGGTTATTTTATACCTTTAATGTCTCTAGTGTGGACAATCTCTCTTTTAACGTTCAGAAAATACGGAATACAATTATAACTTTTAACATTACACTATCTGTGCCATTAATTACACTATCTGTATGATTTCTTTCTTTTTTTAAACATTTTATTTATTTGACAGACAGAGAGCACAAGTAGGCAGAGAGGTAGGCAGGGGTCGGGGGGAAGCAAGCCCCCTGCTGAACAGAGAGCCCGATGCAGGGCTCAATCCTTGGACCCTGGGATCAGGACCTGAGCCAAAGGCAGAGGCTTTAACCCACTGAGCCACCCAGATGCCCCCCATTTCTGAGTTGATTTATATTAATTGAGTTTTCTTCTCTTATGGGTCACCCTTTCCTGCTTCTTGTCAAGAATTGGTATCATCAGTATTCATTTAGACTTACTGAATAATTACCATTTACCTTGCTTTTAATTCTTTTCTTTCATCTTTTTCCTTCTATCTGGGATCAATACCCTCCTACCCAAGAAAACACCAAAATTGTCTGTTGGTGAATTTTTCTTTTCTTTTTTTTTTGAGGGGGGCTGAAATATCCTTGATTAACTTTTATTCTTGAAACACACATTTTCCTTGAGTATAGAATTCTTGGATGGTAACTATCATGCTGTATTGTCTTATTATTTCCATTGTATTTATTAAAAGTCAGCTATCAGTCTAACTGTTTAAAGATTGCTTTTTAGATGTTCTCTTTATCTTTGATTTTCAGCAGTTGTACAATGATGGGCCTACTTATGGATTTATTTTTCTTGGAGTTCAAAGGGCTTTGGAACATGTGGCCTGATATACTTCATCAACGTAGGACATTTCTCAGCATAATTTCCTGAAATATTTTTTCTGCCCAATTCCATCTTTCCTTTCTGTCTGGGACTCCAATTACATTTGTTATAGACTTTATCATTTTTTTCCTCTATATTTGTTCCCTTTCTTTAGTGTTTGCCATCCTTTTTTTCTCTCTACTTTTTTTTTTTTTTTAAATATATTCTTACGACCTAACTTCTAGTGCACAAATTCTCTTTCATCTGTGTCTAAAACATAGTCAAACCGTGAATCTATTCATTGAATTCTTCATTTAAGTTATGGCATCTTTCACATCTAGATTTTCTTTTCTTTTTCATTTCTTTTTTTTTTTTTAAAGATTTTATTTATTTATTTGATAGAGAGAGAGAGAGAGAGAGAGAGCATGAGTGGGGGGCAGGGGCAGAGGGAGAGGGAGAAGCAGACTCTCTGCTGAGCAGGGAGCCTGACACGGAGCTTGATCACAGGACCCTGAGATCATGACCTGAGCAGAAGGCAGATGCTTAACCAACTGAGTCACCCCGGTTCCCCTTTCTTTTCTTTTGTGTTGTTTTGTTTTGAATTTCTATTTTGAAGCTAAATTTTTCAATCTTATCTTTATCCCCCATAATAGTCAACAAAATTATTTTATACATTATGTGTATAACTATAATATTGTTAGCCCAAATGGCCCGTTTCTCTTGATTGCTTTTGTTTCCTTGTTTCATTTTTTTCTGGTTATTTTTCTGTGTGTGCTGGACATGCTGGAAATCATGTTAAAAACTCATTTTTTGTAAATGGTTTGAAACCCACAACACTCTTTTTTAACTTAGTAAATGTTTTACATTTGTTTTTCTCAGGTGCCAGTAGGGACTAGCAATCTGGGTTGATCTTAATTTAATTTGAGGATTGAGAAGATTCAAAGCTGGGCAACAGTCTTTCAGAAAACTGGTCTCCTGCTGGTTCATTCTTTCTGCTAGGATACATATCTTTAGGGTTTCAACACAAAGACCAGGGGGTTTAGCATGGTCCCTTGCCCTTTTCAATGGGACTCTGGATGGATACCTTTTGTAGAATCAGCAAATGACTTAATATAAAAACAGCTTCAAGTTCTGAATTCACATCTCCGGATATCTGTTTTATCCCAGAATGTAGCCTGAAAATTCTTCATTATCTTGTTAGCTCTTTGATGCCTATAAACAGACTCCATAATTTTTGTTTTTGTTTTTGGTGTAGTTTTTCTAGTTATCTTCAAGGAGAGTAATGGTTTAAGTTATTTAGACTTTCATTGCTGAAAGCAGAAGTCTCTCCTCTTTCTTTCTCATTTTAAAACAACACATATTTTTCAAAGATAAAAGCAAACATTTAATTAAGATATTCTGATACTAATTTTGAAGCAATTATTTCAACATTTTCATACATTTAATGAGTCTCTTATCACACATTCCTTTCCAAGTGTGCCTTTCTCAGTCTTGACTTTCTCCTTCCTTTCTATATTTATTGTTTTTGCACAGGATTTCTGTTAGTTTATTCAGGAAGGATACTTGAGTGGTATATTTTCTTAATCTATGTATCCCTGAGAAAATATTACTCCTGACTCCATGTATGAGTAATAACTTCACTAAATATAGAAACTGTGTCCTTTCGAGCAATGGAAATGTTATTCCATTTCATCTAGTATTTAGAATTGTGGAAGGAGAAAGAAAGCTAAGGCTAATCTGATTTTGCTGATTTGGTTTGCAACCTGATTTTCCTATATGCTTTATAAGCCTTTCTTTATCACTGATCTTCAGAAAGTCCATGAGGCTTTGTAGATTTCTGTTCCTGTTTGAGTTTTCAGTACTGTTGTCTATAAATACGTGTACTCTTGTGTTTTGGGTGGAGAAACTGGTTTACATTAGGAAAACTATTTTTCTGTTATTTGTCTAAAGATTGTTTCATTTCTGTTTGTTCTAGTCTCTCTTCTTTGTATTCCAAGGATATGTAGATTTAATCACCTAGCTCTATTGTCTATATGAGTCCCATTTTTCTCATTATTATCGTTTCTTCATTTCTGTAGTTGCAAACCCAATGCCCATAGAGTTTAGGCAGGTAACAAAAATAAAGTCAGCCTGGTACAAAAATAGTGAGTGATGAGGATTGTGGAGAGCAAATTTCCTTTCTAAACTTGGCAGCTACCAGTCACTTGACATTCATAGTTAATAAAATATTACCAGATACCATTTTTTCCCAGAAAAACTAAAATCTGTTTTTTAAAATATAATGTTTCTCAGAAGAAGAAAACAAATAAAAAAGGACCTCACAACTTACCATTAGGTTGATCTTGGTCACACACAGAATGATCTGTCACTTCATTGTCTTTTACAATATTGTCGTCCTTTGCAGAATCTGCCACAACAAATAAGCAAAACCTCTAGTCAGCACTTTTAACTGGGAAACAGAGCAACTGCCAGCACTGTCATGATATATCTATCTTTGGGGCATGGAATTTATTATTTTTAGAAAATACCCTTAGAATACTTAAATATTTTTATCAATAACTAAGCTATTCCTAAAGTACTGTAGAAGAGGTCTTGTACAAAGTTTACAAAGGTAAGGATGATAGAAATTTGGTTGGGTTATCTTTTTGCAACAAAGAAGAAAATATAAGCAGGCCTTTATGCATTAGTGAAAGTCCTTGGGGAATTGTGCAAAAGGATATGAAAGGCAGGCAAAATAGAGGAGATTAAAGGAATAACAATTTTAATGTTCTTAATGCGTCCATTACTGCAATTGTTCATATATGGGAGCCTTGAGTCCTTGAAAGAGCCAGATGTAGAGCTTTGAAATCCAGTTGTAATTAAGTTCATCTTCCTGAGGAACACTACCAGTAGAACAATAGGAAAGGGGAATGCAAACCTTCTGTTCTGTGCAATTTCATCCTCTCCCTCATATAGCACATTTAAATGTGAAATCAGTATAAGTTCATGGTTTTGTTGTTGTTGTTGTTGTTGTTGTTACAGGATATACTTGCAGGAAATAACGTGGCCAAATAGGTTTCAGTGACCATGGACTCTTCCAAGACTACACGGGATTCCTCGTTGGTTCCTGAGGGCTCTCTGTAGGCTCTTTAGAAAGCCATCAGAAAGAGCATGTGAGTGGGTTGGTGGGAAGACAGAAAATGGGCCTTTCATTCATTCTAAAAGTATTTATTAAGGGCCAACCCTATGCCAGATACTTCTTGAGCCTAGGCAGTCAATAGTGATTGACACTGCCCTCATAAAGGTTACAATCTAGGGGATATTTTTCATGCAGCTATAAGAGTGGTAATCTAAAGATATCTAAAAGCCATGACCTAATATGGTATGCATATGGCCATGGAGCACACTGGAGATGGCAGACTGAGACTCCCATTACAAATGGGTTCTCTACTGAGTTCACGTTGCTCCACTGAGCTGTCACTCTGAACAGAGCTGAATAGATGGAGTCTCAAATCCTTCCTTCTTTGTTTCCTTATTCCTTTTCCCTCTCTCCCTCCCCCAACTAGGAGATCGTTTCAAACAATGCAGTTTAGAATATTATGAGAAAGTTTGTTTCTTGAACCTGCCACAAGCAACATTTGATGGACAAGTGAGAAACCTGGGTAGTTAACATATGATTCAAATTTAATAACCAGTGAAGCAAGCATACACCCAAAGTGTATGATTTTAATTAACTGCAAATAATTCCCCCAAGGCAAATGTTTAATTATCTGCACAGCTTCTTATTTCTTTCTGAGACTGACAATAAGTTTCAAAGTCCAAATTTGGAAGCAAAACTGAGCATAGACACATTTTCCAAACTCTTCTCTCACTCTAGTCAAATTGTTTTAAACCAGTTCCCCTTAAAACATGCCTTCTTAATTTTGGCTCTAACATGTGGATTTAAAAAAACAAAAACAACAAACCTTGAATACTTTTGTCCGCATTAACACTGAAAGTGAACAATGATTTTAAAAAGGTACTATATGAATCAGGCTCAATTTTAATTTTGAAAATTTTACTTATTTATAGAGAATGGCATCATTTGATATGCAGGCTTGGGCAATACTCATTTCTCTCGACATTAATGTTTTAAGATTATCCAAGATTTTGCATGTAGTTAAAATGTGTTCATTTACACTCAACAATAATTCATTATGCTTTATAATTTACATAAACATTATGTTCCATGCATCAAATATTATATTAAAAATGTCTTTTAAAAAGTGATTTACATTGAGTTTATGGGTTTATGGTCTAATGATTCACATAAGATGGTTGAAAATACTTGAAAAATTAATCTCTGGACTGTCACCAAAATCTGTCTTTCTAGCAAACTAATTGACCCTTCAGTTTCAATTTCCTTGGAGAGTTGTTTTAACATTGCTCAGGTGCCTTCAGATCTTATGTGTTCTAATCTATATATAATGTTTTGTTGAATCTAAGACACCATCAATTGTCATTTTCACTATTAACTTCGTGTAGGTAGGAAAAAAAATGCTACCTAATGAACCGTAATACACTATTAATTTAAGAATGTGTCATAATTTTAGAAATAAAATCTACAAAGGACTATATATATATATATATATATATATATATATATCCTAGATATATAATGTTTGAGCACATTCTCTGTGGACCCAAATACATGTCTTTCTGTGAGGCCAAGTATTTCCTATCAACCTGACCCATCACCAAACCCACAAGTTCCTTTTGTTTTGTATTTGAGATGGTTCCACTTGCATATACAGCAATAAAACAGGATAAAAGCTAGAAGCTCATGACAGCATCCACACATGGCCATGTGGCTATGAGATTGTTTCCACTGAAGTTTCTCTCTTTTCAAAGGGCTCTTTGAATTCCTAGTCACATGAACTTTGGCAAGACTGGATATGGTGCTGAATGTTTTAAGTCATAGATCTTACTATGTTAGACTTAGTTGTGGGTTTGAAATGACAGTGCAGCTTTTCTGACTAGGAGGTGATGAACACTGCACTGCATATATATATATAAAATCATTATTCATAATAAGAAAGAACACATATTGAGTATATATGGTCACTAAAAGAGCTTATTTTTCTATGTAAGTTCTATAAACTACCGTGAAAAATATAGTTGTCTATACTAAATTCTTGAGTCCCCTCAAATTCATATTTTATTTAATTCTAAAATTTATCATTTGGTAATATTCAAAAAATGTAAAGGACTTACCACCTAATTCTGAGATTCAGTCAATGTTATTTTAATAGCAGAGAACTGGAATTAAATATATATGCAGACTGTGACTTTCAAAATCTTTAAGGTCAATGTTCTATTAGAAAATTTTTTCAAATGCAAATATTAAGTCAAATGTTTGAGCCAAAGTTCTAAAGATAGATTATCTTTTAAGATTAACAAGAATAAAAAAGAAATACTTCCATACAGTAAAAAAAATTTCCTCATTTAGAAAGTTGAAAAAGGTTTAAGAGTAGTTAAAATAGATTAAAATTTTAAAAAACATAAAACAAATTCTAAAAAGCAGGTCATTTTTAATGTAGTCAATTACACCATGTCTATATAAAACAGTACAAGTACAGATTGAAGATGTGATGATAAGCAATGAAACTACTGCATTTAAAAAAAAGATTTTATTTATTAGACAGAGAAAGAGATCACAAGTAGGCAGAGAGTCAGGCAGAAGCAGGCTCCCTGCTGAGCAGAGAGCCCAATGTGGGGTTCCATCCCACGACCCTGAGATCATGACCTGAGCCAAAGGCAGAGGCTTAACACACTGAGCCACCCAGGTACCCCACTATTGCATTTTTAATGAACATCTAAACTGTAAATCAAAATAGGTACTATCTCTTTTGAAAATGTCCCCTTACAATAAAAGTTCTTAACCTTAATTAAGAACTTAGTTCTTAACTCCTAGATATATTTAGAGGAATAAATTGATGTGTAAAATGTGTACATATATTGTCATGTTCACTTATTTAGAAGGAGATAGTTTCCATCATATTTTCATAGGGACCCATGACCCTGACAAGACTAAAAATAACTAGAATATTTATATCTTAATGCCAGTGAAACAGCCATTTTACAAAAGGTTTTTAGGATTATAATTGAGAAGCAGCTACAGAATTTGATGCCCACTCCATGAATTCATCAATGATGGCACTTCTTGAATTCTTTTTTTTTTCTTTTTTTAAGATTTATTTATTTATTTGACACAGAGAGAGAGGGAGAGAGAGCACAAGTAGGTCGAGCGGCAGGCAGAGGGAGAAGGAGAAGCAGGCTCTCTGCTGAGCAGGGAGCCCGATGTGGGGCTCGATCCCAGGACCCTGGGATCATGACCTGAGCCGAAGGCAGCTCTTAACCAACTGAGCCACCCAGGCACCCCACTTCTTGAATTCTTAAGGTAAATTTGACTTGAGAAAAGAGCTAAAAACACATACAGATGCGTTTAACAAATGAAGAGGACAATCCAGCTGGTAAACAACATTTTGGACCAAAATTTGGAATGTCTATAAAGTATAAAACTGAACGGATGATTAACTGCCTTTGAAAATATTTTCAAGTCAGAGGATGTACAAAATCCATCTAGTAAGAAAGGTAATCCCTGACTACTATGGAGAGTTGCGGTAGGAGGTCACTTTGGTATAAAAGTTCCAAGGGGTCTGAACAAAGTAAGTGTTATGTACAAACACCTATGTCTGAAATATTTGCTCTGTAGCCTGTAAACATTCACCCACGAGTCTCTTACCTTGCACAGAAACCACAATCACCTGGATTTCCTCTGGTTCTTGTAAACTGATTCGATTATACCAAGCAAAACATTTATCCTGGCCTGCTCATTTGAATCGGTGGTTTATTATGTGAAGCAATTAGAATAAAGTAGTTTTTACTCCATCTGAACAGTATGTTTATCCACCATAAACTAGCATCTCCACAGCCGATTATGGTCTCAGTGAAGCTTTGCAGGGACTATTCCTCTATATAGGAGAAATGTATCCTGCAATACATTCCTAGAGTATTCAGATGGCAATGATCTAAACTATGCTCAGTCCCAGTGCAGCTGGACATACAAGAGTGATCTATATTTACCTGTAAAGTTACCAGGTCCATAGGACAGGAAATTGCCCTGAGCATTGGGAGGCCAGACTGAGCTGTGGTCGGTCATTTGTCTTCATTGTGCAATCATTAACCCCCATTAAAATGGGGCCAATTATTCCCAAAGTTCTAGAATGCAGCTACTAACCGTTTCTGAGGCAGGGCTGGGAAAACTACCACCATGTACTACTAACTTTGTTTCTATTAGAAAACACACACCAGATTCCAAACAGTAACTTGTGTAAACCAGCTAATTCCTACATTGGAGGGGTTATTTTTCTACAGGTTGTTACTGAAAATACAAGCAAATAAGAGGGTCAGTCATGATGGATGGACGCTGGCTTGAGGTTGTGATCCTAGATTCACAATACCAAGCTTCGTAACGCTAGGAAAACCCATTCACCTTACAATGTCTCAGTTTCTACACCTAGGAACTGAGGGTGTTGAGCTAGATAATCTAAGTACCTTTCAAGGCTAATCTGCTGATTTGTTCAAATTATCTTTTTGTTCTGACAACACCTCTCTGTAAACATTCAGGCTTCCCTTGTTATCTGCCTGAGTTGGACTCTTCTCACTCTGAGATTTTTATTATTAATAAAATAAAGGTTAATGGTGGGGGAAGTATTGCTGTGTGACATCGGTGCCACACTGGCCATCGTTAACTCTGTGACTTGACGAAGAGTCATCACAGTGTCTAATAGAACAGCTGGATATGAAGCCAGGCTGACCATGATGGAAAAAGAAATGCTTAATTACCCTTTTCCATCAAGTTAATTTTTCCCCCTTGGCAATGTAAACAAAGGTAAATCTGCTCTTGTTTCCAGTTGTCTGTGACCTGCTATCCTTGACCTCCATCCTTCCGATTCCTTTCTGATCTTGCCTCCCTCTTTCTTGCTAAGCCTTGCACAGCAGGATTACTTGACATCCCCCCCTTTTAAAAAAAATCTGACCAAACCACAGGCATGAAGAGTAGCTATGGTTCTAGGTAGACACTGACTTGTAATTCTATTAAAATGTTCATCTATAAATCAGGGAGTGTTTTATTTACACTTTTTAATTCAATCTGATAATGGAAAGTCTTTGAGAGAACATTCCCTTTGGAGAAGTGATAAAGGCTTTCTGGATCCTAACTCTGGGCAGAGTCACAGACTGGCCTTTACTTCTCAGTTATTTTATTTTGTGGAGAAGCTGAGGCAGTAGACAGAGTCTATCCCCAGATTCATAAATGCTTCAACTTCTGGGCTCAGGTTCTTTTTAGCCAGATGCTTGGGGAGTGTGGCTGGGATGCCGGGGACCCAACACTGCTGAGAGCCAGAGGAATTTCCTACGTTCCTAATGGACTGAGTCAAAACTCACCCTTTTGGAGCAGTCTTTATTTGAGTCTTATTGCCCAAGTGATGTAAAGGGATGTATTTAGAAACTAACATAAGCATTTGGACCTTTCATGGGAGTTACCCATTTCATGGGAACTTCAAAGACCAGGATGACTTCTCCTTAGCACTTACTTGCTCCTCCTATCTAGAAGGACCCACAAACCCATCCAAATGAAAATGGATGTACTTACTTTTCTCAGTTATTTTTTTCTTCAGTGTTCTACTAGGCTATTGAATACAATTCTATAGTATGAATGGCCCCAGAGTGGTTCACTCTGTAGACCTACCACAAGCTAGTTTACCATTGTGTCTATTATTGGATGTTCAAATTAATCCAATTTCCCACCATTCTAAATAATCCTATGTTGTTGTGCTATTGGGTATCCCAATACTGGATTCACTCCACTCTTCTTTCTCTTATATCTTCCCAGCCCACACCCACCTCTGAGGTCTAGAGAGTTTAGATCTCTCTATAGCTAAGCCTCATGGTGGAAAATGCCCCACCAATATCGCACTGGGCTCCTCCTGAGATCGCAGCAAATGGTTTCAGGAGATGGGTTCCTTTCTGAGACTCTGATTGAGGGCATTTTTCCTTGGATGAATCAGAAGTATCCAACAGATAATACCCAGCTAGAGACTCCCCAAAGGATTCAGGAGATATGACCTGTTTCCTTAACTCTTTGGGAGACAATTCTGAATGTGCTCTATACTTCTTAGAGAAATAGAGTCCCAGTTCCCCTCATTCATGTACCCTCTTTTTGCTGTCCTCTCTCTCCATTCCTTACTGTGCTTCCCGGGACCACTTCTCAAATAAACCATTTGCCCCCATATCCTCGTCTGAGAATTTTGCTTTTGGAGACTCCAAACCAAGATAGCCAAGCTAGTCACTAACCTGTCTCCTACGACTCAGCAGCAAAAATGTGAATGTTGACCTCATTCTGATTTACAGCCTTCTTGTGCCATGCTGCCTTTAATTAGGGAATGTTGGGGAAAGTGCCTGCCCCCTGATTAGGGAAAGTTGGGAAAAGAAGTTGCCATGTCTGGCACCATATAATTCTAAAAGCTGGGTCACAGATGATTGGTGAGGGTTTGGCCCTGGGTAGTCATCTGTGGGTTGGCCAACAGACCTAAGGGTGGTCTGATAGGACACCTCCACCTTCCATGAGAGAATTAATATTAGATTATACTGAGAGGAATCTGTTAGTTCTTTAGGAATGTATTAATCTGGGAGCGTTTGATGGTAAAATAGGTCAGGTTTCAAAGCCTTGAGTGGTTTAAAGGCAGAGGTTCACTGAAAGAGAAGGGAGGAAACACAAGCTGCTGACAGGGTAGAACAAAGAAGCATAATGAGTCATCTAGTGGCTTTAGAAGAGTAGAAAAGGGAAAGAATGTAGTAAGCTTTTGATGCTCCTTGAGTGGACAGCTATTTGAGGAGTTACTGAGAACCTGGAGGAACTGCTTGAGCTGGTGTTGCCTCCAGAGGACCCAGTCCTTGGGGCTGCTGAAGTGGTTTACTTCCTCGCTGACTTTCCTTCCAATAGCAGTAACCCCAGTGTGTGCTGCTTCTGCAGAACTTGGGAGAGTTGGGCCTTACTCCCTTTGTAGTTCTTGCAAGTTCATTATCTAATTTTAACATGTACAGATACATCAAACATCTCTAAAGTGCTTTTTACAAACACTACTTTTAGAAGTATGGCATTCTTTTAGATCCATTTTTAAAAAACACCCACCTTTTTAGGCATTTCAAACATACAGCACCCTCATGAACCTTGTACACAGATTGAAAAATACTGAACCAAGAAACTTAGAGAAAGTTAAAGAGGGGAACAGCCTGGTCATGCAGAATAAAACAAGTTCAGTAAATTTCATTTTCTGATATGACCCTGGTGGGGGGAAAATCAGGTGACATCTGGTATTATAGGAAATGGGGTGTATAGAGGCATTGGTATGATGAAGGCAATGTTTTGCCTCATAAACTGAGAAAAATGTGTTAAAACAAAATACTGCAAAATGTTATTTTAAGAGGGTCTTGGGAAGTTTACTAAGGATTCACTCCAAAGTGTTCTTTTTTATTTCCAGGAAGAAATAAATAATATTATAATTTACTTTAATCTACTACTATTTTACACTAGATTTAACTATGAGTTCTAAAAATAATTTTAATAGATTTTTCTAATGTAATGACCAACCATATTAGTCTTCTTGGGCTGCCATAACAAAACACCAGAGACTGAGTGGCCTAAACAACAGAAATTTGTTTGTTTCTATCTCTGGAGGCTAGAAGTCCAAGATCAAGGTATACTAACTGATTTCGTCTCAGATGGGGGCGCTCTTCCTGCTTTGCAGTAGGCTGCCTTCTTAACTCTGTTCTCATGTGGACCAGCGTGTGTGCAAATGGAAACTCAGAGATCTCTCTTTCTTCCTTTTCTTAAAAAGGCCACTGAGGGCTCCACCCTGGGGACTTACTCTAAACCCAGTTGTCTTCCAAAGACCCCCATCTCTAAATACCATCATGCTGGGGGCTAGGACTCCCCATTGGACATTTCTGTTTGGGGAAGACATAGCATTCCCTCCATAACACTGACATGTGCATTTCTATGTTTGGGTGACTTATTTAACTTTTTTTTTTTTTTTTTAAGGTTTTAAGTAGTCTACACCCAACGTGGAGCTTGAACCTATGACTCCGAGATCAAGAGTCACATGCTTCACTGACTGAGCCAGCCAGGCACCCCTCCATTTTGAATGTGAGCTATTCAAGTTGATACCCCTGTTGCCCCTCAGAACTAAGTCTCAAAAGGGATGTGGAAAATGGAATCTTCCCTAAATATTGGGTTCCCTTTCCCCATCCTAATTCTCTGGAGTTAATTTTCACAGATCCTTCAACTGTATCAAGGAGTCACAGTTTGGATGGCACAGATAAAGTCATGTTAAGGGAATCTGGGGTGATATCCAGAACAATAACTGGCATTGGACTCTGCTAATCAGAATGGACATATCCACTGGGGCAGGGTCCTGGAGCCTGCTGGTGGGTCCCTGATAACAGGATGGCCGTAAGAGTTCCCTGCAAAGAGGGGAGTTAATTCATGACTTGCCAAACACCATGGAAATATGTTGGCATTTTAGAAGCATCTGAAGCAGTCCTAGAGGGAACTGGCATATGATTAGTTCTGCTTATAATACAGAACTATAGTGATAAGTTTTCAAAAACGATAGTGAGAACAGGTTACTAACCAACAGTCTCTGATGTTCTTATATTGGTGGGAAACAATGAGAGGTAGCTTTATTGTTATAGACCAAAAGATCTACAGCGTAAGGACTGAATAACCCTCCAACACACATCTGTGGTCACTTCTTGTTTTGTGGCCTTACTTGATAAAACACCACTTGCAAACAGAATCAGAGCCAATGTCAGATTAGTAGCACGTCTGTCTGGAACACTGCGTCCTATTCAGGCCAGTGTCACAACCCTGGCCCCTCTACTGTGCTCACACTCGGGTTCTACTGTTCCTTACATCACCTGTGAGGAAGACACATCTGATCAAGGTGACCGAGTGAGTAGCTGCAGCTAGTGGCCCGATGGCTCTCTGTGTTGTGAGATGTAAGGGGACATCTGTTCCAGAATAACCACTCTGTCACTCATCGTTCCCACAGAAGCATGTCATCCTTTTGGGATTTGAAACTTCTTCCTTTGGGGACTTCTAAAAATGCTGATCTTCTTGGAAGGATCCTGCTTGAGGCCAGTTTGCTGGCCTCAATAATAATCAGATGGGTCTGGGGGCACCTGGGTGGCTCAGTGGGTTAAGCATCTGACTCTTGTTTTTGGCTCAGGTCATGATTTCAGGGTCGTGAGATCGAGCCCCGTGTGGGGCTCTGCGTTCAGTGGGGAGTCTGCTTGAGATTCCTGCCCTCTGCCCCTCCCCCTACTCTCTCTCTCTTCCAAGTAAATAAATAAATCAATTAAAAAAAAAAATCAAATGTGTCTGAGAATAAGAAGAGGTTGACACTGAGCAGAAACCAACAGTGGGGGAAGGACCTTAATGAAACGGGGGATGCAGGAGAGCCTTAGGGCAGCTTACGTTTCTCCTCAAGCTCAGACAAGTACAAAACAGGTCACTTCAAGGCAAAACCTCTGTTATTTAGGAGTTACAACGGGGGGAGGGGGATGCTGAATTACAGTGCATGCCATTTCCATCATTGAACACTTCCAAAAAAGGTGTGTTCATGATTTTTGAGGAAAAAAAAAAAACTTGCAATTGTCAACTTTTCATTGAAGATAAATAAAGTGCAAAATTCATGAAGTACACAGCTTGTCATTTTGTCACAAATGGAACATCCTTGTGTAACCAGCACCAGCTCAAGAAACACAACATACCCAGCTTCCTGGCAGCTCAGCTCATCCCCCCTTTCAACCATTCCCCTCCCCTCCAAAAATCACCACTCTGACTTGCGACAGCATTTATCTGTTGTCCCTGTTTTCAGACTTTATATAAATGGAATGGTACACAATACATGCTCTTCTCTCTCTGGTTTCCTTTGCTCCATATTATGTTGGCGAAATTCATTCATACGGTTGCTCGGGAAAGTGAATTTTAATTGCGCTAGGAAGGCTGGCCAAGTCAATAGATCCTACGGTGAATCTTACTGGAAGAGTGAAAATAATGTTGTTGTTTTTTTTTTTTTCTTTTCAAATATCAAACATTCACTGCTTCCCCATACTTTGCCTTCAACTTATTTTTTCCTTAACCACAGCAGTTCTTAAGTATTAGCGTGCTCTGGGATCCCCCAGAGTGATTTTTAATGCACAGGATGCTGGTTCCCTCTCCCAGGGCATCTGATGGTGTAGGTCTGGGGTGAGGCCTGAGAGATTGCTTTTCTAAGAAGATCCCAGGTGATGCTGGTCCTGCGGCTCCAGGGACCACTCTTTAAGAACCGCCACTAAAACCTACTGCATTTGTGAACCAAAGCCCCATCTGCGTGCATTTCTCCTCTGTAGCTAAGTCAGCTTGCACTCAGAGGAGGATTTTAAAAATAAGTATCCTCAGATGGACCACCCACAGATTTCCCATTGCAGGGAGAGCAAGCACCTCGTACGTGGTGAGGAAGGACACAGCTCCGAGAGCGGCTGAGTCTGTGAGACGCAGATCAACAGTGAAGCTGGGAGAACCATTTCAGACACTTCTTTTTTAACAGCAGATATACTGGATCTTACTGCTAAAAATCTGAACCTCCTTGAAGCTTCACATATACCCAGAAAAATAAAAAATCAAACAAAACAGAACGAAAACAAAAAACTTGCTCGAGTGTCCAGAAAGGCCCAGGTCATATCACAGCTGCTTGTATTAAATCCTGCAGGCAAGAGCTCTTAAGGAATCAAGCTTCAAGGGGCCCCTGGGTGGCTCAGTGGGTTAAGCCTCTGCCTTCGGCTCAGGTCATGATCTTAGGGTCCTGGGATCAAGACCTGCATCGGGCTCTCCGCTCAGGGGGAGCCTGCTTCCCCCCTCCCTCTGCCTGCCTCTCTGCCTACTTGTGATCTCTGTCAAATAAATAAATAAAATCTTAAAAGAATAAAAAAGAATTACACTTTAAGACTAAAGTGATAAGCCATCACTGCAACCTATTTCCTCCCAAGCTAATTCTAGACACTGTCCAATACATTAGCCACCAGCCACATGTGGCCAGTGAGTCCTTGCAAGGTGGCAAGTCTGAATGACACGTTCTGTAAATGCAAAATATGTAACTGAGTCATACAGACTCAGTACAAAAAAATGCAAAATATATCATTATTAATTCTTATTTCAACTTCACAAGGAAATTAGTGTATGTTGGATATAATTGTTAAGTAAAATATATTTTTCTTATTTTTTTTGAGGTTTTATTTATTTGAGAGAGAGAGTGTGCATGCATGGTGGGGAGGGGCAGAGGGAAAGGGACAAGTGATCCCCACTGAGCAGGGAGCCCACAGTGGGGCTTGATCCCGGCACTCTGGAATCATGACCTGAGCTGAAGGCAGATGCTTAACCAACTGAGCTTCCCAGGTGCCCTGTAAAATATATTATTAAAACAATTTTCACCTCTTCTTTTTTCATTCCTTAATGTAGCTACTAAAAAAATTTAAAATTACATATGTGGCTCGTATTTATCTCTGTGGGACAGCATTGTTCTAGAGAACTTAGTATTAGCTTGAGTTAGACAAATAACTAAAGACATGTTTATGTGAAGGCTAAAGTTATGAAGATGGGAAACTGCATCTTGCCAGAGGATGGTCTATCAGAAAGTAGAAACTCTAATTGGGCTTATAGAGAGGCACCTGCAAATGTTAATAGGGATAGCTGAGGAGAAGAAAAGTCTAATTAGGGATAATCAGAGAGGATGTTCTGAGAAGGAATTAGAGGAAGAAAGAGAATGATAAATTTGTAACAACCACCACACTAAAAAACTATTTAGAACCCAACAATATTTAATAGTTGAAAGTTTTTGCTTTATATTGATTTGACCCAAACTTCTTAGTGTGAAATTCGGGGCTCTCATTTAGCGACTAATTAATGAGTGGATGGATGGATCTATCATGATACCATGTGGATCTATTCATCGTACCTAAAATAGGTTGTCTGATGTCCAACTCCCACTCTTTCATAGATGCTCTTCTCAATGAGAATAGCTTCTCCCTAATTTATTACCTTTGTGCTTCTTTCAGATCCCAGCTCAAATGCCATATTCTCTACCCTCATTTCACAGATAATCCCAAGCTAGAGATGCTCCTTGACTCCCAGCTCCTATAATATGTTTCAGTGTAATCCTTCCTTGGTGCTTGTCATGCTTTGTCTCATTGGTCAGCTCTCTTATATGCTAACTATGTGGCCTCAGACCACTTACCTCCCTGCACCATGCTTCTCTTTCCTTGTCTGCCCAATGCAATGACAGCTGCATTTATAGCTTGGATGAGAGTGGAATGAATGAAAACATGTAAAGTTCTTAGAATAGCACCTGGTGTATAACAAGGGTTAGATAAATATTAGCTGCTACTATTATTGTTCTCGCTGATACTGCCTATGTAACTAACACCTACATAGCTCCTTTTTCTGTCTAGATTGTAACTTCCTTAAAGGGCAAGAACCATATTTTCTTCTTTATATTGCAGAAAGTCTTAGAAAGTTAAAACCCAATAAGTATCTCTTAATGGTGATAAAAACACCCATATATTTTAAAGCCTTATATTTTAAAAAGATTTTATCCATTCATTTGAGGGAGAAATGGGGGGGGAGCAGCGGGAGAAGGACAAGCAGACTGTATGCTGAGTGCAGAGCCTGATGCATGACTCAATGCCACGACCCTGAGACCATGACCTGAGAATCAAGAGCCAGGTGCCCAGCAGACTGAGCCCTCAGCCCCCAACACCCATGCTTTTTAACTGCTACTTGGTACATTCTCTAGGCCAGACTGTGTACTAATCAGGGATAAAATGATCAACAACACAGACATGGTTCTTTACCCCATGAAATTTAAGTTACAGTGGAGGGAGATGGACAAAGGGCAAGTATGGAAAAAAAAAAAAAAGAAAGGTTTACAAAGTTACAGATAGCAGTAGGTATAATGAAGTGAGAAGAGGGGGCTTGAATAAAGGTTTAGTAGAGAAAGGTTCCACCTAAAAAGATGACCAGGGAAGGCCACGATGAGCATGAAGCATAGCGAGAGGAGAGAAGGTTCTGTGAGACAAGAATGGAGGGACAAGGAGAGTTTATCATGGTGCACCTTACAGTTACTTTTTTTGCTTTTTACTTTTTTACTTTGAGGGAAGCACTCAGGTATTACAGGAATTCAAGACAGAGTGGGCTGTAATCTGTTTATTTTGCTTTGTCTGGTAATGGCAGTAAGCCTCAGGAGCCATCACCTTTTACTTGACTTGAGAAATGAGATCATATTCAAGTACCGTATATGAATATGACCATTAATTTTTTTATCTATGTAGGTTAGCTGACTCACAAAGGGTTCAAATATATACACTTGACCCTAGACTCATTAAAACCAGCTGTCTATATAACACAACTATTGAATTCCAAGACCAAATATAAGAAGATATCTGCCAACAGGAAAACCAATAAGCAAACTCATGAATCAGAGTTCTGTTTGAGCCTCCGTCGAGCTATCTGCTCATTTATTAGCACATGCAAAGACCCTGTTGTTCATGACAGGTGTCTGTTTTGAGGTAACTGCTTTAAATGTGATTATGGAATAAGGAGGGATACAAAGAATGAATAAAAATTATAGCATGATCCAGCTTTAAAATGGCACACAAAAATCCCAATATATTATTATTTAGGACTGGGCATTACTGTCTTTGGAATATAGCAGAGACCGGGTGGCTAAGTCAGTTGCGCATCTGACTCTTGATTGTGGCTGGGTTGTGATCTCAGGATCCTGGGGTCTATGCTCAGTAGGAAGTATGCTTGAGAATTCTCTCTCTCCTTCTCCCTCTGTCCCTTGGTTGCCTCATTTATAAAATCAGGGACATAAAATAAAAATAATAATGATAATGACTGATAATAATAATAATAGCACTCATCTCTAGGAGATACTGGGTACCTGTTCAACAAATCCATTTCCCTCATCTTAGTCACATTGGAAGGAGAAGCCTGAAGGACTCAGGAAGATCTGTCCTGTAGCCAGGCAGAGCCAGGTGACTGAGTTCTGGTCAACAGAAAGTGGGCAGAAGGACTGGGTGCTACTCTTCGGCCCGGCCATAAAAAAAACCCAGCTGTGTGCAACCCTTTTTCTCTTCTCTTTAGTTGCTGACTGGATGTCAAGACTCGGGACAACCTGGGGGGCTGCAGGCTGGAACTCACAAGCCTCCATCAGCTTGAGTCCCTGAATGATAGCATGGAGCCCCGACTTCCACTGCTTTTTGGATGTGAGAAAACACTTTTCTCCTAACTCTTGTGTTATAGCAGCTAGCGTTATCTAACTCATAGTCCATCTAAAAGAGTCACTGAAAGAGTTAAGTGAGATGATGACATTTGTGCCTTATATTTTCCCAACTGCCATTTATTCAAATCTACCTAGTTAGGATCTCTGCGCAAAGCTTTTAGGACACACAATTTCTTTATTCATCTGAAAGCATTTTCAAAATAAAGGAAAAATTAGCAAAGATGACATGACATGACAGAAAAGATATTTTGAGGGGGAGGGGGAAGAATACAACTATTATTTTTTACATCTCACCTCCATTTTTTCCCTCTTGAAAAACTAGCAGAAAACTTGTGGAAACAACAGTCAAATCCAGTTTCCCAAGGAGTGATAGCTTATGCTCAGGAAGAAGATTTTTTTTTCCTTTTATTATTTTCCTCCCAGAAATCATATTATGTGGTCTGATAAGAAGATAAAATCTTTGCAGTTGTAATTGTACTTAAAACCAAACCAAACCAAACAAACCAACCAGGGCATATGGTCACCTTATGGACCACAAGTAAATTCCTGGTTTCTTTACCGTTGATGAAGAAGAGAGATTGTGGAGTTGGAAGTATGGTTCAAAGAGGAGACCCATTGGGTAGGAGGAGGGGAAAGGAATTAAAGATAGAAAAATTGATGTTTCACGGAATAAAGTGGGGGCAGAGTCTGCTAAGTTCTTTTGGTTAAACCTTGGGAGAAGTGCTAGAGAGGAAATGAGCAGGGGCTCAGACCGTGGACAAAAAATGTTGTCAAGAAGAGGAAGGCCTATGTGTGCAAAGGTTTGCTTCAGCAACTCCTGTCTTCTCACTGATCCTGGGAAATACTGATAGTAGGTAACATATGAGTAGCTGTAGATACAAGTTCTCTAGACTAGTCTACACCAGGACTTCTGGTTGGAAGGAAGTCCCAGAAAGCAGAAAACAGGAAGCAGGAAGTTGCAGGATGAGAAAATATGGTTGCTTTTTCCCCTGAAATTAAAAAGAGGGATCCAGAGAAACCCAGTGCTGGGTGCTTAGAGTGGTCTCAAGTCTGTAACTGTCTACTCTGAGGAAGAGGTCAACAGAAGTCAACCGAAGGGTTACTTCAACAGAAGTAAATATGGAGGGAATATTTAGAACTGATTCTCACACTAC
Source organism: Lutra lutra (assembly GCF_902655055.1). Taxonomy (NCBI): domain Eukaryota; kingdom Metazoa; phylum Chordata; class Mammalia; order Carnivora; family Mustelidae; genus Lutra; species Lutra lutra. The sequence continues at coordinate 102,693,690 of NC_062286.1, forward strand.
GGTTGGCATAGACAACATTTATGGATAGTTGATAATTTGAAGGCGTTTAATAGCTTTTGAAAGACTTCGATGAGTCTGCCACTATCACAGTAACATCCTAAGTCATAGATCAAGCTGGGAGAAAGGCTGTCCCGTACAGATTTATTTGGGTCTCAAAACACAGTGTGTGCACACAATGTGTGTGTGTATGTGTGTGTACATGTGTTGTTTTGTGTATGCACATGTGTATATGAGTGTTACTGTCCCTTCTGCCTGTCTTTCTACTTATTTAACACATCTGGTGCAAAATGTCAGGGCAAATTTCCAAATGAAATAGGAAGACAAACTTTTCGCTAAAGGCCAACGATGCTTGTTAGGAAACCTTGTCTTTGTACTTGATTAAAATACCTTCCAGTCTCTACCACTAGCTTGCCAATTATTACTTTCTTTTTGTTAAGGAATGCAGCAGTTCTGAGACATGCTCTGTCTTTCCCTCTGACTCGCTCTGTCTCTTGCAATAAATATACCCCCCGGGAACCGTGGTGGAAAGAAGAGATGACGACAAGAATCATTAGGAATGAGGCAGGACAACATATTTCTGCTCATGAAAATATCTATTGTCAAAAACTACGATAGGCTACATCCTTTTCTGAAACTTGGGAGAATGTTTCCTCAGTAACACTGTACTACCACAAATTTAAGAAACTCAGACCTCATTTTTTAAAAAGTAATTCCATCGTTGCTTACTTTGTCTTTTAATAGTGACTATGATTTATTGAAATCAAAACTTTGTTCCTCAACTCATCTGGATAGAATGTTTTGTTGGATTTAAAAATAGTCTACCTATAAGTAAGCGAGAAGCAAAACATTTTTTAATGAGATTTGTTCAATGACTGTGGGAAATGCCATATGCTTCCACCTCACCCGAGCTTCTCAGTGCCTGTGAGCATGTTGAGACATCTGAGAAATCTGTAGAAACTACTCAACTTTGTCTAACCTTGTAGTTTCAAACATTTTGGCTGTAGAAGTCTTTTTATAAGAACACTGATTAACATCCTGATGAATACTATAAAATTTAAACATGGGAATGTTTGAGCAAGAGCCCCATGATGTTGCTCGTGAACGTGGAGTCAATTCTTTAATATAACCTTTCTCTAGTGTCTTTGCTCACTTAGAATATGATCACGTCCCATTGCACATGAACCACTGTCAGGATCTCTGTTGTTCAGTGTAGTCACATTCATGCAGTGGCCAAAGTACGTATCTTCAAAATTAAAATGAAATCCTTTCAAATTCCTTTAAAGTACAACATTTAGTTTTTAATTGAAATAGTAATAATGTATATATGCTTTAAAAAAAAAATCACTCCAAAACTTTTTTTTTTTTCCTTAACCATGTCCATGTAAGGATATAGATGAACCCAGAAGTAGTTTGTATTTACTGCTAACCTCTGAATTTTTATTGCGTCTATTGTATTATACTAGGGTATAAAAAGGCACAAAATTCTCTTGAAGTCATACACCAGACCACCTCATGACCACTGGAAAATATTGCTTTTCTCCATATAATGCTAGAACTAAAAATTAGTTTCTCTCAATGAAAATATGTTATCATTGTGTAAAAGAAGGGAACTGAGCTTTGTTTGCTTTCTTCCTCTTCCTCCTCCTCCTTTCCTTCTTCCTCCTCTTCTCCTTCTCCTCCTCCTACTCCTCCCTCTCTCCCTCCTTTTCCTCCCCTCCCCCCTCCTCCTCTTCCTTCACCTCCTCCTCCTCCTTCTCCTTTTTCCCCTTCTTCCCTGCCTCCTCCTCCTCCATCTTCTTCTTCCTCTTCTTCTTCTTCAGTTTATTTTGTTACTTTCTCTGAGGTACTTTGAGATGTACTCTAATGTGACCTAAATACTTTGTTTTATCTTTAGTAAATATAAATTTATTCCATTTATTTAAGGTAAAAAAAGTAAAAACAAAAACAATTCATCCATTTTTCCCGCTCATCATCCCCCACCTCTGGCAACCACCGTTCTGTTCTTTGTTTCTATGAGCTCCATCTACCTTGGAGATATTGTGGATTTAGTTCCAGACCACTGCAATAAAGCGAATATTGCAATAAAGCAAGTCCAGTGAAGTTTTTGATTTCCCAGTGCATAAAAAATTTATGTTTTTTAAATTTATGTCACTTATTAAGTATGCAATAGCATTATGTCTAAAAAAACAATGTATTTATCTTAATTAAAAATACTTAATTGTTTAAAAAAAAAAGTTAACCATCTCCTGAATTTGCAGCAAGTCAGAATCTTTTTGTTGGGGGAGGGTATTGCCTCTAAGTTGATGTCTGCTGACTGACCAGGCTGGTAGTTGCTGAAGGCTGGGGTCACTGTGGCAATTTTTAAACTAACACAACAGTGAAATTTGCCATGTGGATTGACTCTTCCACAGACTGTTTCTCTGTCACATGTCACATCTTACCCACAGTTGAACTTCTGTCAAAACTGGAATCAGTCTTCTTAACCCTGCTACTGCTTTATCAACTAAATTTATGTGATATTCTAAATCCTTTGTTGTCATTTCAAAAGTCTTCACCAGAAGTGGATTTCATCTCAGGAAACCACTTTCTTTGTTTACCCATGAGAAGTGACTCCTCATCCATTCAAGTCTTCTCATGAGATTACAGCAACTCAGCTACATCTTCAGGCTCCAATTCTGGTTCTAGTTCTTTTGGTATTTCCACCACATCTGCAATTACTTCCTCCATTGAAGTCTTGAACGCCTCCAAGGCATTGAGGAGGGCTGGAATTAACTTCTTCCAATGTTGATATTTGGACCTTATGATATAATACTATTATCATCCTCATTTTACAGAGGAGGAACTGAGGCACAACTTTAAAAAATTACCTAAAGTCACACAGCAGTGATATTGTGAATCCAAAATAAACTGAGGCTCATAAAAGCTGCATGACTTGCACCAAAGAACACAAAATTTTAGGTTTGTGAATCTGAAAATGGATCTCAGGGATGCTCATACTAACTTAGACCTATTTGGACTTAAATTTAGGTCCAGTATTGTGTGTTGGGGAAAGGGGTTGCAACTCCACTCAAATAATCCCTATATCCTAATCTGATGATTTTGTTTTCAAGTCTCACTCATCAGATTTTTAGAAATGCTTCCCAAGACATCATAGAACTAAACTGAATGTTACCAATATATAATTACAGTCACACTTGATTTGAAAGAAAAATAATATATATGAAAATATAATTGTAAGGCAACTGCTACTTGACTTCCAATAGCCACTTGAGAATATTTTAAACTGCGGTAGATAAATACACTTTTAATACTAAAAAGAAGATAAATGATTTTATCTACTTTCACCCATTTAATCCAATTTAAAGCATATTTAATCAAAACATTAGAAAAGCTTATTGGAAAAGCTTCATCATAAATTAAGCATAAATAATGAGCTTTAACCATAGCAAATAATCTATATACATTTACCATTTAGAAGGAATTTATTTTGTTCTCTGATAGGGGATAACTGTCCAAATGAAAGTGAACAAACAGGGAAGTCTCTGCTTTGAATTTACCTTTGTGTTTTTCTAGCATGACATTTTGGGGAAAATTCATTTCTGAAAGAGGAGAATTATGAAAGGGAATTCCCTCTATTAGGACCATTAGTAATAGTAATAAATATTTTGGCAAAATGGCCATGATATTAGGACAGTTATAAGTGGCTCATTTTCTACCATAGGCTGTGTATATCCAATTATTGAGGCTCTACTGTGCACAAGTCACTGTGCTGGGCTTGGAACAGGACATGCAAATGAATGAGACTGGGTTACCTAGTTTTCAGATATTGACATTCTAGTGAGTTAGAGAAGTCCCGTATATAACTAATATTGATACAAAGTGACAGTAAGTTTTGAAGTTTTACAAACAAATTGACAAGAAACTAGAAAAGACAGTTCACTATTGTGTGGAATAAAATGCAATGAGGAGGGGAGAAATCAAGAAAGGGGAAAATGTGCATGTCCTTCCACTGCATCATCTAATATAATTCTTGTTATAAAAATATTTGCTCAGATAATTGTTGATGGAAAGAAGGAAGGAGGGAAAGGGGGGAAGGGAATGATGGAGTAAATGACTCATGAACGGATAAGATATTGGAAATGAATCTTTGAATCTTAAAGAAAACAGATGTGAAAGAACCAAGGTAGAACTTTGTACAGCAGTGGGGTTTGGGAAACGGTACACATATGAGTTGGGTTACACAGCAGGATAGTGCAGGTATAGAGCCAGACTATATGGTAAGATCATAAATATTATAGAAAGGAGTTTGGACTTTATATCTGGTGGGGTAAATGGGAGGTTTCTACGAACACATTTCATCATAGGACCGGTTGCAATGTGGACTAAGTAAGTAGGCTCCGAACTCCCCTTGCTATTGCCTCAAGCTCACTGCCCTACTCACCTTGTTTGGGTCTCAGCTTTCCCATGCTGCTGACTACTCTGCATCCCTATCTGCATCCCACCTTCCTCAGGCAAGGAATATCTCTGGCTCCAAATGCATGATGTGAGAAGAAGCATGGTCATGGACAAAACATGGGCTTTGGGTTTAAGCAGACTTTGTTTCCAAATTCTGGTTCTACCTTTGGGGTAACTAGAACTGTTTCTTAAACTTTTGGAGCCACAGTTATCCGCAAATTTGGAATGATAATCCTGACCTCTTAAAAGTAATGAGATAATATTTTCCACTGACTGAACTGGCAAATACTAGAAAAGAACAAAAATCACAATTGCCGATGGAAATACCAATTGTTACAGCCTTTTGGGAAAGCATTTTGGCAGTATCTATTAAAAACACATACTCCTCAAAGGAAGAACTCACACTCTTGGAATCTTTCCCATACAAATAAAAGCACTGCTTATAAGGATATATGGGCAACGACATCTATGTAGCATTGTTTGTATGGCAATAAAGTGGGGAAAAAGTGCTCACTCATCACAGAAGAATGGCTGAATAAATTATAGTACTTCCAAGCCATGGGATATCACAGGAGCTTTAAGATGGATGAATTAGATCTACACAAAATGACTCAGAGGGATTTCTACAAAGTTTTGCTGCCTACAACAAAACCAGATTCAGAAAAGTATGTAGAAGGTGATACAATATTTATAAAAGAAGTTTATAAATATATATTAACCATGGATAAAAATTTTGAGCTCCCACTGTATATCAGGCTCTCCTGACATGTATAAATGGATTGACTCAATGTTCAGTATTCTGTGATGGATGTGTTATTATAATTCGTAGTTTCCCAATGAGGGAAGTGAGGTGCAGAGAACAAAGAACTTGCCCAAAGTCAGACAGGTCATGGTAGAGCTGGAGTCTGGACCCAGAAGTTGGAATAAAACAATATAATTATATATACTTAATATATATCAATATGAATTATATATATATTATATATATATATAAATTTGTATATATAAAACAATATAATTATATATACTTAATTATACTTAAGTATAATTAAATATACTTAATCAGTACATTTTACTCACTGAATTATTGGAAGGTGGGAAGTATGCAAACAAGAAAAAAGGGGAAGCTGCATTAAAACCACACATTATATGATCAACTTAAGTAAAATTTTGTGTGGGTGCCTATATCCAGAAAATGATACACGAAAGGATGGACCGTCCTCCAAATGTGAATGGTAGTAATCTCAGGGTGCTGTGATAGCTTGTTTTAAAAATTCTATTCTATATGCTATCTTCGGTGATTTGCATTTTTTTTTACAATGAATATACAATTATTTAAAGAATCAAAAGAGGAGTAAACTCTTCATTGTAGAAAAGACAAAGATTTGCATGCATTTCCATATATTGCATTTTTTTTAAATGATCATGAACATTTACTAAGTTAAAGAATATTCCTGACCAGAACAGAATTTAAAACTGAAAATGAAGAAATGACTCAAATGAAGAAGGGTAAGTAACTTACAAACATTCATTCATTGGGAGGTACAATTAAGTTATGTTAGACTATCAAAAGACATGGAAATAATTGTGTAATTAAAAAAAAAAGACATGGAAATAATTTCACAATCTACGTTGTACTTAAAAGACAGTTTCAGGCACCTGGGTGGCTCAGTCAGTTGAGCATTTGGCTCTTGGTTTCCGCTCAGGTCATGATCTCAGGGTCATGAGATCAAGCCCTGCATTGGGCTCGGCACAGAGTCAGCTTGGGATCTCTCTCTCCCACTCCCTCCCCTTCTCCTCCTGTTTGTGCTAGCTCTCTCTCTCTCTCTGAAATCAATAAATAATGCTCTAAAAATCTATCTATCTATCCATCTATCTATCCACAGCAATCTAGAAACAGACGAAATTTATATATCCACATATTGTATATGTTTGTTTCTAGGATCAAGATTATGGACGATATTTTTCATTTCTATTTTGCTTGTTTTTTTTTTTCATATAATAAACACCCATTACTGTTAAAATAAGAAAATAAATGTAAGCAATAAAAATATTTTAACCTTTTCCCAAGTAAATTAAAATAAATGAGGAATTTAGTCTAAGGAACTGATCATAGAAATACACAGAGATTTATTTAAAATCTATGCACTGCATTTCCTTATTATTTATAATAGAGAGAAAACTGTAAATAACAAAATAATCTAACATTAGAACACTGGCTGTGTAAATTGTCAGACAACCATATGATGAAATATTACGCCTCCAATAAAAATCATGCCTTTGAGGAATATTTAAAGACACGGGAAAATACTCATGGTGCACTGTTAACTAAAAAATCAGAATGAGGAATATTTTTTCATAATTTATTTCTTAAAGGGAAAATGGTCATAGGCTTTTCCCTTTTATGTTTCCCTGCATTTTAAAATAGTTTACAATAAATATGTATTGTTCTTATAGGCAGAAAAAATAAATAGCTGTTATATTAAAAATAGAATAAAATGCTATCTTTGGGGGGGGATTATCGAAATGTAAATACCACTTCAATATCAGCTGGGAGTAAATAGTAATAAAGTTGTTTTCCTCTCCCCAGCTACACAGATACACATTTTTCTCTTGCTTATGAGTCTTGGGTTACCCTTTCATGAAATGAAGAATACATTGTACATAAATGTAAAACATTGAGTGCCAGAGACACTCCATACATTTTAGTTCTTTCCCCTTCACTGAGCTGCCAGAGGGCGATGACTTTGATTCCACACTTCAGACTCTTAAAATCCGTGTGATAACTCAGGTGTTACAGTGTATCCAGAGACTGGACCAATGCAGATCCAAGACAGGGGACAGCTCTGTCCCACCATGGTGAGAACCCTTAGTCGGGGGCTGACAGACACCAAGAATAGAAAAAAAGCCTGAAAAAAATTAGACTGCAGAAGTCCAAGAGAAATTTCATGGGTGGTATAATGTTTTCTTTCCCTGCAATGATTTAGACAGGAGGAGTGACATGGCCAGAAGGATTGGGAGCCGACCTCCTCTGGCCAGGCTTCCAGGGACCGCTGGCCGGGGACATGTATGCCCATCTCTGGCACACACCCGAATCCGCTTCCTCATACATAACTTCATCCTTTCTCTTTTGTTCTCCTTGCAGGGCTGACTCCTGTTCGAGCATTACTCTCATTTTACAGAAATTGTGACCTTGAGGGTGTCTGCCACAGATTAAGGGTTAAGAAATCCTTCGCCAGGTGATATCGTGCTTCATAAACACCCAAACATCCATGATGGGACTTACAGGGCTCCAAAGGAACACAAGCTCGGGTGTGCATGCACCTGAGTATTAATTGATTTTTCTTTTAATATTAATGAGCATATGATTTGGTCTAGTTGACCTTCAAATTCAAATTAGGTACTGATTAAATAATAAGACAGGAGGATTGGGATGTGTTGAAACAGCACTTTTTTCTTCCCCCTCCGGGAAAGTACCTTGGCCTTGGCCGTGAGTAAGGATGAGCTATTAAGACGGTTGAGACAACTAGAACAGAGAGTTCTCCTTGAATTAAGAATAACTATATCTTAAATAATAGTGATAATAATAATAACAATAAAAATAAAAACTTTGCAGCAGTTTCAACCAGAGCACTTGATATTCCTGGCATAAAGTTTACTCCTGTGTTTATCCTCCCCTTCATCGGAATGCCTCCTCATTTGTTGGTTTACAAGCCTTAACATTTGTAATCTCAGGTTTGTTTTTAAGGATTTAAAGTATAAACCACCATTAAATAAACAGAATATTTTTACCAGTAGAGAGAGAACTCCCTCGAGAGATAAGTCCATGTCTGTTTTTAACTAACTTAAGAACTCCTATGAACCTACAGATATTTCCTCAGGCCAGTTTTACCTTGAGTGCATTTCAGTTCAGTCCTGGCTGCTGTATCCCTGGCATCCCCCCACCCTGTGGATGAATTATTCATCAACGTTCCTCCTCCTCGCATTTCAGCCTCCCAACTCAACTCCTGCCCACCTGAGGTCTGTAATGAGTCATTGGGAACAGGTGCCTTCAGTCTGTAGCGCACAATCTAGCTCTTGATCCAACAGCCAATCAGTTGTACCTCCTTCTTTTAGCAGCATGCATTGTTCCCAGTTATGTGGGGTAAATGGGCAATGAGCATCCATTCTCGGTACCCAGTGGGAAATATGTCTAGAACATTTGAACGAAATCGCTGGCACGGAAGACACCCCAGAAGACACTTTCTCTTGAAATTCAACTTTCACGTACCTATTTTAATTTTTTAAAAGTCTCATATCCCAAACCACGTGACATTAGCCAGCTAACTTTTTGTTGGCTTGTTCTCAGTCCTCGCAGTTTAGAAGACACTAATTTCCTGGGCGAAACAAAGTTACAAATGTAAATCCAGCCAATCAACAAGCAAAATGAGGAATAACTGGTGAGTCTCCAAATTTGGGTGGATTTATTTTGGAGGGAGAGAGAGAGAGAAGGAGAGTGAAGGTCAGTCCATAATATCAGCGATTCTAAAACCCAAGAAGATGCTGGGTCAAGATCTAAGTCTGGAAGCAAAAGCAAGAAAGCAAGGGCTCCTTCAGGTCCTTTGGTCAGCAAAAATATTCTGCCATTTAAACTGGAGACCGTAACAAGCATTTTTTATAAGCGATCTTAAAACTGCAGAGCTCACAAATAGCCCAAGTGTCACCAAGGAAGAGCTATATTTCTGCATAAAAGCTAATAATGGCGAATGCTTGAAATGAATCTTCAACACATGTGACTGCCTTCTAATCTCAACTTGATCTCAGTCTTGGGAGGATTTCAATGGCAAATTCATTTCTTTTTTGTTCCAAGCTATGTATATGTCAGTCAAGATGCCAGTTCCACATGCATTAGACACTTGGTCTGAGTTTTGTAATGACTGATAATCAATCAAAAAAACAGTGTTCTGGGCACCTGGGTGGCTCAGTGGGTTAAAGCCTCTGCCTTCGGCTCAGGTCATGATCCCAGGGTCCTGGGATGGAGCCCCACATCGGGCTCTCTGCTCAGCAGGGAGCCTGCTTCCCTTCCTCTCTCTCTCTGCCTGCCTCTCTGCCTGCTTGTGATCTCTGTCTGTCAAATAAATAAAAAAATAAATAAAATCTTAAACAAAAACAAAACAAAACAGTGTTCTCGTGTATATGCTATTTCAGAAGGAAGAGGCAAAATCCTATTTTCTGCGTTCTATTTTTAATTGCAACTGGACTACATGTTAATGTGGATTTGAAAACACGTTTCCCCAAGATCAAAAGGTTAACGGATATTAACAGTTTATTTCAGTAAAATCCCTAAACTTCACATTTAATCTTCCTAGGGAATTGCATTTGTGATATGTGACAGAACTTGTTGGAGTCACCACCACTAAAAGTTTCACGTTAAAAAAAAATACTAAAAGTATTCTGAGAAATTGATCCTGGCATGAGCAATTAATGGTGTGAGATCCTAAAAGCATCAAGAAATATCACAAACAGTGTTTCTACAAAGGTGTAACATCTCCAAACCAAACAGCTCAACAGGAAAAAATCTCAGCCTGAAGTACTTAAAGTAGACAATCTCTTGTTTCCTAAACTATGCCATTCAATTTCATGACATTAAAATTTTTTATCACAAGCTAAATGACTAGAATATCCAAAATTATTTGCCTAAGATGAACACCACTTTCTGTCTTTCCAGTGTGACTGAGTCAGGTTTATTTCTCTCTCTAAGATGACCCGGGGTTTCTTATCAGAACCTATGTGGATATCTATGTTATTACATTTTTAGATATAAAAAATGGCTTTAGAACCAGAGATGTAAGAACACATATCTGAGTAATATGAAGGGGAGAATTAAGGGATTCATTTAAAAAGTGGCAATGATCAAAAAAAGAACCACCGAAAATGACAGTGTGGTATACGCTCGTTGGGCAACACAGTTCCCCCTTCAGGAATGAAGAATTTATTCTCCTAGGTGCAGGCAGCCCTCATTCATCTCAGGTAATCAAGATTACCTCAATGGAAAACCTCTGCCTCACGTAAGGCCACGCCCCCTTCCCAAGGTAACCAATATCGGGTGACTTATCAATGGAAGGTCTTACTGACCTGACTCACTCACTCCAGATGAGACATCTCAGAAGGGTCATGTTATCCTCAGACTAGCTGTGGCTTCTGTTGATAATGCCTTTCAGCTCAACTTCCCTCTCTTCCCAGGTCTGCTTTGACCCTTTCTCTTTCACAGGTGTTGATTCCAAGAGCTCTCCCTAATAAATGTTTGTTTCCTAACCTCCGTCACAGAGTCTGTCTTTGGAGAGTCCAATCTGTACACATGCCTGGTAAAAAGTTTGAGCAATTGACAAGTATATGGTATTTTTTCAAGGTAGATACTATTGTTGTTTTCACTCCACAGAGGAGAAAACGAAAGCATAAAGAGGTTAATTACTTGTCATTACTTGTTAATTCCTTTAGTTACTTGTCAAAGGTTACATCGATTTTGAGCAGCAGAGACAGGATTTAAGCTTCACCCATCTAGCCCCAGAGTTCACAATGTTAGCAACTACTCTCATGATACAGGACACCTCATTTAGGAAAACCCATATGCCAGACAACATAAAATGAAAGGAATTATGCAAACAACTGAGTATTAAAATTGTAAAATGACTTTGATTTTCTAAATAGTGGTTCAAGGAATAGCCAAGTATCAATGTCAAGTATAGATCTACTTTCATATCACTCCAAACTAAAACAAATGCATCAGCATATTTATCTAAAAGTTCCAAGGAGATTACATGGGTTTACCAGATGCCCATTTGTATAAATACAACAATCTATAGAGGGGTTTTTAATAGCTACCAATGACAGATATAAAATAATATTACCTTTTTGTTTGGGGACAGTTTATCAGGGTGAGAGAAAAGAAAGGGCTATTACATTTTCCTTCAGATAATTTTTTCAACTTTATTATCTGCACATGAATGTCTCCACTATTTCTCCCTGAAATTTTTCCCTAGAGTCTAAATGTGATTTTCCTTTACTTTTTTCTTCTCCTTGGGGATACCTGGATGTGCAAAATTTTCTCATAGTAACTGTTCATAGAATGAGGGATGATCCTCCCACCAAAGATTTATTTCTATAGAATCCTTTCAACAAATTTTCTCTCTTATCATGTCTGGATAATGGAGTCCCCAGTAGGTGGTTTCCAAATGCCGCTCCTTTGTACTTATTCCTAATGAGTAGCTGTAAACAGCAGAACTGCCTAATTCTGGTGTTTCAAATAGGCAATCTTCCTTGAACATAATTTCTTTGATTATTTTTCCTACTTAATAAAGAGTTACTTTTCAGAGGAACAAATGTAAATGTATATATAAATTCTGAAAGGGCAGATACGGAATAAAACAGAGTGGCCAGGATATTTGATTGTATTGGAAATAGAGGTGCTTGAAGAGAATTAGATAGATTTGCTCACTGCTTCATTTCCCCACAAAAACAAAATCCAAATGGTCTTCCATGAGTTTGTGAGTTTTAGATGTAGTAAGGGTCTCATACCTTCATCTTGACACACTTCAGCAGACTCTTCGGAAGCAGGGCTGGGCCCAGTTGCAGCATTGACGCCATCTGTACAGCAGAAAGAGAAACATGGCCTCAGAGTCAATATTGTCAAGATGGAGTTTCCCTGCCTGTGGCATGCCCATCTCCACTCCACCAAGGAAGTATGAACCTGTTTAATGCTCTAATACACTGCGTGCCCTTCGAAGGGTCTAGGACTTGTGACTCTCTTTTATAACAATGGACAGGAATCTTCCATTAAACCAGAGCCCAATGACAACAAACTATTTTTTGGTGAAGAATACTCTTCATTGGTCTTATTACGCTTTGGCATTTGCTTTTTCCCTACCTCTAGAAGAATGGTACATTTCTTTTAGTGAAAGATTGTGAAAGCATATTCTTGCAAGTCTCCACAAAGCGCTTTTATGTGTGTGTGTTTAAAGTTCGGTTTTTCTTAGCACAGCATTTCTGCTCTGTTATGTCAGGCTGTCAAACTGCAGGGAGCATGGCTGATGGCTGTCTGTGCAGAGGCCCAAGAGAAGGGGATCATTTGCAGGAAAGCACCAAAAGCCATTTGGAGATTTCACATCACCCAAGCATACAGTGGGGGCTAAGGAACTTGGAGGTCCTTGTCCCCCTCACAATGGTAATGAACCTCATCAGAGTTGATCTTTCCCCTCAGTATCATAAGTATATGACACGGTGACTCCACTCGTATCTAGCTTCTAGGATAATAGATAATTAATTTACTAACATTAAAATAGTAAATTTATATATGGATTTTCAAAGTCATTTGGAATGGTTAATATTTCACAATTGAAGAAGGAATTGAAAAGGAATATACATTCTTCATGTAGTAACAAGGTTATGGAACTCAGGAGAATTCACACACCCATGACAATTAATATTTGAAGACAAATTGCATTTTTCTAGCATCTCTTTCCTTCTTAATGCATAGGATTATAACTTGCAGGTCATGTCTCTATTAGAAGAGAGAATAAAATTTTTAGTAGAGGAATAACTGGAGAGGATAAATCACTTTCTTTTGGTAGGTGACAATCGCCTATAAAAAGAAAAAAACAAACAAAAAACTATTAACTTTCCCTTGGCATTACATCTTCCCATTTGCTCTTTCTTTCACAGCACAACTCCTTAAAAGAGCCATCTGTGTTATTGTTCTGTACTTTCTCACTTCATAGTCTCCCCATAACCCACTCCACTGGCTCCAGTACCATTCTGAGAATTTTCTGAGAAAAGATGCCAATGACTTCCATTTGTGAAATCCAGTGATCATTTCTTTTTCTCACCTTACTTAATTTCTCAGTAGAATTTCACAGAGTCTTAACTCTTCTTTGTGAAACACTTTTTTTTCCTCTATTCTATTGCCACCTATCTGGAAGTCTTGGTGTCCCAAGCCCACTGTTTTCTTTATTTACATGCTCTTTCTAGTGAATCTCACCCAGAACCATGGTTTTATCTTATTTTAAAAAAATTTTTTGGGGGGAGGACTCAAGATGGCGGAGAAGTAGCAGGCTGAGACTACTTCAGATAGCGGGAGATCAGCTAGATAGCTTATCTAAAGATTGCAAACACCTACAAATCCAACAGGATATCAAAGAGAAGAATAGCAATTCTAGAAACAGAAAATCAACCACTTTCTGAAAGGTAGGACTGGCGGAGAAGTGAATCCAAAGCGATGGGAAGATAGACCGCGGGGGGGAGGGGCTGGCTCCCAGCAAGCGGCGGAGCAACGGAGCACAAAATCGGGACTTTTAAAAGTCTGTTCCACTGAGGGACATCACTCCAGAGGCTTAACTGGGGTGAAGCCCACATGGGGTCAGCGTGGCCTCGGGTCCCGCAGGGTCACAGAAGGATCGGGGGTGTCTGAGTGTCGCAGAGCTTACCGGTATTAGAACGGGGAAGCCGGCTACAGAGACAGAGCCGAGGAGTGAGCTCTAAACTCGGGGTTACCTTGAACTGGTCGCAGGCTTGGTCAGCTCGGAGTGCTGCCGGAGGCAGGGTAACGGGAGTAATTGGGCGCTGTTCTCTGAGGGCGCACTGAGGAGAGGGGCCCCAGGCTCTCGGCTCTTCTGGGCCGGAGACTGGGAGGCCGCCATCTTCATTGCGGTCCTCTGGAACTCTACGGAAAGCGCTCAGGGAACAAAAGCTCCCGAAAGCAAACCCAGCAAACCCGAGCGGATTACTCAGCCCGGCCCTGGGTAAGGGCAGTGCAACTCCGCCTGGGGCAAAGACGCTTGAGAATCACTACAACAGGCCCCTCCCCAAGAAGATCAAAAGAAACCCAGCCAGGACCAAGTCCACATACCAAGGAGTGCAATTTCAATACCAAGGAGAGCAGCGGAATTCCAGAGGAGGAGAAAGCAAAGCACGGAACTCATGGCTTTCTCCCCATGATTCTTTAGCCTTCCAGTTAATTTAATTTTTTTTTCAATTATTTTTTCTCTTCTTCTGCTAAATTTTTTTAACTTTTACCCTTTTCTTTTTTTAACGTTTTTTAACTAGTTTATCTAATATATATACATTTTTTCCTTTTTATATTTTTTCTTTATTGGTTTTCTTTTTTTAATTGTTTGTTTGTTTGTTTGTTTCTTTTTTTTTTTTTTTTTCTTTCTGAAACTTTTTATCCCCTTTATCCCCTCTCATGATTTGGAATCTCTTCTGATTTGGCTAAAGCATATTTTCCTGGGGTTGCTGCCACCCTTTTAGTATTTTACTTGCTCCTTCATATACTCTTATCTGGACAAAATGACAAGGCGGAAAAATTCACCACAAAAAAAAGAACAAGAGGCAGTACCAAAGGCTAGGGACCTAATCAATACAGACATTGGTAATATGTCAGATCTAGAGTTCAGAATGACGATACTCAAGGTTCTAGCTGGGGTCGAAAAAGGCATAGAAGATATTAGAGAAACCCTCTCCAGAGAGATAAAAGCCCTATCTGGAGAAATAAAAGACCTAAAATCTAACCAAGTTGAAATCAAAAAAGCTATTAATGAGGTGCAATAAAAAATGGAGGCTCTCACTGCTAGGATAAATGAGGCAGAAGAAAGAATTAGTGATATAGAAGACCAAATGACAGAGAATAAAGAAGGTGAGCAAAAGAGGGACAAACAGCTACTGGACCACGAGGGGAGAATTCAAGAGATAAGTGACACCATAAGACGAAACAACATTAGAATAATTGGGATTCCAGAAGAAGAAGAAAGAGAGAGGGGAGCAGAAGGTATATTGGAGAGAATTATTGGACAGAATTTCCCCAATATGGCAAAGGGAACAAGCATCAAAATCCAGAAGGTTCAAAGAACCCCCCTCAAAATCAATAAGAATAGGTCCACACCCCGTCACCTAATAGTAAAATTTACAAGTCTTAGTGACAAAGAGAAAATCCTGAAAGCAGCCTGGGAAAAGAAGTCTGCAACATACAATGGTAAAAATATTAGATTGGCAGCAGACTTATCCACAGAGACTTGGCAGGCCAGAAAGAGCTGGCATGATATATTCAGAGCACTAAACAAGAAAAACATGCAGCCAAGAATACTATATCCAGCTAGGCTATCATTGAAAATAGAAGGAGAGATTAAAAGCTTCCAGGACAAACAAAAACTGAAAGAATTTGCAAACACCAAACCAGCTCTACAGGAAATATTGAAAGGGGTCCTCTAAGCAAAGAGAGACCCTAAAACTAGTAGATCAGAAAGGAACAGAGACAATATACAACAACAGTCACCTTACAGGCAATACAATGGCACTAAATTCATATCTCTCAATACTTACCCTGAATGTTAATGGGCTAAATGCCCCAATCAAAAGACACAGGGTATCAGAATGGATAAAAAAAACCAAAACCCATCTATATATTGCCTACAAGATACTCATTTTAAACCAAAGACACCTCCAGATTTAAAATGAGGGGGTGGAAAAGAATTTACCATGCTAATGGACATCAGAAGAAAGCAGGAGTGGCAATCCTTATATCAGATCAATTAGATTTTAAGCCAAAGACTATAATAAGAGATGAGGAAGGACACTATGTCATACTCAAAGGATCTGTCCAACAAGAAGATCTAAAATTTTAAATATCTATGCCCCTAACGTGGGAGCAGCCAACTATATAAACCAATTAATAACAAAATAAAAGAAACACATCAACAATAATACCATAATAGTAGGGGATTTTAACACTCCCCTCACTGAAATGGACAGATCATCCAAGCAAACGATCAACAAGGAAATAAAGGCCTTAAATGACACACTGGACCAGATGGACATCACAGATATATTCAGAACATTTCATCCCAAAGCAACAGAATACACATTCTTCTCTAGTGCACATGGAACATTCTCCAGAATAGATCACATCCTCGGTCCTAAATCAGGTCTCAACCGGTATCAAAAGATTGGGATCATTCCCTGCATATTTTCAGACCACAATGCTCTGAAGCTAGAACTCAACCACAAGAGGAAATTTGGAAAGAACCCAAATACATGGAGACTAAACAGCATCCTTCTAAAGAATGAATGGGTCAACCAGGAAATTAAAGAAGAATTGAAAAAATTCATGGAAACAAATGATAATGAAAACACAATGGTTCAAAACCTGTGGGACACAATAAAGGCAGTCCTGAGAGGAAAATATATAGTGGTACAAGCCGTTCTCAAGAAACAAGAAAAGTCTCAGGTACACAACCTAACACTACACCTAAAGGAGCTGGAGAAAGAACAAGAAAGAAACCCTAAACCCAGCAGGAGAAGAGAAATCATAAAGATCAGAGCTGAAATCAATGAAATAGAAACCAAAAAAACAATAGAACAAATCAACGAAACTAGGAGCTGGTTCTTTGAAAGAATTAATAAGATTGATAAACCCCTGGCCAGACTTATCAAAAAGAAAAGAGAAAAGACCCAAATAAATGAAATCATGAATGAAAAAGGAGAGATCATAACCAACACCAAAGAAATGCAGAAAATTATAAGAACATACTATGAGCAACTCTACGCCAACGAATTTGACAATCTGGAAGAAATGGATGCATTCCTAGAGACATATAAACTACCACAACTGATCCAGGAAGAAATAGAAAGCCTGAACAGACCCATAACCAGTAAGGTGATTGAAACAGTCATCAAAAATCTCCAAAGAAACAAAAGCACAGGGCCAGACGGCTTCCCGGGGGAAGTCTACCAAACATTTAAAGAACTAATTCCTATTCTCCTGAAACTGTTCCAAAAAATAGAAATGGAAGGAAAACTTCCAAACTCATTTTATGAGGCCAGCATCACCTTGATCCCAAAACCAGACAAGGATCCCATCAAAAAAGAGAACTACAGACCAATATCCTTGATGAACACAGATGCAAAAATTCTCACCAAAATACTAGCCAATAGGATTCAACAGTACATTAAAAGGATTATTCACCATGACCAAGTGGGATTTATTCCAGGGCTGCAAGGTTGGTTCAACATCCGCAAATCAATCAATGTGATACAACACATTAATAAAAGAAAGAACAAGAACCATATGATACTCTCCATAGATGCTGAAAAAGCATTTGACAAAGTACAGCATCCCTTCCTGATCAAAACTCTTCAAAGTGTAGGGATAGACGGCACATACCTCAATATTATCAAAGCCATCTATGAAAAACCCACCGCAAATATCATTCTCAATGGAGAAAAACTGAAAGCTTTTCCGCTAAGGTCAGGAACACGGCAGGGATGTCCGTTATCACCACTGCTATTCAACATAGTACTAGAAGTCCTAGCCTCAGCAATCAGACAACAAAAGGAAATTAAAGGCATCCAAATCGGCAAAGAAGAAGTCAAACTATCACTCTTCGCAGATGATATGATACTCTATGTGGAAAACCCAAAAGACTCCACTCCAAAACTGCTAGAACTTGTACAGGAATTCAGTAAAGTGTCAGGATATAAAATCAATGCACAGAAATCAGTTGCATTTCTCTACACCAACAACAAGACAGAAGAAAGAGAAATTAAGGAGTCCATCCCATTTACAATTGCACCCAAAACTATAAGATACCTAGGAATAAACCTAACCAAAGAGACTAAGAATCTATACTCAGAAAACTATAAAGTACTCATGAAAGAAATTGAGGAAGACACAAAGAAATGGAAAAATGTTCCATGCTCCTGGATTGGAAGAATAAGTATTGTGAAAATGTCTATGCTACCTAAAGCAATCTACACATTTAATGCAATTCCTATCAAAGTACCATCCATTTTTTTCAAAGAAATGGAACAAATAATCCTAAAATTTATATGGAACCAGAAAAGACCTCGAATAGCCAAAGGAATATTGAAAAAGAAAGCCAAAGTTGGTGGCATCACAATTCCGGACTTCAAGCTCTATTACAAAGCTGTCATCATCAAGACAGCATGGTACTGGCACAAAAACAGACACATAGATCAATGGAACAGAATAGAGAGCCCAGAAATAGACCCTCAACTCTATGGTCAACCCATCTTCGACAAAGCAGGAAAGAATGTCCAATGGAAAAAAGATAGCCTCTTCAATAAATGGTGTTGGGAAAATTGGACAGCCACATGCAGAAAAATGAAATTGGATCATTTCCTTACACCACACACGAAAATAGACTCAAAATGGATGAAGGATCTCAATGTGAGAAAGGAATCCATCAAAATCCTTGAGGAGAACACAGGCAGCAACCTCTTCAACCTCAACCGCAGCAACATCTTCCTAGGAACATCGCCAGAGGCAAGGGAAGCAAGGGCAAAAATGAACTACTGGGATTTTATCAAGATCAAGAGCTTTTGCACAGCAAAGGAAACAGTTAACAAAACCAAAAGACAACTGACAGAATGGGAGAAGATATTTGCAAATGACATATCGGATAAAGGGCTAGTGTCCAAAATCTATAAAGAACTTAGCAAACTCAACACCCAAAAAACAAATAATCCAATCAAGAAATGGGCAGAAGACATGAGCAGACATTTCTGCAAAGAAGACATCCAGATGGCCAACAGACACATGAAAAAGTGCTCCATATCACTCGGCATCAGGGAAATACAAATCAAAACCACAATGAGATATCACCTCACACCAGTCAGAATGGCTAAAATGAACAAGTCAGGAAATGACAGATGCTGGCGAGGATGCGGAGAAAGGGGAACCCTCCTACACTGTTGGTGGGAATGCAAGCTGGTGCAACCACTCTGGAAAACAGCATGGAGGTTCCTCAAAATGTTGAAAATAGAACTACCCTATGACCCAGCAATTGCATTGCTGGGTATTTGCCCTAAAGATACAAACGTAGTGATCCGAAGGGGCACGTGCACCCGAATGTTTATAGCAGCAATGTCTACAATAGCCAAAGTATGGAAAGAACCAGATGTCCATCAACAGACGAATGGATAAAGAAGAAGTGGTATATATACACAATGGAATACTATGCAGCCATCAAAAGAAATGAAATCTTGCCATTTGCGATGACATGATGGATGGAACTAGAGGGTATCATGCTTAGCGAAATAAGTCAATCGGAGAAAGACAACTATCATATGATCTCCCTGATATGAGGGAGAGGAGATGCAACATGGGGGGTTAAGGGGGTAGGAGAAGAGTAAATGAAACAAGATGGGATTGGGAGGGAGACAAACCATAAGTGACTCTCAATCTCACAAAACAAACTGAGGGTTGATGGGGGGAGGGGTTTGGAAGGGGGGGTGGGGTTATGGACATTGGGGAGGGTATGTGCTATGGTGAGTGCTGTGAAGTGTGTAAACCTGGCGATTCACAGACCTGCACCCCTGGGGATAAAGATATATGTTTATAAAAAATAAAATTAAAAAAAAAATTTTTTTAAATCTCATTTATATGCCACGTGAATGTCAAATCTGTATCTCAGTCAACATCTCTCTAGAATCATCATCTAATCTATCTAACTAGCTAGCTTCTTGACATCCCATATGGCTAAGTGTCTTCTCATGTTTACTCTGGAAAAGCCTGAACTACTAACTTTCTCAACAAAAACTATGCCTCACGGCCCATCTTCCTAATATTAGCAAGTGGCACCATCATCCACAAAGTTCCTGATGCTAAAAATCTGAGAATTATCCTGGATTCCTCTTTCCCCCTTACCCCTCATCTGACTCCATCAACACATCCTCTTATCTTTATGTCTGGAATATGACACATCAGTCCATTTTGTCTCCGTTTCCAGAAACTGCCATCATGTCCTCCTGCTATAGGCTTCTAACTGGTCTCTGGTTTTGGTGACGCACTTTTACTCACAGGCAAATTGAGCTTGTTAAAACTTCAAAACTTCCACTGGCTTCTTTGTAGTTCTAATAAAATCAAATCTCCAATAGTCAGACATTATCTGTTCCTATGATTTTTTTTTTAACCAAATCTTACACCATGTTCCCCCTAACACATCATGCTCCAGCCACTCCAACCTTCTTTCTCCAACATGCTAAAATTGGTCTTGAGGCATTTGCATCGTCTGGTCCCTCCATCTAGAATGCTCTTCCACCAATGAGGAGATCCTTATTGAGATTTTATTTAATATCTCTTCCTCAGGGAGTCCTTCCCAAATCCAGCCGATGGAAAGTTGCCTTCCCAGTGTTTCTTCTACCTACTCCATTTCTCCACAAGGCTTTTATCACCATCTTGTGTGTTTTTGTTTATTGTTTATTTCTGAGGTTCATCCCCCCTCCTACCACCAACCCCACCATAATATAAGCTTCAAGGAGGCAGGGATATTGTATTTATGGTTTGTCGTTGTATCCCAGTGCCCAGATCAGCACCTGAGTCACATAGACCCTTGATATATATTCATTAAATCACTATTTGAAACTAATAATGTACTATATGCTGGCTAATTGAACATAATAATAATAATAATAATAATACGACTATTTGAGGAATATTATCTACAACTTCAATTTGGATTGTGACAGCAGTCAAACTGTGCAGGTTTGAGATTGTGTTTTTCATGTTGTGGAAGAGACCCACAGTTACATAATCAAAATTGAAATTGGAAATCATATTAATTGTAAAGGAGGTATTATCATTTTTGTTATTTTGGAAGAAGAGCAATAGGTCAGAAGGGCTTTATTGACCAGGACCTCATCTTTGATTTTTTTGCACTTGGATTAGGAAGGCTAGGAAATGAGCCAGAGCAGACATAAGCATGTATACTGACAACAGCTAAGATCAGAGATGAATTCTGCTATGATTGGGGACAACCAGCAGGCTCACTTGAGGCCCTCAGGGGTGCCATTTGAATTATTCTTTACCTTGAGACGTAAACATACTGTGATGAAAATGCTATCGATCCAAAGGGTAGAGAAGAAGACCAAAGCCCCACCACTCTCTGCTGACAGGTGATCCCAAATCCAAAAAGAAACTGCCTGTTCTCAACAGACAAGCTAAAAAGGGATGAATAAACAAACCACAGGCAAATGTGTGTGTGTGTGTGTGTGTGTGTGTGTGTGTGTGTGTGTGTGTGCATGTGAACAAGGGTGGGGAAAATCTATGTTGATAAAGATAGCTGGGGACAGAACAGTGAGTGAATGAAACCTGTGAAATCTCACCAGAGAATGGCCTCAGCTGTCAGCAGTTAGTTGACTAATACTTGTCAGTGGCCAACAGTGAAAACAGTGACAGCTTCTCACACAAAACTCATCTTCCACAGCGCATAATGATGTGTGGGTTGGGAGCTGGGGTGGGGAGTGGTGGATATCAACAGTCTGCTGGATCAGAAATTCAATTCATTGCAAGGACTATGTTTCGGCCAAGGGAGCCGGCTGACCCAGCGGCAGCTACACAAGGTCCCTGCTGCTTTGCTTCAGTGCTTTCTCTGATTGGCCTTCTTCAATTCCATCCTCCAGGTTAATAATAAAAGATTCCAGTTCTCTAGCAAAACTTCCAAGGTTAATGTAGGAAGTTTTCAGTGAAAAACTTATCATGCTACCTGGTTGATTTCCAAGAATTGAGCATATGGCCTGGGATGTGCCTGGCACACATCAGACAGTGCTCACTCTTTCAAAAATGCCCCCCCCCATGGGGCTCAGGGGGACTTGGAGACTAAAGGAAAGATGGGTATTTTGATTTGGGTGGTGTTGTTAATAGCATAACCGTGCCTATCAGTCTTTTATTTTTTTTATTTATTTTTAAAGATTTTTTTTTTTTATTTATTTGACAGAGAGAGATCACAAGTAGATGGAGAGGCAGGCAGAGAGGGAGAGAGGGAAGCAGGATCTCTGCCGAGCAGAGAACCCGATGCGGGACTCGATCCCAGGACCCTGAGATCATGACCTGAGCCGAAGGCAGAGGCTTAACCCACTGAGCCACCCAGGCGACCCCTATCAGTCTTTTAAACGAGAGCGTGACTGAGGACAGAGATGGGTAAAAAGAGACGAGAAGCTAAAGGTGCTGACCACCTCTTCTGTCTTAAGTGCTACTTCACTTAAAGATATTCCATTCGGAATCTACAGTAGAGAATCTATAAACATCCAATGGACACATCTGTTCTTAGGGAAAGAGGAGATGTCAGGAAGGCTTTGGATCTCATGCTAGGTCTGGTTGTGAGGTAACCGGGCTCCATGACACTGTGTCCTACCACCCCTAAAGAAACAACCAGAAACACGGCTCTTCAAAGTATAATGCAAAACAGTAAAGAACATTCTACTCCTCATGGAGGGAAAGCCTCTTATTTCTTTCCTTTGAACATTTTGTATTTTATTTTTTCTCCCCAAACTAAATCTGCTAATTTTGAGGTAGCCAAGTTCTGAGGTAGCACTGCTCTTGCTCCAAACTTTGCCTGTTGCTCTTAGAGCATTTCTAAGCAAAGTGTTGTTACACAGAAGAAGAATGGACTTGGTGAATGGGGAATGAGAATGCACCCTTCTGACTGGAAGTGCTGTCACCTATAGTCAGTGGAATTGGTGGCTTCTTGAGGGAGACCTATACGAACATGGCAATCAACCTGGTGAAAAGGTATAAGCATGTCTAGAAAACAACATCTGAGTGAAGTTACTGTTCATCTCTGTGGATAAGGCCTAGGAGACTCCTCAAAAAAAAAAAAAAAAAAATCTGAGCCCACCTGCTTCTTGGTTCTGCTCTTCCATTTCTTCTATATTTTGTTTTTCCTCTGGACCATTCTCATCTTGCAAGAAAATCACAGAGGGGGAAGAAAAAAAATACATCAAGTCAATTTATGAAATATCTCTTTATGGCTAATAGGCAGCACTGAAATTAATTGTAACCAATGTAGCCTGACTCCCAAAGCAAGGCAGAGAGATGAATCAGAGGCCTGAAACAGAATAATTACCTACATAAATAGGTGCATTTATACTTGTCCCTTCTCACCTGATTTGCTTGACGAAATGTTCTACTATAGTAAACCAAATTCACTCAGCACTCCTACAACAGTTCTCTCCTTGCACAGCATTTCCCAAAATGCAGTACTGATCTTAATTCGAATCTGTGTTTCTCCCTTGATGGAAGCGATATACACCGTGTAAGGAAATTTGCTTGATTAAGTTTCTATGACTCCTTTTCCTGTTTGATATATGTTGCAAAAAATCTATTTTTAGCTAATGTACACATGACAGTCTAACACATCTATGCTATGAGATACTTTGTCTTGAACAGACTACATTGGTCAAGGGTACACCATAGTACATAACTCCTTGAAAAACAAATCACTGGGCAGGTTCGGTGATGGCTGTATGCTAGAAACTGGTTAACATTTTCTTTTGGCTTAAAATGTGTAATATATATCGGTGGATTTATGGGTAGAAAAAATAAACTTTTCAAAGGCAAATAAAGGCAGGATTTTCTACCTCATTGCTGGGACAGTTTCCAAATCTCTTCTTGTTTGGAAAATTTTTAAAAAAGAAAAATTTATATTAAGACACCGGAACAGAACATAAAGCATGTTGAGTACAGAAAGCAGAGAAGCAGAAGTGAGTAGCATATATTACTATGGGTTAAAGATGGCCATAGATCTTTGTCTCTCAAGAAGTGGAATTTTTCTCTCCTCTTCTTGAATCTGGACTGGTTCTGTGACTAGATCAGTGAAATGTGGAAATGATGCCTGGGATCCCCAAGCCAAGGCCTCAGAGGACTAGAAGCTTCGAATTTCTCCCTCTGGGAAGCCAGTCACCATGTTGCAGAGATGCTCAGGCTAGCCCCCTAAGAGAGAGGCTCATGGAAAGAGAGTAGTGCCATGTGGCAAAGCACCGAGGGGCCAGACACATGGGTGAATCCTTCTGCACCTTCCAACTTAGCACAGCTGCCTGATGCATGCAGGCAAACCATGACCTCACCAGCGCTACCAAGAGCTGAAGAATCACCCAGCTGAGCCCTTTTCAGAGTCCTGACCCATCACCAGGCTCAGATCACTTAACCTTGTTTTGCTTGCCTGCCTTGACCCACCATCCATTACTACTACCAGCTCTTAATCCAGAGGAGGGGAATCCTCCCTAGAGGAGGACTCAAATAGGAGTGCTCAAACAAGAGCCTCAAAAGCAATGGGAAAACATTTCACCAAGTTGCTCTGAAAAAGAACTGACCAAAGAGAGTTGCAGATGGGAAAACATTTGGAATTGACTTGAATGAAAGAAAAAAGTTTATAATACAGTGACATAGATAAATGAGTGAATGAATGAATGAATGAATAAATAAATAAATGAGAGTGGCATTCTGAAGTATGGAAAAAAATGCTACTAATGAAAACACAATTATGTATACAATTCCCTCTGCCCAACACCTGTGCTATCTGTCTGGGGGGATACAGGCTAACTTTGAACAGGAGAACCCGAGGCAGCTCTACAGGTACCTATACCCAGTGTTCTAAATGGCATATTTACAGTACCGCTTAACAGTCTGACATTTGCTCTGTTCTAGTTCTCCAAGCAGATGACGGCATTGGATTTTGCTCTAGGAAGGAAACAGCCATACTTGCTGCTCTTGCTCCCTTAACAAGGCTAAGTGGGTGCTGCAGCACGTGTTAAATCCATGGGTCAGTATTTCCCCCCTTCCTCCCACCAAATGGAGTCAGAATCAAGCAGGAGAAACCTGCCAGCTTTTCTGTCTCTCCCAGTGGACGGTCTTTTTAACAGAGATTTCACAATAGGTTTGCAGTCCGCAGTGACAGGCTGCCTTTAAAATTAGTCTGGTTACCGAGTTTCCTTTAGAGTAAAAAGCCTTCTTGCGCCAGAGGAAGATAAGAAGGGAAAGAGAAACACATTTTCAGTGAGAGGAAGGTGAGGAGTTGGTGAAATGCATGAGAGGGACATTTCCAGTCAGACCCCGAGGCCGGCTTTATAACAATAAAAACCAGTCTGTTTTCCTAACGTACCCCGACTGGGTTTTTACCCCTCTGCATTTGCGTGCCGTCCCACTCCCTAACACAGCCACCGGAGGGACATGTTCTTGGTTCCCACTTTGAGCCTTGACTGTAGGATCCAGTTGCAATATTTCTGCCCTACAAAGAAAACTCAAGAAATGGCATGTTTATTACCGAGTAAGTGCATTCTAGAAGAACGCTGGATTTGCCATTTGAGTAACGTGGCCTCGGAGGACAAGGTTTAGGTACACTGCTTTCATCCGTCTCTAGACAGTTCACCCTCACAGCCAGCAGGGGGAGCCAGCGTAGAAGTCTCGCTTTCTAAGCAAGCGTTCTCCTGCAATTAGATTAACATTCCTTTCACTCTTTCAGAAGGACACTTTGGCTGGCTTATAACTTTCCATCCATTTAAAATGCCTCAAATGAGTGGGTTCTTACTGAAACAGGGGTCTTCCACTGGTAGGGGGAAAAAAATCCCTTTACAACAGTTACCGGTAAGTATTTATTTGATAAGGACAAGCTTTCCTTTTCATCAGCCTTGTCTGTCTAGCTATCTTCACAGGAAGCCCATAAACAATAAAAAGTTAAGTAGAGTGGCGAATATAGACTTGTGGTTTTTAGAAGGGATTTAAAAGGCTTATAATAAATGTGAAGAAATATAGGGAAGTGACAGGCAATTCTGTTAGCTTAAAAAATGTCACGCAGAAGCTAAATTCTTGTAGTTAGTACGCATTTAAGATCACATATTTATTTCAGATAATAAATTCCCATAGCATTCACGGTGGGAGTCACATCACATGTTATTTTCTCAAGCCAAAAAGCACGGTAATCTGTGAGCATTTTAGTTGTTGCATAATTTTTGTTTCTTCAGTATTCATATCCTGCTCTTCACTCTTTCAACCCATATTTATTGAGCATGTACTATATGCAAGGATATTTCAGCAATTTTATACAAATAAAATAAGAGACTCCTGCTGTGAACTGAATTCATGGAGGCAGTAGGAATGCATTATTTGTTGGATGATGACAAGACTGTAATCCATGTTTATTTCTGCATGAGAGAGATGCACAAGGGCAAACTCTCAATGTCATGGCCACAGATTACTATCCTGATATGGGTGGTTCTTTTTGTGAACTGTGCATGGGAAGAAAAAGGGGAAATAAATCCAAGCAAATCCATCCCTGCTACTGGAGAAACAACCTGATGTGTGCTGCCTGTTCATGAACTAATAATCTTTCTTATAGAGGTGCCGACATTTCCAGGCACAGACAGAGCATATACCATTGAAATACAGTGGTTGATAGATTAGATCATTGGTCCTGATTCTTCAGTCCCCTGTAATGGACTGGACAGTTAGTATTCTCCCACTGTGGGCTGAGCATACATCCCAATCCACTAATGTTGGGTTTGATCAAGTTACCTCATTTAGCGAGTGAAATATTAGTGGACACAATGTGAGCAAAAAGGCTTAACTGTGTTGCATAATTGGACTTGACACCTGTGTTCCTGACATTTGTCATGACAAGAAGATGACTGTATAGCTGCTGGTTTAAAGAGGATGAGAGATATGTGGAGCAGATCAAACCCAAGGTATGACTGGGAGCCAAGCCCAGGCAAGTCACAGCTTGAAACAGAGCTGTCCAGCAGAGCCCAGCCTACATCATCTGAATGGTAGTCAACTTGCAAATCTGTGAGCATGAGAATAAGTAATTTTGTTGTAAGGGACTCTATTTGGGGGTCATTTGTTACACAGTATTATCATGACAACAGCTGATTAATACAAATGGTTTATTTATTTTTCTCAAATCAGGAAGGCTCAACTTTTTTTTTTTTAAGTCAATCCTCTTCTGTTTATAAAGAATTCAGTCTTTAATTTTATATTTTGCCACCCGGCTAACATTTCCATCTCACATGTTCCCAAATTCTCTAGAATATACACACAAAAATTAATGTTAGCTTATATAAGAGAGGAATGATCTCAAAAGTAGGCACTTCCATCAATTATACTTATGTCTTATGTAACAGAGCAATGTGAGTAATAGCATAATACTGGTTAATACTGCTAATATTTATTGAATAGTGGCTATGTTCTGCTCAGTGTCTAAGTACTTTGCATAGACCATAAAATTTAATTCTCATAGCAACCCAGTAAGCTTGGTATTGTTATTATTACTTTTTAAATATTTTATTTATTTGTTTGAGAGACAGAGAGAACATGAGCAGGGGGAGGGGCAGAGGGAGAAACAAACTCCCCACTGAGCAGGCAACCCAATGCAGGGCTCAATCCTAGACCCTGGGATCATGACCTGAGCTGAAGGTAGATGCTTAACCAACTGAGCCACCCAGGCACCCCTGGTATTATTATTATCCACATTTCACAGATAAGAAAATTGAGATACAGAGATAAGTAATTTGCCTAAGATCCTTCATCTAGCAAGTGGTGGCAGCAGGGTTTTGAGAATCTGAGATACAGAGATAAGTAATTTGCCTAAGATCCTTCATCTAGCAAGTGGTGGCAGCAGGGTTTTGAGAATCAGCTGACACCACAGCCTACTATTCCCTTCTTGGAAACATAACTAATATTTGTTTGGGTAAGATAAATTATGGGACAGCAAATATGTGGGAAGAATGATACTTAATATAATAGCTAAGGAGTTAAACTATATTGTCATGCAGATTCACATAGAACACTAAGAATGTTAAGAATTGAGCTTGCCTGAGCTGGTGCAGTCATTCTAGAAAACAGTATGGAGGTTCCTCAAAAAGTTGAAAATAGAGCTACGCTATGACCCAGCAATTGCACTACTGGGTATTTACCCTAAAGATACAAATGCAGTGATCCAAAGGGGCACGTGCACCTAAATGTTTATAGCAGCAATGTCCACAATAGCCAAACTATGGAAGGAACCTAGATGCCCATCAACAGATGAATGGATAAAGAAGATGTGATATATACACACGCACACACACACACACACACACACACACACACACACACAATGTAATACCATGCAGCCATCAAAAGGAATGAAATTGGGCCATTTGCAATGACATGGATGGAACTAGAGGGTGTTATGCTGAGCAAAATAAGTCCATCAGAGAAAGACAATTATCATATGATCTTACTGATATGAGGAATTAGAGAAACAAGATAGAGGAGCATAGGGGAGGCAGGGAAAAAAGAAACAAGATGAAACCAGAGAGGGAGACAAACAGTAAGAGACTCTTAATCTCAAGAAATAAACTGAGGGTTGCTGGGGGGGAGGGGTGTGGGAGGGATGGGGTAATTGGGGGATGGACACTGGGGAAGGTATGTGCTATGACAAGTCACACAAGTGCTGTGACTTGTGTAAGACTGATGAATCACAGACCTGTACCCCTGAAGTAATACATTATATGTTAATTAAAAAAAAAAAAAAAAAAGAATTGAGCTTGCCTGAGATTTAAGCCAGGTAAGCACAATACTATAACTCTAAACTATTTTTTTAATGCTAAAGATATTTTCATTTTGGAATAATTTTAAACTATAGAAAGTTACAAGAATGGTACAAAGAGTTTTTTTTTTTCCTTTCTTTTCTGAACCTACTGAGAGTGAGTTGCAGACATAATTGCCTCCTGGAGCCCTGAATACTTTAGTACGTATTTTGTATAAATAAGGACATTCTCCTCCATGACTATAGCGCAACCATCAAGATCAGGAGATTAGCCTGATGACACCCCCTACTCTCTAAGCCACAGACCACATTCAAGTTTTGCCAATTTTCTAATAGTATCTTTCATATTTTTCTAGGAACACACACTGCATTTTGTTGTAACATGTGTTCAGTTTCCTTCAACCTAAGAATTGAGATGCCCTCCTGACCTTGCCTAAGCTCTGTGCTGGGTGTTTGCCACCTCACCCCGAGCCCCCTTTGGTGTGAGTGCCTACTTGCTCAGCCCTACTTAACGGCTTTAGAAAGTAAGGGAAGAAAGATAGGAAGGAAAGAAGGAAGGGAGGAAGGGCGAAAGAAGGAAAGGAAGGAAGAAAGAAAGGAAGAAGGAAAGAAAGAGAGGAAGGAAGGAAGGGGAGGGATGCTTAGTTTCAAACACTAAAGCTTTTTTCTGGAGGTGTCACCAGCCAATTAGTCAATGTCAACAGATGGGTGTAAGGAAAGTTAAGTTCCCAAGTTGGCTGTCTTGTTATTCTAATGAAAAGCTTCACATGCATCTTTCAGTGCAGATAAAAAGAGATGTCCAGTTGAGTCCTCACCATCTAACATGATTGGTAGCTGCTGGTCTGAGTGTCTCCTTGGTACCAGGCACTTCAGACTTTCAGGCACCTCATACCTATTACTATGAATCCCCCATGAGTCTTACTAAATTAGACTTTTATCTACATTTTTACAGATGAAGAAATCAAGATTGTGGGAGGCCAAGTAACTTCCCTGAAGTCCTGTGAACAGTGGCAGAGCTGAGTCTTAAACTCTGGTCCAGATCATTGCAAAGCCTGAGATCTCTTTTCTCTTGCAGATTCCTGTGACCTCTTCAGACTCCTGGTGGTGACACTGTAAGTCCTCCTTGAGAGAGAGGCCCTTACCTTTGCTGTGGTGTCCTCAGCACCCAGCACAGTGCCTAAGTTCATTGGGGCTCCATAAATGCTTGTCAAGGGATTAAAAAAGAAACTTCATTTTCCCCTAAGCAGTAATTATTATTTATTATTTTGATTGAACTGGATTTCAGTTTTGGGTGTAGAAAGGGTATGCTATCTATCTGAGCCTCTGCTTGAAGCTCATTACATTGTGGATTTGTTTTGAAATGTCAAGTGTCTTTGATCACAAATAAGGGTTCCTAAAAATCCAGTATGGTGACTGGTAGGGAGCACAGGTAACCAGAGTTCATCTGCTCTCACCGCCGCCCAGGTCCAACCTCCTTTCCCCTCTCTTCCCTGGGTGGTGACAGTGGCTTAAGCTCTTGTCCTCCAGATCTGCTCTCAACCTAGAGGCCAGGTTGTTTTCCAGTGTAAGTCACGTCATACCGTTCCCCTGCTCAACGGCAGCAAGGCTCTTTGTGGTGGATTCCACTATGGTTTTCCTGCCCTGACATTTTTCTAGAAGCCTCCCATGCACTCCACTCCAGCCATAGTGGCTGCTCTCTTCTCCTCTGGTCTTTCTACTGCCTTTCCCCCCTGCCTGAGATGCTTCCAAGTCCTTCAAGTCTTGGCTCAAAATGTCTCCTTTTCAATGAGGTCTATGCTGAACGCTCTACTTAAAATTACACCATCTCCCCACCCCTACACCCTTCATCCTCCTTATGTGGATCCATCATTTTCTAAGATACAGTGCAGGTAAGTATTCTATTCATTGTTTCTGTATATCTCCCCCACTTGAATGTAAGTTCCACCAAAGTAAGGATGTTTGTTTCCTTCATTGCCTGAGGCCTCCTAAACACCTAGAAGGAACACCTGATAGGTGCTCAATAAATATTTGTGGATCAATGAAATATGCTCCTTCCTGACCTGTGCTCCCAGAGCTAGTTCACAAACTAACCAGGAAAAAAAAAAGGGGGAAATTAACTCGTCTTGCAAAATCATTAGGTCCCTTGAAACTTGAGGTTCATATATCATGTAGGGCGGCATTTTTCAAGGAAGGTGCCCCAGACATAGGTTCTTATTAACAATACCTCTATTGCTGTTTGGAAGAGTCACTTAGGGAAGGAATCCCTTGTTACAATTCAGTTATCCAGGCTAATAACTAAGCACCTCCTGGGAAGGTGGAGAGGCACACATAGCCCATTTGGGGAAATGCTTGCTTTCCTGCCTGCCAGTACCAATTCTACTTGAACCAAATACTATCGTAACCATACCTCATTCACAGAGACTGTGCAAGAGCCATGGTTGGTCTTCAGTTATAGGACAGAGAAGACATCAACTTATTCTTCTTTCTTCTTTTCCCCCTTCCCTACCCTCCCTCCCTTCCTTCCTTCCTTCTTTCCTAAGATTTATTTATTTATTTTAGAGGAAGAAAGAGAGAGAGATCATGTGTAGAGGGGGAGCGAGAGGGAGGAGAGAAGCAGACTCCCCACTGAGTGGGGAACCTGATGTGGGGTTCGATCCCCCCACAACACATGAGATCGTGACTTGAGATGAAATCAAGAGTCAGATGCTTAACCGACTGAGCCACCCAGGTGCCACAGTCCTTTTTTTTTTTTTTTCTACATTCTTGTAGAAAGAATTCCTAAGAATGTACTCAAACAGCATACTTGTCCATGTAGAAGGAAGAGGAAATAATTGAACCTGTTACTTTTAAAGCAGATATGTCTGTTAGGGGAGAACCAAGTGTAATACAAATTCAATGAAAGGAACACATGAGACTGTAGCATGCAACTGTCCCCTCCATATATTTTGTATGATGGTAAGTAGAGGGCCAAGCGTTCAATAAGAAACTCAATGAGTACCTGGTGAATGATTGAATTTTGTAGCATTTCCACAATGGAGGTATGATCCTGGCATACCAAAACTTGCCATGACATAACTTGTTATAAAAATAGCACAAAGCAATGCACTAGAGAGCTATTTTCAATATCACACACACCCTCTTAATAGATAACATATGGTTCTCCCATATGGCGTGTTAATACAAATACTTTTACCCTGATATGGTTAGCTTTTAATCCAAGGATTCCCAAGTACTTTACAAACACTATTCATTAGCACAGTCTTCCCCGGGGAAAGTTGCAATGCCTCGCAGAGATACAAAGCATCCTGCATATAATCAATAACCATTAAGGAATGACAATAATAAGAAATACATTAATGTGGCCTTTTTTTAATATATATATACAGATTAGGAAACAAACAAATGGGAATTAAACTGCTTTCCTAAAGTCTTCCCATGACTTCACAGTGCAACTGAGGCTACAAATCAACATATGCTGATGCTTGTGGTTACTCTACCAGGTGACCTACATTGGTGAATTGACTGTAAATTACACTGGTTTTCAGGTATGCACATAAGCTTGTGTCTGCAACATAACTGGGAAAATTATGAAAAAAAATAAACTTAGCATAATAGCATTACAATGCTCTCTCTCTCCAACAAAACAACAATTGCCATTTCTATTAACTTTAAGCCCTAAGGTTAATTTTCCTTCTAAAAACTATTTCTCTCTATCGTCACTTATGCTTCTATATCAAGAAAACTGGTGTGCCTACACATTTGTTTAAAACAGGCACACATTTGTGCTCTCTGCAGATGTTAAAACAGAACTGGCAAGATGAAACACTGTTTCACTTTTTTATTGAAGAAGAGAAAGGATATAAAGATGTTCTTTGAATAGAAGAATCATTCCATAAACAAATGGAAAAGCTGCTCAGTATCTTCGCCATCAGTTAACATTTGGTGAGTACCTACGAAGTTCAAGATGTGGAGAGGAAATAAACTAGGCTATGAGGAACACAAAAGCCTTTCCCTTTGGGAGTTGATGGAAGAAAGCTGGACAGAGTGGTTTCAACAGCTGTATCTTTCTGTATCGCTTGCTCAAGGTGAAAATGAGGCTGGAGGCAATTATTCAGAGAAAAATAAGAGAATTTATCTTACATATGTAGATCTGAATAAATATTGGTCATTTGAGCTGAATTAAGTGAGGAATATCTAAGCAAGTGCTTCAGTTCTCCACTTGCTTTGCTCTGGGGAGAATGTGCATGTGTTCAGAGCAGGTGTGTCTCTCAGGGAGGGCACAATTCCGTATACACAGGCTTAATTGTAGGCAGTCCCACGTGGTTATGGGAAGTAAAATTGTCCGTCTTTGTGTTTCTACCATTTTCCCCCCTTTAACAGAGTTGGTCCTTCAGTGTTGAAACATGCTATTTTAAGTGGTGAAAGCAGAAATTTTACCATGCTGCTTGGGATTTTGAAGTTTAGGAAGAAGGCAATGTGTGGGTTTTCCATGATTCAATGTGAATGTTTTATAAAAAGGTGCCCTCATTCAAATTACAAATCCTATAGATGATAAAACTTGACCGCTCCTCCCAAGCTTACTAACAACTATAAAAACAGCAGCGTAATGCACGTGTTTTATCTTTCTTTAAAAACTGCAGAATTCCAGTAAAGGTTTTGTTTAACCTAATGTTCACTTAATAGTTATTTGACATTATTATACCAGAATAAATTTCACATTGAAATTTATTAAATTAATAAATTAAATTTGTTAAAATAAATTTCATGTTGAAATACGTGAAAATAATTCATAAGTGTAGAAATCACACTCATGGAAACGCAGCATGTCCAAATTGAGATGTGCTATGAATGTCAAATACACATCCTCTTTTAAGGACAGCACAAAACAAGGTACAATAGCTCATTAACAATTTTTACACATTGATTGTGTAACAATGATTATACATTGAAATGCAACACTTTGGCTATATGGGTTAAATAAAATATAGAGTTAAAGTTAATGGTGCCTGTTTCTCTTAGTGTTTTTTTTTTTAAACATTGCTCCCCCAAATTTTAAGTTACACATGCATCTGTGATTCATGTTGTATTCCTATGAGTGGAGTTGACTAGTGAGGAAGGGGGCTGCAGACCTCAGAGTCCAGGGGGCAGGTGGATATTGAGGCTGAAACTGTCAAATCTGCACCCCTGTTCCCTCTTCATTCACCAAAGGCCTCTCCTCGTGAACACCTGTGGCGCCCTGCCTTAGGGATTTTTCTAGTCTCAACAGGATCCTTGTCCTATGCAGTCAGTTTGGAAGCAGCCCCCCAACCCGTGATGGACAGAATAAGGTAATTAATACTTGCCTTCAGTGCTCGCTTCGGCAGCACATATAATACTTGCCTTCATTCCCCTTGAGTGGGAGAACTCTGGGGCACATCCCACAGAATTCCCCTACAGGACCCAGTCCCAACCACCCACAGGATAACCTGCCTGTTCATGAACCTGTTTCCTTCCTTTCCCTGTCTCACTTCCCTACTTCCTCCTGGTGCTTCCTGGATCATTCCCCAAATCAAACACTTGCCCTTGAGTCCTTATCTTAACACGGGGGATCTGATCTAAGATATTTTTAAACTAAACAATTACACAAACATATTATCCCCAGTTATGGTAAGTGCTAATGAAGGAAAGTACAGTTTGCCAAGAGGACTTCTATCTAAGAAGGTCATCAGAGGGGACTACTCTGTGCAAAGGGTATTTGAGCTGATAAGTTTAAGGCATTTATTATGTGAAATTAATTGGTAGAAATTAATGAATCAAAAAGGCAGAGATAGATGAATTTTCCAGATAGAGTGAAAAGCACGTCCATAGGACCTGTTGCAGGAAAGAACATGGCATCCTTGAAGACTCGGGGGTAGCCAATGGGGCTGGTGTAGAGAGTGAGTACCATGAGATGGGCCTAAAGGGAAGATACCCAGGCATTTGGGAATGTTCCAAAGGTTAGGGAACAAGATCTAGAGGAGAGAGTGAGCATGTATATTTGGAGAGTCACATGATTTTGTTCTGCAGGACCACTGGAAACAAAGGGAGTGGAGCAAGGAGAGAAGCCAGAAGAAGAACAAGTGGTTATGGTACAAAGAACTTTTTACCCCTTACTAAGAGGAGGGAGATGCTTCCATGAAGGGGGTAGGGATCCATGGTTTCTCTCTCACCTAGCTGCTTTGTGGGTTCTGGATTGATTGGGGTGGGGGAAGATGGGGGGTGATAAGTGACCCACATGGAACTGAGAAAATACTCCAGATAACAGATGATGGAAGTCTGAGATTAAGGGGTGGAAGGTGAAAACAGAGAATAGAATGGATTGAGGAGATAGTCAAGGGGTAGAATCAACTGGCTTTGTGGAGTGTTTGAATGGAGGTGTGAATGATGAGGAGCAGTGCCAGCCTCTATTACAGAAGTTCTGATTTATCCCATCTAACACTCATAACAACCTCGCAGCACAGATACAATAAATAGCCTATTTTATAGGTGAAGAAATGACTTTGGATAGTTTAAATAACTCTTCCAAAGGTCCCATAGCTAGCAGGAAGTAGAAACAGGATTTGAGCCTTGGTCACCTGCTTCCAATGAGAAATCCATTGATCACCATGCTATCATGCTACCTGGAATCTCATTCAGGCATATGGTCTGGGAAAATGGGAGCTGGGGAGCAGTGACTGAGCCTGGGAAAGAAGGAAGCCATGTTGATTTGGGGGGCCCAGGATGCACCTTACGCAGTTGAGATGTTTCAGTAGAAAGGAAGGGAAATCAAGTAGATGGGAAGGAAAAATAGACCAGTAGAAAATAGACCTTCTAAAATGGTATCTAGAAAGTTTGTATAAGATTTTTTTTTAAAGAAGTAAAGCACTTTGCTTTTACAAAAGACTTACATTAACACCTATTTTCAATAACCAAAAGAAATCTGCAGAGGATTTTCACTTTTATGAAATGGTAATTGCTTTTTTGCTTTGAGCCACTTTGGCTTACAAAAGGTTTCACAGGAAACGTCTACAGACAGAGTGGGAAACTTGTAATGGTCATTTAAAAAAATAATACACATACACACACACACACACACACACACACACACACACACACACACACACACACATATATATGGTTATGCTACTTGCTGAAATGCCTGGTTAGCTTTCTGTTTGTTTTCTTTTGTGATTTTGTCTGGGTTGTATTTGTCTGGTCTGCAATAGTCACTTCCAGTACCTGGTCCCTTTATGTCACAAGTAGGACACTATCTTACTGAAAGCCCTCCTGCCAGTCAAGCAAAAGGACTCTAGTCCCCTTTATCCCAATTCTGCCTCCATTCTATGACTTCCAGATCTATCATACTTCCTCCCTCTCTTACATGTGTCCAGTATTATCATTATTTCTTTCCCATCAAGCCATGATTTAAGAAGGCTGTCATTTTCAATGTAGTATAAATTACTTGTATCTAATAATTAAACCATCACATCTCCCAAGTCTACTGATTATACTCTAATTATCTACTATTCTGAACTATAATGCCAGTTACAGAATTACTATAATGAGTGATAAGACTTCCTGGTCTTGAATTTAAGTACCCCCAAATTTGTATTAGGCATATTTCAAAAAGAGTTACTGGGGTCTCACTTTACTTTGAACAAATAAAGTTCTCTATATTTTCTGTGTGTGTGTGTGTGTGTGTGTGGTTGTTATGTTCTCTTCCTAATATTACCTGTTTTTCCCTTGTACTGGGGTGATACCTGCTGGCAATAGATCATCTCCTTGAGATGATAATCATACTTAATAGCTACAAGCAATTAGTCCATAGACTCAAGGACTAGGGAAAAATTGTCCAGGGTGGCTGATGTTATTTTAGACAAGTAAATGTCAATATCAGAAGCCACATCAAAAGACAAATGGGAACATCTGTTTCTCTTCTCCTGATGGCAGAGGAGGCCACAGACAATTAAGTATTGCCAGTATGTTCAATGCTATAGACATAAAGCAACACATGAATCCCTAACTGGAGAGTATTCTGGAATGTGCTTTGTTCTTTCTGCCAAATTGGTCAATTTGCAGAAGTCTGCCTTATCTGATGCACTGTTTTGAATAACTCTAAAGGCATTCCAGTTGTCTCCTCTCCATGGAAATATGTTTGGTGAACTATATAGATTTATGTGACCAATGAAAAGAGAAATCTCTACAAGTGATTTCATGCCTTCAAAATGAGAATCATTTCACCTAGTGGACATAGGGCTTTTCCCTCTCATGGGTTCCAAATATGGTCTTTTTTTTTCCACTGTAATATAGTTGGCAGACAATGATACTAGTTTTATGTGTACATCATAGTGATTTGACAATCACATACATCATGAAATACTCACCATGGTAAGTGTAGTTACCATCTGTCAGCATACAAAGTTATTACAATTAGGGACAGTCATTTACTACGTAGAGCCCATTCCCACTTAAACTAAAGTTCTTCCCATGAAGAAGGAGTGGATATAGCAAGGAGCAACAGACAGGAAGAGTTCAATGGTGGAGGGATGATGGAATGCTACCCATGAGGAAGATCATAGGAGAACATTCTCACAGCAATGGTTGAAAAAGGTATTTAGGACTTTCTATCTTCTTGGCAGTTTGCTTATGAGAATAAATTATTCCACCTCTCCCAGCTCTCATGATAAATGTCAGATGGTCCTGGACTTGGTGGAACCAATTTCCCCCCCTTTTACCTCAGAAGACCTGTAACTTCTAGAAGTGTCAAAATGGGCCTTGAAGTATTTATTTATTCACTTAAGTCCAGTTGACGTACATCATTATATTAGTTTCAGGTGGAAGACATAGTGATTTAGCATTTCTTCACATTACAAAATGCTCACCACGCTATGTCTAGTTATCATCTGTCAGCATACAAAGTTATGTGAATGTTGCCTTAAAAAAAACCCGAAATAGGGCGCCTGGGTGGCTCAGTGTTTAAAGCCTCTGCTTTCGGCTCAGGTCAAGATCCCAGGGTCCGGGGATCGAGCCTCACATGGGGCTCTCTGCTCAGCAGGGAGCCTGCCTCCTCCTCCTCTCTCTCTCTGCCTGCCTCTCTGCCTACTTGTGATCTGTCTGTCAAATAAATAAAAATCTTAAAAAAAAAAAAACCCAAAATAGTAGTATTGTAATGAATGCTGCCTTGTGATTTCAAGCATCCATCTGAACATGTCAAAGTACATCAAAAGTTTTTTCGATCACCTGCCAATGGTCTGGACAAATACTCAAATATATGCACATACTTCTTGAACCATTCAAATGAATGGCAAGTGAATAATCTCCTCTAATACTGGTTACTAAATGTGTGATTGGAAGAAGTTACAACAACAAATAGTTACGGGGGAAACATGTATGCACAATGAAAAGATGGCCCCCCAAAGCTGTCCTATGAAGGCTAATTATGATTTTTGGTCTGTTTTAATTACAACTAATAATGAGGTCTACAAGGTAAGCTGTAAGAGGGTGAAACAAGGACCTAAGACTGAAGGTATTTGGTCAGGAAGCAGAGATCTCTAGCTGATTCCTTGCTGCTTGAAAGAACATTCACAAACTCCCCACTCTTGCAAGTGTTCATCATGTTCTCACATATGGTTTTCACGTAGCGCCTTAGGTTAGCAGTGTTTAGCGCCACAAGTTTGGGCAGAGTAGTAAAATAAGAAAGCTGTACTACTTATCTGGGGCTATCTGAAACATTAAATATGACATTAAATAATTTCTCCCTTTGGCTTTCCCCCCCTCCTTTTCTGCCTCTTCTAGTATGAATTCATTAATCATATATATATGTTAATACATTAACTTTTGTTGACTCATGGGCTAAGTAATACATTTTAACTAATGCTTTGGTAAAATTAAAATACAGACTTTTTTTTTTTTTTTTTTTTGGTGTGTCCAATGTCGTTCCTGAAGCATGCTGATATGAGAGACAGCAGTGGAGACACAAAAAGTCAGAGTCTGAGACTGGATTATTTTTCCCCATTAAAAGCCAGATCTGACACAAATTCCCTACATATCACCATTGCTGGGTAAAGCCTTTGTGGTGCCAATATTTAGTTAGCAGTGAGGAATACTTACTGGCAGTCCATACATTTTTCACTCTGCTTGTTGGAGAAGGTTATTGTTATTCACGTGATGGATAGAAACACAAAATGAGTTCTCTGAGAGACCATAGCCCTAGAGGTCCATAATTCTCCTCTGACAGGACCACATTAGTCATTTTAGTGACTCAATTTTTGAACCTGTTTCTGTCTCCCTGAAGGAACGAGAGAAATCCTATGTAAAATGTATCCAACCTGAAAAGAGGACTATCAGCGTTTTACCTCAAGTAAGATAAATTAGAGACATGGAAAGGAGCTCTGCTCTCATGACTGGGTGGTGTGGAGAAGCACATCTAAATATTCCCTGAGGACACAATGAGTGTCTTTCTGGGAGATGGATTTTAGAGCAGGGGTCATCAAACTCTGGCCCATAGGCCTGTTTTTTCATACAGCCCACATGCTAAGAATGGGTTTTACATTTTTAAAGGGTTGTAATAAAAACAAAGAAAAATATGCGACACAGACCATATGTGGCCTGTGGAGCCAAAAATATTTCCCATCTGGTCCTTCACAGAAGTGTGCTGACTCCTGTTTTAGAGCAACCTAATGAATAAATAGTGGGAGATGACTCAGCCTACAAAACCATGCATCTGAATGTTTTGTGGAGGGGCGATTACCTACAGGGTGTAGGAATTGGCTTGACTTGTTATGAAGATAACCCTCTACTACTTCCTGTACACCAAAGACATCACTTTCGGTGAAGTAGCAAAGCCCACATCTTTGACAAGTTCTCACTGATTCTAAGACTGCATATGGTATTGGAATGGACTTTTGACTTATACATGATCTTGAGTCAATAAAAGGATTTAATATTTGAGGGGGTCCCAAAGAATCCAAGGGTAGAGACACAGTGAGGGTGTAGAAGGTCTTAGAATAGGAAACAAGAAGACCATTTGGGATTATGGTGGTTTTAAAAACATGCCCACAGACTGTTAGATCTTCCTCTTTTCCAGAGGTGGAGCTTAATGGAAAGCTCTCCTTGACTGTGTGATGGGTTTAGGTACTTGCCTAATTAACAGAATATGGCAGCAGCAGTGGTCTGTCACTTTTGAGATTAGGTTATAAAAGGACTGTCACTTCCACTGTGAATGTGCTCTTACTCTCCTGGGTCACTTGCTCTGGAGGAAGCCAGCTGCCATGTCATGAGGATATAGATCAGCTTATGGAAAGGTTGACACAGTAAGGAACTGAGGCCTCTGGGTCTCAGTCAGCAAGAAAGTGCCTAAAGCCAGCCTGCCCCAAGAGAGGATGTGTGCTGAGGGTGTGGTGAGTATATGGGGACACTGAGCTGAGTAGGTGCCACAGATATGTTACATAGATTTATCCCACCTTCAGTCAGCTGTGGGGATGAAGGACCCACCAGGGGTTGAGTCAGTTTTAATGTATTTTTGTCCTTTCCCTTTTGCAGTCAACTTTTGTCTTCACAGATTGTACCTCTTCATGACCCAGCCTGGTCCCTCGAATCCTTCCTCTCTAGTGGAAACTGATTTTTAGTTTCTAAGTCCAGAACAATGGGTTTCCTTCCAAGAAATCCCAAGAATGCCTACAGCAAATCTCCTTCTAGCAATTGAAGCTGTTCGTCCCCGGCACACTCCCTTGTCCCTTTCTCCTCTCCTCCCCTCCATACTTACCTCCTTGTTCTCCTACTGCCCAGTTCCTCTTCTAGCCAGTACCTATTTTCCCTGTCCTGTGCACTTTGGGACAACACTGATAGCATCCCAGCCTGCCTTCCTCCCATCCCCACACTGCTACACCTTTAGTTCAAGGAACCACGGGTGTGAAGCACCACTCCTCCTGATCTGATTGAGCCCTCTCATGTGTACAAAGGGGAGAACTAAAACTTATGAAAGAAAATTTCAGGAACCATCCCAGTTGACACTTGGCATCAAAATGTGTAACAGTTGGTTTGAACAACATTTATTTTCCATTTATTGAACACTTAATATGACTTAATGTGATACCGTGATATAATGACAAGTACATATTTGGTCTTTGTCTCTAGTTCTTGGCACAGAGCTCCTAAAACCCCTATGATTTCCTGAGTGATAAAGGTGATAGGAGCATCTTCTATAATTCGTAATAAGCCCCTTTCAACCTTACTTGATGTTTGCTAATAGGGCGACTCTTGGTGGGTTCCCAGATAACTTTTAGGGTGGGGCTAGATGCCAGAGGACTCAACCATGTGACTAGAGTGTTGAAATTTCAGCCCCACCCATAACCTCTGGGGAGGAGAGGGTGACTAGAGATTGAGTCAGTCACTGATGGCCAACGATTGAATCAACCATGCCTATGTTACAGAACCTCTGTGAAAACTCCAGACAATGAGGTTTGGACAGCTTTCAGGCTGGTGAACACATCCACAAGCTAGGAGGTGGTGCACCCCAACTCCACAGAAGCTCCTGTGCTCAGGACCCTTTTGGACCTCACTCTATGTATCTCTACATCTGGCTGTTTATTTGTGTCCTTTGTAAGATCTTTTATCATAAACCAGTAATAGAAAGCCAGCTGTTCTCCCTGAGTTCTGTGAGCTGTTCCAGGAAATCATCAAACCCTAGGAGGGGGTTGTGGGGACCTGTTACTCTATAGCAAGGCAGTCAGTGGCCCAGTTTGGGTGGCCTAGACTTGCAATTGATGTCTGAAGTGGGGCAGTCTTGTGGGACTGAGCCCTTAACTGGGGGGTGGGGTGGGGTGTCTGACGCTAACTCCAGGTAGTTGATGTCAGAATTGAAGTCAGTTGAAGGATACTTAGTTGGTGAAGCTGGGGAACTGGAGAATTGATGGGTGCCAGGAATAAACCCACACAATTGGTGTCAGAAGGGTTTTGAGTGGAAAGAGATCATAGTGGAAGTCACATTTGAGCATTGTGCTAAATACTGTACGGTTTGATGTCACTTAATTTCACCCGAACTGGTATGAGGTGAATGCCATCCTTGCCTCCTTTTTTCGATAAGGCAACTGAGGTTTCTGATTAAGTAATGCAGCCAAATTCCCACTGACCAAGTGAAAATTTAGACCTGGCCTAATGATGCTAAAATCATACCCATACTCTGAACCCCACCTCCTTTTCAGCATTCAGAAAACACCCTAACACATCCCCTGCTGTTTAGTTCCGGTCTGGAATGACCTTCACCTCCCAAAGGTCTTTGTTAATCAAGGTAACAGCAACTGCTTTGGGGTAGATTCAGCGGTTGTCAAATAACCACAGGTCTGATATTCTGGGGGGTTATTTTCTGCCCAGGAAAAGGAAGATTTCAAAACCAAAATCACACACAAGGCAGGCAATCCCAGAAAAGAAAGGGATTAATAGGCTTCCTGTAACTGGAACTACCACATTCTGCTTTGGGGAGCCATGTTTTATTACTATATTCACTGCTCTTTTATTCCCTAAAGAACTCTTTCAACAATGATTTATCTTAATTTAATTTTTTTTTTCCAGGAAAGCAAGTAGTACACTTCATCCCACTTCATTCAAGAGAAATGATTTACAGTTGTGGTAAATCCCCTTTTTTCATTTGCTTAATTTGTTTGTTCCTTCTTTGGGTTACCCAGAAATGTTTACTAAGTGCCTAGTGTTAAACAACAACAACAATAACAATAACAAAACGTCATTTCTCTAAAATACTATAAACCCTTTCATTTTTAGAAGTAAACATATATGAGATTTCATGGCTGCATATGTGCTCGTTATATTTTTTTTTATAACGCACTGTCTGCTTTGACCAGAGTTAAAGTTTTATCGTAGAAATCTGTTACCTCAAAGGTGAAAAAGTTGCCAACAGCCAGTAACAATTGACAGTTTTTCAACATAAAGAGCAAAGAGTGTTCTATAAACTTAAAAAGAAAGACACAGGGACGCCTGGGTGGCTCAGTTGGTTGGACGACTGCCTTCGGCTCAGGTCATGATCCCGGGGTCCCGGGATCGAGTCCCACATCGGGCTCCCAGCTCCATGGGGAGTCTGCTTCTCCCTCTGACCTTCTCCTTGCTCATGCTGTCTCTCACTGTCTCTCTCTCAAATAAATAAATAAAATCTAAAAAAAAAAAAAAAAAAAAAGAAAGACACAAACAAGTACATTCCAAACTTATATATATTATAAATTTTCAGGAAACTGACTTTTTATTTTTTTTCTTGGCTGAAACTTCACGGTTAGCTCATAAGGGCTTAATGATTCTTTTGGTGGGCACCTTCAGTAGAAGGGATACTGACAGAGAGACGGTAGAAATCTCTACACAGAGGGAAGTAAAGGTTACAAATTTCTCCAGGGAAAGACTACATGTGACAGAGGAAAAAAAATAAATAAATTTACCATGCTTTTTCTGGAAAGCTAGCAAAACTGCCCGGGATATGATTTTGCTAGTCAGTTTCCCATTCTAGACCCAGGCTATTTAAAAAGCCAATTTTGTTTTCTAGTTTTTCCTGTGGAGAAGAGAATGGAGTATCTACCACCTTGAATAATTAATAATAACAGTGATAGCAGCTACCATTTTTGAGTGCTCACTGTCTAGTCACCTGTCAGACTTTAGGCTTGTTCTTTCATGTGTTTTACTTCTAGTCCTTGCTCAAGTCCCAGGAAGTGAGGATTCTTACTCCTATCTTGCAGAGGCAAAAACTGAGGCTTAGAAGGACTTACTGAAGTCCAAAGGCCAGTACGTGGGAGAGTGGAAGTTCAAATCTGGATCTGGCTGCCAAGGGAGCCTGTGCCCCGTCTGCCATGCCACGTGG
This sequence comes from Lutra lutra, assembly GCF_902655055.1. Lineage (NCBI taxonomy): Eukaryota > Metazoa > Chordata > Mammalia > Carnivora > Mustelidae > Lutra > Lutra lutra. The sequence goes on from NC_062286.1 coordinate 102,737,343, forward strand.
CATGGTGCCTCCCTGGCTGACTTGAGGCCTGGAAAATGTTCCCTGCTTACTGTATGAAAATGCTCACTGTCATGTCATTAAGTTTGATGCAGAATTATATTTTAATTATAATTTAATTAAATTTGGAGGCATAGATGCAATGTGAAATCATCACTCTCTTTTGTTTCAGGACTTCTTTTGCTTTTCATTGCTTGTCCCAGTAAATATCCTGTTTACCCACCAATAGTCTCCTCTAAGGGCCTCTGCAGGTGATTGAGGGATATGGTGTTTTAATCATGCTTCACAGAGAATGAACTCCTGTGGTTGGTGGACAGCCGGCTTCAAACCTGTTCCGGTCCAACTCAGTCCTTAGAAATCTAACCCTGTAGTTACCAATGAATGAGTTGAAAAGCAAAACCTCACGGGGCACCTGCATGGCTCAGTTGGTTAAGCATCTGCCTTTGGCTCAGGTCATAATCCTAGAGTCTTGAGATCTAGCCCTGAATCAGGCTCCCTGCTCAGTGGGGAGCCTGCTTCTCCCTCTGCCTCTGCCCCTCCCTCCTGTGTTCCCTAGTTCACTCTGTTCTCTCTCTCTCTCAAAAAAACAAAAACAACAAACAAACAACAACAACAAAAACTTTAAAGAAAAGTAAAACCTTGGGATTCAGCCTCCTAAGATTGATGTCCAAATTTCAAAATCAGGTCTTACACCCACAAACTGGCTCTTGCATTATTTCCAAGTTCTATTTTCTAAACTGTATCCTGAAGAAACATCGACCTTCAGAAACAGCCCTGAAGGATGCCAGCAATCAAAACTCAGAGCTGGCAAAGTGGCCAGAAACCCACACCGGTGGTGACACCCAACCTTCCCTAATGTAATGAGGGGTAGGTAAGGAAATTGGCAACAGTTGAGCACCAAGAAGGAAGCAAAGCCCTGTGGATGCTAATATATAAATAGCAGGCTTCTAAAGACAAGGTTAACACACCAGCCAAAGGATTTCTGAGTGTAAACAGAAGCTCACATTTTGTCTTTGTCTGGGGCTGCCATTGAATGAAGCCACTTGTCAATGGTACTTTGGGCATTTCTTTGACCAACAGTCCAACGATTTGGAAATGAGGAAACGGCATTTTAAAAAGTGAAAACGCAAACTTAGTAACACTGAATTCCATATTGCCTCCCAATGCACTCTCTTTCAGACTAATGGTACTGCTGATTTTCTCTAAGTTCTCTGTGGGATCTCTTTTTCCCAGGTCACACCCCAGCCACCACAGACTGTCCAACATGTCTTGCCTTGCCTTGCCTTGCCTTCCCTTCCCTTTTCCCCTTTCTTTTTTCCCTCCCCTCCCCTCCCCTCCCTTCTCGTCTCCTCTCCTTTCCTTCTTTTTTGCCTTTATTTCTCCTTCTGATGTTTTATCTCTCCTCCCACTGCATTGATTTTCATTTTGAGTACCCTTGTTCCAGTCACTTTCATTAGACCTACTTCTTTCCCAATCTTGGCATTGATCTCTGGTTGGGTACCCCCTAGCTATAGCTTCTCTCTACACCTCCCAGGTTCAAGATGGGATTTTAAGGCAATGTCAACACTTCCCTGCAAATTCACTCTGATGCCCACAGACTGGCTTGTGGAGCCGCACATGTAATGGTCACCATTTCAGGGTCTCAGACATGCAGAGTTCTGTTGTGATCATCATCAGAAAGTGCCTACTGAGTGTATCAACACATATATGAAGATACTTTCTGGGGAACTTCATAGGCAATTCTTTTTTTTTTTTAAAGATTTTATTTATTTATTTGACAGAGAGAGATCACAAGTAGGCAGAGAGGCAGGCAGAGAGAGAAGAGGAAGCAGGCTCCCCGCTGAGCAGAGAGCCCAATGCGGGGCTCGATCCCAGGACCCTGGGATCATGACCTGAGCCGAAGGCAGAGGCCTTAACCCACTGAACCACCCAGGCGCCCTTCATAGGCAATTCTGAAATTGCCTTTTAGTCTAGTTTCCATTTCCTTTATATCCCCTGCCCTCTGGATTTAGTGTTTTTATACCCTCATCTACCACCCAAACTATCTCTTAGGGGAGAAGAATTCCAGATTTAAAACAAAACAAAACATATATAAATAGATAGATAGATAGGTTTCTATCTATCTATCTATAGATACATATATATATGTCCTTTGACTCAGCTACAGTATAATCCCCAATTTCTATTACTCCTCTGATGGCACACATTCAAAATGCAAATTTTCATACACAAAGGAAGAATAACTCTTGAAATAACGCATGGTGCCATCGAGGACTGGAAGCTCCCCCTTGATTTAGTAGAGCTGCCCAGACAGCAAAGTGCTCCTGCTTAGCAAAAGCAACAGAATTGAGAGTCAGCAAATTCTGTAGGAGAGTAATTTTAAACAGGAAATAGAAATGGTAAGTATATGGTGGCATAACTTCAACCTTCATAGAACCATTGAGATCATAGAGATTAAAGCCTTCATTTGACAGAAATCAGATTTGTTAAAGTCAATCAGCCCAGGCAGGAATCCACAGTTTTCATTCCCCCAACTGTACCCACTCTTGATTCCCTCATTCTTGAATCCTAAGCCCCATGATTATATAAAATAGATATTAAGACTTCCATATTCACATCTTCCTATCTGTGCCTGCTTTCCATTAGTAGTTTCCAGTATTTTCTTCAGGATCTTATTCCACAAAGTTTTGAAAATGAAACTTTATGTATGTATAATGGATATTGGAGCAGATTATTCCATTCCATATGTATATACATATATATATATTTATAATGTGACATTGACTATATATATATATTTATAATGTGACATTGACTATATATATATATAAATAAAATTATAATGTGACATTGACAATCTCCATTGGAAGACTCCATCAGGCTCCCTTGAGCCTGGAGGAGTCATTAACTCTCTCATCTGATGTGAATGTGATGAGAATGTGGTCAGAATGACATTGTATAGCTTTGAGACAAGGCCATAGAAGGTAATGTGAATTCCATTGGCTCTTGCTTAGAGATATGACCCTTGGGAACTCTGAGTCAAGGTCTAAGAAAGCCCTGTAACTGGTAGATCACATGGAGGGACTTTACCAAGCTAGAAAGGTGCCCAGGGAACCCCACTTATTCCAACTTTCTGTTGTTTAAATCTCCCAAGCCCAGGGGTTAGACAAGCGAGTGAGCATCTCCCATTTTCTGCTAGATGGTGCTGAATGGAGTTAGAAACAAGCTATCTCCACTGAGCAGATCTGTGGACAGAATAAATGTCATTATGTTATGCCAGTAAATTTTAGGCTATTTTGTTATACAGCCATAGCACCTGGAACACTTTTCCTTCTTGCCAGTTGAGAGGACTCACTGATTTGGTGTTTGTAAAACTCAGGAGGAGAAACTTCAAGCAGGCAAGCACTGAAGATTCTATGGGTTAATCTCCAAACGCCAATCTCATGCAAAGCCAATGAAAATGCAACAGCAAGGGGAAAAATGAGACAAAGACAACCAAACAACACCCCCCCACCCCCCACCCCCACAAGAAAGCATTTCAAAGAGTAAGCATTGTTGCTAAGTAATGAGAAAGAGAAGAGCAAGACTTCCAAAGGGAAGAGAAAAAAAGCAAAGATAGAATGTGTGATTGAAGGGGCCTTGTGTCTTGGATGATCAGGCCCATGAGGTAATAAGGATTCCAACTGGAAAAGACCCACCCTGGTGCCAACAGGAAGCAGGGGCACATTCAAAAGGGTGTGAGGGAGTTCATGAAGGGATATTTTAAAAGATGTGCACAGAATCAAGGCAAGGAATAAAGGACAGTGAGGCTCTACAGGGCCAACGACGGAGGGGAGTCATTCCCATCTCCAGGCCTGAGAGGAGGGAGGGAGTGGTTGGTTAACTAAAAGTGGAGAGGGCTCCTACGGGTGCTGTGGCCTTGGGTGGAAGAACAGAGCTATTTCTGTCTGGCAGCGAAGGTCCAAGAGAATAAACACTTTATGCATTTATATTTCTGCCACTCTCAAATCTGCTGTAAGCACCGTCCCTAGTACAATCTATGCTTTCCCAATGTGGGACAAGCATTTGTTTCTGGCAGGGAAAAACAAATCCTCCAAAAGGCCACAGCATGTAAACAGATATACAGCATATTTGTGGCATTAAAACTTCAGGGGAGACTTAGGACAGAATGCCCTAAGATCGCTCCTATAGGGAGCATGATAATGAAAAACAGAATTAGAAGCATTGACTAACCAAGCCAAAGCTCAAGGGCAGGAGGTCTGGTCAAAGTAGCTCCTTGGCAAGTAGACACACAGGCCTTATTAACATTCTTTCTGACTGCCATGCTTTATATCTCTGCATCTACGCACAGGGACAGAGGGTGGTTAGGATGGGTGATATGGGGAGACCACCTATTTAGCAGAACAATAGATGGAGATAATTAGCAAAATGCCCACAATTGTAGCAAATCTTGCCATCACTGTAGAAATTACCTTTGTTTTGGGTGTATTTTAATAATCACAAAAAGAAAGGAGATGATGGTAGGACATACCTACATCATTGCTCATTTGTTAATTTGGTATTATACAAGGAACAATCAAATTTGACAATAGGGCTGAGTTAGGACTTCCAGAAATCTTAAAGACCAAACAGATCTTGGTGTTGTCCCCCATCCTCATATTAAGATAAAATTAGGGCGCCTGGGTGGCTTAGTTGGTTGAGTGACTGCCTTCGGCTCAGGTCATGATACTGGACTTCCAGGATCGAGTCCCGCATTGGGCTCCCAGCTCCTTGGGAAGTCTGCTTCTCCCTCTGACCTTCTCCTCTCTCATGCTCTCTCTCACTCATTCTCTCTCAAATAAATAAAATCTTTAAAATAAAATAAAATTAAATTAAAAATACACACACACACACACACATACACACACACACACACATACTCTATTTTAACCTGGTCCAATCTCTATATATGCTTTAAAAGAAAACTTCTCTTTAAATGATCTGATTACAATATTCTGGATGATTAATCAAAGCTGAGATTTTCTTACTTATTTTTGGCGCCCCTGCTTTGCTGATATGCAAAGCATTGTTTAGTCTCAATATAGGGTAGTACAATAGCTTTGACCAGAAATAGTGGTAACATGTATCCTCTGATCATACAGAAGATCATTATTAAATGCATTATCTCCATGACTTGGTAGACAGAAAATGTCTTGGTAGGTCTAAGTTTTGGGATCTAGCTTTTAAAATGTATAGAGCATCACTGTGTGTTTCATATTAAGTTCACCTAAGGAGCCCCATGCCACTCTGATGGTGACAAAGTCCAGCATGGCTCCTGGAGATCAGTAAATAAAGTCCAGACTCTTCTGCTTGGTTTTCAAAATTCTTCCTATTCTGGCCCCAATCCACATCCACCCTAAACTCAATGTCTCTGTCATTTGGGCCATTTGCTTCTTTCCTGTCTATCTAGACCTTCTGTTTCATACCTTCCTCTGGCCATCTTCATGCTCCCTTTCTCCTGAAGATTCCCTGTTCTGGGGAGAACCCCTGGGGACCTTGGGAAAAAAAGTTAAAGGCCCAGTGCCCATCCTTCTTCAGTGAGACTGGGCCTCAGTGTTCTTTAACTCTCCAGCTGACTCTAAAATCAAAACTAGAAGAAGTTTGTGTTCTCAAATGCAAAGTTTAAGAAGTGCTGGCAATTAGGTCTGGTATCATATTATCTTATTTCTAAGCCTGATTTCCCAGAGTTCCTGGCCATGTTATATTCTACAATTTTTTCACTTCTCTGTGCCTTAGTTTCCTCATCTGTAAAAGGGGATATCATAGCACATGCTTGATAGTATTCTTCTAAAGATGAAATGAGTTAAATGTGAAGTGCTTAGAAAAATGTCTGGCACATAAAAAGTGTACAATAAATGTTAGGTAAATGGCCCCTTCGATGTCTGGAAATGCTAATGTCACTGTCTCAGTGCCTAATCAATACAGGTGGGTCAATTATTTTTGACATCAATTATTTTGACACAGACATCTGTCTGACACAGACAGAATCTGTGATCTGAGACCAAATTCTCAGGAAACGGGATGCTTAAACCTGGGATTCCCAACCTTGACTACACCTGAGGTTGACACAAGGTGTTTAAAAATATACTTTTTTTTTTTTTTTTTTTTTTTGCCTGAAAAAAAAAAATCTGTTGTCTGGGTTCCTCTACTGGAGGTTGGACTTCATTGGTCTGGGGGTGGGACACAAGCATAGGATTTTTAAAAGTTCCCCCAGAAAATTCTATGGAAGAAGAAAATGGTTCTTTTCAGTGTACTTGCAAATTGGCTCGAAGTTTGAGAATGTCTAAAATAAAAACCAAGTATAAAAAAAAATGGTGTTACAAAGATGCAGTGCATCGAGTTAAAATGCAACTTTGTGATTTGGTGGAAGGCTGGGACTGAGGGCAAGAATCCACATTTTTAGCATTCACCGTAAGTGGCAGCTTTGACTGAAGGAGTAAGTTCCCCTGAGAGTAGCAGTTTGCAACCATTCACCACTCAGCAAAAACGCCTCATTGTCTCCCCATATTCTAAAACCTACCTCCCCTTCGGTCCACCCCTTTCTTCCCAAACTCCTTATCTACTTCCTTTCTGCCAGCAGCAAAGATTATTAGAGACCAGTGAGGAATTCTCAGGATAGAGAATTGAGAAATGATTCAAGTGATCTGCTGGCATTTTTGTCCAAGGAGAATAGAATAGCCTGGTTTTCTGTGTATCATGCGTCAAGCAGGACAATCCCTGGAGATGGAGTCATTTCAGAAGTAGCCTCTGATGGCTCCAGAGTGGCAAGAGAGAGGAATGCTCGAGCAAGGTATTAGGAGCATGCGCTACCCACCCAGATAATTCCAGCGTAGGTGGACTGCTTTAAGGCTCTCTCCGGTATCGTAGGAAAGCACAACTTTGTTACAGTAGCAAATTGAAATTTTGAAATATAATGGCAAAACCCTATGTGAAAACTCAACAATGTACAAATAGCAATAGTTCTCCTTAAAGATGAAACCAAACCAAACCTTACTTTGCTGAAAAATTAGTATCTAATATTATAAGCCATCAAAGGTCCTCTCGGCATGGGGACAATGCTGGAAAAAAAAATCACTCTAATGTTTTACCTCTATAAACCCAGGGACTGAATTTTTGACCAAACAAACAAATGCATTCTTTATCCTCAGTTTTGGAAATCAAAACAGGCAAACAGCAAAGCACATGTAATCTGAATTACTCACCCACACTTAAAAGACTTAAAGAAAGAAACTTAAAAAAATATTATTGAAAGAAACACTGTTGATGGCCTGAGAAACAGGTCTTTCCCTTTGCTGTTCAGTAGCTCACTTAGGATTACTTTTCATGTGAGTCCTCTAGACAATTCTAGAGGACTTTTAAAAAAAGTTTCCCCATCTGTGAAATGAGATGTTCTGAGAGGCCTATTTCATTATTAAAACCCATGACTCAAAACTTTTAAATTAAGGATGAAAATATTTACTAGGCATGAAAGAGTGATCTCATAAAGAATCGATTTTCATGAATTTGATGGTTAGGTAGAATTACAGAATTTGATAGTTGGAGGGGGCCTCAGGGATATTAGGTGGAGGGTTTGATCCTATGCCTAGAATTCAGGTCTAGTGGTTCCTAGTTCAGGGCTCTTTCCCAGAGCCTACAACCGTATTTCCCCTTTCCTTGCTTCCTTGCCTCCCATCCTCCTTTCTTTTCTTCTTTAATTTCTTTCTTGCCCTCATCATACATGACAACAGTTCCACCATCATCCATTAACTGGAAAATTACTGATTGAAAGTAAACAAAATAACAGCAATAACAAACATGTCTTGTTGGCAGAGAACATATAGGAATCTTCAGTACCTGAAGCACCTAAAATAATCTTTTCTGTGAGTTGTGTTCTTTGTTAACACACTTGTGTTGACTCTCTTTTAGTTGTTATTGATGAGAATTTTCTTCATGCCTGAATATTTTCCTTTTGCTTGATTGGAAAGTTTGCCTCAGGATGGGGAAATATGACCTTCCTAGGGTGCCGGGAGCAAGAACTACCTGGACAGACGTGATGGAGGGTAGGAATAAGGATTCTTTTTCTTGTAAAGTTTGAATTAAGTGGAAGCAGGGTTCAACTTCTATTCTAGGTTTGGTAGTTGTGGAGAACATAAAGACTCATCCTTGATTCCTCTCTCTCTCTGTCAGATGCCATATCTCATGTCAGTGAACTGATTGGCTTTACCTTAATGTAATGTCCAGAATCTGACAAATTCTCCCTCAACTCCCCAACTGCCATTTGGGAAAAGCCACCAGTATCTCTTGCCCCAACAGACTATCTCCCTGTTTCTAACCTTAGCCACTGCCCCCTCCCCCCATTCTCAACACAACCAGAATATTGTTTTAAAATGTAAGTAAGATTATGTCTTTCCTCTGTTTAATATGTTCCATTCTCACTTCACTCAGAGACAAAGCCTAAATTCTTCTAGTGGCCCCCATGCCCTTGGCACTGATTGTCAAAGTGGAGTCTTCAGCCCAGGACACCAGCATCACCTGTGGAATTATTAAGACTGCAAATTCTTGGGTACCCCGGATTGCCTGAATCAGAGACTGGGTTTAATATGGTTTGACTTGCCCTGAGGTGACGCACACTTAAGTATGAGACCCATGTCTCTAAGGGATCAACCCTCAATGACCCTTAATGACCTCTCCAGTGACTCACATTGACCTTCTTTTCTCAGAGTAGTAGGTCAGACCTCTCTCTCATGAGAGCGTTGGTGCTTGCTATTTCCTCTACTGGAATGCTCTTTGCCCATTTAACTTCTCAGCTTACTCTTTTATATTCTTCACGCTTCTTCTCAAATATCAACCTGAGAATCTCTAAGGTCCAGCATATTTGTAACCTTAACCCATCTCTCTCCTAAGACTCTTCCCTACCACCAACTTATACAGACAGGGGCATTCCCTAACTCCTCTTCCATGGTTTTTCTGGATGGTACTTGTCTTGGAGGTTCTCATGCAGTTGCTGTCAAGATGTCAACCATAATCTGCAGTCCTCTGAGGGCTTGCCTGGGGCAGGGGAATCTGATTCCTGCCTCACTCAAATGACTTGCAGATTGTTGCTTGCTTTTGGCAGGATGCCTTAGGTTCTTGCCATGTAGACCTTCTCATAGTGGTGGAATGTCCTCAGGACATAGCTCCCTTACTCTAGAGTGAGTGATCCAAGAGACAACCAGGCAGAAGCCATATTCTTTTATGACCTAGACTCTGATGACCTAGAACGTCATACACTATCACAAGACAGTCTGATCCAGAACCATTGAGGTAAGCCATTCCCATTTCCTGACCCAACTGTTGTTTTAAGATGCAAAGTTTGAGATAAAATTTCAGGCAGCAACAGATAAATAATATTGCATATGACACCATTTGGCTTACTATGTATTATATTTTACTTAATATTTTTAAATCCATCAACTGCTACCCCCACATACCCTAGAATATACGCCCCCTAAAAAGAAGGGTGTGTGTGTGTGTCTATGTGTGTGTGTCTATGTGTGTGTGCATTTTCAATACCTAGAATAGTGCCTGTATTGTCAAGTAGTGGGTATTTAACAAAGATGTGGAATTAATGCATAGAAAAGGTATATGTGGGTGGTGGGGATCTATGCTGATGTGGTTGGATGCTGTGGGGTGTCTCTGCGACACCACTACTTTGTACAACTCCAGGGGATACCATTCCCACTGTACTCCATGTGAATGGAGACTTCTGAGAGTAGAGCTCCATGTAAAATTCACTTTGGCCTTGAAGATCTCCTTAATGGGCTTTGGGGCTCCATTGGCCACAGTTTGAGAAACACTTATCTGGGAGAACAAGACCACTGGTAGTTGGCACAATAACAAACCTCAGAAGAGAGATCTTTGTTCCTAGCATCTTACAGAAATAGCAGGGAGTCACCAAACTTCAAGAGCCCATGGGGGCTGGACAGTGACTGTCTCATTGGTAGGTCTAAACTGACAGACCATAATCAGAGACCAAGTCCTCCTTTTTGCCCCTTGTCTAACCTGGTACCCACCACAAACTATTAGAGGCAGGAAGCAGAGGCTGAGGAATAACTGAGGAAGGAGGTTGTGTAAATATTGAAGGTAGACCAGTTTCTGAGGAAGTTTGACTTGAAGATAGAAAGAATCAAGGGGCGGCTGGCTGGATCAGTCAGTAGAACATGTGACTCTTAATCTCAGGGTCATGAGTTTGAGCCCCACGTTGGGTATAGAGATTACTTAAAAATAAAATCTTAAAAAAATAATAAAGAATTGAGATCAGGAAGGAGAAAGTAGGTTGGGTGAAAGTCCATTTGGGACAGAAATTAATGTGATTGGTCAGGGGAGTGGAGGGCTGGTGAATCTAAGGGAGAGAGAAGAGCAAAAACACCTAGCAAGAGAGGAGATTCAGCCAATGCCTTTTAAGTCTTTTCTCTATTTGCAACATTCTTTTGTTCATATTGAAAGGAATTTCAAGCCTTAATAAGCAAGGTGGGTGAGTTTTTGATGGGAGGAAGCTCTTCCTGTTTTGATTCCATATGCTTGGGCTGACCAGCTGTTCTGTCCTGAGATTGTGGTAGGCAGTTTCCACACATAATCTTGTTTAAATCTCCCACATTCCCACAGGGGAGGTCTTTCCTTCATTTAATAAGGAAGAAACTGACTTTTAGGTTAGAAAAACTGCCAACATAGGAAGCAGAACTTGTACAGTCAAGAGCTCCGTCTACACTCATGTCGAACTGTGGTTTCTCCTCCAGTAAGAACATCCATGTATGTTATCACCCAAGACAGGACACCCCAGAGCGTGAAAGCGAATATTGCCAATAATATGCCAGTGACCACAGGCATAGACAGGGATCATTCTATGTCACACAGCACCTATGCTTAGTCTGCCCATGTAAGTTCTTCCTTCTCACTATGGAAAATGCCTCAATGTATTCTGAGCCTGTTTAAAATCCTAATGCTAACTGAAACAGGACTCCGTGTTTAGAACCACAGCTCTGTTTAATGGGTGACTGTAGAGAGCGTGACTGTTGGGCTCTTCTACTAATTTGCAGTAGGGTGATAGCTCAGAATGGCCCTGAATCATGCAGAACATGAAGAGAATAATTAAAGCAAGATGACAACATGGACTTTTATTGTATTCTGATTTTCACTGTGGAAATTTTACCTTTTGCTTAAATTCTTGGTATTTTAAGGTCTAGAGGATAAAAAAAAGCTTTTCTTCATGAGAAAGCTGCTTTTCCTCATTCCTGCTTCTTCTTCTTTTTTTTTAAAGCTGGTCAATCACTAAGCTCATTTGAGTGATGGCTAAGTAAAAATTATGACTGCCTGATTTTACCCTTCACTGCACTTGTCAAAAAATTAAATTAAAGATCATGCTTATGAATATAATGCATGAACTCCTGCATGGCATTCTGAAAGATAGAATGTCCCTTCTGTCCAGCCACTCACAAAACAGCATGTCACATGATACATTAATATGCAGGAAAAATAATAGGGCAGGGAGAAAATTCTGCCACTTAGGAAATATGATGTGCATTCCACCAATGGTTCATGTGTTCAGAAAAATTTATTTTAGTCGAGACAATAATAATAATACCTCTAATAGCAATATTAGATCCTTCAAACTTGTAAAGTGCTTTCTAGTTTCCAAAATGTTTCCACATGTAATCTCATCTGACAAAAGAAATCAATATTTTAGAGTGCAGTATAGGGCTGCTTGATTTAGCATCACAAGTGTTCAGGTTCCTGAAGAATGTGTATCCCATGTAGGCTCCTTGAATATTCTATGTAGAGGCAATTGTAGAGCGAGAGCCAAAGTGCTAGTGCTTTCTGTAAAAAATATGGTGGAAAAATAGCATTCATTACCAAAAGCCACTGAAGGCTTTGGAGATGAATGTATGGAGAAAATTACCGTTCTAAATTTGCTACTGAATTTTAGAAGCATAACATCTCTAGTTTTTAAATGAAAGTATGTTTTTGTTTTATCAATACAAAATAATTCTTGCGTATATATGTACATTTTCCAATTATGCACAAATTTAGAAAGTTGAGTATTGAACTCTTCCCAATCTGCCCCCATCTCTTCTCCACTCCTTTAAGGTAACTCCTGAGATCAATTTGACATGTATCTTCCCAGACTATTATATATGTAGACATACATGTATACACATTTATATTTCTATTTTTATATGTATATTTGTAGGTATTTACTGTCTACCAATCACTTATCCAATCTACCTATCACATATCTAATTCTTGAAAAATGGGTGAGCTGGTGCTTTTGTAAGGAAACTCCTAAGAAGCCAGAAATGATGGCGATTAAATCAAGATTTGTAAGCAAGCACTGAAATAATTGTTTGCTTTGAGGCATTTGCCAACATCCGGATGGTCTAGACTCTAGAATAGTGGTTCTCAAACTCAAGTATGCATGTGTTAATACCCCAAGGGCTTTTAAAAACACAGATTTGTGGGTCTTACCTCAGTATCTCTGATTCAGTAGCTCTGAGGTGAGGCCCTAGAATTTGTAATTTTCACAGGTTCCCAAGTGATGTTGGTGATGCAGATGGGAATACTCTTTGATGACCACTAGCTAAAGCTTGGGTTTGAATGAGCCACACATATGAGCCATAGGACCTGTGCTTTGGTTCTGAGTATAGTGGGAAATTTTCCCCTCTCAGTTTTAGCACTGGTTGGAGAGGAAGAAAGGAAGAAAAAAAGTCTCTGTTGAGATTTCCTAATCTTATAATACATGTGTACTAACATGGGCTTAAACAAGTAGCAAACAAAACAAAAAACTCTATGCCAAATATGTAGTTAGTTTCCCTGAATCAGCAGTATCTTCAGGCATCTCAGAAACAAAACATAAATAAATAAACTCTTAATCCAACTTCAGAAAATCCCCACAAAGAAAAATCTAAAGAACATGGCCATAAAAAAAGGCAAAACATACAAAGAAATAACCATAACTATGAATCTGCAAAAACAACAAACTGTAGAATTTGACTTACACAGATGGACTAGAGATATTGAAATCTCAGATACAGATTATTTTTTAAATATTTTATGTGGTTATTAAATAAAGAATGACCAGCTATATTTGAAACAGAACCAAATAAAACTTATAAAAATGAAAAGGATAACAATGGAAATTAGATTAAATAAAGTTAAATAAGATTAATGAATAGAGTGATAAGCTTGAAAAAAGTAACCAGAAAGCATCAAAGAGAGCTAGATAGGGACACAGGAAAACAATAAGAACAGCAACAACAACAACAATGTAGGTTAGGAGTAATGAAGGAGAGAAAAAGAATGAGTAGGACATAGTGGAGGTATAATATTTGGTGAGGCAATAGGAGAAAAATTTTCAGAACTTTACTAAAAAAATGTTTATTCCCATATCCAAGAAGCGAGCAAATATTAAAAGGATAAAGAGAAACCCACACAGAGGGACATTATACTGAAACCGAGGGACATCATACTGAAACCGAGGGACAAATAAGATAAAGACCAGATTGTCAATGCAACTAGAAAGAAAAGAATCTAAAAAAGGAACCATGTTGAGATACCACCTTACACCAGTTAGAATAGCCAAAATTAACAAGATAGTAAACAACATGTATTGGAGAGGATGTGGAGAAAGGGGAACCCTCTTACACTGTTGGTGGGAATGCAAGTGGGTGCAGCCACTTTGGAAAACAGTGTGGAGATTCCACAAAAAATTAAAAAATAGAGCTACCCTATGACCCTGCAATTGCACAACTGGGTATTTACCCTAAAGATACAGATGTAGTGAAAAGAAGGGCCATCTGTACCCCAATGTTCATAGCAGCCATGGCCATAGTCTCTAAACTGTAGAAAGAATCAATGGACAAATGGATAAAGAAGATATGGTCGAGATATACAATTGAGTATTATGCCTCCATCAGAAAGGATGAATACCCAACTCTTGTATCAACATGGACAGGACTGGAAGAGATTATGCTGAGTGAAATAAATTAAGCAGAGACAGTCAATTATCACATGGTTTCACTTAAAGGATTAACACAGAGGACATTGGGAGATGGAGAGGAGAAGGGAGTTGGGGGAAATCGGAGGGGGTGACAAACCATGAGAGACTGTGGACTCTGAGAAACAAACTGAGGGTTTTGGAGGGAAGGGGGATGGGGGGTGGGTGAGCAGGGCATGTATTGCATGGAGCACTGGGTATGGTGCATAAACAATGAATTTTGGAACACAGAAAAGAAATAAAATAAAATTAAATGAAATAAAAAGAAGCTACTATAACAATGCTAATATTTTAAAATTACTTTCATTTATTTAATAATACATAATAAATATATAATTGCATTTTGAAATATAAAAAAAAGAGACAATTAGACTGAGATATTACTTCTTAACAACTACAGAACTGGTAAGGATGGGGAAAAAATCTTGAAATGCTGCAAGAAAATAACCACCAACCTCAAATTTTTACCCAGGAAAATTGCCTTAAAAAATAGTAAAATGATGTTTCCACGCAAACAAAGCCAGAGAGATTTTCATTAAAGGAACTTCTGAAAGGATTTCCCGGTGAAAGAAGGAGGAAAGAGTGTGAGAGGAACTTGTGTTCTTAATGGGGCTAAGTTTTCTATAATATTCTTTCAATTAATTTTTTTGAAAGAAAAAATTGGTCCAAATTCCTGAGAGTTGGAATTGCTAGAACTGCCATTTAATCCTATAACAATTGATCCTATAATTTGTCAGCTCATGGTTGGCTTATCATTTATACCAGATGCCAGCCAATCTGAAGTTACTAATCATTTCATTATTGGCATGGTGTTTCAGTGGGTCAATACTCTGATCCATGAAAGTTCAATCAAAACAATTAAAATGAAACTCTATATCCCAAAGTCCACCATACAAAAATGCTAATAAATACATTTAGAAATTGTCTGATTATTTCTTATGGTGTTCAGTACTTTAGTACAACATTTGCTAAAGTAATAAGGCTTCCAGTCAAGCCTGCAATGATAGCAAAATTGCCTCCTTCAAAAAAACTAGATCTAGTTTCCAGAAGAGGAAAAGGGAAAAGGGTTAGCAAAGTTATGTTGTCTGTAGAAAAAAAGAAGAGTTTCTGACATTAACAAGCTGCATGGACTTTGGGCAAGTTAAAAACCACTCGTAGTCTACTTTAAAACAGATCGGTAGAATGAAATGACTTGCCCAGACGTTCGCAAAATTCTTCTGGATCAAGATACAGTTATTACAGTTATATATGCCAGAAAATTTAGGTGAGTTTGTGTTCCAACTCTATTCTCTATGATCTTGTCTGAGAATGGATATTATAAGGTAAACTGAGGTAATCAGGAAGACCCATGAGGCTTGGAATCAGGGCTGGGAACCCAAAGGAGAGAAGAAGTAAGAGGAGGCCAAGTGACGGAGAATTAAGCTGAGTGATCTATAAATAAAAATACCAGAAACTTCTCTTACTGAAATAGATAGATAGATAGATAGATAGATAGATAGATAGATGGATGGATAGATAGATAGATACTTCTATCTATCTATCTATCTATCCATCTATCTATCTATCTATCATCTATCTATCTATCTAAGGGAAATGACCACATTGGAACAGGACTGATAATTCTAAAATGGGAAGCCCACCACAGAGAAGGATCATAATCTTCATTACCCTTTCACCCAGGGATGCAATATTCCCTTTGCATGTCTAGTGGGAAAGAATTGTAACTCTTTGCCAATCAAAGATTATAACACTTTGAATCATGAGAAGAAGTGAAATATATGTAACATGAATTAACATGAATTCAGGACCTACTTTATTTCATCAAAATAGAAACACTGATAAATAATGAGTGCCCATCATAGAAGCATCTACCTCCGCCATGTCCCCTTCTTACCATTTTCCCGCAATGGTTACTTTTTTGCCCCAAAAGCCATCTTAGGGACAAACACACAATTCCCGTGTTTCTATAGAATGGCTAATGTTAGATTTCATCATGATGCCACAGACAGAATGTCCCTGGTCACGAATCCACAGTGATGGCACTTTGGTGCCTCAGAGCACATTCTGAGACCACGTCTTTGGGTGAGGTGAAGCCTATTATCTACTCATCTTGGGATGACACAATGATGTTCCTAAGCAAAGGAAATTACTTGAGAGGCAAAAGAAGTTTCTGCTCATCTGAAGGAATAAGTGGGAAGAGCAGTTTATGGCTCACCATGTGACACTCAAAATGACCACAGGCCCAGGTTCCAGGAAACCACCTCTGATGTGGGTTGGACATTTGCTGGGAACCACTAGGTGAGATGGAGCCTCTCTAAGGAAAAGACAATTGTTGTTTTGCCCTTAACCCGTTTCCCAATCATGACCTCAAGAGATTGTCCAGGAAATGACCTCATTAGAGTAAGAGATGACAGTCCAAAACTCTTACCCTCTTGGGCTGTTACAGCTGTTGGCCTTCTCCAGGGTTCTAAGTGTTCACCATGAATGGTTTGAAGCTTTCAAGCATGTTAAGTGAATTAGAGCAGTGTGCACCCATTTGGGTGCTGATTATGATGGCGATTATAATAGCCATTACGAACGCCGGACCTGTGCCAGGCACTTTATACACATTATTTCTATCATTTACTGTTAGCTGGAAATGTTTATTTCTCACTCCTCAACCAAAGGGCAGAGAACATTTAGTGCTGTGCCTTTTTCCCCATCCCCTCACTTCTCCAAGCCTGGGGGGAAGAAACACATTCATCTGGAGTTTCTCTCAGATCCCCTTGTCCACAGAGAGGGCGTGTCTTGGGCTGTTCTTTTTCATATAATTAGCTTACCCAGTAGCCTCTGTCTAGGCACCCAAGATACCAAGAACAATGGTACTTGCTCCTGAGGAGACAGAGGTTACGTCTTTCATATTCAGGAGTGAAATCTAGCATTAGGAAGCCCATCTGGGGGGCAGGGAGACCAGATGTTCTCATCTAACCTCATTAGTAACAAAGCTTATGTTTTTGGTTTCAAACTTTCCGATAGCTTTGCCTTCTCAGTTGGTTCTGAACCCAGATGTGGACGAAGGCAGTGTCATTGCTTATCAGTTGGAACCCCGACACTCATGCAGGGGCTGTGCTCTCATGGAGAAGAAATGTTCAGGATTTCCCTTCAAGAAAGAACATGCTTCTGTGAATGAAGTGAGGCAACAGCATCCACTGGCCACACTTTGGGGTCCACTGAAGCATTATATTCACACCGAGGCCACTTTCTCCACCAGCTGCTTGCAGCCAGTGAGTGAACTGGAGGAAGGGGATATTGGAACCACCCATTCCTGCCCAGTGCTCTGGGCCTCCCCATTCTTTCCCAGAGTTCACTGCAGATGGAGGCTCTTCCCCGCTCATCTTCCTTCTCTCCTTTGCCTCCTCCTGCTCTTCCCCTCTTTACCCTCAAGGGTCCCCCCTCCCATACATTTCCTGCACTTCTATTTCTTGTCTTGGCATCTTCTTTCCCAAAGACCCAAGCTGACACCATCAGTATTATAATGCTCTCCAATTCACAGCAGATGAAGGGAGGCTCCAAAGTGAGAAACGAGAAAGCATAAATACGTTCCCCTTTAAGAAGTTCATGCATACTCCGGAGATGAGAGGCTCCCTTAAAAAAATACCTAATCTACATTTTAAAAGAAAAATGTGAGTATCTTATAGATGGTACTAGTGTTGTAAGTCAAAGAGAGACTGGCTTCCTTTCTTCAGCAAACTGAGCCCAATTGAGCCTGTCCATTTAATGCAAAGATATGCTGGCTTCTAGAAAGTAGAAGAGAACAAAAAGACCAGAAACATTTCCAGCACCCACTGCTCAGGTTTGAACCTGAACTCAGAATGTACTCTTGAAAAGAGCAAATGATCTCAATAAGGCAATTAGCTACTCACTGCCCATCACACCCACATCTCTACCTTTACACTTACTCCATGACAAAGCCCCCAACTTGTCAGCACTTTGCGGAAACAGAAAATACATCACAATGAGAAAATGGGTTTTTCAAACTTGGTTTTTACCTTCACCAATTAAACCCAAATGTGATATTTTGTCTTCACATTCAGGGGAGAATCAACGTATTAGGAAAGGATAAAGAATTCTTCTGTGATTTTTGAACCCTGGGAAATATCAGAACATTAGAGCACACACATCATTCAAAAGTTAACCAGAAATTTCTTTTCATGGAGTAATTTTTTAAAGACAAGAGGAACAGGACTCACCTTCACTAGAGTCTTTGGAACATTCTGGCTTCTTTGCTTTGCTCTTCTTGGGGGGTGGAGAGAGGCCTTTTGGCTCTACCCCCTCTGGAAGCATAAAGATTTAAAGCATTTTTATTTAGATATTAAATATTTAAAATTATGTTGAAGTTTAAAGTCTCCCCCCACCCCTCAGTAAACCCACATGTATAGTGAAGCTTGCTCACAGATTTCATTTGTCATTTTGGCTGAGCTAAATTTTGGCAAGAGCCTGTGCTTCTCCAGCGTACATAGATTGACATTAAAGCCTCAGCTTAACATCTTTTTGTGACCATCATTAATGATTCACACAAATGTGAAATCTTAAATGCTTTTTTTTAAATTAAAAGAAATTCTCCATAAGGCAACCCCAAATTATTATTATTTTTTTTCTCCACGGGAGTTTGATTTAAAACTTCACGGATTAACTGACAGTTGCCAAAATGCAATTTCATTTTACTAAATCCTCAAAGTAGAGCTAGATCAGCTGCAATGTCATCTCATCTTGGGAGGCTGGGGTGGAGCTTGAAATTATCCTCCTTCTATTTAACAGATTTCTTTAGTCATCTAAATTCTAAACAACTTCTGTATGCCCCCAATTAAATTAACATGTTCCCACTTTTCTCAATCCTTCCCAAGACCTCCTGGGGCTGAGTCTATCCAAGGAGGCTGATAATTTAAATTCTGAAGACTGAAAAAAAAAAATTCTGAGGACAGTGTTAGGAAAAGTATCTCTAAATTCATCCCCTTCAGATATAGATACTTTGTTATGCATTAATTTGTATTTCCAGTCCTGGTCTCTACTAAGCTCAAAGCTTATATCTTCAACTTCCATGGCAGCTCGTTTTGTATTTGAACTGGCTGTCTTCTGTTTGCACCTCCAGATCCACTCACCACCCCCTACCCCATCTCCCACCCAGCTGTGCACTGGGAGACTGGTCTGTACTTGAAATTTCTGGCTTTCTTCCTAGGCTACTAGTAGCCTTCAGGGGCTTATTGTATCCCTCTATCTCATATCACAGCCCCAATCCCTTGGCCTTCTCCACATCCCCTTTGTCTCCAGGATCAGGTAACTACCCCCTCCCCCACTGTCCTTTCAGGGCTGGGATTTAATGGTGCCTCCCTCTTTCCAGCCCTCATGATTTCCCATCACTGGGCTCTCACCAAGCATTTCAAATTTATGTAAATAATCCCATTAGGCATTTCAAACAGCACAGCTGCAACACGCTCTTGATGTCTGCAAACCTGTTCTCCCCACAGTATTTCACATCTCACTATCTACCCAGGAATTCAAACCCCCAAACGGAGATACTGTTCTTAAGGTTTCCTTTCAGTCACTTTTCCAGGAAGGTCATTGTAAGTCTTATCAGCTCTCCTCCACAACATCCTGTATTCATCCACTGAGCTCATCCTTTGCAATCATCATCCTAATCCAAACCAGCAGCCTCCCTCACCCGACTTCCTGTAGTAACCTCTGTCCCGGTTTTCTAATCTCCCTGAAACTATTCTCCTTGCAGCAGCCAGAGTTACCTTCTCAGTATAAACCTGATCCTGTTGCTCATCTGTTTAAATACCATTGGTCTTAGAGTAAGATCCAAATCCAAGTCCCTGGGTCAGGACATGGCCATTGCACTCTACCCACAGCTCTAGTCTCATCTCCTGCTTGTGCTTTGGCTGCCTTTGTGTGTTCTTCAGTCATTACTATGCTAGTTTCTGCCTTAGAATGGTCACATCTGTGGTTCTTCTCCCCTCCCCCTCCAAAAACGCACACTAGTGTGTCTACCTTCTTCTCACCTATTAATCTCCAACCAAATTCTCCAACCAAATTCAGCTACCAAGAAAGGCCTCCGTGAATTCCCAATACGAAGGGTGCGTGCGAGGGAAATCGCTCTCAAATACCTCTCTTGATGTATCTGAAATCATCTTGTCCTCTTCTTTCTTTCTTGTATTTTTCCCTTCTCCATCCCACCTCCTAAGAATGGGAGTTCCTTGAGAAAAGGACATTTGTCTTTCCTTATCTCTCTTGCATCCCTGGTACCTAGTGGTGTCTTGAGAATTTCGTTTCCAGTTCGGTTTTCTTTCCCCCCCTTACACAGGCCTTTCTTTAAGGCCAAGATATAATGGGGCCCATGCCTAATTCTTACTCTCTTAGCAGCTGTCGCCTTATGCCAGGATTCTAAAATTACACTACAGAGCTATGGCGACTCATTTTTCTTTTCCCATTTATTAAAAAAGGAACAGAACAAAAAATTGCATTTGATAGATGTGCTATTAAAAACTTCAGCATTATGGACTATAAAGGTTTTTGGGCACAAAGTTAGGCTTTCTGTGGTTGTGAGTCAGTTACATCTAAGATCATTACCATGGCCAGGGTGAAAAATTCTGCCAATGATTACATTAGCAACTCCCCCAAACTTCTGTCACCAGGTGTGAGATGGATGTTGACCCTTCAGAATGGGTTCAGCAAAATCAGAAATGAGATGCTTGGAACAGCTCACTGAGCACAGATGCTGTGCTCAAAAGGATGCATAAAATGGGCAAAGCAATACTTGTGATCTCCTGGAAGGAGACTGTAAGACTCTCTGGAAGATGCCTCTGAAATGCATCATCTGCAACAGGGACTAAGAGTAGAGTTTCCCATGCTGGGGATTCAACCCCAAACCAGCATTTCTTGAAAGTGAGTTCTTTTTTTTTTTTTTTAAAGATTTTTATTTATTTATTCGACAGACAGAGATCACAAGTAGGCAGAGAGGCAGACAGAGAGAGAGGAGGAAGCAGGCTCCCCGCCGAGCAGAGAGCCCGATGTGGGGCTCGATCCCAGGACCCTGGGATCATGACCTGAGCCGAAGGCAGAGGCCTTAACCCACTGAGCCACCCAGGTGCCCCTGAAAGTGAGTTTTTGATAATGAACTTGATTTCCCAACCTGAATAGGAATTCTTGGGGAAAGGATAAGACATCTCTGAAAGACATCTCTTTGTCTCTCTTTGTCCACATTTTGAGATAAGTACCCCGAAAGGACTAGTGCTTCATTTTTTAAAAAAAGTGATAGAGCCCTCCTTGGGTAGTCAGTAGGCATGGGTACATGTTAATTATGAACAGTCATCTACGACATTGGTATCATTTCATAATACCCATGGAGGCACTCAAATGAAAGTCACTGATAACACATGGCCTCTGTGCCCAGATTTCTACTTGTGGGGCAGCAGAAACAACTCTCCCTCTTGACCTGGAGAAGCTGAAGGAACATTCCTCCAAAGCACCCAAACTTCTCCTAGGCAGCATATCATATGATCTATGTTGCCTCTCTTTCTGACAGAGGGTGGAGACCTGGAGCGTTGCTCTGAGCATAGCTTTGTCACTTAAAGAACTCAACTGTGCTCCTCACTCTCATGTAGCTGAACTGCCTTAGGTGGCTGTTGATTTTCTGTCCCTGGTTGGGCCCATTTCAACAATGCATGGTCTTGGAATGGAAGGACATGGGGAAACATTTTCTAAGCTAGGATTAAAGAAACTGATAAAGGACTTAAAGGGAATCCTCAGATTTTAAGCCAGTTTGTCTCTGTCATTCTCTGTGGGGGCAGAGCTTCACCTTGAGGATGACCTTGTCTCACACCACCTGAGAAGCTCCTGCCTCTAAGTTACTTTTAGAGTCAGAGACAGGGTGTGAGCTTTGGGGTCAGACACACTTATGGCTCTCCTATTTAAGCCAGGAACTAATTCCTCTCAAGCCTTGTGTAGTAACAATCCTTGGCTCCTAGACTTGTTGCATATCTTAAATGAGTTCATGTATGCGGAGCAACTGGCATGAGGTCCATGTTGATTAAAATCTGCTTCAGCAGACGCTTGCTGGGGCAGACGTGAGCCAGCTGACCACACCTATCTCTCCCCAACTCCCCCATTCATTGACCTCATATTTGGTAGCTTGACCACCACCACAATGGGTGTATTTATAATAATGAAATATACAGGCTCCCTCCAGTTGGGTTTCTCTGCACCCAGAGAGTCAGGTTAGCAGTACCTTACTGGTTTTGGGTCTTCAGATTATTTTTCACTATCATTCACTAGCTTTTATTGGCCAGTTATTTCTCCCAAGTAGCCTTTCACTAATGTTAGCTGCATTTGTAAAAATCCTTCCAGCATTTCTACATGTATGAGAAAAGAGGTGATACAGGGTGGAAGAAAGGCAGCTCTTAATGGTCTGGTTAGAGACCTGTCTTAGAGACCAAGACACCCGAGGATGAGATCTGAACTGAAGCCAGCCTCCTCACCAACATCTGGCAAGGCCAGTGGCCCATCATGGAACCATTGTGCCCAGAACTCCCCTTGATTTCAGCATTCCCATGTTAGAAAATGGAGATCAGCCTCGCAAGCCCATCCTGGCCTGGTGACTTAGCATCTTTGGGGCATCAAGTATGACTTCCACAGCTGCATCCAGCTGCTGGTCACAAAACCCCCAGGAAGCCTGATGAGACTAAAATCAGAACTGATGATCCGATTAAAGTGCCCCAAACCTCATATGCTGACTCAAACCTTGTGGGCTCTGCATTAGCATTAATAATGATTTTCTTAAAATCACTCAGTGGTTGGGAGAGCTAGCTGCATCTCATTAAGAAGTCAACTCCCCCTGCCTAGAAATGTGTACTTATGGCACTTAGGCAAATGGTCCTTAGCCAGATAAAGTCCTTAAATTGGCCAGCTGAAAGGGCAGTACTCCCTATGGCTGAAGGATATTACAAGGATACTTCACATGAGCAGGATAAAGGAGAAGACAAGAAATTGACATTAAATTTAATCCAAGATGGGGTGACTACTTAAAGTCTTTTTTTCAATCTACGGTTCTTTTAAGCAATAAGACATCCCTCATGAGTATGGAAATGGATATTCTAATTGAAATTTCACCTTGGGCTTTATATTTTACAAAAGGCAGAGTCCTTGTCTCAGGTTGGATTTTCTCAGAAGACGCTGAGACAGGATTAGAGAGCAAATGCTTCATTTAAGAAATTACCCCAGAGGGGCACCTGGGTGGCTCAGTGGGTTAAGCTGCTGCCTTTGGCTCGGGTCATGATCTCAGGGTCCTGGGATCGAGTCCCGCATCGGGCTCTCTGCTTGGCAGGGAGCCTGCTTCTCTCTCTCTCTCTCTCTGTGCCTGCCTCTCTGCCTACTTGTGGTCTCTCTCTCTCAAATAAATAAATAAAATCTAAAAAAAAAAAAAAAAGAAAAAAGAAATTACCCCAGAAAGTGCCAGAGGGGAGTAGGGAAGGGAGACAGGAAAGGGAAGGCAGCTGATACGGGGTGTGAGCAAGTTCCACTGGGGAGTTATGGGTGTTGGTATCAAATCTCGTTGTCCAACACCACACTTTGCCAAAAGATACATGAAATGTGTCTAGTCTGAATTGAGACATGAATGTAAAACACACACACACACACACTTCAAAAACTTAGAATGGAAAAAAGAGGATGTAAACTATCAGGCTCCTATAATATATTGATTAGTTGTTGAAATGATACTATTTTGGATATTTTATATTACATAATATAGTATTAAATTAATTTCACTTGTTTCTCTTTACTTTTTCCCGTGTGATTACTAGAAAATCTGAAGATAAGCAGGAGGCTCCCATCCTATTTCTACTGGACAGCACTGAATCATAACCTGCCTCAGAGTTGTACTGCACAGTTCCCCCAACTCTTGCCCATTGTTTCCTGAGGACTACTCCAGAGAACTTAACCCCCTGGCACTTTGAGTTTGCTTTCCTGACCAGCAAACAAGGCTCAGCTGAGGGCCACAAGAACTTTCCTTAGACTGTTGTGGATACTGTAAAGCAATGGCGGGTACCATGGATATACAGGCAGGGAACTGACAAATGTTATTACAGCTGTAATACCTTCTTTGTTTCTGCTCCTGGCTTGTAGACCCTCCCTCGACTTCTCCTGCCCTCTGAATCCACTGCCCTGGGGAGACCAAGGGAACCATAGGACTCAGGCATGTTTGGACCGGAGAAGAAGCTAAAAGCTAGACAGGAGTTATGATCGTTGCTCCTGTGAGCTGTTACAAAGAAAAGACCTGCTGGTATCTTTCCACGAAGACAGTGGGAGATCAGGGGAGGAAGAGAGATTTAACCAGGAGAAAGGACAATTTTAATCAAACCTTGACTAACAGAGATCGTTTACCTCAGAATTTAAATTGCTCCCTGTTAATGGAGCTGCTCAGACTGAGGTTGTCGGTGATTAATGGATGGAGTTCTGGCATCGAATAGCAGGTTACACAAAATTAGGACCTCTGAAATATCGATTTTAATTTTTGAAACCTGGCCCCATCTCATACCTAGAACAGTGTGGTTGCCAAAATGGGGAACATGGAGTACTTATCCTATGGAATTAAGTTCTATACCCTTCCAATATCTAGAGGAGAAAGAAAGAAGTAATAATTTCATGTTTACAAAGATCCAAGAAACATTTCAGGTATATCTCCTTTAATTCCCAAACAAGACTATATGGTAATATTTATTGACCACAGAGGTATAAACTAAGGCCTATAGAGAAAACTTCTACCTAAAGTCCATAAATGGAGGAGCTGGGATTGAATTCAGGCCTACTGGTTTCATGAATTCATTAATAAGCACATACTGAGTGGCTCCCTTAGGCCAGATCCAATGTTTGCAACCACTAGATTTCCCTCATCAAACACTGGTCTTTCTTGAAGAGTAGGCACACATCTTAATTTCTGATAGTGAGAAAAATAAATCCTATGTACCAAATATATGTACCAAAGATGGCCACAGCAAGTCTTCAGGTCCCATGTACCTGACGAAAACCTCACTGCTCCCCATCAGGGGACTGAGCCTATCTTCTCTCCCCATGAACCTGGGCAGGCGTCTTAATGACTGTTCCAAAAAGAGTTTTGTGGAAGTCATTCTGTGGGACTCCTGAGGCTGAGGTTTAAAAAGGGTATAGCTCCTGCTGGCTCACTTTGCTGTCTCTAGAGAAACCACTTTGGAGCCTGGCTGCCATGCTGAGAGGAAGCCCAGTTTATTGAAGGAGGCCATGCATAGATGTTTCAGAAAACTGCCCCAGCCAGGGTCTCAGCCGAGAGCCCCAGAGCCAGTATCAATCGCCGGCCAGACATGAGAGTGAACAGATCTTCACAGGATTCCAGCCCTCACCCCCAGCCGCTGGGGCATCCTGATGAGGCCTCAGACCTTGTAGAGCAGCAGGATGAAGTCAGCCCTGCTGTGCTCTGTCTGAATTCCTGACCCACCGAATATATGAGCAGGATAAGCAGATGCTTTAATCACTAAGCTTTGGGGTGATTTGCTACACAGCTCTATTCGTTATAACATCAGGTTCCATTTTTACCTCGGCTTTCAGAAAGCTGAAAGTCTACTGCTTAAATATGCTAATTGTATAAGCCACAAGAGTTAGCACAACTACTTTCTCATTTTATAACCTTGAGTGTACATTTCTATTTTTTTCTTTTTTGTCTTTTCATGCCAGTATAGCTAACATGCAGGGTTATGTTGGTTTCAGGTGCACAATATAGTGATTCAACAATTCCTTACAGTACCTAGTGCTCATCAGGATAAGTGTACTCTTAATCCCCTTTACCTATTTTATTAACCTTGTTACGTTTTTCTTTGAAAAAAATGTGAGGCGTACATAAACAACACAATGATCTTTGCCTATACTCTATGAATAAAATCATAAATTTAATACCTGAATCTTCTTTGATGTCAACACCTTCTTCTTCATTATCATCTATTTAAAAAAAGAGAAAAGACAAAGAAAAGCTCATACAAAAGCTAGAAACCCCAGAATTCTCCAATCTAATAAAAATGCAAAGGCAAGAAAATACTCAGCAGAAACCTGGTAGACCATGCATTTCTATTGTCTTATATTATTATGCTAAATCAGTGTAATGTAATGTAAACAGACATTAGAGCACAATTTTAATACCTAGGGTTTATGCTTCCTTTTAAAAATTGTTAGATATGTCTAACAAAACTATATATGCAACAATTTGTTTTGCTTTTAAAGTTTCACAGTCACTTTGGTCATTTCAAAAGGACAAAAAAAAAAATCACACACTTTAAATGCTGCATTTAAATGCTGAAGGGATGCACCCTCGCCTCAAGTATTTAGAAATGTGGGGCTCGCTATTTGGGTGTAGGCTGACAGCTGGGTCCAATCCCTGCACTGCACCATGGAAAGTGCTAGTTTGCTATACTTGCAAATCCAAATCTTTAACCAAGCAAATTCAAGTGCCCTTCCCCTAGCCCACCCCAGTCCTATCATTCCCACTGGACTCCCCTCATCCCAGTGAAACCCTCTGTAATTGGGCAAGGACCCATGCGTCCTCTCTTCTCTGGGTGACATAGTTGCTTTCTGAACTTTTGACGTATAGTCGTCTCTTCTCGGTCACTGATGCTCACATCCAGGCAATGCTGAATCCTGTGTTCTTTCTTTTTCCTCTGTATTCACATCACTACTACTCAAATTCAGACTTCCCTAGTTGGTGATTTCTTAATGTGCTCTTCCAACTCCTTTTACACATAACTGCCAAATCAATCTTCAAACACAGCTCTGATACGGTTCATGACTGTTCAGTGACTCCTGTCTGCCTGATGAGAAAGGTCTAGACTCTTTGGGGTCACACTCAAGGCCAGCAGTACCTGCTCTGACCACTCTTCCTCATTTCCCCTCCTCTGTTCCACTCATGCTACCACCTTCACTCAAGCACCACTCAATTCTGTTTTCTAAGATCTCTGTTAGTTTCCACTACCTGCCTCAGTCCTGGAAGCAATGCTTTTCTCCATCTCTGTTCACACTCATCCTTCGAGCTGAGGCACCATAACATCTGCTCCATCCAAGTTTGAGTGAATAGTCTTCTCTTCATTGTAGCTTATTTTTAACACCTTCTGAGTATCAACTTTAAGGACGTTTGGGCTGAGGTCTGCATACAGCTCCTCCACCCACCCATTCATTAGGCATGTGACCATGGAAAAGTTACCCGCCTGTTCTCAGTTTCAGGTTCATCAGCTCTAAAGTGGGATAATAATACCTCCTACATAGAGTTGTTGCAAGGATTAAATGAGATAGTATTACATAAAGCATTAGGACACCTACTGAAATATTAATATATATTATATAATATACAAATATTTCTGTTTAAATTTATATATAATATATAAACATATTATTATATAAATTTATAAATTATAAATTAAATAAATTTAATTTAAAAATAAAATTATAAATTAATTAAATAAATTTATACATATTATATATTATATATTGTATATAACTTTATGTATTAGTTATTATTGCCACCAAATCATGAGTCTACTTTTTAACATATTTGTCTGGCAGATGCCCATCTCTAGATCATAAATTCTACAAAGTTCAAGACTGTCTTATGTTCCTTTTTTTCCCTGGTACATAATGTGATTAATTTTATACACTAAAATCCATGAAGAAATTTCTGCTGAATTAAAGTTTTTAATTTTCTCTGATTTTTTAAGTCAAATTGGAGAATTCCTGTGTTTATATTTCCTATCTATCTCTTACATACCAGGGCAACATGGATCTACATGATGATTTGCAAACAATGAGGACTCAGTAAGGATTTGTAATTTCCTCTCGGACATATGCTTTACATCCAATAATTTCTTGGCTAAATTTATTCAATGTGACACTCTTCAAAGTGCTAATTATAAAAGAAGATTATAGATATACCAGTCACTGGGAATGGAAAATGCATTTAATTTGAGGTTTTAGGAAAGTAATTCTTGATGGCCATGGTTAATTTTTGAAGAAGTAAATTTTCTTCCATTCAAATTGTTATAAAATTAGTGATTTTCTATATAACTTATTTCTTTCATCTTTTTCCACGAATAGAATATTGGGACAAAGAATATCTTTCTCTTAGAAATATAATTTTCTAACCAAATGATTTATCAAAATGTTACAAAGTAAACTCTTCACAGATTCTTCCCTGACCTTAATCCATTTAAACAAAATTTTATTTTTCAGAGCCATCGAAAATACCTAGAACCATCTCTATGGCAACAGACTTTCTGGAATCTCAGAAAGGGATGAAAAAGAGTCTCCACAGTTCCCCGGGAAAGATAAAGGAAGAGTCAAAGATCCCTTTGCTTGTCAACTATGTGTATCTGTTTGTCCATGTGGCAAGCACTCATTGGTAACCTTTTGTATGTGTGGCTTTATGTCTGGGGAAATAGAAAATACCAGGTTACACAGGTGTCTAGAAACTTATCATTAGTAAGGAAAGTAAGACATACAGATACATCTGAACATATAATAGAGAGGAGTCAGTGCACTTACAAAAGGGTGTCAGGGGAGGGACAGCTGCTACTGGGAAGGGTTTTTGGAAAATGTGACATTGAGCTGATATTTGAACTTTATAGACTATACTGATAGCATCATCCCTAGAATGTCCCCAGGTGTGGAAGGATCAGACTTGATGTTATTATCCATTTATGCATCCATTTCACTCATTTATCCATATGGCAGTTAAAAGTATATTCAGGATCTGGATTCAGACTGCTTGGGTTTTGCTTCCAGGCCAAATCACGTGGAGCTGTGCAGTCTTGGGCAAATTACGTAAACCTATACCTCAGCTTTCTTATCCGAGAAATAGGGATAATAAAAGTACTAACTTTCCAGAGTTGGTAAGACATCCTACATGCAAAGTGCTTACTTGGAATGAGCATTCAATAAATAGTGGCTATTAGTGTTAATGGTGTCGTTATTATCACTACTTTCCCTACTTAAACAACCATTTTCTGACCAACACCACATGTTGGAACTATGGAAGACCTTGAAGATAGAGCTGACAACCTAGTCCCTCAGAAAGCTCACAAAGAAGTGGAAGCAGCAGTCAGAAGAGGAAGTAACAGATTCTCTGAGGCAAGTAGTCCGAGGTTTTACTGGGAAACAGACAACAAACAGCTAAGTCAGAGAGAAGGTCGATGAAAGATTTCCAGAAGAGCTGAGGCTTCTGTTGAATCCTTAAGGGAGAGTTAGAATTAGCTAGGAGGAAGGAAAGGCTGCAGTGCATTCTGGGCAGATGTGGGTGCCCTACCTATACCCCCTTGTTCCTTGACATTTCGGTGCTTGCCAGCCCAACTTCCAGCCACCAGCCCCTGGGCCTCTGCCTGAGGGCTTTCTCTGGGCTGCTGGAGACTGCTGGAGAAGTATCAGGGAATTAACACGCCCAAGAGGGCAGCCTTTCACAAGGGACTGCCAGGATTTGCATATAAGTACTCTAGTTCCCTTCTCTAGTGGGCTAATTTGGAAGCTTCTCCCACAGTCCTCCCCTCCCCATCCCAACCCTGGCTTTGAGCCAATGGTTAATTTCATTTATAATTAGGCCCTACTCTCTTCCTTCCCTTTCCTGTCCTTCTTTCCCACTCTCCTGCTGGTGATTCTTGGGGTCATCTCCCAAATAAATGACTCCCACTTGAATTCTTGTTTTTGGGTCTGCTTCTGGGGGGATTTAAACTAAAAAAAGGGTAACCACATTGAAACACAGGGAAAAACATCTGTGAAAACACATGGATACGAACAGCCAAGATGCTTTTAAGGAAATAAAACAAGCTTCCGAGTGGCTGAAGGGAGGAGTTACAGGGGGATCTGTGAGTAAACTGTCCTGTTCTAGCTGCATAATGGAGGCTCTTCCTTCCTGGGTATGATGGTCAATCGCATGTGTCAATGTAACTGAGCCATGGAATGCCCAGACATGTGTCACACAGGACTTCTGACTTTTCAGAAGGAAATTAACACTTGATTTGGTAGACACAGTAAAGCAGATAGCCCTTGTAATGTGTGTGTGTGTGGGGGGCTCATCCAATAAGTTTAAGATTAACCCTCCCACAAGGAAGAGGGTACTATAGTGTTGGGACAATGGGTTTTTCCTGCCTTTGGACTCAAACTGAAACACCGGCTCTGCCTGGGTCTCAAGCTTGCAGGCATTTGGATCGAAATGACATCACTGGCTCTCCTGGTTCTTAGGTCTTCAGACTCCCACTGGAACTCTGCCATCTGCTCTCCTGGGTCTCTAGCTTGCTGACTGCAGGTCTTGGGATCTGGAAGCCTCCATAATTACATGAGCCAATTCCTTATAATAAATTTATATCTACATCTATATTCATATCTATATCTAAATCTATATTCACTATTGGTTCTCTTTCTCTGGGGAATCCTAACACCTTAGATTGAAGAATTTAAATTTTATCCTGAAAATTACAGGGTTACTAAACAACTTTAAGCAGAAAATGACACACCAGCTTTTGAGAGAGAACATTTTTCATAAGTGAAATTTACTAATAAACTATAAAATGCACGCCTTCATATTTTGGTATTATTTATATTAAAATCCAGCACAGAGTAATTTTGGTCTACAAAGCACCTAATGTGCTGTTACTTATTAATGAAATCCACTTTAGTTCAACATTATTCTATAAAATGTATTCACTTGAGCCATGTTTATGCAGCACATATCTAGCAAGAATTTTTCTCTAACAAAACCAGGAAACAAAAAAGCAATATATGAAAGAAGAGGATAAGCCTATGGAGATAAGGAGGCATGCCATTCAAAATTTGGAAGCAGTTAAGGGACAGATGATGGAGCATGGGCCCAGAGCCACTGCCCTTTTAACAGTTCTTCAAGCATCATGCTTCTTTGTTAGAGGATGGAAATCAAGTAAAAGGTTCTAAGCCAAAGTTTTACAAATATCATTTCAAAATAGAGGGCAATCTATCAGGTGGCATTGTGGCATTGTTCTGGGTGTTCAGAAATGCCGATTCCAGAAAACCTCCCTCCCTTCCTCCTTCCCTTCCTCAGCAGAAAGGACCCAGTTCAACTCCTGGGGCTTCTTTGATGTTTCTTTCTTTCTTCCTTCCTCTCTTACTCCCTCCCTCCCTCCCTCCCTTTCTTTCTCTTTCTTTCTTTCTTGATGTTAATTTCATAATGGATGCCAGTTTTATTCACCGCACCCCTCTCTGTCAGATTACCCTGCTGAGTTCTGCACAAAAATTACAAGTATGACTGGAGTTCTTATTTTGACCACATATGAGTGTGAAGACCAACTGGTTTCCCCAGGAAAACCAGTTTTCAGTAATAGCTTTGTACACTTCAGAAACCCCTTTAAGGATGTGTCTAACCTACTTTGAAGTCTGTAATATCTACTTCACCTTCTTTGATGGAAGACAGAGTTTGTTAGAGGACAGAGCATG
Source organism: Lutra lutra (assembly GCF_902655055.1). Taxonomy (NCBI): domain Eukaryota; kingdom Metazoa; phylum Chordata; class Mammalia; order Carnivora; family Mustelidae; genus Lutra; species Lutra lutra. Next base: position 102,768,886 of record NC_062286.1, read on the forward strand.
CTGTGGATTTTGGAATGACTCGAGATGGGTCTTACTCCTTTATCTAGAGTTGCCATAATGAATGCAGTCTTTCGGAAAGTAGATGGTATAAAAACAGATTATGAAACCCCACAGAACTGTAGTCTAAAGTGTGGTCTTGGACCAACAGCATCATCACCACCTGGGAACTTGTTAGAAATGCAAATTCTTGGGTTCCACTAAAGATCTATTAAAGCAGAAGCTCAGGGGAGGAAGCTGACACTTTTTTAACAGGCCCTCCAGGAAACGCTCATGCAAGCGCTAGTTGGAGTACCATTGTTCCAAAGTAATGGTCTTTGGGTGCCGGAGGAAAAGCTTTCAAAAACATTAGATGTCCTACTTTTTCGAGATCCAAGCTGAGCTACTTGGTGATTTCTGGAAAACACTAATGCTGGTGAGGGGTACCCACACCAGATGGTTGCTGAGACTGAAGAATAGTCATTCTCTTTGTAAGATATATGTTTCCTTCTGTGCTGGAAATCACCCACCTATCACACAGTTATTGTCACCCATGGTTAGGACCCTAAGAGGCTAAGAGACATGTACGTGGATGGAAACTTGCTTCAAAGAGGACGTGGATTGCATGGAAAAAGAAGTGTGTTATGAAGGAGAAAGTGACCCTTATAGGCTATTAAGGCAGGCTCTCCACTCCCCCAGGAAAAAAAAGGATAGGCACCTGAAATTCCTTTGTCAAAATTTCTGGGGCATCCACACAAATGGGCAGGTCTGTCAAGCAGACCAATTATGAAAATCTTGTTGTTGCCTTTTTTTTTTTTTTTCATGCGCTCTTAAGTTCTCTCTCTTAAGGCTTAATTCCCTCACACAGGCTTCTTCTGTATCCCTCACCTTTTAAATATTTCATTACTAAGGGCTTCTAGGAGCAATTTACCTTGTATAGAGAGGAAATATTATTAGCCAAAATAAAGGGCTCCAAGCTTTTCAGGATTTCCACGAAGTACGGAAGATGTTGGTATGCTCATGGCTTCTTGTGAAACTTGACAAAGCAGAAATGCCATGCAAAGAAATGATTGATAAAGGGGACTCCCTTGCAGTGCAGAGCTCTTCCATTAAGTTGAAAACCTTGACCTACAGCATCTAACAAATTGCTAAACCCACTTTCTGCAATGTAATTGATAGGACTAGGAGAAATTAAAAAAAAATAATAAGCCAAAGGTTGTCCCCCTCCACCCCCACCCCAGCTGGTCCTTGGTCAAGAGGACCACTCAAATCTCATTAATTTATAAATAAATCAATAACTAAAAGGCACTGCTTGAAAAAAACCTGCATGGTTCTGCTGTTTCTGGCTTGGCAAGTGGGGCACATAAAGGCACCCATTAGTGAGATATCCAATTTTAGAGGAGAAAGATGGGGTGGGGGAAGGATTTTGAATTTAGTTTTAGATCTGTTGTGTTGGAGAGGCCTGGAGATGTCAGCTGGAGATGGCCTGTGTACAGGTGAATATACCAGAGAGGTATATTCCCGGCAGGAAGAGAAGTAGAAGACAGAAGTGTCAAAAGGATAAAGGCTGCCCAGTCAAGTAAGACAAGGGCTCCATGGGGTCATGGGAGTCACGGGACCAAACACGCACTGGTTTCAGTAACCATGCTGGACCCATCAAAGAGTTCTCTATGATCTCAACAGTGACAGCTATAACAGGATATTGGAAATCATTAATTGCTCTGGATTATGGAGTGAACAGCAGCTGAAGGCAAAAACATCAAAAAGCTGTAGCTGAGGGTCCCAGTTAGGGCCACAGATAAAGCAGAACAAAACCTGGTGGATTTCCTTTACTCCATTGCTTATTTTGATCTTTATCCTTACCTCTATGTCTTATTAGAAATTATTTCATTCATATACTGTACCTTGAAAAGGGTTTTTGCTCCCCTGCATTTGCCTCAATGTCTTCACCTACGGAACAGAAACCAGTCTACCCAGGACATTAGAAGGGTTTTTTCGGGAGCACCGTGCAGGGGTTTCTGTAAAGATGCCCACAGCATCTCCCTTCTCCAAGCTGCACTTTGTCTTGCCTTTGTTTTATCAGAACCTCCTAATGAGATCAAGCTCTGCTTAGTCAAGGTTCGTGTCCCCAGGTCTTTATGCGTTCTGCTGTTTATAAGCATTGGCTACACACACCACATAGTCCCCCTTTTTGAAGGGACAGATTGCTTTCAGTCTACGCCTGCTGCTTGTTCCTTCATTCAGGTTGCTTGGTTACAGCAACACTTCACTGGATTTTCATTGAAGGCCAAATGTGTTTGTAGCTTTTGAGGCCCATCAAGTGGAAATGGTTAGCACCCAGTTCCTAAGAAGGCAGTCAACTCATTTATGTCACATTACAGAGAACATGTCTTGTATAATTCTAAACATCAATGAGATCCACACATTAAAGGTGTACAAATGTGCCCAAATGTGACAAGTCACCGTAAATATTCATAATTAAAGAAATTTCTGAATTTTTTCTTTTTCTACTTTGTAGGTTTTTTCCCCTCTACAACGAATGTGCCATTTGGGGGAAAAAAAAATGTACAATTCAGACTGGGTAAGCAGGTTTTTGTGTGTGTTTCTTTGACTTATGCAAAGACAACTGGTGAATGAGTTTGCTAGTGCTGCTGTAATGAACTTCCACACACGTAATGGCTTAAAACAACACAAATTTGTCATCTTACAGTTGTGTGGGTTTGAGGTCTGACCTGGATCTCAGTGGGCTGGCATGAAGATGTCTGCAGGGCAGTGCTCCTTCTGAAGGTTCTTAGGGAGAATCTGTTTCCTTGCTTTTCTGTCTACCAGAGCCTCAGCTCATGGCTCCTGCTTTCCATCCTCAAAGTTAGTGACCCACATCCTCCTGAATGTTGTTCCATAGCCATATCTCCCACTCTACCTCCTTTTCCTATCTTTGAAGGACCCTTGTAAGGACTCACCCAGGTAATATAGGATAACGTCCCCATCTTTCTGTCAGCAAATTAGCCACCTTCATCTCATCTGCAATCTTATTTCCCCTTTGTAATGTGACCTGATGTATTCACAGGTTTAAGGCATCTTTGAGGGAAGGGCATTTTTCTTCCTACCACATTTTGTAAATCAGGAAGCACACTGCTTTGCCTAAAAAGTGTCTGAGGAGTAGAACTAAGAATAATCCTACCCAGAAACGAGATGATTTCTTATGGGATCAAGTACGTAGGCTTAAAATAAAGGTAATTTTTGAGCTTTTTTAGTTTTCAACTTCACTCTCTAATAAAAAGGATTTTTTCTTTCTTTTTTACTTTATTCTTTTCTTCCTTCCATCTACCCTTTCCCCCTCTCTTCTTTCCTTCCTTTCATTCTTTCTATTTCTACATTTCTCTTTCACCTTTCTTTTGTTTCTCTATGGTTCCTCATTGACTTGATTATAAAGGGATAATACCACAAGGACAAATGACAAAATGGGAAACTCCCTGAAACATATATTTGAAAAGAACTAGGAACCTTAATATATAAATCTGTGCTACTTTTGTAATAAGAAGTTATATACTTTTTAATTAAGATGGTCACAATAATTAAAATACCTCCTTTTAAAATTATAAGAAAAACACGAAAAAACAAAAAAATTTGTAATAAGAAATAAACATGGATATTTTAAAATTTATGATGTTCGGTCTAGACACCTCTCTGAATATTCATTTACATTTGTTGTTTATTCTATTTGGAATTGGCCCATTACTGTGTTTGCACATGATGAAAGTGAAGCATAAAAAGGTTAAGCAACATGCACAAAGTCATACAATTACATGCTGATGAGTGTCAGCATTTCTCAGTCAGGGATCACTAATTGGAGATAAGTATCCTACTTATTTCACAAATCCTTCCATCTGAACTGCCCTTCCTCTCTATGTTATTTATAGAATCCTTGGCATCACTTCTCTGTTCCTGCTTAACCTTAAAGTACACATTCTTCATGAAACTCGCCACAACTACCCTGGTCCTCAGACATATTTGTCTCAGAATTCCTGAGTACTTTGACCATATCAATGCAATACTTGATTACTTGCTAGTATTGTCTTCCATTTGTTCTGCATATATTTACCTCTCAGGCATATTATAAGAACAGTATTTTCAATGCAGCAGTGGACAGAGCCTTGGGTATATAGTAGGCATATAATAAATTATTTGCTGATTGATGGACAGAAAGGATCATGAATGATGTTGGATGAGAAAAGCTTACAAAATCAATGAGAAGAGGAGATGAAGAAGAGGTCAGGTGAATACTTTCTTTTGTTAGATTTAAAAGAGTAAATCCAGATAAAATTTTTTAAAAATATCATGCCCATTTGTCAGAAGATATAATTAAAAAAATTACTTTGGAGAAATACTCCCTGAAAAATGTAGTTGAGAACCATTGCGATAAACAAATGTAGGCTTTCCCTAATGTAGGGAGGGGCCTGACCACGGTATTTTTTATTTCCAACATCAGGATTCTTTGATATAGTTCCAAAACTGTAAATTTGACATTGTTATTATGAGGTAAATTAATATCCCTAAATTCTCTATTAGAACTTAGATTCTAAAAAAAAAAAATTGACTTCCATATTCCAAATCTGAAAAATACATGAAATCCTACAAACTGAAAAATATAAACCTTTTATGTAAAGAACAAAGAGATCTCTGAGTTGAATCGTACAAATATTATTTGCCATAGGCCATCTAATTGTGTAGTGTAACTATAAATAATTTGTAACCAAAGTGTATGGTAATTCCATAAAGCTGCCACACTAGACTTTCAAAGAAAACATCTGGGAAGGAAAAAGTCAAATATGCTTCACCCACAGCAAGATATAAAACTGTTGGAAAAAATATTCTTGCTGGTTTCTTTATGGTTACATGATTGCTTTCCATGATGGGCTCTGGTAAGGGTAGAGTTGTGTCCCCCAAAATATTTTGTTCAAGTCCTAGCTTCCAATACTTTAGAATGTGACTATATTAGGAGATAGGGTCTTTAAATAGATGATCAAATTAAAATGAGGTCTTTAGGGTTGGCCCTAATCCCATATGACTGCTGTCCTTACAAGGAGAGGGAGATTAGGACACAGACATACACAGAGAGAGGACTTCACGAAGACGCAGAGAGAAGATGGCCATCTGTAAGCCAAGAAGAGAGACCTCAGGAGAAACCAATCCTGCTGACCCTTACATGCTGCACTTTGAGCCTCTAGAATTGTGAAAAAATAAATTTCAGTTGTTTGAGCTTCCCAGTCTGTGGTGGTTTGTCATGGTAGCTCCAAGCAAACTATTACAAGCCCTTGTGGTCATGAGTAAGGCCTTTTGGCTTCCCAGTGACCACTTTACTGCTCACCTTCAGGTCAAAGCACTGCAGTGCCTAGATGATGGGGTTGGGATTGATTTTGGGATCCATGATAAAGTACCAATTTGACTCATAGTAGACAGTTTCCATGAGGACATTTACAGGTATGAGAAGAGAAGTGTGTCAGCTCTGAACAATGATGGGCAGCAGATGACATTAGTAATGAGACTTTCACAGTGCTCCAAATGTAACCTTGAAGTTAAAACCACGCTTTTCTGGAGATGACGCTCTGAGGAAGCGAACCTATTATCACTTGTGCAATGACAGATGTTGTTCTCAATTTTGAAATAGAGCTCTGTTGCTTCCTAGCCATATGCCTCATTTTCTCAGGTATGCATCATTTTCCATATCAAAAAGGAGGGTTAATATAGTGCCTACTTTCTTAGAGTTAGCCTGAAGATTACTTGACTTTGCCCATGATTTGGCTGAGAGGAAGCAATCCATAAATGTTAGCTTTTACTCCTATCACGAATATTAGGTAGTAGTTTTGCATGTGTTATATCTTGAATGCGATCTAGCCTCACTTGTATATTTTTTAATACATTTTGTCTTAGATTCCTGATTATAAAATGTAAAGATGTGGGATTAATATACCCTAAAATACAGAGATTTTGTTTAATATAAAATGACTTTTTTTCCTAAACTATTATTATTGCACTGGGAAGTGTTAAGAAGACTAGAGATGGTCTGAATAAGCCAGTCTAGGGGGGGGATATATGGCAAGTCAGAAAAAATATATTCCAATCAAAGATGGTATGGTCATGAATTAACCATAAATTCAAATTATGGACAGATAATGTATATATCATCTATATTAGTCGTCACACATTCCATTAAAAGTCACCTTTATTTCATATTGCATATTCAGAATTTATAAGTGGCTGATGCTTCAGCATCATGGAAATACTCAACAATTTGGAGGAATTTTGACATTTACTTTAAAAATGTGCTTACTATTATAAATATGCACTGGAAATAATTTCATGAGCGTGCTATGATTCAAAGTATTGATATGAAGCTCAAGATGATTTTATTATTATTTAATTTGCTCAAGTACTAAGATGAATGCTGGATTTATTTTGAGTAGCAATATTTCAAATAATTTATTTTCATAATTATTAATACATTCCAGACCACTAAAACTGTTCCACTTAGAATAAATGTATAGTATGATTTTTGGCTTTGCACCACTGGAAATATCTGCTGATGGATAGGTTTGTTTTAATATCACTTGATCATACTTATGCAATTATTTTTATCATATGCTAGAGCAAAAAACAGTTTTTATTTTAGAAGACATGAAAATGAAAGTTACATCATAATTTCTATACATTCAAGAAGTCCAAAATGATGAAAGTGTATGAAATCTGCTATGATATTGACAAGATACGAGAATACTTGCATCGCACACCATGGCAAGTCACATTTTTTTCATGAATGAACATTTTCTTTTAAGAATACTTAAAAGTACAAAAAAAGAGAATACTTTAAAAATACAGAAATGCAGGCACGGTCAGCTCACTGTGGTTATAGAGGAAATAAAGAGAAAGGATGAAACAAAGAGATTGAAACAGAAAAAGAGGCACTGGGTTATGGGGAGAAGAAATTTTTAAATTTAGCTCATACCAACAACTACTTACTCAATAGTCACTAGGTGCTTTACATGCTATAAATTACTGAGTTGCTTAAAAAGATTTTCTTTTAAAGGTAAAAAAAGGAGAAGGGAGAAGGTAAAGGATGGGGGGAAAAAAAGGCCACAATCGCAATCCTCTCCTTCATCACCTGGGAGTCTCTTTGAATTTACAGCATGTCCTAGTTAGGGAAATACTGTAGTTAAAGGCTCCAATTAAATACACTTAGCAGATTCACCTTTCAATGAGAAAACTAGAGAGCAGAACTTCACATGACTCAAAGGAACTTAGTCCACCTTAAACATTAGCACAAAGTTGAACGTCTCTAGCCATTTCCTGTGGCTCTTCTTGACAGCTACTGTGTCCTACTCTGATCTTCAGGCAGGGCACCCTGGATTTACATTTACTGGATGGCTTGGACCAGCTGCCAAGAGGATGAATGTGCTGCACTCCCTCCTTCCCACCTGCCAGAGTCACCGGGTACATGGAAAACCTCTTGACTTCCATGGATATGGAAACCTCAAAAGAAAGCTCTCTCTAAGGCAGGCATCAACAATGCTCACAGTAGCTTGAAATTTCCTGGAAGCCATTCTTACCATGGCTGAGGAAAGCACCTTGAGCTTGTGACTTGAATGGCACCATAAAAATAACTAGGTATTAAATAAGCCCGAAAGAGGAACATGGGGGGCAATATTCAATTAACCAGGTCAACCAAATTTAATGACACATTCCATCAACGTAAACAAGGTTCTTTAGTAACTGAGATTTTGCCTACATTCTCAAATGTGAATTACAATGAATGAGCACCTTCTGCAGATTGCCCTAGGAAGGGCTGCTATCTTCACTGCAATTTGGGCTGAGAAAATCGGGGTGATAGGTAGAGAAGGTAGGAAATGTTTGAATTCTGGCTATGAATATAAATGGACTTCTCACAATTTCCAACAAAGTTGTTTAACATGGTGGATCGGAAAGTAGGCACAGGCTTGGACAACTTAGATGTGTGAGGAATAAATCACAGATCCTGTAATTAAGGGCCAGAGGAAGTCTTTAGAAGTCATTTGGTCCAGCCCCTCACTTTTGATATGAGAAGATGAGACTCAAGAGATGAATTGATCTCCCCAAGACAACACTATGACCTCCTGGGACAGAGAGGTCATGGGCTTAGATTTCCTGTCACCTCCTTGAGTTCTTGAAAATTATGACACAAGCTGCTACAGGTTGCTGGTATATGGAGATCATATATGCAGCATTTCCTCAAGCTAGGAAATGAAATAGAATATAACGAACTGATGCCTCCACTCCAATCCTCAATTCCAAAGAAAACAAATCTCTTTACTCACCTGCAGGGAAAAACTCACTCATTTTCTTTTTGTAGATTTTGAAGTCAACTTCTAAGAAGACACAGAAGATGATCCGATCCACCTAGAGGCAAACAATAAATACTCAAAGTGAAAGGAAATATGGTGACCTTGGAATATCAGAAATATTCCAGAACGTGGTTTTGGAGCTAAAACCAGGTGGAAAAGCCGCCTGTAGGTTGTTGGTACTCTACTGCTAACTGTGTGACAGTGTTGAGTGAAGTTCAAGTGCGCGTGTCAGCTGGGGCGTGTGTGTGCATTCTTTATGTAAATGAGCCCATGGACTCTTTGGTGGAAAGATGTTATATAAATCAAATAGGAAATAATAAATGACAATAAGCCACTTTGCAGCAAGCTATAAATAAGATCGGAGATTCCGACAGGATACCTAGACTTTATGTCTTATAAAATAACCATATGAGAGGTGTATAGCAGAATGACAATAAAGTATGTCAGTAAACAAAGAGCTCTTTGTCCTACCCATCTTAGACAAATAAATTTATCAAACCTGTTAGTATTTGAACACAGCCTAAAAAGCTTCTTGCAGTTTAATTTGCATGAAAGTCACTTGCTTTTAGCTTAACATACTCAGAAATGCAACAGAAGTAAAAATATAATTAGTTGACAGAGATATGAGGTCAATCGAACTTTAACCTGGTAGATATTACTGAGTAAGTTAGTGCCACCTCAAAAGCAAAACAGGTGTGTTGTCCCTTTTTCCTGTTTTGGGAGAGCTTCTCTACATAAGGTGTTTCTTTGAGACCTTTGGAGAGTAGTATAGTAAACAGAGAAGAGAGATAGAGTGTATCTAATAGCTAGCTCATGTATATCTGATATTAAATCAGTGACCCCATTTCATGTCTTTAAAATAAACATCCCTTTAGTCGCTCTATTTTAACAATCTACAAAAACTTAAAAATTACCCGATCTATCAAATGGCAACTGGTAATTAAATAGAACATCAAGAGGGGCGCCTGGGTGGCTCAGTGGGTTAAGCCGCTGCCTTCGGCTCGGGTCATGATCTCAGGGTCCTGGGATCGAGTCCCGCATCGGGCTCTCTGCTCAGCGAGAAGCCTGCTTCCCTCTCTCTCTCTCTCTGCCTGCCTCTCCGTCTACTTGTGATCTCTCTCTGTCAAATAAATAAGAATAAAAAATCTTAAAAAAAAATCAAGATAGGCATTTCTCAGGGCAACAGGGAATAGAAGTGGGGTGCGCATGTGGCAGGACATGAATGAACCCAAATGGATGTCATCCACCTAGCCCTGCAGCTCTCTGAGCCTGTGGAAAACAGATTCACACTAGGCAAGCCTGTTCAAAGTGTCCAGCAGGAGAGGGATGGTCAGGCAGGGAGGGCTAGGACACAAGGAATGGTCAGGGCTCCCCGTTGGAAGCTCAGAGACGTGGCTCCCTGATCTCTGCACAGGTCCAGATAGGCTGCCTCCAAGACAGTAGCTGGACTTCTTCGCTCTCATCACCAAATACCACGCAGCCCCAGTAATCCTCCCCCCGAAGGGTGGATTATAAGAGAAAGCATCTGGCCTTCAGATATGGAAGGACAGGGTTGCAAATAAACCTTATTTTCTTTTCCCTATATTCACTTGAGTTTCTGGTGTCCAGTCCTTTCTGCATATCATTAACATTTTCTACAAATGCAAAAGCTGTCACCATCAATTCACTCTTCGGGTGAAATACAAATTTAGTTGAATAAATGATTAACTATCTGCGCAATACTGAATGCTCGTCTTTGCTCTCCTTATGGTGTGTTTATGCCCTGTAGCTAAAGATAAAAATCACAATGATGGAGCAATAGAAACTAGGTACAAAAAATGTCTTCTCTATAATGCCATTTGTACAAGTTTTTAAAGCACAAAGATAAAAAAGTGTAGGGATTCATTCATAAGCATCAATATACAGAAACACACCTAGAAATGTCACACATGAACTTCAGAAAAGAGATTTGAGAAAAATCTAGCAAATGAGTAAAAGCTATTAACTATGGGGGTAGGTACGTGGTATATTATTTTCTATACTTTCCTGCGTATTTTTCAAATAATAATTATTTGAATAATTCTCTTTATAATTAAAAGTCCTAACACCAAAAATAAGACTCTGTGTTACACTATTCTTCTCTCTGGCTGTATTAAACCATTTGTAATTCCCAAACAGCATAATCATTCATATTTCTGTACCTATGATGGTTGACTTTTTCTCCAGGTTTCAAATGGTCAGATTATTTCTAAAGCTACCTAATCGAGATCAAAATCAATACAAGAAAATTTGATTCAAAGCAGATCTAAGGAGACCAAACTGGACAGTCTCATTTTTACTCATGTCTCCCTATCTTAATGTTCACTAAGTATAAGTTAACGGGATTTTAAAAAACATTCCTGTTGCCTGCGTGTCTGTTTGCAGGGGGGAGGGTTAGTGATAGTAATGCTACTCATTGCTGTTAAGTGAACTTTCAACCATCACAGAAACGACATACAGATTTCTTAAATATTGTAAAGAATTTTAATCCACCTTTTAGCGTTTTAGGCTTTGTTACCATGGAAATAGTATGAGTCCAAAATTTAGCAGCCTGATTTATTTTCCCAGAGAGTAGATGGATGCTGGGGGGAAAGTACTTTTATTTTAAACTAATTGAGTGGCCCATTTCTCTGCCCTGACCCTGAGGCATCACACTGAAAATATCTTGGAAGCAGATCGAATCTAAGAATTAACCCTCACTTGCCAAGTACTTTCACTTATGCATATGTGAGTGTATTTATAGATGTGTGTATACACTTACTCTCTGGTGTTATTGTTGGAAAAGAGCTCCATTAGTTGACAAGCTCTGTGTTTATAAACTCATAATGGATATTGATCACTGCTTGTGGTAGATGATATTTTCCAAGATGGCATGCAATGAGATACCCTGTCCCTCAGACTCTCTTAAAATGTAACGCTGATACTCCTCTCGTTGAGAAATGGGATCTATAATGCCTCCTCTTAAATCTAGGCTTGTCTGGAACTCTGGCAGAAATACTATGTGACTTTCAAGTCCATGTCACGAAACGTGATACAGTTTCTGGCTGGTCCTTTGGGGAGGGTTGCTCTTGTGCCCAACCTTCACACCATGAGGAAGCAGAGAGATGACATGGAGAACCCATTTGTTCAAGTTCTAGCCAATAGCCTTACTGAAAGTGAGTAGCCTCTTGATGATTTCACCTTCTGGTTTTTGAGCTACCCCGGCTGGTGCCACATGGAACAGAGATCAGCTGTTCCCACTGAACTCTGCCCAAATTGTAGAGTTGTGTACAAAACAGAAATACATAGCCAGAAATCTGATATTCTTCTGGTTTCTTCCTGTTGCCAATTGTTTGGATTCTTGCTTTTCCAGTTCTATAGCATGTCATCTCTCTTGAAAGGCTCAGACTGAATGGATCAAGTAAAAGCCATAATGGGGTGATAAGAAGAACATAGAAAGGGGCGCCTGGGTAGCTCAGTGGGTTAAAGCCTCTGCCTTCGGCCCAGGTCATGATCCCAGGTCCTGGGATCAAGCCCCGCATCGGGCTCTCTGCTCAGCCGGAAGCCTGCTTCCTCCTCTCTCTCTGCCTGCCTCTCTGCCTACTTGTGATCTCTGTCAAATAAATAAATGAAATCTTGAAAAAAAAAAAAGAAGAAGAACATAGAAAGTCTACTGGGTACATGGCTGAGAAGTTAGAAATCTGATTTATGTAAAGGGGAAAGAGCCTGGTGATCCATACTATCCCCAGATAAATTACCTGAGAATATGTAAAAATGCCTTACAGTTAAGGCTCAGGATCATATTTTCAATTTCTCTTTTATGTTAGGCAACAGAACAATTTTGAAAAATGGTTGTTCATTATTTAAATTTTTTTTTCAAGATTTTATTTGTTTGTCAGAGAGAGAGAGAGAGAGAGTGAGAGCAAGCACATAAGCAGGGTGGGTAGGGGCAGAGGGAGAGGGAGAAGCAGACTCCCCACTGAGCAGGGAGCCCAACATGGGACTTGATCCCAGGACCCTGAGATCATGACCTGAGCCCAAGGTGGATGCTTAACTGATTGAGCCACCCAGGCGTCCCATAAAATGGTGGTTCTTGAGAGACTATATTTACTCATCTATTTAAGAGATAGTTACTGAGCACCTCTTATTTCTTGGACCTAGTCCATGTGTCATTCTCTCACAAGAAAACCTGCATCAAAAAAAAATAAAAAAAGAAAGAAAAATGAAAAGAAAACCTGCATCCATAACTGAGTGCTTTTTTTTTTTTTTCCCCCCTCAAGACCAAATAATTAGTTACAAAATCTCAGGCATCTTAACTTCACATCCAGTGTTTTCTCTGATACCACCCACATGAAGACACATGGGACTGAGCTTCTAGGCCTGTCACTAGCTCTGTGACATTGGACAAAGCCCTGAGTCTCTCCAAGATCCAGCTTTTATGTCTTTATAAAGAAAGGTTTGAATTATATCATGTTTCTTTCTTTTCTCTTCTTTAAAAAAATTTTTTTTAATATCTCAGTGATTGTCTATCTCTGTGGTAATTTTGTGCTATGTCAGCTTAGCTAAGCTGGAATGAGACTTCTCTGAATGGTTGGCCCCTGAGAAATTTCATGAGATTTTGAGGGCAGAAGAGCAGCTGCAGCCCTTGCACTAGGCAGGGGAGGGTAGGACCCCAGGCAGGTAGGGTACATTGTTGCTAATCAGCTGGAGGTGGGGTAGGAGGTGGGCTCACAGCTTTTCCAGCTCCTGTTCTTTCTCCTACCTCAGGTTCTCTGAGTCTAGTCTTGGCACATATACAGCTTCAAAGGGCACCAGTTCCATCTTGCGGGGGTGGGCACAGCAGCTTTGGGGTTCCATACAGGGGGAAACAGATACATGGGGCAGTTTGTCCATGTGGGTTCCAGGCTGCTCTCATGGTTTCCACTTTGTCCTTGTCCTCCCCAACTTAGCTTCCAGCTTTCTCTTTGGCATCTCTTGACCTACGTCTTGACCACCCACCCTGCTGACACAGTCCAGGCCTCGTCACTTGCAGAGACAAAGGTCTTCCACAAACTCCTTCACCAGCTCCCTCTCTTGGGTCCTCAGGAAGGGCTTTTCTCTGCTCAGTCAACTATCCCCTTGACATTTACTTCCCCGGTTTCTCCCACAATTGTATACAATCTAATCCCTATCCTAAATCCTATATCCTATTTCACTCCCAAGGTTCTGCTTCCTTGATTAAACCCCGACTGGTGTAATCTTTAATAACATTTCATGGAATAACATGTACAATGAAGGGCAAAAAAAAATCATAATAATCAGTATTCCTTGTTACAGGTGTATAACCTGCCAAGGTTACTCAAGTTCCAATTACTTCCTTCCAGGTGAACTTTTACTGGTTCCAGCCCATCTTCCTGGTGAACTTCCTAAAGGGTACATACACACTTTTGTAGTCAAAGCAACTCTGTGTACTTCAAATGACTTATACTTTTTTTTTTTATATGAACAAGTTAGTAAACTCAGATGGGTCCTCAGGCTAAAACATAATTGTAAATAATACAAAAGGCAACATTAATGCTTTTAGGAATTAACGACTTCACTGTAATCTTCATTATAACTTACACTAGAACCTTATGACGAACTGGGCAGTGCTCAATTTTGTTCTACCTGTGCTTAGTGTAGGGCCTGATGCATGATGGGAGCTAGCTCTGTAAATACTGGCAGATACTTAAGCTAACAGACCTCACTGAAATATAACTATATGGCAGATAGTTTTCAAGGGTGTTTAGTTACAGAAGCAAATAACTTTTTTTAAAAGATAGACTTTCCTTTATGTTTGCCAGAGGACCTGAGAACGGAATTACAGAGAAGCCTGAGTGCTTTTGCAAAGAAGAAAGGAGCTACATAAAGCACACAAGGCATCTGTTACCAACTGTCATATTATCCAATGATATTTTGTTGAGCACAATGCTTCTTCAACTGGGTGCTGATGTTTTCATAGAAGGTGCTTATTAGTTTCAAAATAGAAACAATGATGCTACCTGTAAGCTACAATATAATAAAAGTTAAAAGGGCTTTTCTTTTCTTTTTTTTAATAAAAAGACAATATCAGGTATTGATATTATGAATTAACCAAAACTTTCATCTACTGTTTTTGGGAGTAAAAATTGGTGCAACCACTTTGGAAAATAATCTCACAGTATTTACTAAGTTAGCTAAATTTGTGCATATCCTTTGAAGCAACAATTTTACCCTTAGGTAAACACCCAATAGAATATGTGTATATGTTCACATATATATGATATGTCAAAGGACACATATTACAATATTCATAGCAGCACTATTAGTAATATCTTCAAATTTGAAGCTACTTAAATGCCTAAAATGGTAGAATGGATAAATAATTGTGATCTATCCATGCAAAGGGATATTACAAATGAATGAGAATAGAAAGTTTGCAACTACACCCAAAAATATGAACAAACAGAATATTGAGGAAAAGAATCCAGAAAGAAAAGATACACATATTTTGCTAAAGTTCAAAAATGTTAGCTAAATAGTCAAAATCATCTGTGGTGTTAGAAGTTGGTACAGCAATTACTCTGGGCTGCAGGTTGGTGAAAAGGGACTAAGGTGAGTGTGTGGGATGCTGGGTTTTTGATCTGGGTGCTGGTTCCATGGATGTGTTCAGTTTGTGAAATTTGACAAGCAGTGCACTTAGAATCTGTGTACTTTTCTGTATGTTATACTGCAATAAGAATCTTTTTAAAGGTTGGAAGTCTCCTGGTACAGTTGTCTTGGTCAACAATCAAAAATCTATTTTCATTGACTTCAAGGTCAAAAAAGCCCTTTAAAAGCTGACCTTCTAAAGGCAATCTCTCTATATCTTTCCACTGATGTCAACTGTAGCTCACCCATCAAGGCATAAAGGAGTAAAGATGTATTTCTTTCACCAACATATCCATTAATCCACAGTTGGGGGTTTTATGCCCCATAAACATGATGACATAAGTCCTATTAATCTTTTCAGCATCATATCTACTGCCCCTGAAGAGGGTTACACAGCGAAGCAGGTTTAGAATATCTACAGCTGACCTCCATTTTTCATGGCTACCAGTCCTAGGACAGCTGACACAGCCAAGATTATCCTGTGTTCAGCGAGACTGGGAGAATGAATGGATTCTGATGAATGTAATTTGCTTCCCCAGTGACAAATGACAAACATTCAAAGATCTGGTGTGCATGCAAATACCACTTTAACTAAGAGCTGATGGATGGTGATCCTGTGTAAATGCAGCCGGATGGGCAATGGGGGTGAAGTCTCAGGCTTCCTGAAAGATAATCCAACAGCTTCACTATGCAGGCTTGGATATGGGGGTATCTTCACCAAATAGTGGCCGCTGCTAGTAAGTGAGTTAAATGTCAGGGCTTAAGCCTCAAAATCTATGTAGAAGGATAGATTTTGAGAGAGGTTAGAAGACCAGCGTCATTGGAGCTTGCTTACTGCTATGAGTCAATCAAGGTTACACAGAAAAACAAAGGGACAAGGTCACTGCTGATTAAAGAACAAAGCCAAGAAGCTGGGATGTCTGGGTGCTAGTCCCCCCCTCTCCCCATAGGTGGAACAAGGGAGACCAATCTGCCCTTCTCCCAGTGTATTCGTGCTCTGATGCTACATATCAAATTACTGGGACCTCAGTGGCTTAAAGCCACAAAGTTTCAGGCTCTCACAGCTTCTGTAGGTAGGTCCAAGTCCAGGCTAATGGTGTTGAGACCTCTGCTCACTGTCTCTAAAGCTGCAATCAAGGTGTTAGCTGTGCTGCACTTCCCCCCTGAGGCTGGGTCTTCTTCCAGGCTCTTTCAGGTTCAAGTTGTTGACTTGCCAGGGGTCCCCCTCCATTTTCAATCCCGCAAAAGCATATCAAATCCTTGATTTTAAATCTCTGATGTCCTTCATATTTGACCTCTCAGATTTAAAGAGCTTCTAGGATTAGGTCAGGGCCACCTGGAGAGTCTCCCTATCTTAAGCTCAGCTGATTTGGGATCTTTTAATGACACCGGCAAAATCCCTTCACAGCAGTACCTTGTTTTTGTTTGAAGAACTGGGAGAAGGTGTGTGCATCCCAGACACTGGGCTCTTGGAAGACTCTTAGAATCCCATCTGCCATAGTTAGCTATAATGACCACAGGAGATATTTGAGCTAAAGTGCTTGGCAAAGAGTCTGACCTCTAGGAAGTGCTCCACAAACATTGGTTGTTTATTCATAAAGTTATTATTCATGGGGTGCCTGAAACAGCTAGCAAAGTGCTGGTATGTGGATATAATCACCATTCACTTGGTGAGTCCTTTATTTCTACCCTGATCTTTTCAAACAGATCAGGGAAAAGTCTGAGCCAGGCAGAGAACATTGGAGGTGTTTCTTCCGACTGGTATGCTAAAAGGCATTTCATTTCAGTTTCAACTTTGCTGAGGAATTCTATCTTAAAAGAAACATTTACCAAAATGGCCCACATTATATAGAAAATAGCTATTTTTGTGTGTGTGTCTGACTGCATCAGCCAGAGAAAGGGAAGAGCAAGAAAAAAAGGGTAAATGAACAGTTGAGCTGCAGTAATAAAGAAGATTTCACAAGACCCTCTAGGAGTCTCTGCTCTGATATTTTAATGTTGTTGTCAAATGTCACCGAATATGATTCTTCTGGTTCTTGAAGATATTAAGTTCATTCATATTTGTGCACTCCACCTCAGAAGCTAGTATTTCAAGCTCCATGTCACAGAATGGGAAAATTTTGTTCTCCACGTTCCCAGAGACTTTGGGATGAGTTGGAGAACATTTATAATCCACAAACACTCAAAGGGCATTTTTGCATTTTGAAATTGCTTCTGCATGCATAAAAAGGATCCTTTATTTTGGGGGGAGCTTTTTGGCAAACTCAGTTCATCTGTCATTACTCTGTGGCAGCACGACTCAGTTTTCTTATTTTGTTTTGATAAATTGCTCTTTTTGACTTTTCTTCAACTCTGTATGAAAAAAGTGGCCATGTAGCAGAAGAACCCGAGTTATTTTGATTTGAGTTGGAGGCTCATTTGTGCAAGTTAATTTCCAAGTCGGCTTCATATCAGTCAAAATGGACACCCTTGCAAATGACACATCTGTCATGGTCCTTGAAGCTGCTCCATATGTTTAGTATAGAAAAAACACAGGCAGAGAAGGGCTTAGTTCTACATACTAGAATAGCATGCCTTTGTTACCAAAGGAATGATCCTAGGAGATATTGGGTGAAAATGCTAGTGGAAGATAAAAGACAGGTTTCCGTTTTACCATTAGAGTGCTGTGCTGTGCTATTCACATCTGCTCCTTCCTTTCAGGATGAGAACAGTCATTCTTCCCGTTGCTGGAGCTGGTGGCTAACAGCTCTGAGAAGATATTCACAGAGGACTCTCCTCTGCCAGGGAGAGCACCTCATCTGCGCTGATCCTCTTTCTGAAGGCAGCCTGCACCCAGGGACTGACTCATGCAGCAGGTCCAAAGGCTCAGACCCCTTCCCTCAATCTGATGCAACTCTGAAGGGCCATCAAATTACGTGCTGAATTGTGCCCCATTGCAATCCATGTGTTGAAGTCTTAACCCCCAAGACCTCAGCATATGACTGCATTTGGACTTAGTCTTTAAAGAGGTAAGCAAAGTAGAATGAGATCATTAGGTTGGGTGGGATCTAATCAATATGACTAGGGTCCTCATAAGAAGAAGATATTAGGACAGCAACACATACAGAGGGAAGACCACGTGAGGACACAGGGACAAGGTGGCATAACAGCCATAACAATTCAAGGTAAAGTCCGTCTTCATATGGCTGAAGCCACCCAGAGCTGAGACATATTTCCATAGATACAGTCCTTATTTCTAATGCTAGGTGTATTCTTTTTTATAAGAGTAATCAATTTCCAGGGCGCCTGAGTGGCTCAGTCGTTAAGCATCTGCCTTCGGCTCAGGTCATGATCCCAGGGTCTTGGGATTGAGCCCCACTTAGGGGTCCCTGCTTGGCAGGAAGCCTGCTTCTCCCTCCCACTCCCCCAACTTGTATTCCCTCTCTTGATCTCTCTCTGTCAAATAAATAAATAAACCTTAAAAAAAAAGAGAGAGAGTAATCAATTTCCTGTTGTGTAAGAGGTGAGTTACTTAGAAGGGTTTTAACAAATCCATAAAAGATAAAGAGAGTCCATGTGGTCAAGAGAGGTGAGGTATAGTAGGCAGGCACCATGATGCCCTTTCCATATCCCTTCAGGAGGTCTTAGTAGTAGAAGCCAGAGAATGCCTAAGCATCTGTGCCTGAAGGTGTTCTTAGTGCTAGAAGATTCTGACCACATACCTAGTTCACTGGGAGTTTGAAGAATTAATGCCTCCCACCCACCAGCTCTAGATCAAAGACTGGCAGGAGTTGATATTTAAAGACCCCTACCTACTTCATTGCCCATGGGAGGGAAAGACCAGGGTTCTCCAGGGGGATAGAATTCTGGTTGCTCAGGGTGCTAATTGGATTGCAGGCCCTGTGCTCACCTTCTTTACCCCTCCTTCATCCACAAATAATCTACCTGCCCTTGAGTCCTTGTTTCAGGGTCTGCTTTAGGGAGAACCCAAATCAAGAAGAAATTGAGAAGACAGTTGGTCAAATACCAACTTATCCTCTCAGTATTCAGTCTATCAAAGGTTAATTTAATATAAGTCAGTTTCTAATTCAGTTAAGGTCTAGATCTCCTCCCCATATTTTGCTCTCATTCTCATGGTGCCCTCAGCACCCTTCAACTGAGAAGGCAGTGCCAGGAATAAGTCTTTTGACTCCAAGATCTTCACAGTCTCATCTGTGACATTAAATTACCCTTCCGATGATGGAGCTATTGTTTATCAAGTACTCATGCAGCTTTGTGTCAACCCAGCTAACCCAGCTGCAATCCCCTATTGTATATTTCATACCCCAGCTTCTGAGAACACTCTGGTTCCTTTTTCTTTTCTTTGATTAAGAACATCTGCAGAGGTGGTTCAGCTACAAAAGTTAGTAATTACTCTTCTTTTTTGTCACAGTAATTAAAAATTTCAAGGAAGAATTGTCATTCATTGCTGCTTATGAGGTTGCCCACGGAGTACAGTGCTTTCTAAAGCCCACAAATCATGACCTTAAAAATAAATAAATCTCTCTCCTCAAAAACTGGAATGCTGGGGCACCTGGGGGGCTCAGTGGGTTAAAGCCTCTGCCTTCGGCTCAGGTCATGATCCCAGAGTTCTGGGATCTAGCCCCACATCGGGCTCTCTGCTCAGCGGGGAGCCTGCTTCCTCCCCTCTCTGCCTGCCTCTCTGCCTACTTGTGATCTCTGTCTGTCAAATAAATTAAAAAACAAAACAAAACTGGAATGCTGTGCCAAGTCACAAAGTGGGTCCGAAAGCCTGGTCTCAATGCTCAACCGATGGGGGCCACCACATAACTTCGCAAACCAGCCCGCGATTCTCATCTTCTCAACATTTCCATTAGCATCTGACACACGTGCAGATATCATTTACAGTTCAAAGGAATCTCATTAACATATCATCTGAAAGAGCATTTTGTGAGGACAAAAGCTGTTTTTCTCAAGCTGGTGTCCCTCCCACTCCCACAAGAAAGAATCTTTTTGTTCAAAGGCAAAGCCTGAGAGAACAATCACTCTTGAGTCATTTTCCAGAGGTTCGAGGCTCATATGAAAAGAAACAGCAAACTAAAGTGATTCTATCTTAAAAAAATGCCTCCGAGGGCTGGGTGTTGGCAGTAGTGATGGGTGCATGTGTGGTGGGGGTACATGTGTGGGCGGGTGTTTCGTGGAGTGTCTGAGAGAGAGAGGGGAGGAGAAAAGAGGGTTTCATCTGTGTGTCTCCTCTTGACCACCCTCTGTCTTCTCTTGGAGAGCTAACTGCTCTCAACCATGGACTATTACTTTATATTTGTAGCTACTTGTGTCTATTTCATATCAACTCTTTCTTTGAATGCCAGATAAAGGAACTTGTGCTCAACTAGACTATAAATCCCTAGGGAGACATCACCTTTCTCTTTAGTTATCTTCCCACCTAGCAGCCGATGTAGTCAGCTTAAGGTTGAAACCTTGAAAAAGGTTTCAATCATACTGTCCCATCAGACCAGCAGGCTTTCAAAGACCTGATTACAACTCCCTGACTTGCGAACCTCAAAAAGAAAGACCATTTGAGAAAAAGGTGTAAGTGTTGGCTCCTGGTTCTCTCTCTATAAGAAGTAGCCTTTACTCCCTCCTTTTGCCCCTTCATGGTATGTCCACTCTCCACACCATCTTTCTAAACCACATCGCCATCACTCTGACAGGTTTAAATAAGGCTACGATCCACTTCATATTTTGAAAATTGAACTCACAACTTCTAGTGGCCTTATCAAATATTAATCAGAGAAAACCCCTGAGGGCTGTTCAGTCTACCCCAGGGACTTGAGTCAGTGCCCAAGGAGCCCCCGCAAAATTTTATTTAATTTCAAGTTTTGTCACATGTTTAATGGACTGTGTAAAATGTTCAAGCTTGGGTAAATGTAAAAACAGCATTTCCCCTCCCAATCTTTCCTGATCCTCAAGAAAGATGGGCTCTGCTGTGTGGTGGCTTCAAGTAACCCCCCCACCCTGGCACACTGTTCCATACCCCTTATGGGAGCTGCGACCCCCCAGAAAATCACGACTTAGTGACATAATGCCAGCATGTTTGATATATTGGTACCTTTGCATGAGATAGATAGATAGATAGATAGATAGATAGATAGGTGTTGGTAACCACAAATAGAGATATTTGAACTTCCAAAAGTATTTATCCTTGAAATACTATAGTCTTAGGTATAATTCAGTCTTTTAAACTCTACATTTTATCTTTTTCCAAGATTTTATTTATTTATTTGTCAGAGAGAGAGAGAGAGAGCACAAGCAAGGGGGTAGCAGGCAGAGGGAGAAGGAGGCTCCCTGCTGAGCAAGGAGGTCAATGTGGGACTTGATCCCAGCATCCAGGGACCATGACCTGAACCAAAGGCAGACGCTTAATCAACTGAGCCACCCAGAAGTCCCTAAACTCTGCATTTTAAAGCTAAATCCATTAACAATATCAAAATCTCAGGGGCAGGGAAGGGAAAGGAAAGACCTACTGGTTATGGAATACTTCTGTGTTGTATTCCGAGGCCTTTGGCTTCACATGTGAATCTCAAGGCAATCAGAACACTGCCAGCAATGTAAATATTATTATTCTAGTGTCTTACTAGACAGCCTTTTTTTTTTCTTTTTAAGGGAAATAAAGCAATTAAAACAACGAAAGAGTAACCGACCAACCAAAAACAAACACAAAGAAAAAGGAAAAGGCACCGAAGACCAGAATATACAAATGTCAACTGCATATCAACATTTTTAATCCCTGGGGGGCATGTGGAAAGAGACGGACAATAAAACTCAAGTATCCACTAAGATTATTTTAATAAGGGTGATAGAATGATGGCTTTCCGAAAATAGCCAACAGATGTCCCACCGTTATACGGAGGCTTGTTATATAATGGCTGCTGCTGTAATCCTTTAAAAAATCTGTTTTCCCAACTTGATCTGGCTCCAGCAACTGTGATGCTAAATGCCGCTGTGGCTGTTTCCTGGTTTCACCTGATGTTTCTAATGCCAGTTACAGGTCAAACTTAAGAGCAGTGAAAATAAAGATCTTGTTTGCATTTTCAGCAGGAAAATGATGCTTTATCCACATTATGGCTGTATCCAATAATGTTCTTTCCAACCATGGAAGGAGAGGAAGTGCTCAAACGACAAAGATATGTGGGCATAATTGGCATTTTGGCACAATTTAGAAAAACCAATTGCTTAGAGAGAGACACATTCCTCCAATAACATTGTCAGAAGTCCACGCACGTCTTCCCACCTGAAGCAGGAATTTGTTGCATGAATGTCACTAGATGATCTAGACATTAAAAACAGACTAGCTCTTTGTGCTATATTTTGGGGAAGGATGGAGAGGTGAAGCCAAAATTTGATTTCGTGGACAGATGTAAGAAGTATTTGGAAAGACCCACTGATGATGTGTTTGTTGAAAAACTTTAACCAGGATTCTATTTTTTTCCATTTAATTCAATGTCCAAGTTGCAAAACATGGTACATGTATTCTGGAAAACCAATTATTTTAAAGTGTACTTAAGTCTCAAGGTAAATATTTGGGGAACTGGATGTGCAGAAGTTATACATTTTTCGCTGATGTTGGAGGTCTACTTTGACCAAAGTCCTGGTTTTTAGGGAACTGTGTCCCCCTGACCCCCCGAATTTCAAGGATTTTGCTGCGACCATATTAGTTTACCATACAGGCTAGTCATGCAGCAGCCTATAAGTTTTCTATGTCAGTCAGCAGCTCTGACCTTTAGCTGTTCCTCTCTAGCCAGTGGATCTGAAAGGGTTAACAGCATGTTTCTAGACTGCATGTGTCATGGGCTTACATAAACTGTAATGGTGCTCAGGAGTGGAAAGACCTTTTTCTTTTTTTTCCCCTTTGGTGCCCAACCAGGAAATTACTTTGCTCTGCCAAAATGGACTGAAACAACACTCCCATTGCCACCCACTGGGTAAACGCAGTAGAAATAAAAGTCAGGGTGTTCAGATTGGAGAGATTCACTACCCCACAAAGTAAATAAATTTCTATCTATGGCTCCATTTTGCAGAACATACTAGAGAGGCAAATAGTGTAGAAACCAATGGACAAGGACTAATTAAAGCAAATTAATAAAATGTCCATTACGTTCTAGGCCGTTTAGTGTGGGGCTAAATCAATGAGGGAGCCTGTGAGATGACTTCTCAGTATTGGCCATAAAGTAGCTTAGAATGCTGACAGTTCTAAATGGGGGTCTTCCCCACCCCAGCTCACTGACGAGGGCCTGAAAAATTCTGCTCAATTGCAAAGTTTCGTTAAATGCATCTTTTTATGTTAAAATCATAATAAATTTTTTAAAAATTCTACTCAATTATGTATGTGTTCCTATTTTAGAGTAAAAAAATATTTCTTTTCCTAAACGTCTGTGAGAAATCGAGCCCCTTGGAAAAGATGGCCTGTCTACACTATGACTTGACTTCAAGCCCACTTAGTCCATCGACAAGGCTGTTTTAGAAAACCCATGTGGCTTTTACAAAAAGAAGATTCTCTCTTCTGGAGCCTGAGGTAGAATGGAAAAGATTCAACAGAAGAGCCTTCAATCCAGACAGTCCAGATTTTGTATATGGACTTGGCCATGTACTTACTTTGTCGCTCCCAGTGAACTGCTTCACTGCTCTAATCTCAGCATTTTCATCAGTGAAATAGGACTAGCGATGGACTGATACCAAAGTGTTGTCTAGAATACTTAATGGGATAATGTGTGTGATGTAATTATCTCATAGGAACAATTGAATAAATGGTACAGTCACTCTTAACAAAGTCTGGTTTGGTCTGTGTGCAGACCACACAGATGATACCGAAACCTCCAGGATATTCAGTGTCCACTGAAGTTGGGGACCAAAATAAGACTTGTGAGTTCCCAACACACTTATCTAAGGTACTCCCATTCACAATGGCCTCCACTCCTCTGCACATTTAGAGTAGGTTTTTGCCACAAGTAAGATGATCTCTTGTTAAATTATCTTGTACGACTCAGCTCCTTGACCGAGGAGGACACCAGGTAGAGAGACTGACTACACTATAATATCTTCACATTTCCAAGTCATAGTTTTCAAACTTCAGTAAGTGTAAGACCTCCAAGTACAAGTGATGAATCTTGACTGCCCTGAAATACTATGACTCGTTGGTCTGGAGTGGTGTCTAGGAATCAGCATTGTTAATTATCTTGCTCACCCCTGAACGCTTCTGTGTGGGTTGTCCGTACCTTCTCACATGGTCTTCACACAGTCTTCTTATGTGAACACTTATCATTGTATTTAGGGCACATTCTAATTCAGTATGAGCTCATCTTAATTAATTATAGCTGCAAACACTCTATCCCAAATAAGGTCACATTTTGAGATTCTAGGTAGAGGTGAATGTTGGAGGGACACTATTCAACCGAGCATATCCCCCAAACCTTGACTTTGAGAACAGTAGTTTCACTAGCCAATTAGACTACACTGTAAATGAGTGCCATTAAGTGTGATCTCTCTTACTAATGTTCTGGGTAATTATCAGAATACTGTTTGATGATATGTCCATAAAATAATTTTCCTGAAACATACTTTTATGCTTCCCATAAAGATTTCTCTTCTTCATCCTATTTCTGATTAAAAAAAAAAATCTGCTGCTGGCATCTTTCCTGGTTCATTAATGAGGCCTTTGATACTGCCTTATAATTTGTCTGATCCTCTTATGTGTCTTTGTGTATGAAATACAGAGCTGGCATTCAATACATATTGAGTGGAATGTACATATTCATTCTGCAAACAATGGCAGGGTTTATGGAGGATACAGGATAAGTAAGACAGAGATTTCC
The DNA here is from genome assembly GCF_902655055.1 of Lutra lutra. Classification (NCBI taxonomy): domain Eukaryota; kingdom Metazoa; phylum Chordata; class Mammalia; order Carnivora; family Mustelidae; genus Lutra; species Lutra lutra. The sequence goes on from NC_062286.1 coordinate 102,793,730, forward strand.
TGTTTCCAACATTTTCCTTGACAGAAGAGATAAGCCCTTATGCAAATATCACAATGGCAGGTGGACAGTGGAGGCTTGGAGCCTGCTTACAATGCCGCTCTCACTGTTCACTTGCTTACCCAGGGCAAGTGACTTAACCTCACGGAAGCTCAGTTTTCATATCCGTAAAATGGGGATTATGTTGTCACCTACCTCACAGGCTGCTGTGAGGAATAAACAGTGTTCTGTGTAAAGTGCTAAGCATAGAATGAGGGCTCAGTGAATGCTGCCTTCAGGCACCTGAAGGCAGGAGGGATGTTTGATAGGCTAATGATGATATCTTATGTGATCATGGTGTTTCACTGCTGGGTTATAAGCTTCCTCACGGCAGAGACCTTGTAATTATACCACCCTAGTGTCTCTCGTGATGCTTGGCAGACCAGCTCCTCATAGGGCTTTGTATAGTGTCACCAAATGTAGTCCTGGTTGATTGGTTCATTGAATGAGTCTGTCAGTCTCTGTGTTGGCAGCACTGGCAAAACTTTTAATGGTTTTCTCTTAAGCCATGTAAAATTTCCTCTTTAAGCAGCACACATTTTTGTCACTCAAATATCTTCAGGCAGATGGTGGGGGGTAGTTGTCTGTTGGCAAGAGAGAATACCCAAATAAAGTGGATTGTGAAGGTGGGGTTGAGATTATGTGTGTGAAGCAGGACTGGAGACCCATGAATACTGAAAGAGGACCCTTCATATTCCTATGTGAATGCCATGAAACCACAATCATTTCTGAGGTCTAATTCACACAGGCTACAGCACGATTTGTCAGTAAATTTGGGGGTGCCAGGGAACAATGCAAATTGCAGATACTAATTACGTATATTTCATTTTTCTGGAGTGGCTGGACTTTTCAGTTGCAGCTTTTTGATCATGCACATAATGCTCTGTTATTTTTGCTTTGATGTAATTATTATGATATTGATTTTTTAAATGGGCCCACAGTAGAAATTCCACGCATATGCCAAAGAAAATTCTACCATGACTTTTACATTTGTACTTCAGGAATTATCCTAAATATCCATCTGGAGCCTTGAAGTTAATGGATTTTCAGCTAGTTAATTTGGTCCACAACACCAAAATGCCTCCTGCATAAATTCACTTAACTCTCAGCTATTGTAAACAGACCTATTTATTTAGCAGAAGTCACTTTATTATGCTGTTTCAAAAGCAAATGCCCTGGAGGGAAAAATATCACATAGAAGCAACATAACTGTACCAACACATGAACATGAATGGGCATAAACTGTTCATAGGAAAAATGTTACTCTGCTCGCACTGTACATTTAAGGAAGAGTGGTAATTGTACTTTATTTAAACAACACATTAGAGTCAACTTCCAGAAATGAGCCCCTGCCTTCTTTGAACTTGTTCTAACCTCGTCAGTTGGTAAGGATCGGGAAATGGTGATGATAAATGCGTAAGAACAAGGCCAGTTGGCATCAGCATAAAACTCTGTTTCGTCGTTAGGGTATTTTTCATTACCTCATGTAATTCATTATTACACTTGTGGTGTCCAGAGCAGAGGTGTGATGAATGGTCCCATTATATAAATAAGGAGAGTGTAGCCCAGAGAGGTCAAAGGGTGAGCTTGGTGCCACCAGGTGGTGAGGAAAAGGATCAAAATAAAAATCTAGTCTTCCTTTTCCTGTCACCTGTCCTAATGCTTACCCCACTAAAGAGCTCTGCTTCAGAAAAGAGTTCATCTCTAGTCAAATTCTTTTGGGTAATCCATCTTCATATTCAAAAATATATCATCTAGTTTGTTAAGTAAGGCCAGATGTTCATTTTTGAGAGATGAAGCAAACTCCTGGGTTAGAGGAGTTGGAGAGTAGCCCAGGCCCCATACAACTTTGGAACAGGTGCTCTGTCCAAACCACCACTTACAGCTCAGGAAGTCTGTCTATCTATCTATCCATCTATCTATCATCTATCCATCCAGCCACCCATCTATCCATCCATCTCTTATACACAAGCAATAAAATGAGTCATGATAGAATTTAAAACAAGAATTATTTATGGCATTTAAGACAGCAAGGCAACTAATGTGATGCTTTTGGGGGTTATTATCATTAATGGGAGAAGCAAGGGAACTTGAGAAGAAGTAAACTAACATTGGCCCATTTCTTTGGTGTCTTCCAAAAACAAACAAAAAAGTGTAAAATTGTTTGGGTTTTAAAAAAGTATCTGGATTTTTGGGTCATTAGTTCTGGGTCTTGATTATTAGTAAATCACAGACTCCCTTAGAACCTCTATCTATTTTATCATTTTTGAAAGAAGAGGGTTTAAATGAGAAGTTTCCAAGGATTTAATTACTCTCAAAATTTATGACTCTTGATGCCTCCACCAGTATATGTCCTCAGTAGCCCAAATGAGTACTAGGCACCTGCAGATCTGGCTCTGCTGGAATCAGTAAGCCACAAAGCTCCCCCTGACAGCGGTCCTTAATACTTGGGGATGACATCAAGAAAGAGTTGAATCTTGTTCTGCATCACTCTTGAGCTGGATTGTGCAGCTGGAACCCTGGAAACAGAGACTTGCTTCAGGTCCCTCATCTCATTTGCTCTTCTCTTGGGTCCCTAGTGTCCAGTGCCTTTTCAACCTCCTCCCCCAATCAAACCTAACACACTTGCCTAATTTCTGTTAATTCCTTTCCCTCTTGTTTTGGCCTCCTATTTTATCTCTTTGAATCTAGCCCCATTCCCACTGCTCTATGAAAGAGAATGGGTTGAAATGGATCCCATTTGTTTAATTTTTGCCATCTCAATTTTCTAGGGCTGGATGTCCAGGTGCACACATTGCAAATGACCTCTCCCTTAAAAACTTCCAATAAAACCCAGTCAAGGACCACTGCCTTGGCCTCCCATAATCATTCTAAGCCATCATGACTGGATCCTGACACCTGAAAAGATGATAAACTTTGCCCGGATTCCTGTGGGCACAGGGTCTTTGATCTTCCGCTGCCTTCATATTTCTTCTGTTCTCACATATTACCTTTTGCTCAGCTCATTCACTTTCTCTCAGCATAGTGCGGGCCACGCCACGATCAAGGCCAACATGTAAAATGCAGATAAAGCCATTCTACCTCACCAAGATGATATGAGGATAAAATGAGATCACAAGGATGGAATGCTTTGAGAAACTTAAAAGTAAAATACAAATATGAGGTTTTATGATGCTATGAAAATTTTTATAGATTAAAATTTCAAAAGGATTCCAAAGATTTTCTGTTGAAAAAAAATTTACTTCTCTTTATAAGGACAAAAACAAAAAAAAATTCAGACTTAGTGTGTGTATGTGTGAATGTGTGTGTGTCTGTGTGTGTGTGTGTACTCTTACAATTTAACCAACATGGGTAACATTTCCCATGTTCTAAAGTCTTTCATGGCATGCCCTGAGAGAGTATATTTAAGTTTGGCTTTACCTGTTTCTCCTTATCCTTTCTGGACTAACAAGTTACCTGGGGAATATTCTCAAGGTAGTTGGAAAACTGTAAGAAGAGAGAGTGAAAACACTCAAGGTCTAGCCTTGAAAATAACATAGGAGTATTTCCTGTGTCCTCTCACTGGCCAAAAGAAGCCAAATCGTTGAAGCAAAAGTCAAGGAATTAGGACATATTTTTCCTCTGACTCAGACAATAGCAATGGTGCCGATACAGGGAGTGGTTAGAACTGGGGCCAGTGTGATTCAATTTACTAACATGATATAAGAAATACGAATTTAGGCAATCTGGTCCATAGTCTTGTACTTAAGTCCAATGCTCTACCTCTTCTCAAGATATGTTTGTATTTCATCTCTTCATGGAGAGATATATTGTAAGGAGCTTGTTTTTGTAGGATGAGGGATAAAAAAAATTAGGTCTGGTCTAACATTTGAGATTTAAGCTGAGATAAGAGATGAGGTGAATGTTACACTTAATAAACACATGAGGAAATAATTCAGGCAAAAATATACCTATATCTATAGCCATATCCATAACTATATTTTTATGTAAACATGTATGTGTTTGCATATACATATAAATGCACCAAACAGACATATTCGTATATGTATATTCATATGTATGTATATGTTAAGTATCCAGAGCAGGTTCCCAAACTGTCTAGACTTGCCATTGTACTTCTTACATTAACAGCTGACTTTTAGGGAAGAATTCTTCGTTTTACAAATGCTTTATCAAATAAAATCAGACTGCAAGTTCACCATTTTCCTGATGTATTTATTTTAAAAGTTCAATCTTCTTTAAATCAGAACAATTTTGAATGCAAAATGATGCTTATCATTTTTATTTTCATATGCTTCTTTTGTGTGGATGGGATCCAAGAACTCATCAAAAGCTAGCTGGGCCCACTGGATTTTATCTCACAGTTATTGTGATGTGGCTACACTGGGCAATCTCTTCTCATCAAAACACAATTGCCACAGAAATAGCTAAGTGGATGAAATACAATGCTGAAGAATAATGAAGTAAAATGAATACCCAAAGTCATCTTTCCAATATAAATCACAAAGTTAAGTTACCGTGATGTGAAAACGGAATGCAAGAATATGTGTAATCCAAAAAAAAACTCAAATGATGCTTAATTATTGCATCACATTTGCTAATGATATAATTAAGGGCTCCACAAGATGGAAACATTAAACATTTTATCTAGAATGATAAGAAATGCAAATATCAACATTAGCATAAAGACAACCTCCTCCTTTTCCTTTGTAATGTGACATAATTTTTCAGAAACTAAAGACAATGGGTTGCTTCTTAGTTCATAGTTTGCTTTGTTCCTTATTAGAAAGGTCTAAGTGTTGCTAAGTTAAAACAAAAGAAGTCTAGGTTTACGTCATTTAAATGCATCACAGCTCTATAGAAACAAGAGGCTTGACAGTCTATGAGGAAAACTGTCCAACCTTGACATGAAAATTAACCTGGACAGATCTCTGGGGTATTTAATGAAACATTATATACAAGTTTTTTCTCAAACTCTTTAGTCCTATGAGTTTATGAGGCTGGGGTAAGGACCTATTTGGTGGTCCTTACCCCAACAACCGATGGTCCAAAACATTCAGTGGCTGATGATTCTAAGGTATCTGATCATTTTCAATGTGAACTGCAGGTTTAGGGAGTTTGGAGTGAGAAACCAAGCAGTTAGTGATGAGCTACATGTGTCACAAAAGTTACATAGGACTCAAATTCTAAGAAGTCTAAACAGGGTCCTAGGAACAACAGCTAGGAGATAAGGGTCTGCCTCTTTTTCACATCATCAGAGGTAGAACAGAGTTTCTGTAACCAAGAGGAATGTGAGGAGTCTATAGTCAGAAGCAGCTCAGAAACCAACACATAACCTAATAACATTGTTTTACCAATGCTTTGAGCAAGCCAAGTTTCCAGAAATTCAAAGAAGTTGAAAAAGACTGGGCCATGGTAAGCTGAGAAGTAATGGGTACAGAATGTGGCAAGGAAGAGAAAGCAGATCAGTGGAACAATGGGCCAAAGGACAGGCATGAACCTAAGCACAACACAGGGCCCACTTATCAGATACCTCAAAGAGTTCTTGTGATGACAAGGCGTGGTTCAGGACAGGACGTGGTTCAGTGTAGACTCGGCCTACAGGACTGTGGGCAGTGGGCTAAGGAAAAAGTTGAGAGACAAGCACTCTTGACAAAAAGGATCCCATTCAACAAGATTTCTGTGTTTCACTCTGATAGGCTTTCTCTCTCTGTTGAAAGACCAGATTATACAAGCAAGTACCACAGAGGAAATCAACGAGTATTGTATTTAAAAGGCTCCTATGGTTAAATGATTTTGGGAAACACTGGCCATTTAACTTTAATTGTTAGAAAGTGTTTCTTCGATGTTTTGATTTTCCTTCAAGATAGAACTGTGTCCATCAAACCTTTAGTCTCAGTAAAGAGAAACTACAGAACATGTACGTATGGGTGCCTACAGACAGTATTTTTGCAAAGAAAAACAGATATTCTTATTAAATGCAGGCCAAGCCCCCTTCTTTCTGACTCAAGAATAGACATGCAGGGGGCCTCCATTCTTCTGGTTTCCATTTACAAGGCGATCTTCACAGGCACAATCTCTCTAGTACACAACTGGACCTTCTACAAAGAAATAGCTGTGGTCTACTTGCTAAGTTTCTACTCAATTAGAGCCATATTGCTTCCTTGAAAACTCTTGAGGTTTACCATAATTTGGCATTGCTGTTCTTACTGATCAGCTCAAAGGGGCCATTGCCAGATCACATTAAGTGGTTAAGTCCACAAACCACTCTCCACAGCTACTATGGGTGCTCAGTCCTTTTAAATGCATCATTCATTCCCTGAAAGCAATTTGTAACATGAATAAAAGAAGCATTGCAAGTTATAATAAAATTATAGAAACTATTTTAAAACTAAAATACGTATTCAGGTAACAATGTTTTTTCTGGCCAACCACACATCACTAACCCTGCCTCAGTAGATTGATGTGGTGAATTTTATGTCTTTGAAAAGTTCATGCCTTGATATGAATAAAAGGGGGGAAATTCTATAGATAATGACCCTATGACTTGGTTCTATATAGCACTGACCTCTAATTGGTTGTAATGAGATTGCTTTTGCAGAAGATAGAGGTTTTCAGGTATGTCAATTATAAGGGGTCTGTTGCTACAAATACTTTCCAACTCTCCTTTCTAGTCAATTATTCACATCTGAGTTAATTCCATTTATTCTCTCACACATAGAGAAAGGAAAGAGCTCTATAATCTCCACGGTCCTATGAAAAGCAAAGCATTACTATTATTAGGTATCCTGAGTTTGAGAAAGCTAGAAGTGATTGAGTTGAAGCACTGTTTTTTTCCATAACAAATAGACTAGAAACCTGAGTTTTGCAATCCCAGAGGACAACCGGGAGTCCCTCGTGGGGACACTCAGTCTGCCTCCCCACTGGGGTCGCTGCTGCTGGTAGATCAGCCCAATGGCCTGGGGTCCTGAGTGCATCTTAGACTCACCCTAGCTGAAACACTGACACATTGTGAAGGGAAGGGAGAGAAAATGGCACTGGTTGCATGTGTATCCTCTATGCCTCCTGCAAGGAAACGTACAGATTTATTTCATTCTCGTAACAGCAGTGTGTGTTAAGTATTGCCACACAGATTACGCAATGAGGACCCGCATTTTTTACTGTGTAAGACAGATCCTGTTTTGAATTACAGCTCAGTATCCTACCAGTTGTTTGACTTTGAACAAATGAAATGTTCTAAGCCTCAGTTTCCTCATCCTGCAAATAGGGATAATAAGATTTTTCTTACAAATAGACAAAATAATAATTAGTATTAAAAATTAGTTTTAAGGGGTCTGCCTGGGTGGCTCAGTGGGTTAAGCCTCTGCCTTCAGCTTGGGTCATGATCTCAGGATCCTGGGATTGAGTCCCACATCGGGCTCTCTGCTAGGCAGGGAGCCTGCTTCCTCCTTTCTCTCTCTCTCTCTACTTGTGATCTCTCTCTGTCAAATAAAAAAAAAAATTAGTTTTAAAAATTCCATCAAAACACTAGTATTATAATTATATAACAATGATATGATGACTGTTTTAACATATTAACTGCATATAATAATTTTAATTTTAATTAAAATTAATAACAGCAATGCTGTTAATATTTTAATATAGCAATAGTATATGGACACCAATTATTTATTAATAACATGATTAATATTGATAGTAAATAGTAGATAAGATTTCAATGGCAGACCTACACCTTACTCTCATGATGCCTCCCATAGGAAGAGAAAAGAGGAAGAAATTTGCATTAGCTATCTATTGCCATATAAATAATATTTCCCCAACTTAGTAGTTTGAAACAATAATCATTTATTACCTCTCAGTTTCTATGGGAATTTGGAGATGGCTTGGCTAGGAGGTTTGGGGCCTCTCATGGGGTCTCTTATAGGCAGATACTGGGGCTGCAATCATCTGACAGACTAGCAAGGATTAGAGGATTTGTTTCCAAGGTGACACTCACATAGCTGACAAGTTGGTGTTGGCTATTGACAGGGGGCCCCCGTTCCGCTCTACAACAGGGTTATTTGAATGTCTTAATGGCATGGCGTCTAGCTTCCTCCAGAGTGAAAGATCCAAAAGGCCAAACAGAAACTGCAGTGCCTCTTATGACCTAGCCCAAGAGGTCACTTGTCATCACTTCTACCATATTCTTTTGACCCACAGGTCAGCCTTGATTCAGAACGGGAAGTGACTACACAAGGGCATGGCTATGAGAAGGTGAGGATCACTGGCGCCATCTTTGAGGCTGGCTATCACAAAATGTAATTTTTAACTAAGCAAAGAAATCTATAAAACTATTCAGTTCAATTCAACAGATGTTTATTATTATGTGACAGTCTTCAGGGATACAAAGAGTTAGATAAAATCATAATCACTGAAAAATTCCTGATCAAGTACAGAGTTGCTAATAAAAAAGATTACTGAATGGATGGACTTGTATGTGATGAGATTCAAGAAATGCATACAGGAAAAGCTGAGCACAAAGGGGAGAGAGGTGAATCTAACTGGGCCAATGGATAAGGCAATGAGAGCTTTGGGATTTTATCTTGGCCTGAAGAAATGGAGAAGTACTTGATGGATGGGAATGGGATTTGGATTTCAGCAAAGGTATAAATTCATTGGAAAATACAGACCGTGTTTAAATAACAGTGAAGAGTTCTGTCTGATGATAGTAAGCGATGAAGACAAGATCCAATATACCTTTACAGGTAAGTTTCTATATTATAGTGTCATTGAATTCTGTGTTCTGAAGGGCCCAATTTAATTCCAGTCCCCCAATGTGAATAAGGAACCCATAGACCAGAGACTTTGTGGGAGTTATCAAGGTATGTGGAAATGGAAGGCACTAGAAATGTAACACAGTTTTCTGCACATACCAGACACCCCTCAATTTGTATCAGACCGTGAAACCGGCGAGAAGAAGACTGATTGGCTCAAGGATGATCATCAACCATCCATGTTTTTAAATGAGACACATGCTGGGAATAGCAACACAGAAATGTATTTATAATAATGTTAATTTCTTATATTAAAAAAAAAAAGAAAATTGCCTATTAAGGATGAGTCAACTCGACTTGGTGAGTCAAGTACTTGATTCTTCCAAATCTCTGTTCTGTATAAAGAGCAGCAGCCCTATTTTAAGGGTGTATTTTCTCTGCTGTGCTCATTCCATATTCTTGTTTTCCCTTCCTGGCTTACATATACACTCAAAAACACTTAAAGACACATCACAATCTCTTTTATTAGAAACAGCTAAAGCCAATATAGGGTTTCCCCCTGAAGCATCTTGAGCTCATTTCCCGTAGAATTCCACTGGATTAAATCAGAAGGTTTGTATCTGCTTCCCACACCCTTCTACACATAGAATGTTGCTGTACATAAAAATTGCCATGTCTGTTAAACAGGGGAGGCAGTTTAAAACCTTAAGGAAGTTAATTAAATGCAGTCTAGAGTTGAATTGAGAAAAGAAGTCAAAATGTGTGGAGCATCTTGCTAGCATGCTCCTAGGCTGAGCAGTTCACAATTTATGTAATATGATTTTGGACATTATTCTCCTTTGAGGGTTCTATTTTCAGCCATCAATTACAGACATTAATAATAATGAATGCTGGAAATAGTTGCACTACATTATGGAGCTAATTTTAAATAAATGCACCTCACTTTTGTAGATTTTAGATCTACTGTCTAATGTCACTCCAATGGTTTACTTTTAACAATTCTTAAGGGGCTGTGCAAAAGGAAGAAATGTTTTATTAAATGAAAATTTGTCATATAGTCCACGTATTTTACTTACCCTATTTGGTCAAAAATTTAGAGGGGGAGGAAGGTCAAAATAACTCAACATCTTCCTACCATCAGAACTGGGCACTATACCAGTTGTTTTATCTCATGCATATACGAGAACCTGACAAGGTAAGGAATTGTTCATGTTATGGGAAGGTTATAAAATGCGAGCACACATAAGAATCATCTAGGCCAGCTTTCTGAAAATGCGCCTTCCAGGGGAGCCGGGGTGGCTCAGTCAGTTGAGTGTCTGCCTTCTGCTCAGGTCATGATCCCGGGGTCCTCGGATCGAGCCGCATCTCGGGCTCCCTGCTCAATGGCAGTCTGCTTCTCCCCTTCTCTCTGCCCCTAACTCCTGCTCATGCTATCTCTCTCTCACTCACTCACACAGTCTCAAATAAATAAATAAAATCTTTAAAAAATGCATATTCTAAGCTCTACTCTGAGAGATTTAATTTTGTAGGGGTGATTTGTCTCTTTGTTCTCAGCTCGATTTCTGCCTTGCTCTGTATCTCAGGGGCCCACATACCCCTGGTTACCCCAGCCCTGGAGCTTCCTGGCCATTTGCTCAATGGGAATCACTGACAGAGATTGGCAATTTAAGAGGGAGAAGAGCTTGGGGTATCTATTCCCTTCTTTTTCTGCTTCAGGGGCATCTCTGGCCATGACCGGGCTTCTTCTGGAATCCAGCTCGAACAGGACAGCTCCTCCCTTCAAGATCCCAGCTCCTATCTGATGAGTCTGGTTTCTGGGATGGGAACAAACACTGACTGCCACCTGTGTTCCTTCCAATCCGGGGCTGGTAATGGCTTCCTGCTGTTGCTAATATTCGGTCTGTCTCACCATCTCCTATTTGGCTGTCTCCTTCAGCCCTGAAGGCAGGATCTGGGCAGCACATCACAGCATCCACAAAGAGGGCCAGACTCTCCATTCCCCCCAGGAAGCCTCCCTCTCTCATCTCTAGCTTGGCATTCCTTCAGAAGCTACACACATGCCCTCTCTCTCTCTCTCTCTCTCTCTCTCTCTCTCTCTCTCACACACACACACACACACACACACACATGCACAGTAAAAACTCATGGAGGATTGCTAAGAAAACTAAAATCCTGCCTTCACATATCATTTGGTCAGTGACCTTGGGATTCTCAGTTATCGGAGCTTTTTTTTTTTCCATGTTGAACCACTGGGTAAAAATCAAACCACGTAGCTCCAACAAAGCACACATGTGGGCAGAACTCATGTGAATTCTCAGCCCCAGTCTCACTTTAAGGCTTAGATATTAAGTCCAACAAACCCCAGAGATAGCAGAGTGACATTTAGATAACATTTTCTGTGAGGGCTCGCTAAACAGCACAAACATATCACCACACGAAATCAGGAATTGGGGATAGGTCACCTGGAGACGGATTTTGTTTTTCGTGAGTCAGATTGCTGCGAGGAGAAAGGCTGGAGCCGCGGGACTGGCTTAGCTTTCCAGCACCTGGTGCTACAGAGGCGGCATCTGGGTCACATCTGCCAGGGCTGCTCACGGGGTGCTGAGCCCAGGAGGGAGAAGATAGAATCTTGGGCACAGTCCAAACAATGTCAAGGGAGGAGAGATGATCAAGTTGGGAAAGCACAGGCCACAGGAGAGATGTACAGGTGAGGCTTCAAGGTTTGGCAGGAGTGGAAATGGACAGGAGGATGGAGCACGAAGGGAGGGGTGGGGCACAAAGCACAGAGAGTGGAGGGAGAGCTGGTGCACATCAGCCTTGCATCAGGGCAGACATTCTGCATCCAATTCTTAGGGGCAGGTCAAGGGCAGACATTCTGCATCCAATTCTTAGGGGCAGGTCAAGCCAGGGGAGGGGTGTGGGAGCCTTCAGCTCCTCCCTCCAGGCATTGCCCTAACTCTTCATGCATTCAGGTTTCTCCATAGAGTTTTGGCAAGCCAGCATCTCCCTCTGCTGAAGGCAAAGAAAATGTCCTTAGTTGCAGCTGGCAGAAGAGCAAATCCCAGAAACAGTCTTAGGAATGCAAGACCAACCCTTCTCTTGATATAACTTTGATCAAGGTACATAACAGAGCTCAGCCTCCTAGTCTGTCTTTGCAAAGGGGTTCTATGTGGCCTGTGGTTATCAGGGTCCGTGAGAGAACACCTATAGGGGAGCTATGGGATCACTGTCATTGAAATCCAGGGTGGTAGTATTATATTTTTTAATGGTATTCATGACTATAGACCTTTGCATATAGCAGCATCTAATGTCTTCATATTTCACAAATTCCCCTTATGAATTCATGTTGGTCCTAAATAAATAGGAATACTTTGAGCCTTTAAATCCAAACACCTGAAGACCATATAACCCAGAAAAGGTGTTACCCTGAATAGAAAAAAAGTGTTTTAAGTATTCTAAGAAAGAAATCAACTTCCAAATTGGCTTCCAAAGTGTGTACATGCACCTATATATTTATAACAGAGATGATAATCACTTTAATTTATGTAGTACTTTGTGGATTGCAAATGGTTAATTTATGTAGTACTTTGTGGATTGCAAATGGCTGCTATTTTATGTCCTTCTCATGATATCACTTTTAAGTGGAGAAAACAGAGGCTCAGAGAAGTCCATTTCCAATAACAAACAACTCAGGCCCTGGTCTTCTGTTCCCAGAATGACTGCTTTTTGTTTTTGTTTTGTTTTTTGTTTTACTCTACAGGTCCACACACAACAGAGGGATCTTCCCCCATCAATGCAAAAACTCCCCTTTTAGAGTCTTCATTCATATTTTTGGGTGTTTCCTCTCCTTATTCTATGTCGCTGAGTGCTTACTCACTCTCTTTTGCCAAATGGCTTAATTCATAGGGTTGAATCAGGTCCTCAGGGATATGTTATATGAATGGATATTATTGGGGCAAAGACAAAACCTTGGCCATGGGATTTTATACATCAACACCAGGCCTGGTATTTACAAGGCTTCATGGCAGAAGGGAATAGTCCTGGCACAGACTGACCTACAGAGATTTCAGAGGCTTTCACCTACTTATCCCATGTCAGCAGTCCTATCTGAAGACTATATGTGGTGCTTGTCTCTCCTCGCTCTAAGTGGATTCCCACTGGTTTAAGAAGGTTTCATTTGGAATATGGCGGCACTAGGGAGAAACAATTTCTCCCATGGCATGATCTTGATCCATACAATCCACTGTGGCAATGGGTGCTATAAGCCTTGTATAGCTGTCCATGAGGGACACTCCCATGAGAACACAAGACCCTTCATTGCCCTGCCCTCTTCATCAGTCCTCTCAAATCCATCCTATATTCTAGTCATACACATGTGCCTGTAGATTATGAAACAGATTTTGTTTTTGCCTTGATTGCTGTGCATATGCTGTTCCCTGAGTCTGGTAAGCCTTTTTCTTTTTTCCTTCTTTCAAAATCTCTTCCTTTTACAGTCCTCCAAGATTCAACTCCTGTTTTAACCATGCCCCTTGAGGCTGTATTATATCCCTCTGCTCTGTATGCTCACATTGCCCTTGTATATAGCTGCGTGTGACACCCTATCACTTTGTCACCTTTCGTTCACTGATCTGTATCCACTGTGCACCACCTGTGAACAAAGGAACTTGGATGCGTGACTGTGGGGGATATCCTTCTCTGAATGTCTGCCACTTTGCAAATGGTTTTTGAAAGAGAAAGGAAGGAAGGAAGGAAGGAAGGAAGGAAGGAAGGAAGGAAGGGTGAATGAATAGCTTTGTTAGAAGTAGAATCTAATTCAGAGAGAATCAAAGATGAGTTCTCCACAATCTGAGCCTTTGAATAAATCTCTGTCCCACCAAAAGCAACCAACTGGAGGCCACCTGAGGATCTTCAAAAAGCATCCCAGGACAACTTGTTGGTTACAGAGGTGGGGCCAGGAGATGATAGTTATCATTTAATGTAAGTTATGATTGAACCACCTGTGTGGATGATGTTGTGTTTCTTTTATTCTGTTTTGAAATCCACATTTCTCTTCATGGATTCTACTTAGTTTGTGGCTGGGGACTACTTAAAATATGAGTAGTAAGACAACACCAGTATACTGTGTTTTATAGAGTAGTTGCTGCCATGGATTTCTTGGGGAAGGAGAAAAGGGGAATATCTCAAAAGGAGAATATTAAGGGACATGGTACAATTTGAGTAGAGGATGGGAGGAAACTGAAGCAACAGCTTTGAATAGAATAGGCCAAATGCCTGTGATACCTTCTGAGGAAAAGTAATATCCTTTCTTTTAAATAGACTTCCACTATGACCTCATGTTCAACTTCAAGATTGTTCTTTTACTTATAACAGTCAGATGAATATAAGGACAATTTATGCCACTCAAATATTGCCCTGGCCACAAGGCAATTTTTTTTATTGAATAATCATTAAATATAACTCAATTGCTTTTAAATAACAAGCAGGTGAAACATCAGCTTCTTAAAACAATATTCTTCTCTAAAACATTACAGTATTTATAAACACTTGAAAGATCACAGCTCATGGGAACATTTCTGCTCTTAAAGTAGGTCCTGGGGCACCTGGGTGGCTCAGTGGTTAAAGCCTCTGCCTTCAGCTCAGGTCATGATCTCAGGGTCCTGGGATCGAGCCCCACATCGGGCTCTGCTCACAGCAGGGAGTCTGCCTCCTCCTCCTCTCTCTCTCTGCCTGCCTCTCTGCCTGCTCGTGATCTGTCTGTCAAATAAATAAAAAAAAATCTTTAAAAAAAAAAAAAGTAGGTCCTAAGATTAAAGCATCCATTCATTCATTTAACACATAAGTGCCTATTGTGGGCTAACCACTTTTTCAATGAAAACATGCATAGAGAATGGCTGAACCCAGCTAATAGATGGCCACTAGTGCTCAAAACTTCAAGTATAATAAAGAAAACCAGGAAACGTTTTAGACAGTCCTTTAGAATGCACTCTATGTACCAATGGGTATATTGTAATATAGGGCAGTAAAAACCACTGTGAAAACTTTTCTGTCTTGTTATGTGGAATTACAAACTTATCCAAAACCCTGAGCTTAATTCTGACATTTGTTCATGGCTTTAAGTTGGCAGAAATCTAATTTTCTTCTCAAGAACTAATGCCAGTTTTGTTACCTTGTACCTATAACTGAAGTAGACCTAAGTCTGATGATTTTGAGGGCTGAGGGTGGTGCTTCTGGCACACAGGAGAGGTAAGCTCAAATCTCGCCATCTAAATTTCTTCCATTTCAACATAGGTATAACCAAAAAGAAACCAAGGCAATGCAAAATGACCCCCATGTGTCCTGACCTACTTGTTACCCATGTGTTTTCTGTGCTTTTTGAGACTCCCCCTGGTAAGGCACCAAGGCCACAAGGCTACTGGTCTAAGCTGGCATTGATATGATAAATAAGAGGCTAGGCACAGATGGGCCACCTAGTTGAAACCCCTCCAAAAAGCCCCTGGAAGGCAGACATCCAGTGCTCAGCAACTCTGTTGGTCATTCAGGCAGATGGCCTTGCTCAGCCCACCACTGTAGAGATGCACATTTCAGAGTCATGCTTAGCATGTTGTTTTATGCAAAATGCTAGTTAGTAAAGCCTTGGGCACCAATTATAAGGAAGGGTAGCTAACACACCCACAGTTATACTCTTGAGATTTTTATTATGTGCTAATCATGTTCCTGGATGATTGATTCTATCAACTAATTTGGATGCCTCTCCCAAGCCTCCCTTCCACCCCAACCCCATTCCCGCAAGTCAAAGAGGGAAAGGCAATAAACAGTGGGGCATATTGCTAATTCTTCTTTTAAAAGTGTATACATAAATATGGCATTTTTTTTCTCCTTCATTGCAGCTGACAGTGCTACCAGACAGACCCCAAAGACCACTCAGATACCTCAAGACCACTTCTTAAGGTAGCTTTTGAAGAAACTTCTTGCCATTTTTATCTTATTTCCCAAGAAGTCAAGGATTGTGCAGAATTTTTTGTTTCCTTATTAGGTGTGTCATAAGGAAAAGTTATCTAAGCTGTTTGATGATCCTTTTAATTAACTAAATAACATCCTCAATGCAATAATCTCTCTTAATATTTATTGAGAAGACCAAAAAAATCTCTTTTTGGAAATAGACTATCAATCACAGATATCTTTGAAAAATTCATCTGAAATTCTGTCATCGTTTTTCTTCTTATCTTTGAGAAGTTTCATCATAATGCCAGTGACTATGGCAGTAAGGATTATACCCATCAGGAAGATGGTAACTCTTGAAAATCGTTCCTCGAGGAAAAAAATGACTGTCAAGAAATAGCCATCTAAAGGAAAAGTTCTACTGTTTTTAAGGCAATTAGTTCACCATTTATCATAATTTGGAACTTCATATGCTCATTAATGATGACAAACACAAATCACTTCACTTATTATTCCTTTAACTGCCCATTAGGACTGGAATATGTTAAGGCTGTAGAGCTAAGGTTCATATGTCAGCTACACTTTTGATTGTTAAAAATGCTGAGAATTTTAGAAGGATCGTAATAAACACAGATGGCAGAACTAAAAGCTGTATCATTTCAAAGGTAAACGTCACCCCACGTTATTGTTACTCTTATTCTTCCCAGTGTCTGTTGTACAGTCTCTTTATCCTCCTCATGTTTTGCAGAAATGTAGTTTATAGGCCTTACACTGGACAGCACAGTAAAAAACAGTGGTTTAATGAAATAATTTGTGTTCAGGCTTGCCTTTGCTTATGCTTTTTGTAGAAAATAAATTCATTGACTCTGGAATAAAATAATTTCACAGCAATGATGATTCAAGGTAGGCGAGATACCTTTCCCATTCAAAAGCATGGAAAAGGTTTTGAGTAAGATAATATTTACTCATAAATTGCTTAATTTGTAGAAAAAATATGTGTCTTTATAGAAATATTTACATTATAGAACCTCTAAAATTTCCAAGTTCTCCAGAGTACGGCACATACATGTATATCTTAGCACATGGTAAAATTTCAATAAATGTTTGTTTTTTCATGTTTCCCTCCCTCCTGCTACCCTACTCCCCCAACCCCTACTGGCTTATTCCTCTACAAGGGTGAACAACAACAGTAACGTGAAATAGTACAGTTTGAAATGAATTATCTGAATAGAATGGCCACAGATGAATTTTCCTGCAAATGTATTGACATGAATGATTAAGAAATAAATACCTGAGTATTTCTTTGAAATGACAATTACACAATGTGTCTACATATAAAACTTCTCATTAATACCCAGGTTTAATGTCACCATATTTCCTCATAAGCATACATGTTTAAAGACAGACTGTGCTACCTTATGTTGAGTCAACTATTTGCACTGTGATTATTTGAGCAGAAGCTGACTAACTGATAATTGTGGCCCTGGAAGAAGAAGAATTTCTGCAAAGGGTATGAAGTTGCATTGTGGCATAGGTTTTGTATTCCACAGGCAAATGCAATGCATTAAAAACATTGGGTGTTATATAGAATCCCAACTTCTTATTTTCCCAATGAAAGACATATATCCATATATGTCACTGTGCTCTACTCTGACCATCACTTCAAAAAGTAAGTATCTATTGATGGGTAAACTGATTAATAGATAAAGAGAATGTCACACACACATACACACACACAAATATTATTTGGCCATAAAAAAGAAGGAAATCCTTCCAACATGGATGGACCTCAAGGGCATTATGCTAAGTGAAATAATACGGAGAGAGAAAGACAGCTATTATATGATCTCACTTGTATGTAGAACATAAAAACATTAAATTCACAGAAATAGAGAGTAGAACAGTGGTTGCCAGGAGCTGAGGAGTTGCCTAAATCGAGAGATAAGTTCAAAGGGTATAAATTTTCAGTTCTAAGACGTATAAGTTCCAGAGATCTAAGGTACAGCATGGTGACTGGAGTAGACAATACTGTGTTGTAGGCTTGGACACTGCTGTGGGAGCAGAGTTCCCATGTTCTCACTCTACCAACAACACAACAGTAATTAGGCAAGCAAAAGGATGGGTTAACTAACCTTATTGTGGTAAGCATTTTGCAATATATATGTATATCGAATCATCACAGTGTACACCTTAAACTTATACAATGTTTTATGTTAATCATATTTCAATGAACTGGTTAAAAAAAAGGAGGATATTTTAACATGTACAAAGTAGGAAGTGTAGAGTCTTAGAACAGGCAAGCCATCTCAGAAAATGGGAGCTGACAATCTCACACAGGTGGGTATATACCACCATTACAAGTATCTATGACTAAGAACTATCCACCCCGAAACTTAGTGCCTACAACAACCATTCTATTATCTCTACAATGGTATGGGTTGACTGAGCTCACTGGGGTGTATATGGAAGTCAGCTGGCAGGTGGCTGGGAACTCAGCTGTGGCTGTTGACCATGGCCTACATGTGGTCTTTCCATGTGATTTGAGCTTTTCATAATGAGAAGCTTCTGGGAAAGAGTGTCCTAAGAGCAAGTGCTCTGACAAAGAAGGCAGAAGCTCCCAGTCCTCCTAAAGACTAGGCTTGAACTGCCATAGACATCACAGGGTTCTCCTATGATTAAGTGAAAGAGAAACAGACTCTCAGTGGGGGTGATGAAGAAGAATTTGTGGACATCTTTAATCTCCCCAAACTATCATTCTTATGTTCTTCTCACTATGTTGTGGCTTGCTGATAACGTTGTCCAGGATTGGTACCTGTCTGTTGATCACTGTTAGGAAATAACCAGTGGACTAATTCACTTCAAGTCACTTCCAACTTATAAATGTATTCTTCTCTTAAAATAAGTAGATATACAAACAACTGTCTACTTCTGTATGCCTATGTAGCTTCAACTATTCGGAGAGACATTTCTTTTAAGATAACATTCCTTTACCTACTCAACACACATTTATTGTCTATTCCAGGCACAGTTGGGTGCACAGGAGCCCTGGCCAAGAAGACCTTGTGTGAGTAGTTATTTCTTTTCTTTGAAGGTAAGTTGGCATGGGCAGTTTCTCTTGACAAGGGTGGGAGAGCTAAAAATCGCATTAGCCCCATACTTTCCAATAAAATTATTATAGCAATTATTTACTTCCTGATGCCATGCCACACTGGCACCAAGCTCCTTTAAAAGAAGGAGATCTGACATTACTATGTCATGAATAGGCTAAGTAACCATGCAGTGAGCTTTCTCAGACTGGGCACGGAAGGGTGAAGGAAGAATACTTCCTTTTCACCTCTCCTAAATATATAATTTCTACTCAAACTTGGATTTCTTCTCCCATCCTAAGGAAGTAACAAATTGCCCCACAGATCTCTGTAACAGTCTGTACAGTTTTGTAATAAAACTTACTCAGGCAAGGTAAAATAGCAATATCTTAAAATAGCATCATGCATCATTGATGTCTCACAAATATATTACAGTTGATGAAACACACACACACAAATATGTGATATATCTATGGATTCAGTGAAATCACCAAAATTAAATCAATCCCCTTCCATCCCCAGCTTGATAATTGCAAATTGTACAATTGATCAGGAAGCTGTACAGTCAATTCAAAACCATCACTGACAACTGAGCTCATCAGTGAGACCACCACAGCTACCAACTGTTCAGCAATTAATTGGATCTCTCTGGTCGATCCAATTATACCATTAAGAAATAACCAGACCAACCATTTTACAATCTGGTTACTCCAGTTGTCTTAGTGACTGAATTGGATTGGGCTGCCCAGTGACCCTGTCAATGGCTTCACAATTGGCCTGCAAATGATCAAGACAGTCAGTCATCCATGGCCAGTGTAATTTCACTAATAAAGTGGAGCTGTCTCCTCATATGCTACAGAAGCACTAACAGGATTGTTTTCACCATCAGCCATGGCCCCATCTGACACAAGGACATTTTCTGACCATTACGCAGCCATATGCACATTTGACCAGCCCCCCGTAGCATGGAGTAACTCTACCACTTTAGTATGAAAGCTGCAGTGTTATGAAAGATGCAAATCTGATTAAGGAAATTGCAGCTGCAAACCAGACATGTTGATAAATAGTTGGAAACTTTCATGAACATCATGATCACTGCTGTTGAATGTGAATTTCTCCCCCCTGCTTTCAAAAGAAATAAATGACCATTTTCTTCCTTGGCTGACATATTTGATCAAAGAAGGAAATAAAAACATTGGAGAAGTAGTGCTTTTAAAAGCAATCTAGTCATCCTCGGACTCTAAAACCTAAATTACAATCCCAGATTTTTCCTGGCAGATATTTCTGGTGAATGAAGCTCTTCTCTATTCATCAGATATGGGTCTTATTTTGCAAATATGATTGCTTCACGTAGACATCTACATGTGAGCGCGCACACGCGTGCACACACACACACACACACACAAACCATGAAGAGCTCACCTGCTGTTATCTTACATTTTCCTCTCCCTCTTTAGTCAGCTCTATTTGCAGATTGCAGATTTTAAAGCAGCCATTTGAAATATTTTATAGTTCACTTTTGCTTTGTCATTAGCAATACTCTTTCAAATATTTATCCATGTTGTTTCTAAATAAAACACCCAAGCAAACATTTATGAGGCATTTGTGAATATATTGAGAAGTAAAGCTATTGTCTGTGGACCATAAGGCATTCTTGCTACGATAGATTTTAACTCAGCAGTTTATTTGAAGTTATGAGTGGAAACAAACATGCTGGCTGGTCCATGACCTGTAGGAACATCAATGGAGTCCTGCTTAATGAGCATCACAGCACACAGAGAAATTAGTATAATTCAGCATGTAAGTTGTCACTGGAGCAGACATTCTTCCTCTCCCTCCCTCACCTGCTGTTTTTTCCTACTTTATAGCTTTTCCTATTCTCTAAAATTTCCTTCTTTCTTCCCCTCACTAAAGGCCAGACTTAGTCCATGAAATGGTCAGCTTCCAATATGTATGCGAAAAACATGGCTGCTCTATCGAAGTATATAAATACTAGATGGGGATCAATTTAGCAAAACAACATTTATTTCAATAATATTATCAGTTCAATAATATTATCAAGATTTATTTTCTTATATGCAAACATGAAATTTTTATTTTCTACTTTTTAATCAACTAAAAGACAACAGTAAATTGCATAGTAACTTTCAGTTTCATTCCTATACATTATAAATTTTTAAAATATGTGTCACTTCAGTTATGGCTTCAAACATGCTATGTTTAACCCTAACTTTACCATAAATTATTCATGGAAGAAATACAGGAAAATTCAATTGTTTTACACAGAAGTTTAGAGTGTCTCACATATCACTTGGCTTAGAGAACATTATTATAGTTTGTATTAGTATATTATTAGCAAAACATGCTCAACAAATTTTAAATTTGTTGTAAGGTATATGTATGCCTTAAAGATAAAGGGACAGACTTTGGGATTGAGGCTGCATTATTTTCCCTGGCTGGACCTTGATTTAATTTGTATCATTATCTTGGCCAATTGACTTGACTTATCTAACCCCACTTTTCTGATACTTAAAGTGCATTCTGATGGTTTTGATAATTAATGAGCCTGCTCATATTTTTCAATGCTTCTTGGCTAAAAATGAAGAAGCAATCAGGCAATACTTATTTGGCAGAATATCAATGTGCTTCCTGTATTTCCCTATGCCTTCAACCAAGCGCTATGTGTACAATTCTACTCCTGACTCACACTGGGAGACATCGTGCTAGAAAATAATAGCATTTTCACACTATTCATATGTATTCTTATAAATGGGTACGATTTGTTTAAATGAGAGAACCACAAATCAGCATTTTCAAAGAGGTGATCCGATTTCATTCAATACGTACATATCATGGCGGTGTCCTTATAAAAAATCTATTATGAGCACCTAATACCTTTCTCTTATCTTTAAAACAAATTTTTACAACTTGATCATTCTATAAGAAGTATTAAATACAAACACTAATTACAACCAAAGAATTTGCAAGATGTCATGAAGGATGCAGTAGAGGTAGAGAAAATGAAAATAATTGCTAGATATGTAGAAACTACCTTTTAAATAATAAATGAAGAAATATTTTAAAATAATTTACACAAATTATATAAGATATACAATATGATGCTATAAAGATTAGTCAATAATCCTTTTAGGGAATATGTACACATGGTAACCATTAAGGGGAAGAATTAGATTTCATTAATATTAAGAACTTATGTTCATTAAAAGACATCATTAAGATAGTAAAGAGGCAAGTCACAGAGAAGATATTTGCAACATGACAAAAGATTTATGACTGGAATATATAAAGAACTCCCTCAAACTAATAAGAAAAAGATACATAATCCAACACTAACAAAAAGAAAAAGCAATAAGCATAGGGAGAGACGCTCAGTGAAATACAAATCAAAATCACAATGAGATACCAGTACTTCTTCACCAAAATAGCTAAACATAATAATCACTTCAATTTTTTAAAAGATTTTATTTATTTATTTGACAGAGAGCGCACAGACAGGGGGACTGGCAGAGGAAGAGGGAAACAGGGGCTCGATCCCAGGACCCTGGCATCATGACCCGAGCTAAAGGCAGACATTTAACCAATGGAACCACCCAGATGTCCCAGTAATAATCACTTTAAAAATCAGGTATTACCAGTTAGGAAGGAAGTGGAGCCAACTGACCTCTTATACTCTGTGAAAGTGTTAATCTGTGTAGCCATTTTGGAAAAGGTTTTAAGCAATGTATTCTAAATCTAAAAATACATATTCCCTAGGACCTAGCAATTCCATTCCTGAGATACATCCAACAGAAATAACAAATATCACATGCAAAAAAGACATGTACAATAATATTCCGAGACACATTATTTTTAATAGTTCAACTGGAAACAACTCGAAGGTATATCAAAAGGAAAATAGGCAAAAAAGCTGCAAACCCATGCTATCTTCATATGATGGGATACTCTTCAACAATGAAAAGGATGCAGCAACATGAAAAATCTGGGGGGAGGGGGAAGCAAAACAAAAACGAAAACCCCCAAACCTAAAGAAAACATCATGCTCAGCAAAACAAGTCAGACACAAAAAAACAAATATTGTATGATTCATTTATATGAGCAAGCAAAACAAGTCTATAGTGTAGAAATTAAAGAGTGGGGCAAGAGGAATGAATATACTGGGAGGGGGCACGAGATCGGTTTGTGGTGTTGGTAATACTTATTACCCAGATTGGATGGTGGGTATAGGATATATTTATTTCACAAAAATACGTTAAACTATACATTGAAAATGTATGCAATTTATACAGTGCATGCTATAATTCATTTAAAAATAAGTATATAGATGTAAAATTCATTTACAAAAGTTAAATATAAATGTATTATTATATACTATAGCAAACGCATTATTATTTACTATAGTAAATGAATTTATATATGTATATAAATTCACTTGTGAGTGAATTCTCTTAGCAGACCATTTTATTGTTTTGGCTTGTATATGGTTGACATCCCAGTGCAATCTACATTTACTTGTATAATGTACATCATGTGGCCTAAAACTCATCTTTTTCAAGGAAACTACTTGGTCACATAGTTGTTCCAATGTACCCAATGTTCAGATCAGAGAGCATACTGACAAACTTGCTGTGAGGCAGCTTCTAATTTGGAAAGCAGGCAATCATGAAGCCTTCCTTACCTACCTTGCTTCAGATGAAGCAAAGTAAAAGCCAATATATGCTTTTA
This sequence comes from Lutra lutra, assembly GCF_902655055.1. Classification (NCBI taxonomy): domain Eukaryota; kingdom Metazoa; phylum Chordata; class Mammalia; order Carnivora; family Mustelidae; genus Lutra; species Lutra lutra. The sequence continues at coordinate 102,817,287 of NC_062286.1, forward strand.
AGGTTATATTTCACTAATTAATAATAAGTACAAAATGTATTCTCTATAAATACCAGAACTTTTCCATTTTATTTTACCACTTTTACTGAATTTTTAATATAAATGTACATGATCAATTTATATATAATAATATAGTTATGTATTAACATACATATTAAGCAAATTATATATTGAAACAGAATTTAACATACATTTATGAATATATAACTGCATTTACTTCTTTGTTATTAGATTTTTAGCTGAGTTATCAAGAACAAGTTAACAATGGCAAGAACATTTCTTAGTTTTTAGTGCAAGATGCATGACAGCTGGTTTATTTGATGGCAAGCTTCTCAGAAAGGGGTTCCATTGTGTAATGTGAGCAATTAGGACCTACTCTCAGGCAATTTGGGGCTCTGAAGTTTAAGCAGAGGGATTATTTTTTCCTGTGTTGGAAATAACATGGATATGAATCACCAAACATACATTAGATGATTCAGAAGACTTTTTTTTTTTAAAGATTTTATTTATCTATCTGTCAGAGAAAGAGAGAGAAGGAGACAGAGAGAACAGCAGGCAGAGGGAGAAGCAGGTTCCTTGCTGAGCAAGGAGCCTGATACAGGACTTGATCCCAGGACCCTGGGACTCAGGGATCATGACCTGAGCCAAGTAGATACCCAATGGACTGAACCACCCAGGCATCCTGACTTCTTAAGGAGTAATAGAGACAATGACAAGAAAGGACGCATGACAAAAAATGAAAATTAAAGAAGCAGTTCTGACTGGGAGATCTTACTTGCAGACTTTGGCAGGGGCTTGGTGGGGGGAGGTTACAAGATGGCAGTGAATACATTTAAGAAAATACATGTCAAAGCTGATTTTTTAAAGGCCTTATCCCTGGTGCTAGCAGGTCATTGAAAACAGGTAAAATTTAGTATAGATCATTCAGCTGGATTTTAGTTGGAGGCTTATCCCATCTTAACTAATGTGCTGGAAACTGGAAAGGGGAGGGGTGATGGGGTGGTTGGTGGAGGTAATTTACCTTAGCCCTGAAGCACAGATCTACATTCTCGAAGACATTGGAATACGGTATGCAAATCACAGTCCTATGCTTGAAGTCCAGAGAACTGGATTTTGAATTTCTGTTCCTCTAATTACTGGTTGTGTGACCTTTAACTTCATGTGTCCGGCAAATATTTGCTGAGCAGACACATAGTGCCAGCTGCTGGGAATATATAACTGAAAAGAGCCACAGTTCCTGACTTCCCAGTGGGAGAAACAAACAATTTAATAGTTCTTTTATCAGAGCATAGTCAGTGCTGTGACAGAGTCTATTTGCACAGAGCATTTGCTCTAAGAGTGTATCAGCGAGATACTAAAGCCAGTCTTGGGTGGGGGTGCAGAGAAAGCTACCAGAGAACAGGACAAAACACACAATCTGAGTCCTGAAGGATAAGCAGGGTTTCAGCAAGGAAAGGAGAGAGGGTGGGGAGGGAGAAGGGGACCACCATGTGAAAATCCTCAAGGAAAGAGAAAGCATACATAGATTTCTAGAGAAAGACAAATAGTTCAGGAGTTAATTAACAGGCAGGGCATAAAATGATAGGAGATAGGCAGGCCCAGGCCAAGGCACACTCAAAATCCTCCAGACCTTTATTCTGAGACCAGTGGGAATACTTGGGAGAAAAGAGCCCAATCAGAATTGCAATTCTTAAGACCTCATTAGGATTTTACAAGATGGGATGGAAGGGAGGATGATGACAAGAATACAGACAGGGAGATTAATTAGAAGGGTGTGGCAGTGATCCAAGAAAAATAGAGATAAGATGGTGGCCTCATAAGATATTGGGTCTGGTAATGGAGGGAACACAGATTTGAGAAGAATTAGGGAAGAGGAATGAACACAACTTGATTGGATACAAGTCATGGTGAAGAATTGGGGGGTGGGTGGTCAAAAGAAGGCCTAGATTTTTAGCTTGAGCATTATGTAGTGCAGACATATTAGACATCATTTGAATCTGAATAACATGAGTTCCAGAAGAAAGTACCATTTTTTATAAGCTGCCACAGCAGAATCTACTATGAAGAGGAGGCTGACTGATTATGTGGAAGATTCCGATATTTTTTTCAATAAATCTAACAAGACTGTTTTATGAGTAGGACAGTAGGACATTCAAAAACAACAAACAAAAACAATAAAAACAAACAAAACAAACAAACCCAACCAAAAAACCCACCCCAGAGATTATTTCTTTCATTCTTCCTGCTGAGTACTGAGCTCTATAAATTGGTTTGAATAAAATTTTGTATTAGAAGTCTGTCTTTGGGATGCCTGGGTGGTTCAGTCGGTTAAGCCGCTGCCTTCCGCTTGGATCATGATCCCAGCATCCTGGGACTGATTTCCGCATCAGGGTCCTTGCTCAAGTAGGAGCCTGCTTCTCTCTCTGCCTCTCCTGTCACTCTGCCTGCTTGTGCTCTCTCTCTAACAAATACATAAAATCTTAAAAAAACAAAAACAAAAACAGAAGTCTGTCTTTGCTTTGATTAGAAGGGCACTGACTACTTGAAGTAGTCCCTCCCCAGCTGACTTTGTGGCTTTAGTGTGCTCCACCAAATCAAACACCAACCAATGAAAGTTCTTTAGCAAGAAATGTTAACTGACCCCACAACATATGAGAAAAATCTTGGCGATTTACAAAGACTCTGCCTCTGTTTTCAATGAATTCCACAAGGAAAAGTAATGAGCATAGTTTTTCTGTGAGTGGACAAGCAGGTACTGAACACTCAGTCCCTGGCAGGACACATGGCATCTCATTCAAGGTGTTAGACAAAGTCCTCTCCATCAGCATTTATCAATTTCTCATTATCAGGGTTTTAAAGGCTTCTATCTATTTTCACAAAATCCTCTTGATCCTTTATAGCTTAAAGTCCTCTCTCTCCAGCAAGGTCACATGTACAATGGAGATAGGGATCCTGCCATACCATTTCTTTGCTTCTGGACTTACTAACCAGGTACCTAGCACAAAGTAGAGTTAATAGAAGCTCTTACACTGTCTGAGATTGAACTGATCAGTGGTTGATCATGCTTTTAGAGTATCAGACATAAGCTTGCTTGTCAAATATCAGAGGAGCAGAGGGAAGAAGGTGTTGGGATTATCAAGATCTTCTTGATAGGATAGAGGGTCTATGGATACATAAGTCTATTCATAGCAAGTAAGCTTAGCTTAGTGGCTGCAATTTTCATATTTCTATGATTTGTAGATCATGAAAATCCAAAATTTCTTGTTAAAATTAGAAATAAATGAGAGTTAGAACCTCATGCCATTTGTGGCTACATGGAGGCTTCATACTTGCCAAAACAATTCAGTTGTCGTAGTCTGGTTTACATGAATTAACAGGAAAGTCTGATTCCAGTATAATCTCGTGGTTCAGTGGATCTGACCTAGCATATAAAAGCATCGCAGGCCACCTCTGGAGCACAGACCACTTATAAGAAATATTGTCTGTTAAGTGGAACAAGAAGCTGAATTACCTACCAGATAATTTGAAATACATTAATTCATTGATCTTCCTACCATGCACTATTCCCATATTATTTCAATTAGGCTTATGGGCAAAGTATTCTGGCCCAATAGGGTCTTTATTGTTCATCTAATGTTTAGATAGATAGATATATATATAGATATATAGCATTTCCCATAAATTATGATTAAATGCTAGGTTGGCATATTCATAACCCTTAAGGTATTCAGATTTCAATTAACTAGTTATTTACATAGTCTTCAGATTTAAATGCTTTGAAATCTAATAATTGGCATGGTGGATAAAGTAAACCCTGGAAACTTCTAGCATCCCATTCTACTTATGAGGGACAATAGGCTAACTGTGGGAAGAAAGAATAGTCACACATTTTTAACTAAAAGTCTACAAATCAGACTTATAAAACAGATAACTGAGGCAGAAAATCCAAAAATTTTCCAGAAAATCCCTGCCTCAGTTATCTGGATATCCTGTAACAAAATTTCAAGGCTCTGAATGATCCAGACAACTGTCATAATAGCGTGCTTTATTATGATAATGAAGACATAATTCAAGTAGAAGTTTCTTATTTTTGGACTATTCTCTCTCAGTTCTTTCCCACCCAAATGAGGCTGAGATTGAGGAAGGAGGAGGTATCTCACAAAATCACATGAAAACCAGCCATTACATATAGGTTGGGAACTCCATTTCATTTTAAACTGTATTTTAAAAAAGGAATTATTTCTTTGTCTTTAGAAAACTTTTTTGAAATATGTCACCAGTTTTTAGCTTTGGGGCCAATAGCCAAGTGAAAAACGCATTCAATTTTTATTCTTTAAGCTCTAAGATGCGTTAGAGAGGTGCCTATAAAATAAATTATTCTACTGAACTCAGGCAAGCTCTCACTCTGAGTGATAACATCTCCCCTCTCTCATATTCACGTTTCTTAAGAAACCAGTCACTGAATACTCAGTTTACATGACCAGCACCTGAAACTAAACCCTTCTCATTTGAAAGCGACTAAGGCATCCAAGAGTGACTGGTTTTATGACCTGCACCTCCATGATGAATTATTTCCAGATGCTGAGATGGATAAAGTGTCCTTTTTTCCTTTGAAATATCTGTGTAAGCAGGTGAATTTCAACCAGATGGCTTTAAGCACCCTTTAAGCATACTCTGCCATTGTTCTGGACACAGTTAAAAGTTGGATAAAGACCTTTCCACTGCCAAAGACCTAATCATCACACTTCATCTGATAAAACATTTACTAAGCATACACTGTGTGTAAGAAAAGTGCTAAGGCACACGTTTTTCATTCACAAAGTTGGTCTATATTCTGAAAATATTTATGAAACACCTACCTGGGATGGGAATTGAGCAAAGCAAGGAGAATTCATGACCTGGGTGAACGCAACATCATCAAAAACTGGCAATAGCTCTTAAATATGGAACTGGCTAGAACTCTTCCAATTAGAGTCCGGAGGCAAACTGTTATGGGCAGGAGAAGCAGTTGTCTTAGCTTACCTTCCATCAGGAGTACAGCCTCAGACTAGGATATGAGGTCCAATGGTTATTTGGGAGGTGATCCCAGGAAATATGGAGAGAGCAATGGAGTAATACAGGGGAGCGAAGGCAGGTGATTGAGAGTAAGTTATCAAGCCAGCTACCACAATGGACTACTGGAGCTCAAAGCCCCAGGGAAATTCTGAAAAGGGGTATCAAGTGGATGTACATCTGTGGCTCCAAAAGAAGAGAAGCTGGAGAATCATTGTTTGAGGGCAAGGTTCCCAGAGGGAGATTTCCACTGTTATAGAAAGAAGCCCTTAGGCACAGAATTGAGGAGACTGGCACTAGGAAATTGGTTGGAGCACAGTGAATGTTAAGGTCTGAGGAATGTACATAGGGCACGGGCAACAACTCTTGCATGACTTTAACCTCTTCTATTTTTCCATCTCTGTCTTCTCATCTAACTTGATTATAGGTATTAGGGCACAGAGACTGACTTGACTCTTTCTTAATTATTTTTACCTTGAGGAAATTCTTGCATACCTACTTGGCAATATCACTTAAAAATATAATTCCAGGGGCGCCTGGGTGGCTCAGTGGTTTAAAGCCTCTGCCTTCGGCTCAAGTCATGATCCCAGGGTCCTGGGATCGAGCCCCGCATTGGGCTATCTGCTCAGTGAGGAACCTACTTCTCCCCCACAACCCCTGCCTGCCTCTCTGCCTACTTGTGATCTCTCTGCCAAATAAATAAATAAAATCTTTAAAATATATATAATTCCACAAACAATTTGAATATGAAAAGCAAAAACTTGTAAGAAAAGCAATAGTATGTAAACCTAACTGATTTATATGATTGAGAATTTTGTGGGCTAGTTAATTTCTTCCCTATGTGCATACATACCATATTGTTGTTTCTAAAACATATCTGAAACTCAGATATTTAATTATTCTAGGTTGGAAAACAGTTTCAATTCTACAGAGTTGGCATCTGAGAAGCAGAAATTTCTTCAGTCCATGCCTCCCTGGGTCAAGGGTTTCTCATAGGAAATTGGCTTGTAGACTCACTGTGACTCTATAGGGTTATCTTATTTAGCCTTCTATATGAACCTTCATCATTTCAGATGAGTAAGATTAAGAAGTAGCCAATGTTGTAAGCAACGGTTTGTCAGATGAGGTAGTAGTTAGCAACCAAAGTTTTAGAAATGCCTCATGGCTTTCAGTTATTGAGTTATAATTCAAGTTGGGTTTCTGTAAATTTGCTTTAGTTTATGCTTCTCTCTAGGTACATGGTATTGATTAAAGGGATATGTTCACACAGAAATAAAGGCATTGAAAATTAATGAAATAGAGAAAATACAGCCTTCTACAGTAAATGAAAAAAAAAATCAACCATATAAAATCTAAGGAGAAAGTTTTTGAGATACTTCTGGGGGAATCTGAACCTATTAGTTCACATTCCAGCAGAGTATATAAAACATTATTATTATTAATATATCATTTCTCCATTTTATTCACATTTCTTTGCCATAATAATCAGAACCAAATTCTAAGGTTCTTTGTTTCAACCTGTTGTAAACAACGCAACTCCAGGAGGTAATTTATGGAAAATGTACAACCAGGCATCATTTGTCCTTCTGATACTGAAGAGACAAAAGCAGAGCAAAACAATTACTTAAAAATTACTCATCTCAATACTAGAATTCTTTTTTTTTCCCTTAAGATTTATTTATTTATTTTAGAGAGAGAGAGAGAGCAAGTGAGCATGATAGGGAGGGGCAGAGGGAGAGGAAGAGAGAGAATCCCAAGCAGACTCCACGTTGAGCGCAGAGCCTGAGATGCAACTGGATCTCATGACCCTGAGATCTCCACTAGAGCAAAACCAAGAGTCAGGTACTCAACTGACTGTACCCCCAAGGCACCCCTCCCAATACTAGAATTCTGATCACCAAGAGTTGGTTTCTACTTAGAGAGTCATTTAAACAGTCATCTTTGAATAACCTGCTAAAATTGTATCTAATGAAGACTAATGTCTAGGAAAATGGGCAGCTATTTCAGAATTGATGATTCCTGCAAGGATGCAGGCTTTTCAGGTGAGCTTGAGTTTTAAAACAAACAAACAAAAAACCCAAACAACAATAACAACAACAAACAAATAAAACAAAAAGTGCCAGGAACCTATTCAGTTTCCCTTTTCTATTCCAACTCTGGAGGGTAAAAGAATACACGTAAACACTCTATACACATCTCTGAAAGGTCTCTCATGAGTCTTCTTTATTGTCAAGGTGGTATTTTTCCACAGCTGAAAGGCTTTGGAGCATGTCAATTTATTGTGCATGTCCATCCTCCATATTAATTCAAAGTAACTATTACAGAGGATCAATGGAGCATGAGTTATCCTTGCACTTTGTGCGATGTCTCAGAATAATCTAGATAGCCCCAAATATCAGTTCAGATAATGGCCTATAGAATAATATGAGAAAAGACTCAATTTAACTCAATAGGCATTTGCTGGGAGCCTACCTTGTACATGCCACTATATGAGATAGAAGGAGAATTCAAGAGTTTGGAGATAGCCCCAGACTTCATTCAGTTTACAGTCTCATCAGGAGCTTAAACACTGAGATGGAGCAAATAGGCTGACACACAAAGCATGGCTCACTTTGCAGAATTTTCAGACAATTGGGTTTATTATGAAGTCCAACTCAGTCTTCTCAGATAGTCACTTCTTATGAATTGGTGGGCTCCCGCAACACCAATTCTACCTACCTGTCTTGATATCCTGACCTTATCCCACTTCTTGCTTGGACTTGACAGAACTTTTGATAGTTCTTTGAGCCTGGCATCCTCTTTCTGGCTACTAGACCTTTGATCATCTGCCCAGAAAGTACAGCTTTTTTTTTTTTTTTGAAAGTACAGCTTTTTGCTAATTGCCTGGTCAATTCCTGCTGGCAACTTCCTGTGCCAGTGAAGGGGCAATATATCCTATATTCTTTTTAACATCCTAATCTGGATTAGGGGTCACCTTTAATCCCTCCCTTAGCACTCTGAACTCCCTCTGTCTTGACACAGTCAAATTATCATACTCCATCCATCCATCCATCCAACCATCCATCCAGCCATCCAGCCAGCCATCCAGCCAGCATTTCATTATTGAGGGCCTTTTACGTGTCTGGGGAGTAAAAGATCAAATAAAAGAAACAAAATGTTTGGAATGCTGGTGAAAAGAGACAGACAGTAGACAACTAAATAAATTTAAAGTAAAAGATAATTCTAGACAGTTGTTGCACTATAAAGAACATTCAGTAGGGAAACTGGGAGACAGGGTTACTGTCAAGATTGCAGGAGAGCTATTAAGATACAGTGATCAGGGAAGGCAACTCAGAGTTGTCCAAAGGGCTGCCCTTCCTTTAGTTTCCATTATTCTCAAACTTTAAGAAAGAGTTCCAGACAAAGGGATGACAAAGGTGAAGACTCTGAGGCAGTAACAAGCTGGAGAGTTGAGAGTGGAGGGGAAGAGAAGGGTGAAGTTAGTTGGAGAGGTGAGGTCATACAGGGTCTTGTGGGCTCTGGTAAGATTTTGTTTCCAAGTGTACTGGAAATCCACTCTGGGATTTTTGTGTGTAATGGCAGTGGGAGGGGCAGAAAAATTGATACTAAAAAAAAAAATCGCTGTGGCTGCTGCATAGACAATGGTTGTTATATAGAGAAAAGGTAGGTTAATCTGGATAAGAGTAATGGCATTTATTGGCTTAACAATCTATATCTCTCCACTATATTATATTTTTCTTGGAAGTAGAGAGGTAGGCTTCATATGTCTTCATATCTCCATAGTCTAGTATAATAGCTTATATATTTTAAGAGATCCCAGCTTATGGAAAATGGCTAATTCCAGATGGGAGTTGGAAAGAACATCATTTCAACATTTCTGATCCCTTCCTGTCCTCTCTAGTGCCAAGTCATTGAGCGTTCAACAAATCTGTTCTCATAACTAGTTCCTCCACCAAGGCCAATGTTTTAACTTAGGAATATTGAAATATGAGCCTCCTAATTGATAAAAACACACTTCTATTATACATTATTGAAATGTCACAAAGATGCTCTTATCAATTAGTATTATTTACTTTGGGGTAGATACTATATTTCTTAATATGTATCATTTAAATCAGACATTTGGAGAGTTGATCAAATGATAAATGTGCTTTTTTTCAAGATTTAGTTTTATTAATGAAACAAAATTTAATAGATAAGACTAATACAAATAATAAAAATAATATTTTTGTAAATAAAATATGGATTAAAGTGACATGCTATATTTTCTGTTTGTAAAAAAAACAATTTTTTTAATATTTGGCACATATGCATAGAATTCAAAAATACTTGTAGAACTATTTAATTTATGAAATGCCATTCCTAAGTAGTTGATTTTGTTAATTAGATGGGTTTATTGGCATCATTTTCCATCAGATTCATAGGTATGATGCTTGTGGATGAATCAAAGGAATGAATATATGAATTATTAGTAAAAGCTCCCATTTTTTTATTTTCTAAAGTAGCAAGGGGAGTGAAAAAAATTAGTCCATGCACTTAAGTTCCTTGTTTCCAGAGCTGTCCAAAAGATATACTATGTTAACATACATAATTTAAAAAGTAAATTTAACATGTGTAATTTAAAAAGTAAAAAGAAACCTGTGAAATTAAGTTTATATTTCACTTCAGTATATCCAAATATTATCATTTGACCTATAATTAATATAGAAAATTACCAAGGAGCTAATTCACATTCTTTCCTAAGTCTTTGAAATCCATTTTGTGTGTTATTACACATCTCAGTTTGGACTCATCGCATTTCCATTGTTCTAGAGACATACAGGGCTAGTGACTACTGTATTGGACAATGGAGCCCGATATTTCCATTTTGCAAATTCTACATTGGAGAGGTGCAGTGTGCATGTGTGTGTGTAAAAGTATGATGCAGGGGCGCCTTGGTCGCTCAGTCAGTTAAGTGTCTGCCTTTGGCTCAGGTCATGATCCCTGGGATAGAGCCCCACATCATGCCCCTGCTCACTGGGGAAGCTTGCTTCTCCCTCTCCCTCTGCCTGCTGCTCTCCTTGCTTGTGCTCTAACTCTGTCCAATAAATAAATGAAGTCTTTAAAAAAATAAAAGTAGGGAGCAAATGATCCACAATGAATTCAGAAGATAATTCTTCTTTCTAAACCCATAGGGTGGTCCACACAATGATCTATAGCCTTATTTTTCTTCAGTTAACAAAATCATGGCCTAATGAAGACCCTGCTTTGTTCATTAAGATTCTTAAGCTAACTGCATCTAGCTTTTCCCACTGCTTTCATAATTCTATTATTAGAATAATAATAATAATTTGACTGAATTAACCAAAAAGTTCAATTTGTAGATGCCACATATGTCTGACAATGCTTCATTTGACTTGATTTCTCTACCTATCATTCCTGGGACCCTAGTCCTGCACCTGGAGGGTGGTTACTAGGGGATAGTCAGTGTTACCAGCTGTTTTGGAAATACAGGCACAGGTCTGTATGGAAAATCGCTGGTGTATTCTCTCCTTAAGCAAAGTACAAACAAATGTAATGGTGTCCTCCAGTTACAGCTTAGTCATTTACTTGAGTTCATTGGGCAAATGCATCTTTGACTCATTTCTACAGTGGAGACGAATAGCTCAAATCTGTCACTCTAGGAAATTATTGGGTTCTTTTGGTGTTTTGGCATATTTTTCTAAGTGCCTCTTCCTAATCTCTTCAAAATCCCTTTTTCTGCAATAGAAGAATTAAGCTTATGGAGTTTTTCTTCACCTGGCTCATTCAAATAATGATAGATTATCCTTAGCAGTTTTCAAATGGTGCAGAAATTATGTCACTTTAAGAGTGGGCCTTTTTTTCCACACTAGATATTTTATTAATAAGCTGAAAAGTCAAATTAAACCAGTCAAAGACATTAATAATTGTCTGGTGAAGAGTTTCATTTAGAGCTCAGAGATCTCTTTCCTTTGAAAAAGAATATAAAGTCCAACTGGGAAATGATCCCTGTTGTCAACATTTAAGAGTACCATGTTTTCTTCTTAGCAATAAATCAATCAACCATCATAGATACACAATAAATGGAAATTCTGAGAAGGTGTGATAGTCAAAGGAGCTGTGTGTAAAGAGCATTCTGTTAGTTTACAGACACTTGAAAGGTGTTAAGTGTCTTGAAAAACTGTGCAAAATAAGGGCTGGTGAAAGCGCAGTTCACTTCTGCTACCCAGCAGGGAACATTTCAGTATCTTCACTGAACAGGTGTAAATGAGGCCACCACTGGCTGTGACGTTGAGAGAGGGCCATCAATTGTTAAATATGTCCTGGTTGGCATATTAAAAATGTAGCTCTGATCACCCATTGGAAAGTCTGTTGAGAAGAAAAGCCTATCTTTTTACTCACAAAGAGGGGAAAGAAAAAACACATCTGAGGATTTCAGTGTAGGAAAAAGAGAGATAAGACACTTTATATGTATTAAAAGGCTGGAGAAAAATCCATAAACTCATATGAAACACTGGCTCTATGTTCAAAGGTTTCATAAGGGCCATTCTTTTGGAGAAACAAGTTCCATTTCGATGAACTATGTATGTTTGCTTTGGGATAATCTCAAGACCAATAAATATTACTCTGTAAGCAAACGCTACAAATTAGTCCTAGATCAAAACTGCCAAGGATGCCAACATACTCCCAGTTCCCCAAGGTTATTTTTGCTTCTGCCATTTTTTTTTCCACTTCTCCACTACTAACTCAGTCAATATCAATCTCCACTGATTCTCCTTCACGACTGAGATAACTTCCTTATTTTCATTTTAACATTCTCCCTATGAGCCCAAACTTTCTGCCTGCCCCCCTCCTCCCATAACTACAATTATAGTGGTAAAACTTGATTCTCTAGGCTCCAGACTCTCCCCTAGCCATTCCTTCCATTTGCCACAAAGCATGCTATACACAGAAACTAGGATCACTTTCCTTAGACATCATATCTATTCCTTGTTCAATAGCCTACTGCAATTCTTTATTGTTGCTTTAGCTATGTAATTATCAGGCTTCTCAGATCCTCATGGGTGCAACGAACCCATACTGGGCCTTTGCAGGGATCAGTGTAAATCCATCTTAAATTGAGCTTCCCCAGAAACAGACCCCAGAGATCAGATTAAAGTTTAAAGAATTTATTTGGGAATAATCATCTTCCCAGCAGGGAAGTTAGAGCATGAAGAAGGGAACGGAGTCTATAAGGATACAATATAGTTGCCCCACTGTGGGCAGCTAGGGTCCTGTCTTGCTTGGGAGCTTTGGCAGACAGTCAAGAATGGCTAGGGGTTATCCCACCTATGGTTAAGGGAACTGGAGTGTGTATGAGTCAACACCATTGACCCTTAGTCGAGAGCCACTCAGAGGGTGGTGTGACTTGTTAAAGTCACAGAGAGACCAGGGTGTTGGATGGTGAGCCCTGGTTCAACAAAAGATCACTAGGTAATTGAAACAGAGAAGTTTATAACTCACAGTTCCTGAGGAAGTACTTGGTATGCATGAGAAGGTCAAGGTAGGATGCAGGCAGAGATGCAGTGCCAGGACCTAGAGGCATGACCTTATTAGGGTCTGTGTGTAAAGTGTTCTGGGATTCTAGGACTTAGGATCAACTTAAACCAAAAGAAGGGATTTGGTAAGCTTCACAGGGGTCTTTTTAAAGGGCTACACAAGGGCAAGGAGAGGTGTTCTAGGGCTGCTAGGAAGATCACATAAGGTGTTTACATTTACTTGTGACACTGCAGGCTGTTTTCTAAGCCAGGTGCTCATGGCGGGGGGGGGGGGGGGTGCTAGTGGCAGTTCAAGGACCCTGTTGGTCACTTGGCCACACTCAATGGGTGCTGAGGCAACAATATCATGGAGTAGTTTAGCTCAGACCTCTATACGGGGTGGGTGGGTGGGTGGGTGGAGGCATATTAAATCCTTAGCTCTACCTACACACCCAGTGCATGGGCTGAATAGACTGTAATAATTAGAGAAGGCCCCTGGGCAAACAGCCATAGTATTTACAGTTAGAAGCCACCAGATTGCCATTCATGGGATTTATGAGTGCCAAGGAAATGTGGGTGAGCACTGATATCTTTCTTTAGGCAGATGCAGCCTGAGGTCCATATGCATAGCTCGGTGAGAGCTCTACTATTTTCATCTGTGTGCCTTTGTGCAGTGAACAGTCTGTGCAACAATGCATAGTGGCTGTGAGGGAGCTCCTTAACTAGAGTATTGCCATCAATACCATTTTAGTGAAGCTCTTGTCTCCAACTAATGCAATATACTTAATCTCCAAATCACAGTTCGCACATTACCTTCTCATACAGGAGATGTTCTACCAATGTTCTTTCTGACATTGCCCCCTTAAAATGGCTTCTCATATACTGACCAAAACTAACAACCTATCCATTGGACACCACCACACACAGGTACAATATTCATTTTGGTTGTTTTCCTACCACTTAATAATTTAATCTCGACACATTCTGTGAATAAAACTGTAATTTGGGAAAACCATCAACCTTGAAGAGAAGTGAATATGGTTTCTAGTCCAGTCCCACTTGTTAGAATAAGTTGTGTAAGGGCAAGAACCTTAATTTCTGTAGCTTTGGTTTCTTCATCTGTAAAGTGGAGACAACAGTAATACATCATAGGGTTGTGAGAATTAAGTGAGATACTGCCCATGGCAGTACATAACACTGTGATTATTTGATAAATATTAATCAGTAACATTACTGCTACTCATTTGAACATTATTATTAGCAATGCATTATTATTAAGTGTGGCATGAACTTGCTAAAGCTAATGATCTTGTGTTCTGCTTCTTTGGTATCTTCTCTATACCTGACTTTATTTTTTTTAAGATTTTATTTATTTATTTGACAGAGAGAGAGAGAGATCACAAGTAGGCAGAGAGGCAGGCAGAGAGAGAAGGGGAAGCCGGCTTCCTTCTGAGCAGAGAGCCCAATATGGGCCTCAATTCCAGGACCCTGAGATCATGACCTGAGGCCAAGGCAGAGGCTTAACCAACTGAGCCTATCCCAGGTGCCCTATACCTGACTTTTTAAAGAGAGACTTTATATACAATAAACAGTCAGTGAGCATTGTGTTTAAAAAGAGGGATGAACCAATAGCCAAACTATGGAAAGAGTCTAGATGCCCATCAACAGACGAATGGATAAAGAAGATGTGATGTGTGTGTGTGTGTGTGTGTGTGTGTGTGTGTAATACTATGCAGCTATCCATCCATCCATCTATTCACCTATCCATACTCCCTTTCTATTATCTTTCAAAGGGGAAATTAAGAAATCCCCCATTTGGGTAGCTTTTCCAGCTATTTAGCTGAGAAGACTCTCAGCCTCATTTTAAAGTCATCTAAATGTTTCTTTTTTTTTTTTTTTAAGATTTTATTTACTTAATTGAGAGAGAGAGAGAGAGAAATAGCACCATCGGAGGTGGGGTGGAGGGAGAGAGAGGGATGAGCAGACTTCCTGCAGAACAGGGAACCGACGATGGGGCTCGATTCTAGGACCCTGGGATCGTGAACTTAGCCAAAGGCATACAATCAACTGACTGAACCACCCAAGTGCCCCAAAATGTGTTTCTTTTGACACACCATTTTTACCTCTATATTGATATATATATATTTTTTTATGAGTATAGGTTCAATCTCCTCAAAGAGCATAAGCTCTTCAAGGAGGGGAGTGGTGCCTTGGACTTCACAGCTCCAGCATTATTCTTACACACAAAGAAATTTAAGGTTTTTGATTACTAATGGTAATGAATGATAGATGATACCTGCTCTGTATTTCTTTCTTTATTGATATTTTTAGTCCATCTGTTATTTTGAAACCTTGGGAGCTTCCTGAGTGTAATCTGAAACTGGCTCCCATGTATGGTGGGCAGGAGGAACTAAAGGAAGAGGCAGATGACTTCAGATCGGTAGGTGGCAGGTTTAATAGGTAAGGAACTGACAAGGATTGTCTTGGGCAGCCACAGGATGAGCAGATCTCTGCAGCCGGTCACCAAATGTTAAAAGATTGTACAGAAGCCTTATCTGGCTTCTGTCACAAATACCATCTAGGTGGTCTGGACACCATGTCACTTCACATCACAGCACCACACCACTATCTCAAGGCCATGTCCTTGGGCCGGCTATTGGGAGCATGGAAGGCAAGCAGAACCCACATTCCAAGGATGGGAGAGAGGATGAGTGGTCTCCAATTCTTCCCGTCTAGTTCATGGGTCAACCAGTGGTCACAACCTCCCCCAACACATCCCTGGAAAGCTGGTCAAGTGTCTGCTGAGATGGGAGGTCTCTAAGATCTAAATGGCTTGACAGGTAATAGGGACATGGAAAAGCAGCAGCAATGCCCAGGTCAAACTTAGTGGTCATCTCCAGAAATGTTCCTATATGATGTTCTGCTAAGCCTACATCCTGTGGTCTGATGCTAGAACCTAGTATTCTTCTAATGATGCCTTCTAAAGACTTAAGAATCCCTCGGTGGAGATGTAACAGACACTGTTACATGTCTGCCTATGGCAGAATGTATTTTCTACAGATGGCCACAAGATATCTTGTTAGAAATGCAAATTCTTCATTCCTACTCCAGACCTACTGAGTCAGCCCACCTGGGGGTGGGCCCAGGAACTCTTGTTTTAGTAAACCCTCTAGTAACGGCTCATGCATGATAAAATTTGAGAATCACTGCTCTGGTAACAGAGCCTTGATTTTGTTTTGTTTCGATTTTGAGGCCATAATCCTTTCAGCCTTAGCTGATAGATTATGATAACTACCCAGGACAATCCTATTACTTGCTTTTCTTGATTCCCTTATAGCTATGCATGACTCTGTGACTATCCTGGCCAAAGACATGGAAGGACAGTTCTGCTGGGGGTATTTCTTTAGAAACTTTTGTTTTACTGATTAAAATGACAGATCTTCTGGTCATGACCCTTCGTTCCTTCTTTTGACCTATGATGCCAGTGGGAAGCCTGGGTATTACAGCTGCTGCGTGACCGTGGGGTAACTTGCGTAAGGCTAGAAGCCCGAAATATAAGGCTGCTGCAAGAAAATAAAAGGGATTTTGTTGTACACCAGAATCCAGGACATCAACCTCCTACCTTGATATGTAAGAAAATACACTGCTAATTATTGAGGCTGCTGTTATGCAGCCAAATACATTCCTAACTCATATAACAGACATACAAATCTGCAGTTGTTTTCATTATTTTTCACAAGTTCTCAAAAGGGCCCCCTTAGCTGTGTGAAATGTCAAAGATGCTTGCTTTTGGCTGGAACCATATCAATTCACTCTGTTAACAGTAATCCTTTTGCATTATTTAGAAGTTAAGTTTGGCTGCATCTGACACCAAAGGAATTTTGGGGAGTTGCTAATTCTATCTAAGCATTATCAAGTATTTGCCAAATGCCTAGCATTCTGCTTACATGACCTCACAAATTTTTTACTATAATCTCCATTTCTCCCCATTTTAGAAGGGGAGACTAAGGCATAATTAAAAGATGATTTTTTCAGTTGGTATTCAAATCAGTCCGGAGAATCTGATTTCAGAGTCCACTCTCCCAATCACTGCTAACATTAAGTGACTTCTTTATTTAATTCTGTGCTCAACAAACATTTAGCCTTATAGGATATCTAAAGTTTCTGAAAGGCACAACCTAACAGCAAATCTGTAGAGCTATAGGAAAAGAACCTTAAAATGTTTGTTGTGGTGAAAAAGCTCAACATTTCTGAAATTGGGGGGGGGGGCTCCTAGGTGGCGTCTGACTCCTTTTCAGTCATGATCTCAGGGCTCAAGAGATGGAGCCCTGTGTCAAGCACTTGGCTTGGATTCTGCTTGAGATTCTCTCTCTCTCTCTTCCTCTGCCTCTCCCCCGACTTGTGTGCTCTTTCTCTCTCTAATAAATAAATGTATCTTTAGAAAAATTCTGAAATCGGGACAGCTTGTCAAATACTGGCTTGACCTTCGGAGTATGTCCATTAGCATCTCAGCAAGGATTATAGTTGCTGGGGTCATAAAGGGAAGATTTCCTAGTGGCAACATGGGCCTTACACAGTCCACATCGCTGTGGAAAATTGCTCGGTAGTGTGTGGTGTGTGTGTGTGTGTACACCATTTTCTTTACCTTATTTATTGCAAGCTTCTGAATACCTACATCCATTTCTGCTTTCCAAAATTGTTCATTTCAGTCTCTGGAGGTGTTGGGGTGCAATATGGCCCCTTTTAAAGGATGTGCTCCCACAGATATGGTGCCCTTCAGAGGGCTCAAATCACCCCTTTTGTGTTTACAGGTTGAGAAATGTCTCTCTGTAGATCTCCCAGCCTCTTCTGACCACAGAGCATGAGAATAGAAATGCTAATGTGGCATTATGAGTGAGAGGTAAGGACTTTCCAGCCTTTTGTGGACAGGAGGCCTTTTGGGGTGATTGAAATGTGTGCATACAGTAGAGCGAATGCCATCAGCGGATGTTCCCACAGTCAGCGCTCAGAAATAGCCCAGGCAATGGTGGGCCTTTTATCTATGTCCAGTTTTGAAAGACAACTTGACATTCTTATAATGACATGCAAATGTATTCCCCTATACCATGCCAGTGATTACTCAGATTCCCAAGACAATCCATACAAATCTTAATAAACTGAGACTACAAATTAAGGAATTTGGAGAAGAATGTTCTTTCACTTGGGGGAGAAGCCATGGTTTGTGCTCTTCGAATTGCAAGAGAAAGTGTTTAAATTATTCTCAGTTAGCGTTTACCCCAAACAAATGTGGGCAACAGTGGCATTTTTGTTGTTCTCCACTGCACTGTGCCCCGCCCTCCCACTCCTCTCCCATCAAAGCGTGACTCGTTCTGAGATGCCCAAATCAAATGCCATCTTCGCTATGAAGCCTTTCTTTTGTCCCCCCACCACAGGCACAACTCATTATACCCTTTGTGCTGATCCTGGACTCCTTTATTCAGATCTCTGTGGTAGCATAAATATAACTTGAGTGATGAGTCATAGTAAACTGTGTTTGTGACTCTTTACCCTGATCCGTTCCCCAGATGTGGGCTCTAAAAGAGGATGGATGGTGTTGTATAACATCCTGATGACCACCCCTGTCTGTCTGTCTGTCTCTCTCTCTCTCTCTCTCTCTCTCACACACACACACACACACACACACACACACACACACACACACACACACACACACACACTTTGGCCTAGATCAGTGCCATGTGTGGCTGGGTGGGTTCTAAGCATACAAATCCTTGGGGCACCATCTACATCAAAATCTATATGACTAGCAACTTCTGGAATTGTACTGCATGAAAATCTTTTTTTAGTACCTACCTGGCATGGAGGAGATTGTTCATTAAATGCTTGTAAAGTGAAATAATGGCCGAAGAGTTGGGGCCAGGGTAGGAAAGAAAAAGATAATTCACTTAAGTTTCCTAGGAACTAGCTAGGGGGTTCAGTTCTTTGTAATCGCATATCAGTCTATCTGATCATAGTTACTCAGGTGTTAGTGGATGGTTTGAGAGAAATAGTATTCTGTTATAGATGTTAGTTAAAAAAAGAGAGAGAGAAAGAGAGAGAACTCTAAAGCTTCAGTTGATGCAAACTGCCTGCTTAACTTGAGGCCATAAGAAGGTGGTGACAGACAAGCTTCATATCCTCTACTTGCAATCAATTTGCTCCTGACAGTGATTTCAAGTATTAACCTTGTTCTATCAAACCCCTGGAGTGTGGGGCTGGGAAGACAAGAGATGCACAGCGGAAGCTGAGATCAGCCAGAATAGCTAATTAATCACCAGATTTGATCTTTAGGGGAAAGGAGAAAAAAAAATGGACTTGGTATGGAAAACAAAACACAAGAATCCATTCCCTGGTAACCCAACCATGGCTTGCTTTGCTGTTGACACGGTCTAGTGCAATGCCTGTTTGCTCAGGTTTTCTGCCCCAACAGAAGATATAGGGGTTAGCAGGACAGGGACTCAAATTCTTAGCTATTTTGTATTCGTTCCCATATGTTATACGATGCTCCTAAAAGAGACTATACAATGGATATCAGTGAAAAAAAAAAAAAAAAAAACAACCAAAAACCAAAAAACCTAAGCAAAACAAACATAATACCAAAAGAAGGTTATAGAAATGTGACCTATTAAAAGAAAAAAAAAAGCACAAATGGGATAGAATTGGGCAATCCACTCTTTTTTGTTGTAGGTACTGTTCCAAACACTTATAAACTTATGAACCAGAAAAGGCAACGCAATCATAAAAATGTATACACAGAAATACGAGACAGCAAATGCCAACACCACAAGTGTCTCTCAGAAGTTTATCATCTTCCTATCATCTTACATGGTGTCCTATTACAGCAATTACATGCTGTGTATTTGTCATTTCTCGTTTACAGAACAGAACAAGCGTTCTTTTGTTCTCCTATTATCTTACATATAAATTTGGCATTAAATTTGGTATTATGAAGGAATGTGACTTCCAGTGCTCTCAAAATATTTTGGCTTTGTGACATGCCATCTAAAGTAATTTAATTTCAGAGTTGAAAGTGGGGCCTAAAGGATGAATCTAGGATGGTTAAAAGGTAGGAGAGATTTAATTTCCCACTAAATCCATTCTTAGGGAAATAAATAACAAAATATGTAAGTTTAACTAAAAAGCAGTGAATTTGAATTTTTGGGTTGATTTTTTTAAATTGACTACTAGATTTCCAATATGATAAAGTATAAAGAAAAAAATTAAAACTCCCCAATCTCACTACTCACATCACTACTTTTGATCTTCAGGGAAAATTAAAAAAAAAGAATACATAGACTATTAAAAAAAATTCAAATGCATGGGAATATTTCACATTGAGAAGCTTAGTTCTTGTACCTCAATGGCCCTCACAATATAGTTCATTCAACATTCTGTGTTAGTGGTGATATCAGGCCCCTGAATCAGAATCTCTCCAGGTAGGACCCAGTGTCTGGGTTTTAATAACTCTCCAGTTGATTCGGATGCACACTGAAATTTGAGAACCACTATTCCACACAAAGCAATTAGAGACAAGTTTCTGATGTCTTTCCAGTTATACTTTAACCACACATAGATGCCCATACACAATTTTTCTTTTTATAAAAGTAACTATATTATATACCCTAGGTGATCATGGCTTTAGCTTTTATTTTATTTACTTTTTAAAAATCACTTTAACTTTTAAAACTACATTATTTATCTTGCAGGTCTTTCCATATTTGCACGTAGAGATCCACTTCATGTTTTCAGAAAATTATACCATCTTTCAATGGATATGCCCTATGCCTCAATGGTTCAAGCAGTTTCCCTACATGATCATTTCTGGTATGTTCAATTTGGTTAGGTTTTCCATAATCATTCTTTCCGGTACATCTTGGAAAACATGTGTAACTATGTTCTTGAATAAATTTCTAACAGAGGTGATTCAAAATGACAAATTTGGAAGCAATTCATGATCATGAGGAAATATACACTTTACATTTTTTTTTAATACTTTATTTATTTGACAGAGAGAGATCACAAGTAGGCAGAGAGGCAAGCAGAGAGAGCGGGGGAAAGCAGGCTTCTCACTGAGCAGAGAGCCCAATGTGGGGCTCGATCCTAGGACCCTGAGATCATGATCTGAGCTGAAGGCAGAGGCTTAACCTACTGAGCCACCCAGGTGCCCCTATATTTTACATTTTTATATATATGAGCTAATTGTTGGAAAAAGAGGTTGCACCAAGCAACAGTTTACTAACTGTGCCTACTTTTGTGGATCTTCTCTGACACTTGATATTATCAAACTTATTTTAGCTGTTATCAATCTGATTGCATACAATATTTCATTGTTTGATTTCCATTTCTCTAAGTATGAGGATGAAGATAGTTATTTGATATATTTTTTAAAGATTTTATTTATTTATTTGACAGAGAGAGAGATCACAAGTAGACAGAGAGGCAGGCAGAGAGAGGGGAAGGGAAGCAGGCTCCCTGCTGAGCAGAGAGCCCGATGCAGGACTCGATCCCAAGACCCTGGGATCATGACCTGAGCCGAAGGCAGCGGCTTAACCCACTGAGCCACCCAGGCGCCCAGTTATTTGATATTTTTATTAGACTTTTATATTTCTTTTTCACTGACTTGTCCATTTTCTCTTGGTTAAGCACATTTTGTTCTTCCTGATTTACATAATCTTCTGTAAACTAAGAAAACTAGTTGTGGCCTGTCGTGTGTTTCTAACTGTACTTTTTATTAGTTCAGATATATTTTTTAGTTAGTAATAAATTTACAGACTTGTTAATGTTTTCCTTTTTGTACTCTACGTATTCTATCCTTCCCAGAAAGACCTCCTCCCCAATTCCAAAATTCTAAATAAATTTACCTAAGATTTTCTTCAAACCATCAGTCTGGTTTTTACTTTCCATAATTTACTTTGGAAAAAGAAATGAGACTTGAATCCAGTTTTTATTTTTTCATATAACTAGTCTCTTGTCCCAACACCACTTAGTGAATAAGCTCAGCCTTTCCCAGTGGTTAGAATATCACCATTATTTCTGATCTGGAGAATCTGGGGACATTCTCCTATAGCCTGTTTTTTTTTTTTTTAATTTTTATTAACATATATTGTATTATTAGCCCCAGGGGTACAGGTCTGTGATCACCAGGTTTACACACTTCACAGCACTCACCATAGCACATACCTTCCCCGTAGCCTGTTCTTTTTAATCTGCTTTAGTTAGGAAAGCTTCATTAGCAGTTCTTAATTCTAGCTAGGGTTACATCTACTTTATTCACTCTTCTTTTTGAAAAATATCATGGCATTTTTCATTCATTTATTTTTCATGATGATCTTTGCATCATTTTGTTAAGTACAAAAACAAATTTGGATGAAATAACACACTGGATGTATAGTTTAATAAATAGAGTTTGGTCAATGCACAATATTGTGGTTTCTTATAAAAGAACACAATCATCTCTAATTTTATTAATGTCTTCTTCCATGTAACATTGAAGCTTCGTGTTTTCTTCATGTAGGTCCTTCACATTTGTGGTTAATGTCAGTACTAGGTATTGTACATTTTGGCTGTTATCATTAATGGTTTCTTTCTCCCACTGTATTTTCTAATTGTTTATTGGTTGTATACAAAGATACTAATTTTTTTTTCTATTTTTTTAATCATTTTTTTATTAATTTTTTATTTTTTCAGCATAACAGTATTCATTGTTTTTGCACCACACCCAGTGCTCCATGCAGTCCCCGCCCTCTCTAATACCCACCACCTGGTTCCCCCAACCTCCCACCCCCCAACTTCTTCAAACCCTTCAGATTGTTTTTCAGAGTCCATAGTCTCTCATGGTTCACCTCCCCTTCCAATTTCCCCAACTCCCTTCTCCTAACTCCCCATGTCCTCCATGCTATTGTTATGTTCCACAAATAAGTGAAACCATATGATAATTGACTCTCTCTGCTTGACTTATTTCACTCAGCATAATCTCTTCCAGTCCCGTCCATGTTGCTACAAAAGTTGGGTATTCATCCTTTCTGATGGAAGCATAATACTCCATAGTGTATATGGACCACATCTTCCTTATCCATTCGTCCGTTGAGGGTCATCTTGGTTCTTTCCACAGTTTGGCAACCATGGCCATTGCTGCTATAAACAGTGGGGTACAGATGGCCCTTCTTTTCACTACATCTGTATCTTTGGGGTAAATACCCAGTAGTGCAATTGCAGGGTCATAGGGAAGTTCTATTTTTAATTTCTTGAGGAATCTCCACACTGTTCTCCAAAGAGGCTGCACCAACTTGCATTCCCACCAACAGTGTAAGAGGGTTCCCCTTTCTCCACATCCCCTCCAACACATGTTGTTTCCTGTCTTGCTAATTTTGGCCATTCTAACTGGTGTAAGGTGATATCTCAATGTGGTTTTAATTTGAATCT
Source organism: Lutra lutra (assembly GCF_902655055.1). Lineage (NCBI taxonomy): Eukaryota > Metazoa > Chordata > Mammalia > Carnivora > Mustelidae > Lutra > Lutra lutra. The sequence goes on from NC_062286.1 coordinate 102,840,317, forward strand.
CCCTGATGGCTAGTGATGATGAACATTTTTTCATGTGTCTGATAGCCATTTGTATGTCTTCATTGGAGGAGTGTCTGTTCATATCTCCTGCCCATTTTTTGATATGATTATCTGTTTTGTGTGTGTTGAGTTTGAGGAGTTCTTTATAGATCCTGGATATCAATCTTTTGTCTGTACTGTCATTTGCGAATATCTTCTCCCATTCCGTGGGTTGCCTCTTTGTTTTCTTGACTGTTTCCTTTACTAATTTTTATATCATTGTCTGTATACCTGCAATCTGCCTGATACCTTTGATACATGCAATGAATTCTTAAAAATTACACTGGCAAAAAAAAAAAATGCTTACACATCTAAATGAGTGTTAACCATTTATTGAGGATATACTTTTTTTTTACAAATTGCACACAAGAGTCAATGTCTGATTTCCATCATTGAGGATATACTGTTTCTTTGAGGCTTCATTGAGGATATACTGTTTCTTTCAAATTGTACGCAAGAGTCAATGTCTGATTTCCTTCATAGTGGCACATTATTTTTTCATGCAGATTGACATGACCTTGCTTGGTCAACTAGTATATGAGCTAAGCTTTGTTTAGATAAATGTAACCACATTCTTAAGTGGTTATCCTACAAAATAAACAGAGAAGGATCTGTTGCCATTTAGAAGAGTACCTGAGATAGAAAGCTGATTCTAAAGAAATTTTCAAATATGAATTTCTAGGAATACCTTGGCCAATAGAGAGGCCACTGAGGTCCCAGAGAAGAATTTAGAAAAATAGTCACTGAAAACCTTGACTGAAATCAAAAGAAAAGTGACAAGAAATATTATTTTTAAATTAGGAATAAAAAAAATAGCAAAATTGATTAGTAAGTGTAAAAGCTTAAAAAATTAAGCAAAATAAAATGGGGGACACAAATATACAACATTAAAAATATGAATGGACCAATAATAGATATAGAGGAAATAAAATTAATGATACCTTATAAAACTCATGCAAATAAAAATATCTATTTTTTCAGTATAGTTAGGTTGACAAAAGAGAAAAGATGAAATACCAAAGGTAATGATTTTATTCCTCGTGACATTTATATGTTAACTAATTGTTTTATAATACTTTCAGTTGACTCTATTGGTTTTACTAAGAATACAATCACATAAGCAGCAACTAATAATAATTTTTGTTTCATCCATATCAATATTTATACCTTTAATTATTATTTTTCATGTCAAATTATAGATGCTATTTATTTCTGGAACAATATTAATAGTGGGGAGAGTAAACATTGTTATCTTATTCTTGATATGAAAATGAAACTTATAATGTTTTACCATTAAACTTAATGTTGGATATTTGAGAAATGCATATTCTCGGTAAATGATGTAATATTCTTCTAGCAAGCTAATATTGTTTCCTGATATTTAATATTTTTGCCCCCACATTAATAAGATTGTATTAAGATTATAAAAAGTAAGACTATTTTATTTTGTCATTTCTATTTAAAAGTTATGATGTTATTGCTTTCATGCCATTTTAAATGGTGTCTATTTGTGTTTTCTTCCTTCCTTATCCTGCGTTTCCTAAAGAGTATGTAGAGTCCTTCATCAACTTGGAAATACTTTTCAGTTTTCTAATCCCTTATTTTCATTTTTATCTTTGCTGTCCTTTCATTCTGCTGATTTTTCTAGTTACTCTATATCCAACTTCTTCCTTAGATGTAAAATAGTGTTTTATGGCTCAGCATACTTCTGAAACTTCATTCTGGGAACTCTCTTTAGAAACTGAATTATATTCTTTTGAACTATCTAACTGGCGGCAGATCTGTCTCCTTTGTTTCATGCTGTAAAGCCAGAAAAATGGCTGAATATTATTTCGAACAAAGCTGGCCTGATATGGTGGTTGACCAGCATGGTCATACGATGTTACGTCAATAACCACGTGCCTCAGCGATTAAATGAGGCATTGTTTCTTGTGGGTCACACACTGACTCTGAAGGCCATCCAAAAGATGGTTCAAAACATGTTTTCACCAAAGGCTATTCTTTAGAAGCTAACACTCCTTTGGATGTGTAAGCACTTCTTTTTTTTGTCATTTTAAGGCCTCATTACCATGTAGTCAGATGCATACTCGCTGTGGCTCAAAATCAAAAAGGCAGATAAACCAGGAATGGAAAGTCAGGACTCAGCAAGGCTGAGAACTCTGGGGTGTCCGGGCTGGTCTTTTCCATTCAGTCTAAAATGCAAAGTCGTTCCTTTCAGGGGAGAGAAGTAGCTGCATTTATTTATAGCTATTAGAGAAATATGTAAAGCAAGGATCTATTTTTCTACATGAAGAATGAGGCACAAGCCAGGATAAATACTTCAACACAGGGCATGCTTTTGTTAAAGGGTAATGAAGAGAAACACAACACACAAAAAAAGACATTGGTAAACATGAAGCTTTTATGTATCCTTTAGCCGATGCTAGAGTTCTGAACACCCGCATAATATCCTTACATATTATAGTTCTGTCATTTGATTTGAATAGTTAATGTCATTTATGAAGAAAGCAGTCACACTTCCTGGATAATTACTGCATATCTATTAAAATGAATCATGTCTCCCTTTAAAATGTGCATTTATTCCATTCTCATTCTGTTAATGCGTATCTTTTCCTTCATTATATCTGCTAAAATGTCAACCCTGCTATGTTGGAGAAATCAATAATTAAATAGCTTTATAGTAATTACCTTGCAGCAACACATTTTTCTACCTTAACAACACAAACCAAATCCACTAACATCAAAATTACACAAATACATTGGTGAGAAGGTCATCATGTGAAAATGTAACTCAATTTACAAACATTTTGAATCCTACTTTAAACAACTTTTCATAGAAAGAAACACCGGTAAGCTTCCAGAGCAATTCTCAGGAACTTTAGCTCTATGCTTTGAAGACCAACACTGTAAAAAGTGTTGTAAAGCCACCCCTATGGCTCTCGGAATCAGGAGCCAGCCTTAAAACTTACAAAAAAATCCAAAAACAACCTATACATCTCAGCAATGACAGTAAGATGTGGCATTTCTCATAAATTTCCCAGGTGTTTTCCAAGTTTTTAAAACAAACCAGTCCATTGGTGTCTAAGCTACCAGAACGTAAACAGGATTGATCACTCCAGTGGTTTTACTGTCTTGATGGTCAACACAGATGATCATCCAGTCAAAGCAACAGATAAGCTGCCCATAGGGATGAAAGTATCAGAGAATTATCCTCTAGGTTATTTCTGTGCCTTTGTTCACATGAGACAGAAGTGATCACGTCGTTTTTTTAAAGAAATGTGACTGTGTTTTTCTTTTTGTAAAATGATACACATTGTTAAAAAATCAATTTGAAAAAGTAAAAAATATATATAAATATATAAATATTCATATATATATATATATATATATATATATATATATATATATAACACAAATGTCTACATTCAGAAATAGGCATCACCATCCAATGGTAAATAGCACAGCACAGAGTTTTCTAGGCTTCTGTGATGGAATATGCAGTCAGCTAGACTTGGACAGGGAACAGGTGTTTTCTGACTGTTAAGAAGGGTGGAAACCACCTTTTCAACAGCTGGTTGGGGCAGGGGGTAGTGGGGAGGGGAATTCTAAGGAACGTGCATGCTCTCCTCTCTATAACTGCCCTAGTTTCATTGTGATCCCTTTACATTGCGATTTTGACTCTCTTTTCAGGAGAGGGCTGCCAGGACAGTTCTAATAAGGGCCATATAGGACCAAAAACTCCACCTCCTTCCAGACCTGTGGAAGGAGACCCTTAGGGAATTGGAGGCGACCCCAGTCAGAGAGCACCATAGCTCTGGTCCACTGTACCATCTGGGCCTGCCAGCTCTCTCACCTTGAGAGTGTACTTTCATTTTAACTGCAATGAAACTCTTGCTTACTTCCAAGTTTGGCCCTGAATCCTTTCTTGGCCCAACCCAAGAACCTAGAGCCTGGACGGGGGAGCAGGCGAATGGGAAGCGCCATTCCTAGATGCACAAGACAAATTTAAGTCAGATTCAAGTAAGGAAAAAGTTAAACTAAAGGACTCTCTGAACTTCATACAATGTTTCTGTGGCACAAAACAGCTCTTCAAATACCTCTCCAAATTAAAAAGTAAACCAAGAGGGGCGTCTGGGTGGCTCAGTGGGTTATAGCCTCTGCCTTTGGCTCAGGTCATGATCCCAGGGTCCTGGGATCAAGCCCCACATTGGGCTCTCTGCTCAGTGCACAGCCTTCTTCTGCCTCTCTCTCTGCCTGCCTCTCTGCCTGCTTGTGATCTCTGTCAAATAAATAAAAATCTTAAAAAAAAAAAAAGTAAACCAAGAGAAAAGATTAGTTAAAACCTTTAAAAAGTTGAAGTCAATATGTGTTTATAAAATACATATTCCAATGGTGGAAAACATTTCTTTATTCCCACTAGGAGAGACGCAGATATTCACCCACAGTTTGTTTTCCATCTTAAATTCTTCTGAGTTATATCATTTTTTATTGCCAAAGTCTCAAATGTTGGTATTTTCGAGGTAAAATATCAAAGTCTCAAATGTTGATAATTTCAAGGTAACTTAAAAGTATGATCCCAATTGTTTGGGATTCTCTATTTACATATTTATTGACACTATTTTTTTCCTTTGGGATCTCTTTTTTCCTAGATTTAAGTTCTATTAGCTGGCCAAATTCCGTTTTCTTATGTGCTCTTGCCCCTCCCACTAAGACTAGCACAAGGGACCTCTACTGGCTCAGTTCTTACCCGCTCGAGATGGTCTCTTCTGTGACTTTATATTCAAAGGACATTGAGAACTATCAATTTTCCCATGATAATCTCTTTCCTTGCAACCTGGTAGATATTGACTGACTTTCTTCTGGCATCAAACAGTGTCTCGAGCATCTCATCTAACTGAATTTTTCTGCTTATAAGAAATGTAATTGTTTTCTTTCTCCTTGTAGTTCAGTCATTTCAATATTATAATGCCTGGCTATTAATAATTTTTATCAATTTCTTCCTGGAACACACTGTATTTTTTCTTCCTTAAAAACTGAGATCTTTTCACCTCATAGTTTCTCATTCTATATTTGGGTGCATATTGTTTCTTCTACATGTTATTGGCATCCTCAATTACACACATATTGGTTATCTTTTGACTGTTTTCTCTATCACCTAATCTAGAATTATTTGCCTTTTCATTTTTTTCTATATTGTTAAATATAGAAAACATCCTATTCTCTCTCTCACTCTTTCTTTTTTTTTCTTTTTTGGGAGAGAGTAGGGGAGGGGCAGAAAGAAAGGGAGAGAGAGAGAATCTTAAGCAGACTCCATGCCCAGCATGGTACCTCACTGAGGACTCAATCTCACGACCCTGAGATCATGACCTGAGCCAAAATCAAAAAGACGCTTAATGGACTGAGCCACCTAGGTGCCCCTCATCCTATTCTTTATCAAGTTTTAGTTTAACTTTTCCTTTTGTTATTTTTTTTAAAGATTTTATTTATTTATTTGACAGAGAGAGAGTGAACACAAGAAGGCAGAGAGGCAGGCAGAGAGACAGGAGGAAGCAGGCTCCCTGCTGAGCAGAGAGCCCGATGCGGGACTCGATCCCAGGACTCCGAGATCATGACCTGAGCCGAAGGCAGCGGCTTAACCCACTGAACCACCCAGGCGCCCCTCCTTTTGTTATTTTTAATGTGGCATATCTCTGTATTGTTTTTATGCTTTGAAATATTAACACTTTTCATTTGACCCCTGTATCTCTTCTTAGAGCTCTGTTTTTGGTAAAACATGTTACCTGGAACTCTGAGAATATGAAGAACTATTTTATTAAATATCCTGGTGTTTCTTTGTGTAGTGAGTCCTATAATGTATGATTTTTATCTGTTTTTAATCATATGCTTTAATTCCATTTTCATTCTTCTCTGCCTCTTTTGTCTTTTGGATAGTTCTCATAATATTATTCATTTCTGAATTTGGGTGGCTATTTTGTGCAGCATGGCAGCAGGCATGAAGGGAGAGGATGGCAGGATGGAAATGATGGGACATCTGCAGCTGCTCCTTGGTGGGTTAGACACCCAGGGGCCTGTATCAGTGAGGGTCCCAGCTAACTCTGGCTTAGGGCCCTCTGTGCTTTGTTTGTTCTAACACTCACTGCCTCTTTTTCTTCTCATACCCTGCACCTCAGGGAAGATCCCTCAGCTTAAACATCTAGTTATAGAATAGAAATTACTCATCTGTACCCCACCGGGGGCACTCCCTGCCCCTACCCAACACTTATTATTCTTTTTTTCCTCTGTTCAGTTTGCTCAGTATGGTTTTTCTCCCCTACCAATGTCTGGTTCATATTAGTGACCTGAGACTTTGTAACTGCAGGTAAAGAATCTTTAGGTTTGTCTTTCAGGATGACACCTGGTGTCAAGAGGACCAAGATGGTAAAGGTCAGTTCTGCACTCTCATACATCCTCCTGGACCCCATGGCACATTGCAATTGTGAGATCTTCAGAATCTGTGCTGGGTTTCTGTGTTTGGAACATTTGTCCCAACTACTTTTAGTGACCTTGCTGGAGGAGATGGTCAGAACCAGGATAGCACAACAAAAATTCTCTTTACTCCATGAGTTTTAATTGAAATACTAAGTAATTGTATTCTAATATTTTATTATGTAAATTTCCAAACACTCAGAAAAGTTGAATTGTACAGTGAACACCTCTATACCATCTAGAGTCTACCACTAAGATTTTTACTATTTTTGTTTAATCACATATTTTTTTTTTGTTTATCTATTCATTGTCTATCCGTCTGCCAATGAATGAATCATCTTTGACTACTATTTCTCTTGCCAAAAAAAAAAAACAAAAAAACAAAACCAGAAACTTTTCAGAGGAGGATGATCAGATAGTAGTAAACTTCATTTACAATAGTAGTCAGTTTAAATAAAAGATATAATAATAATAAAGCTCTTGTGTAATCCTTTGATAAAAATGAGTAATGTTACCAAGTAATAAATAATGTAATCAAGAACTGTTTTATGTACAGTTATTATAGGGACTAAATGTGCATCAATGACAAGATCTATAAATTTTTTCCCTTTGTGACTTGGTTCATTGGGGCATCTGGCCTCAAATAAAAAGCAATTCTACTCAGATGTCACTCATATCATATAAGATTAAGGTAGAAAACGTCCTTCCTTACAGCTCACCTTCCTGGATCCTGAGACAAGCTAGTAGGCGCATATTATAATATAACCTCTCTGTTACATTGAAGAGGACAGTGCTTCTCAATATGTGTGTGTTGGGATGGGAGATCTTACATGTTAAAAATAGCTACATAGTCCACCAGAATTTTTATATGCTTAGGTACCTGCTACCAAGTTGACATTTGAGGTTATTGCATGAAGGATCAAAAAATAAGTAACATTTCTCTCAGGGAATAAGGCAGGAAGTCTTAAAAAGGGGAAGTATGATATTCAATATCTTCGGTGTTTGAAGGGGTCAGGAATTGAGACATAGGTAGCAGGTTTGGACCCCCCTGCCTTTTTTTTTAAATATGGATCAACATCAGCATGAGTTGAAAAGAAAAAGCATGAGTCCAACTGAAGTAGATTTTCTTCAGCTTAGCTTCTACCAGTAATAGCAGTATTATCCTCCTCTCACTGAGGTAAAATCCTATCGGTCCAGGGGAGTTCAATCTGAGAGGGGAGAGATGGGACACTGGGGACACACTGGCTGCCATTGCTCCAGGTATGACACCATGTACAACTCGCTCTTCCTGAGACACTCCTAGTTTCCTGTTTTATTTTGATATATATTGTTATATTAGCAATGCCCCTTCATTCTACAAAATATCCTAGTTTGCATAATAAATTGTAGCCTCACCTAAGACATCACTGAATAGAAGATGATGGAATTTTTTTTCTCCCATGACTATTAACTGTTATCAGTTACTAAATTGGGAGGAGACTTTTAATTAACTGGAGTAAGTACCCTCCAAAAGGACCTATGGATCCTCAAACTGGTAGGTAAAAACTTCACCATGAAAATAGTGAGAAACACATAGGGTGCATATACAAACTAGGTCCAGTGAACAAAATTCCTTATACATTGTAAGACAGACATGACAAAAACCATACAGAGAAAATATTTCCCAGCTGGGATTGTAGCTGCCTTTCACTTTGTTGATTGTAAACCTCCACGATCCTCAGTATTAAGACTTAAAGTTTCTCAGACAAAGGGGAAAAAAAAATTCCAGTTTCCCTTGTCTCAAAGAGAATCCAGCCCAACTAGGCAAATGGAAGACACAGCTAGATTGTATAGACCTGTCATGCTTAAGAGTCTGTCTAGAAATAAAAGCAAGCCACACATGGGCAGGCATATGCGTATACCAGCATGCTTGAAAACATTTAGTAGCTTACAGAGGAAATTAAAAAGAAAGAACATAGATGATAAATGAAGAGCATAAATTTGAAGAATTGAGAATTCCAAAGAAGAAAATAACGTTTTGCATCCTCTGGGAAATTAAGGGGAAAAAACCCTAAAACATGGGCTCAATGAAAGATAAGCTGGCAAGACATCATATGAAACACAATGGGAGTCTGCAGAGTTAGAGAGACTGTAATAAGAAATAAAAACAAAGAATACTGTTTGAAGAATTAAATTGGCATTAGATAATCTTAGATACTGCAGTGGACGGTCTCAAAATGTGGTTACCAACAATTCCTCCCAGCCCTCTATTGCCATGTAGCTCCTACTATCAGGAGGATTGCATTTCCTTTTTCCCATAAACTGGGGAATATTTTCTTATGTAATAATAAAATTATTATTTTATTGGTTCCACCCATCTAGAAGGTGGGAGCAGCCTGGCTCTAGGACTTCCCTGACTAGACATTAAGTGGACTGCCAGCTTCCACCCTGTCCTTCTCAGATCTCAGTCTCCATGTTGTCCAAGCTAGACCAGTGGATGAACCGAAGCCATGTAAAGAGAAGCCTTCGAGGGAGAGGTGTTGTTTCTGGAGTTCCAACCCTACCCCTGTTCAAGGTGAATGTAGCCACATGAGTGACTCCATTTGTTGTGATAGAACAGAAGAACTGCTCAGCAGAGCCCACCCAATAGACAGAATTAATAGAAATAATGAATAGGTGTTGTAGTAAGCTGCTAAGCTCTACAGTGGTTTGTTAAGTAACAACAAATATCTGAAACTAACATTTCTTACGTAACTAGCATATACGAGCTTGTGGATAAGTACTTTATATGTACTTTCTCATTTAATTTTCAAATTCTTGGGGGTGCCTGGGTGGCTCAGTGGGTTAAAGCCTCTGCCTTTGGCTCAGGTCATGATCCCAGGGTCCTGGGATCAAGCCCCGTATCAGGCTCTCTGCTCAGCACAGAGCCTGCTTCCTCCTCTCTCTGCCCGCCTCTCTGCCTACTTGTGATCTCTGTCTGTCAAATAAATAAAATCTTTGCTTTTAATTTTCAAATTCTTCTTATTTTCCTCATTCCTAATACCATTTCTTATTCTTGCACCAATAGAAAACAAAAACAAAAACAAAAACAAAAACTTTTAACTGGAGTCCTAGACTTCTGACTTGATTTCACCTCCGATTTATCATCTATATGGTCAGCAGAGTTACATTAAAATGCAAATTCAACTACACCCTCAACTACAAATTTCAGATCTCTCTCTAATCTGTCTCTGCAGTATATTTCTCTGTTCTGCTCTAACCTTGTAATTACTTGTTCTTCCTCCAACACCGCCCCATGATGTTTCTTGCCTCTGTGTCCCTTTAATTCACTTCCTCTACTCTCACTTATTTTCCCTGCATAATTTTCACCTTCAGAGTGCAGCTCAGATACCATCTCTTCTAGGAAGGCTGTCTTGACTGTATCTGCCCAGGACTAGATCAGGCACCCTACTTGGATCATACAGATAGAGTTATTGCAACAGTTTTGCCACTTCACTGTATCTATTTGTTTATAAGTCTGCCATCTGCATTAGACTGTGACTTTGTAAAGGTAAAGCTTTGCTTTTTCCCACAATTGCTATATAGCTGTATATGACCTTAGGCATGTTGCTTAAGCTCTCCGTGTCTCCATATTCTTTACTTGTAAAGTAGGATCTCTCCCATTAGGTTTTGTTGTAAGGAGTAAAGTAGTTGGGTATACATTGTGTTTATAATTCAGAATTTTTTAACTCATTTTTAATTTTGCTCAATTATCTGTTGGACAGAAGAAACATGAAAAGATAATTTGGTGGAGAAAGTAGGAGTGGAAAGATGAGGGAGAAGGAAAGGAATACATTCAAGGAATTCAGGGTATAAGTAACATCCTCCCTAACTCAGTCAATGGAGTCACCATCTACCTAGCTACCCAGACCACAGACCTAGGAGCTCAGACCAGAAACCCAAGAGGCATTCTTGAGATGTTCCTTAGACTTGCGTCCTTCATGTTCAGCTCCTCAGTATCATCCTTCAATTTTTTCTCCAAAATGCAGATTGAATCTGTCCTAATTATCCCTATGTCAGTGGACATTGCTCTAGCATGAGGCATCATTGTTTTCTTTGTAAATACCATAGCACCCTCCCAATGGGCTTCTATTTCCACCTTAATCTTTAGAAATTCAAGAATGATGTTTTAAAATGGCAGTCAGGTATTTAACTCCCCTGCTTCCACCCACCCAAATCACTGTATTCTCAAGGTGCTACATGATAGAACCTTGGCTACCTACAGGATGACATCCTCCTGCTCTCCTTTTTTATTCCCCACTAGTCCACAGTGAGCTTCTTCCAGCTCCCTACTCAGCTTTTTCCAACCATGCGTCCAGTGCATGACTTATTCTTTGCCAATTCTCTTTCCTTTGCTCTCCCTGCGCTTTCATGCTCTCAACTCTTAGGACTTGCTAAACCACCTCTTCAGAGATGAACAGTAAACCTAATGTAAGGCCCTCTTCTCTCTTGTGGCAGCACTGTTCATTGTCCTGTTGGAACACTCAGCAGAATCCTAAGTAAATACTTTCTTTCCTGTTTACTTGTTTAACGTGTATCTTCCCTGCTAGACTCTATGTAGGAAGGCAGACGTGGGCTAGGACATAAACTATTGGTTAATTACAGTGGTACTTAATGGAATTTAAGTATTAATTCACTGACAGATTTATGCTCAGAGGCCAATTCTCTGGGATGAGAGATACTTCTTTAAAATATATAATTTCACAAGAGGTAAATTCCTAATGGAGCAACTTCTCTGCGCTAAATGCTCTGTGTTCCTCTGTGCCAAAATGCTTTATAAATTACCTTTTTCCCTTTTGTCTTACAAGACAGGTAGAGCAGTACATAGCAATACAAGCTATCAACAGACTGAGCACAGATCTCCCTGCATACAAAGTGGAACAGTTGCAATGGCTTCTGGGGAGTTTGCTGTGGAAAAATCTTGGCATATGTTCCACAATAGTGCAAGTCACACAGATTTATTTCTTTATCTGATGGAGAAATTCTCATGGGAAGAAGTAACAGGAGATGTGACTTCTTTCTGTTTTTCTGAGCTTTATCCTTAGACCCCACCAACTGTGGAGGAAAAAAAAAATCAAATTCCTCAAGTTGGGTTGAGATTGTCATTGATTTTTGGCCAGCCAATTTATTATACCTCTAAGTGTCATTGGTTGCAGAAGACACTTTTTTCTGACCCTGCTTGTTATTTGGATACATGGGAACCTTTTCCAACTGGGGTTGGCTGGGGTTTCTCAGCACCACACTAAATGAAACAAAGTAAAATATCTTGGTGGACAGCTCATATCAGTTTGTTAGCCAAATATCATATAACTCCTGGATGAACCACTGAGTCACTCTTAGGACTGAGGCACCAAACACAAAATTCTTGTTTAACTGAATCAAAATTCAAGAGTACCTCCAATTTAGCTTTTGCAACTTAATACATACAAGGTATAATAGCTTTTTAGAGCATCAGTATCAAGGTGTATGCAAACAACTCCAGGGAGAATTTCAACAATAAGGATGGTGTTAACTCGATGTTCTCTGAATAATAATGTTAAGTCCCTAGATAGCTCCCAGGATCCCCGTGGGATATGGCTACTAAAGGATTGGCTTAAATTGAATCATTACTGCTTGTCCCTGTGTTATTTCTACTTGCGTATTTCTTTCATTCCTCCCCAATTCTCTTTGCTTTTATGCCTTTTTCTTTTACTCGGAGCTCCTTAATCCTGGTTTGATTGGATTGTATAGAACTATCAGCACCTAGAACTTTTATACTATTCCAGAAAATTAAGGTCCTTTTATAAGACAGCGCATGAGAGACATAAATTACTTTTCTTTCTACTCTTTCTCTGGTGGTCACTTCCTCTGAATGTACTAAAATGCTTGTTGAAAACATCTAACAACGTTTTAATCAGAGAGATAAACAGATATATGGCACAAGTATCTGAGACTTTTAATTTATTTAACCTTTAATATAGTTTTGCCAGGGGTTCCCAGAGTTAATAACACTTAAAATACAGGTGGACGTTTAATATTAAAGTGCTGAATTTCCAAAAAAAAAAAAAGTGCTGAATTTCTTGGGTTTGGACTTCTGATCTCTCATCCCTCTTCTTAATTTCATACTCATATACCAAAGTGGTAATGCCAGGGTTACATGACAAAATACATATATTTTTTTTCTATTTCTTCAGGATCCTCAAACCTCTGGATTATCATTAGGAGTTGCCTAAGAAAAGAAGTTTGGACAACTGATCATCTGACTTTTTAGATAAAACAACATGCTAAATGGTAATGGAAAAATGTATCTGGTAATTCTGATCTTCTTCACTGAAGGTGATATTAGTGATATTCCTGACCATAAACTTAGTGAGTGTTTAATACATGCCAAGACTATTCTGTATGCTTTCGTATGTAATAACTCATTTGATCATCACACCCATGGGAGGCAGATATTATTGTTATTTCATTTTATACCATGGAAAATAGAACACAAACAGGTCAAGTAACTCTCCTAAGCTCATGCAGGGAAAAAAAAAATTAACTTAATGAGAGATGACCAGACCCTCAGTAGCTTATGGAACTTCTCTGAGCCTTTCATTACCTGTAAAGTAGACTGATGATATCACTTTCACACAGAGTCCAGAAAGATGCCATTTGTCTCATACAAAGTGAAAGTAGAAAACGTTCTGTGTGTTAAATGGCCTAGCATAGCCCATTCATTTATTCACTCAACAAACATCATTTAAGCACTTACTATGTGAAAGGCATCACATTGACTGTTGGAGATAAGGAAATGGATGAAAAAGATAGTTCCAAGAAGCTCTCAGTCTAGTAGGAAGCTAGCACAAATCATTGTGCAAATTCTCCTAGATTTACAATGGGGTACCTCCTGATAAACCCATGGCGAGTTGAAAATATTGTAAATAAAAAATACACTTAAGATACCCAGCTTACCAAACATCACTGCTTAACCTCACCCACCTTAAAGATGCTCAGAACACATGTATTAGTCTGCAAATGGGCAAAATCACCTAACACAAGGTCCATTTTATACTAAAGTGTTGGTTATCTTGCAATTTTGTGAATACTGGACTGAAAGTGAAACAGAATGATTGTACAGGTACAGAATGGTGGTCAGAGGATCATTGTCTACCCTCTTGACAGTGTGGCTTAACTGGGGGCTGCAGCTCACCACCTCTGCCCAGTATCAAAAGAGAGTACTATACTGCATATCACTTGTCTGAGAAAAGATCAAAATTCAAAACTGGAAGAATGTTTTCTAGTAAATGCATGTTGCCTTTTTTTTTCATCATAAAGTAAAAAAAAAATCATTAAGTTGAACCATAAGCTGAGGAACATCTATATATTGTGATATCCAGTAAGTTAGAATGAATATAGTAGGCTAGGAAGCCCCTAGAAGACACAGATGTAAAACATAGGAAAAGATTATTAACTACATGGTCTATAAATGCCAGGAACATATGAGAACTGGGTTTTCATGAGGGGATATATGTACTCTGGTGGCCATGACCATAATTTTAGGGATCGAGGCGTATGTCAATAGCAAAGAAGCAAAGGGAAGGGTAGTACACTCAGGAAACTCTAAGAAATTCAATATGGCTAGATCATTAAGACCACAGAATGAAGTGATAACAGAAAAGGCTGGAGAGGTAAACATCATGAGAGTCTGTTAGGCCATGTTAAGAATTTTGGGCTTTTTCCTCTACCTGATGCAGAGAACCAGACAGCAGACATAGATGGATTTTCATATTACATAGATCCCTTTGGCAGCAGCTTGGAAGACCAGTGCAGGAGGCAGACAACAAATTGAGTCATCAAGAACAGCTGAAAGGCTATTTCTCAACCTGGGCATGAGATGGTGAGAGAGAAATGTCCCAAGTTGGTCTCTCAACATTCATCTTCAAAACAGTATATGAACATCACAAAAGGAATGTAAAAGAGAAGGCCAATTTGATGATGACGTCGTCTTCTTCTTCTTCTTCTTCTTCTTCTTCTTCTTCTTCTTCTTCTTCTTCCTCCTCCTCCTCCCCCTCCTCCTCCTCCTCCCTCTTCTTTTTCTTCTTTTTAATGTAATGCCCTTGATGGGATTTGGTCTTGGTGAGAGAGGAGGCACTATCAAATGTAGATCTTAAGGTTCTGATTTTAGCAATGGGAAATTAGCAGCATCACCAGCTCACAGAGAAAAAACATAGGTATGTATTTTTTTTTAATTTTTTTAATTTATTTTCAGCGTAACAGTATTCATTGTTTTTGCACCACGCCCAGTGCTCCATGCAATCCGTGCCCTCTCCAATACCCACCACCTGGTTCCCCCAACCTCCCACCCCCAGCCCCTTCAAAACCCTCAGATTGTTTTTTAGAGTCCATAGTCTCTCATGGTTCACCTCCCCTTCCAATTTCCCTCAACTCCCTTCTCCTCTCTAACTCCCCTTGTCCTCCATGCTATTCCTTAAGCTCCACAAATAAGTGAAACCATATGATAATTGACTCTCTCTGCTTGACTTATTTCACTCAGCATAATCTCTTCCAGTCCCGTCCATGTTGCTACAAAAGTTGGGTATTCATCCTTTCTGATGGAGGCATAATACTCCATAGTGTATATGGACCACATCTTCCTTATCCATTCGTCCATTGAGGGGCATCTTGGTTCTTTCCACAGTTTGGCGACCATGGCCATTGCTGCTATAAACATTGGGGTACAGATGGCCCTTCTTTTCACTACATAGGTATGTATTTTGGATATGGTACGTGATGAATTAAATTCCAGAAATGTCACCTTCATTGAGCCATTGGGATATTCAATGGAAACATGAAGTCAATGGTTGGGGATCTTTAGGTTGGTGGAGAGATTTGGAGTGAAGATGTAAATCTGGAGTTAAAAGCATGTTTAAAAGTATGAATGAAGATGAGCATGTGAAGAAGCAGATAATGATAGAAGAGATAAGAGGAGATAGGAAGAGGAT
Organism: Lutra lutra; assembly: GCF_902655055.1. Classification (NCBI taxonomy): domain Eukaryota; kingdom Metazoa; phylum Chordata; class Mammalia; order Carnivora; family Mustelidae; genus Lutra; species Lutra lutra. The sequence continues at coordinate 102,855,805 of NC_062286.1, forward strand.
ACCAGAGAGAAGCCTGAAAAACTCCAAGCTTCCAGGGGAGAACAGAAGATGTGGATCCACAGAAACCTTCTCTAAAGGTGGGAGGAATGACTGAAGAGAGGAATACAACATAAAATTGGTTCTCACAATATACTTGGGGAGAATAAATCCACTAAAGATGGATCAAATCCCTTCTCACGTTGAACTGGCCCATTGCCCAAGATAACAGTTCCTTCATTTCTATCATTCTGAATTTCATAATCATTGTAGCTTAAGTAATGAAATGTTTAGGGTTAAAAGGTGTCCAGCTAAATTTCAGGCTATGGTGGGGAATAAAATGCAACCAAGGATTAAAATAATCTCATCAAATCCTCCTCTGTTTCCTCAAAAACTTTGAAGCAAAAACTGCCCTGATGTCAACTTGGATTTAGCTGTAATTATGCAGCTGGTGATGTCTGGGGTGTACTATGGGGTTTACTGTTGAATTATCTAAGCTTGGGAACCATTATGGGAAAAAAATAAGCTTATTTTTCCTGTAGAAGATACTATGTTGTAAACTCTGTTGTTCTGAAAATATTCATGGAATCATGTGGAGACAGTGGAAATTAGATCAGATATATTTTTTTAATACTTAAGTACTTTGGGAAAAATGCTTTTCAAACTAAACAATACTTCTAAAAGCACTTTAATTCTTCAGTTCATCTTGAATATAGAGGAGCACAACACATGAACCTTTAACTATCTTTTAAAAATATCTAAAATCACTATTTTTATGAGCTAGAAATTACAACATATTTTCATCATTATAATTCAAATGATATTGATAAGGGTTATGAATTTTCCTTCCACAGTCCCCTTCAGCTGGACCATAGGAACTCATTTACCTGTAACAGCACAGAAGGTAGAGAGGTATCATTTAGTAAATCACTATCTTTGTGCACTAAATAATATGGTGTTTATCTGGAAGATTTCATATCACCTCTGTAAGTCCCATCTGCATCTCCAGAGCTGATTTTGTTATCCTTTTTTTTATTTTTAAAGATTTTATTTATTTGAGAGAGAGCTCAAAGGGAGAGTGAGAGGGAGAGGCAGACTTCCCGCTGAGCAGAGAGCAGGATGTGGGACTCGATCCCAGAACCCTGGGATCATGAGCTGACTTGAAGGCAGACACTTAATGGACTGAGGCACTCAGGCATCCTGATTTTGTTATTCTAAATGACATGTACAACTGCTTCTAACTCACTAGTGGTCTTTGTACTTGGTACCCTGTATGTACACTACTGACCCCAAACCTATATCCACCTATGGATTCTGAGCATCCCATTTAGTTAAAGAACATTGTTACCTGAAATGACCGGTCACTTATTTTAGACCTATATTAGCTATTGAAACACTTTTATTTGCTGTGTAACTTTCCTATGTGCAGACAAAGCCAAACTGAATGAACACTTCAAGAGGTGTGGTAATAGTTCATTTCTGGTAATGGGTTGGTCCAGATATTTTAGGAGTGGCCTCTTGCCATTTTGAACAGGGGATGAAATAATCACCCTTCATTTAGCAAATTTGAGAGATTGAATTGTCTCTTTGTCAAAACAGAGAGATGGTATTACCATGGTGCCCTCCAGCAGCATCTATCCTTATCCATTGGACTCTGATGAGGTAACTCAGCATCTACCGCAGTATATTCAGGAGAGTGTAACGAGGATGAAGTTCTTCTAAGACTGTCTAGAGATTGGGTTGGTAAGCATAGTGCCTTCTAGACCCTTATCTGTGACGTTTCCAAACACTGTTGTGTTGGATTTATTTTCCACTTCGAAAGTACCATTCTCTCAACTCTCTTGACATGGCTCACTGTCATTACCCTGTATTGATTGGCAGCATCATGAGTATACCAAGATCTTCTTTATTATCTCCTCAGATCAATGGGAATCTGTCTCCATAATGATCTGCAAAATTGTTAGCTCTGAACTCACCAGTTTTGGATTCAGTGAGCTGATCTTTTCAAGTCTGACAATTCTTTAAGAATGGAATTCAGAAGAGTACAGAGTATATAATTAAAATGCCATGATCATGGGGCGCCTGGGTGGCTCAGTGGGTTAAGCCTCTGCCTTCGGCTCAGGTCATGATCTCCAGGTCCTGGGATCGAGCCCCGCATCAGGCTTTCTGCTCGGCAGGGAGCCTGCTTCCTCCTCTCTCTCTCTGCCTGCCTCTCTGCCTACTTGTGATCTCTGTCTGTCAAATAAATAAAATCTTAAAAAAAAAAAATGCCATGATCGAATATGGTTTTTTATTCCATCCATGGGTGTAAAAATATATAAAATTTGATTTTATGGTCTATTTTACCATCTTTGATAAGCATGGTTATGAGGATGGTAAATAGAAGTGGTTAAGAGAACAGTGGCTTTGGAATCAGATTAGCTAGATTTAGGGGTGCCTGGGTGGCTCAGTTGGTTAAGTGCTGGACTCTTGGTTTCCACTCAGGTCCTGATCTGGGGGTGGTGACATCAAGCCCTGAGTCGGGCTCAGTGCTCAGCATAGAGTCTGCTTCAGTTTCTCTCTCCCTCTCCCCTCCCACCTATGACCTCTCTCTCTCTCTAAAATAAATAAGTAAATCTTAAAAAAAAAAAAAAAAGATTTAGCTAGACTTGAATTCTGACTGCACTTTCTAGCTCTGTGACCTTGGCCAAATTATTTACTCTCCCTGAGGACTTTTATCTTCATCTCCAACATGAAAATACTGACTTCATGGCATTAGTGGGATTGTTAACTGAGATAATTCGGGTTTGGCACAGTTTCTGCACAAAGCAAACACTTAATAAATACTAGCCAATAGAGTGCAAAGAAGATCCAATTAGGAGTTTTGAGCCTTATGGTCTAAACCTGGCTGTACCATCAACCAGTCGGTGACTTTGCGGAAGTCCCATAATGTCTCTTAGTATTATTGCCCCATGTAGAAAATAGGCAAGTCAGACTAGATTAGAGTTTTCCTAAATTTTGCTTATGACTATCAGCATTTTCTCCTGAAGTGTTATCTCACATGGAATCCCATTATATAAAACTAAATAAAAGAGGAAATGCTGCTTGAAGTAGGAGGGCCTCAGAAACACACCCACACACCCACACCTACCACCTGTATAGTCAGATATGTGTATACATATACGTATGTGTATATAACAACATATTTATGCCGGTAGCAAAAAGAAATCGTGTTCTTAAATTCCTGTAACCTCAACAAGTAACCACTCTAGCAAAAAAAGCTCAGGAGATCTTCCCGCAGTTCTTCAAACAAGGACTATTGTTTTTATAGAATCCAGCACTGCATCACAATGAGCTGAATTTCAACTTTCATTCATAGTTAATGGACAATAGACAAACTAATCTATAGTAAGGAGGTTTCTTTTCATCTCAGTTGCATTCCTTTCATGTAAGCAATGCAATGCTAAGTACTTATAGTGATTGCAATCTCTTCCAAGAAAATCTTCTATGGCACTTAAACATAATCACTACCTAGCTCAGGACGACTCAAGTCATCAATACACTCTCTTGTTGAGTAATCAAGACATGAAATTTGGTTTTCCTTTTTTCCCCACCTCCTGTGAATTAGAAATTTATTTTTGGAGTGAATATGCTGCTGTTGGGCAGGTCTGCAAGTGTTAACTTTTAAAAAGAGGTGTTCTCGTCATTTAGTTTAGAAAGAGAACAACTCTTGTAGGTGTATGTATTAGTAGCATCAATGTGTATCATCACTGTGTAGCAGCTTAATTTTTCATTATATGATTTAAATAACTACTTCTTTGACATGTGAATGGCCTGGAGCAAGGTCAAGATGACAGGCTGGGATCCACAATGAGAAAGGGCCAGCACCTGTTGGGGTAGAGAGCTGATGTAGGGAGTAGCCATTATTTCACAGTGGAGTCATTAAGGTAGACCACTGGTCCTCGGAGTGAGAGAAGGCTCACAGGTAAACATAGCCCATTACTACAGAGAACATCTAAGGACAGTGTTGAGGGTGCCTAGTAAACAATAAGAACGGCGGCAGCCCAGCAATGATGGTCTAGCAATCAGGGGGGTAAGTGAAAGGTACCAAGAGTCAGAGACTTGAGGGTATATGTGTATATGGAGGGAGTGCTCTGGGGGATGAAGTAGGAGGATTGGATGTGACCATATAGACCTGATGAGCATAAGCCGCTACCAAAGGAGTAGCTGCTATTCTGTTCTTGGGCATGGGTATCTAGGTTGTCCAAAAGAAGCCAGAAATCTGGATTTCTATGTGAAACATCACATTGTTAAACACTGTGAATAACTTCATCTGGTTTTTCAAATTCTATGGAAATGGAGGCAAACTTACGCCGGCCAAGTGAAAGACGTCTGTAGGGACCTAGGGCTTCAAGTCTGAGATACCAGGCCTGGAATTGTAGACTTAGAAGTATGTGCCTTTCCACTTGGCTGTGAGTCAGGGTGAAACTATCCACATTTTCCTACTTTTGTTACAATTCATTCTTTTATGTCTGGGTCATCTTAATCATCAACTGAGAGGCCAATTTTATTTTTAGTTTGGGGTACCAATTAATCTTTCTCAAGTTCAAGAAATATGGTAGTCTGTTCAGGGATAATCTCCCCTTCTTAGAAAGTCTGATCTCTTTAAGATATCTGGGGGTCATTCTGGGACTTCCCCCCGTCATTTGCCAAACATTCTGCTATCCAGCCACATAGTTCCCAAAGTATTTGACTATCCTGTATGATTTTGCACTGGAGCACAAATCAATTCAAATATATATATGAACAGGGCCAAATTCAAAATCAGTTCAAATTGGTCACATTTATATAGTCATATTGTTCTTAGACAGTCATTTGTGCAACTTTAGTTTTGTTTTATTTTGTTTTCCTGCAGAAGACAGGTGGGGGAAAAATAAGGTATTAAAAAAAAGAAAAAGAAATCAGATGGGGGGCAGATCACTATTCCCATACAAAATACCTTTCTTCTTTTCCCCCTGAAACTTTATTCTCTTTGGAATTCTTCCCAAGGAGAAGGCTATGAACATGCTGGATTGAGGCCATAAAGTATGCTATTCTCCCTTCTAGCCACAGCCCCATCATCTTCTCCTGGCTGTCCAGCCAGGAAGATCCACTCTGAACCGGAAGCCTTTCCCCTTCACCACTCAGCATGAAGGGAAGGATGCGGACCTCCACTAGCCCTCCTGGGAATTCTGACACTCCCGAATCTCCGGGAAGTGTTCAGAAGTAGACAGAAGTGCTCAGAAGTGGATCCTCCAGGGGACAGCCTTTGAGATTTCAAAGGAGAAGGGAACTGGAAAACTCTAAAAGGCACAGCATACATAGGAAAAGGAACGAAATGGAGTCACTGAGAGAAAGTGAACTCCAGAGGCCTAAGGCTCTGACCACAGGCGACCAAGAATCTCGAAAGAGCAATTAACATAACTCTCTTGAATTGCTTAGCTGCTTTCCTATAACTTTACTGCTTTTACATAGAGATAACTTTTTCCCCCTTTAGGCACCAGTTAATACTATCTATTAAAACTCCCCCAAACACAAAACAAGTTTCAAAGCAGGAGGTTACAAATGTCTAAAGACATGGAAAGAGAAATGGCAGAATCTTTTGATCTCCAAGGGAAGTTACTTCATTACACTAAAGACACACAGGGAGAGGGAAAGAGAGGAACTATTTTCCTTTTTAGCAGCTATGAAATCATACAGATTTTACTATGTGCAAAATGTATATCACTATTGCTTTCCTTTGATGGAAGGCATTTGACTCATTGCTCCAAGGGAGATATTAAAAACAAAACAGCCACAAAATACTGGCAAAGGAATTTAAATGGGAACTGTGTCTCTCCTTTGTCTTCTTCTTTTGTATTTTATAAACTTAGCTTTGGGACTCATGGTGACCTCTCTCAAGTGCAATACTGTTCATGACATCTATTCAGTATTTTGTATTATTCATCATTGAGGGGATATAGCCAGCACCTCCTAAAAGGATGGCTTTTATCAGCAATCTTCAGAAAAGGAAAACACACTTGTATACTGTTTCAACTTTATAATGCTTTAATTATCAATCTGTAACTGGAATGCTGCATGGTTCTATTAATTATGGGAATAAATCAGTGCAATATAGTTGGCCAACACAGCTTATACTGTTCGAATGAGTGAACAGGGGGTTGATCTGATTGGTTAATTAATTAGTAAGTTGAACCTGGATTAAAACGTCATCTTTCCACAAAATTCTCACCACTTTTGTATCATCTTACTTTTTCTTAGACAATCTCGCGAGAAAATGAGGTGTGAAAGCTGAGAATTACAGAGCTGATTTGTGGGAGAATCTCTCTGTCTGCACATTTTTAGGAATATGTTCTAGACACAGAATCACCATATTTCTCTGATTAAAAAAATAGCATTCTCTGCTTTACAGCTTGACATCTGTGACATTCTTAAACTGCATCATGTCACTGGGGGGTCAAGTGGAACCATAAAACAAAACCAATTATTTGTAGACAAGATAATCATTATTTAATCATCTGATAGGAATGAGGTTTAAAGACACAAGAGCAGATGTAACTGAGAGTACAAATCAGGATAATGGCAACATCATGATTATCTTGTAGGGCCTTCACTAGCTCTCCATCAAAGAAAGATTTACATGCTTAAAATAGAAGATATTAGAACACACCACTCTACTATACATTGAATATTAGAATAAAATCAGGACAGTAGTCAAAACAGCTTTGGTGTTCTGTAGATCTTGATTATCTAATCTGAAAAAGAGAGAGCTAAATGACCTAGAATCTTACCTCTGCTATGACCTTAACCTTATGACCTTGGAAAAAAAATAATCTTTTGGAGCTGATTTTTTCATTGCAAAATGATAACCCCACCACTTGCTGTGAGGGTTAAGTCAATTTGAGTACTTGAAAGTACTGCATAAACTATGTAGCTCTCTAGTAATAAAACATTGTATCATTATATATGCACTTTCTAAAAAATTTTATTTTTAGAAAACATCTACAGAGGAATAGGCCAAAGAATCTGACCAATGTTAACCCTGCCTGTGGTAAAGTGAAATGATGGCGTTGATGTTGTTGAACACAAAGGAAAGATTTTAAAACTTTCTGAAATGTGTAATTGTAGGATTGTGTATTGGTAATTTAAAGAGACTTCTGGTCAAAGGTTGCAAATGGCAGACTCCAAATTATATCTGGTTTGAAGGCAAGTTTTGTTTAGTTCAAACATGATTTTTCAAAAGTAAACTGCTTCCCAACATTTAAAAACAAAACATTTTAACATAAGGTAATGAACTTCCATGCCCTCTTTCTAAAAAATCAAGTACTTGGCAAAAATTCCCTGGGAATTCCTACAAAGCAGTAATCCTTGAAGCTCTTGTTTCTGCCATGTTCTTGGATGGGGTCTTCCTCTGCTGTTCGCTTTGTTCCCCACCTAGACTGGCTTACTCAAATAGTTCCTGTCAGTCTCTATAGGCATTTCCATTTATAAGATTTTTTAGGTAAATGTGAAATACTGGATTATTGTTCTGTAAATATTTATGGCTCTTTCCATGCCCCCGTGGATAGAATACATTTTCACACCCCATTGATTTGGAGTTTGAGCACAAGATTTGCTTGGGTCAAAAACTGTCAACATATGTGACATGAGCAGAAGCCTTAAATATGCTTGGCTGTTTGGCTTGGTTCTGTGTTTACTCGCCATGAGAAGGGTTGTTCCAAGAAGTTGCTGTCCTTTGTCTTGAGCCTTAGAATAAGATACATGGAGTGGAACTGAGCCCGAAGACTGAAGCCAAGGTCAAGACCAAGCCTGAGGCAGAGATGCTCTAGCCAACCTGAATTCAATAAATAAATAAATGCTCATTGCTATAAGCCAGTGAGTTTTAGGATAGTTTCTTATACAGCATTATTTGGCATTATTTTACTTGTGGGTGAGATAAAACTACCATTGTCATTCTCAAGTGCAAAAATAAAACATAGCTTTGCACATATGTGTGTACATGCATGTGTGTTTACCTGGGAACTTCCATATTTTAAGAAATTTGAGCCAGTTATCATTGAAAAATAAATGTATTTTTTTTAATTTTTTTATTTTTTCAGCATAACAGTATTCATTATTTTTGCACCACACCCAGTACTCCATGCAATCCGTGCCCTCTACAATACCCACCACCTAGTGCCCCCAACCTCCCACCCCCCACCCCTTCAAAATTCTCAGATCGTTTTTCAGAGTCCATAGTCTCTCATGGTTTACCTCCCCTTCCAATTTCCCTCAACTCCATTCTCCTCTCCATCTCCCCTTGTCCTCCATGCTATTTGTTATGCTCCACAAATAAGTGAAACCATATGATAATTGACTCTCTCTGCTTGACTTATTTCACTCAGCATAATCTCTTCCAGTCCTGTCCATGTTGCTACAAAACTTGGGTATTCATCCTTTCTTTTTTCTTTTTCTTTTTTCTTTTTTTTTTTTTTTTTTTTTTTACAGCTTTATAAACATATATTTTTATCCCCAGGGGTACAGGTCTGCGAATCGCCAGGTTTACACACTTCACAACACTCACCATAGCACATACCCTCCCCAATATCCATAACCCCACCCCCTCTCCCAACCCCCTCCCCCCATCAACCCTCAGTTTGTTTTGTGAGATTAAGAGTCACTTATGGTTTGTCTCCCTCCCAATCCCATCTTGTTTCATTTACTCTTCTCCTACCCCCTCAACCCCCCATGTTGCATCTCCTCTCCCTCATATCAGGGAGATCATATGATAGTTGTCTTTCTCCGATTGACTTATTTCGCTAAGCATGATACCCTCTAGTTCCATCCACGTCGTCGCAAATGGCAAGATTTCATTTCTTTTGATGGCTGCATAGTATTCCATTGTGTATATATACCTCTTCTTCTTTATCCATTCGTCTGTAGATGGACATCTAGGTTCTTTCCATAGTTTGGCTATTGTAGACATTGCTGCTATAAACATTCGGGTGCACGTGCCCCTTCAGATCACTACGTTTGTATCTTTAGGGTAAATACCCAGCAGTGCAATTGCAGGGTCATAGGGTAGTTCTATTTTCAACATTTTGAGGAACCTCCATGCTGTTTTCCAGAGTGGTTGCACCAGCTTGCATTCCCACCAACAGTGTAGGAGGGTTCCCCTTTCTCCGCATCCTCGCCAGCATCTGTCATTTCCTGACTTGTTAATTTTAGCCATTCTGACTGGTGTGAGGTGATATCTCATGGTTGTTTTGATTTGTATTTCCCTGATGCCGAGTGATATGGAGCATTTTTCATGTGTCTGTTGGCCATCTGGATGTCTTCTTTGCAGAAATGTCTGTTCATGTCCTCTGCCCAGTTCTTGATTGGATTATTTGTTCTTTGGGTGTTGAGTTTGCTAAGTTCTTTATAGATTTTGGACACTAGCCCTTTATCTGATATGTCGTTTGCAAATATCTTCTCCCATTCTGTCAGTTGTCTTTTGGTTTTGTTAACTGTTTCCTTTGCTGTGCAAAAGCTTTTGATCTTGATAAAATCCCAAAAGTTCATTTTTGCCCTTGCTTCCCTTGCCTTTGGTGATGTTCCTAGGAAGATGTTGCTGCGGCTGACGTCGAAGAGGTTGCTGCCTGTGTTCTCCTCGAGGATTTTGATGGATTCCTTTCTCACATTGAGATCCTTCATCCATTTTGAGTCTATTTTCGTGTGTGGTGTAAGGAAATGATCCAATTTCATTTTTCTGCATGTGGCTGTCCAATTTTCCCAACACCATTTATTGAAGAGGCTGTCTTTTTTCCATTGGACATTCTTTCCTGCTTTGTCGAAGATGGGTTGACCATAGAGATGAGGGTCCATTTCTGGGCTCTCTATTCTGTTCCATTGATCTATGTGTCTGTTTTTGTGCCAGTACCATGCTGTCTTGATGATGACAGCTTTGTAATAGAGCTTGAAGTCCGGAATTGTGATGCCACCAACTTTGGCTTTCTTTTTCAATATTCCTTTGGCTATTCGAGGTCTTTTCTGGTTCCATATAAATTTTAGGATTATTTGTTCCATTTCTTTGAAAAAAATGGATGGTACTTTGATAGGAATTGCATTAAATGTGTCGATTGCTTTAGGTAGCATAGACATTTTCACAATATTTATTCTTCCAATCCAGGAGCATGGAACATTTTTCCATTTCTTTGTGTCTTCCTCAATTTCTTTCATGAGTACTTTATAGTTTTCTGAGTATAGATTCTTAGTCTCTTTGGTTAGGTTTATTCCTAGGTATCGTATAGTTTTGGGTGCAATTGTAAATGGGATGGACTCCTTAATTTCTCTTTCTTCTGTCTTGTTGTTGGTGTAGAGAAATGCAACTGATTTCTGTGCATTGATTTTATATCCTGACACTTTACTGAATCCTGTACAAGTTCTAGCAGTTTTGGAATGGAGTCCTTTGGGTTTTCCACATATAGTATCATATCATCTGCAAAGAGTGATAGTTTGACTTCTTCTTTGCCGATTTGGATGCCTTTAATTTCCTTTTGTTGTCTGATTGCTGAGGCTAGGACTTCTAGTACTATGTTGAATAGCAGTGGTGATAACGGACATCCCTGCCGTGTTCCTGACCTTAGCGGAAAAGCTTTCAGTTTTTCTCCATTGAGAATGATATTGGCGGTGGGTTTTTCATAGATGGCTTTGATAATATTGAGGTATGTGCCGTCTATCCCTGCACTTTGAAGAGTTTTGATCAGGAAGGGATGCTGTACTTTGTCAAATGCTTTTTCAGCATCTATGGAGAGTATCATATGGTTCTTGTTCTTTCTTTTATTAATGTGTTGTATCACATTGATTGATTTGCAGATGTTGAACCAACCTTGCAGCCCTGGAATAAATCCCACTTGGTCGTGGTGAATAATCCTTTTAATGTACTGTTGAATCCTATTGACTAGTATTTTGGTGAGAATTTTTGCATCTGTGTTCATCAAGGATATTGGTCTGTAGTTCTCTTTTTTGTTGGGATCCTTGCCTGGTTTTGGGATCAAGGTGATGCTGGCCTCATAAAATGAGTTTGGAAGTTTTCCTTCTATTTCTATTTTTTGGAACAGTTTCAGGAGAATAGGAATTAGTTCTTCTTTAAATGTTTGGTAGAATTCCCCCGGGAAGCCATCTGGCCCTGGGCTTTTGTTTGTTTGGAGATTTTTGATGACTGTTTCAATCTCCTTACTGGTTATGGGTCTGTTCAGGCTTTCTATTTCTTCCTGGTTCAGTTGTGGTAGTTTATATGTCTCTAGGAATGCATCCATTTCTTCCAGATTGTCAAATTTGTTGGTGTAGAGTTGCTCGTAGTATGTTCTTATAATTGTCTGTATTTCTTTGGTGTTCGTTGTGATCTCTCCTCTTTCATTCATGATTTTATTTATTTGGGTCCTTTCTCTTTTCTTTTTGATAAGTCTGGCCAGGGGTTTATCAATCTTATTAATTCTTTCAAAGAACCAGCTCCTAGTTTCGTTGATTTGTTCTATTGTTTTTTTGGTTTCTATTTCATTGATTTCTGCTCTAATCTTTATGATTTCTCTTCTCCTGCTGGGTTTAGGGTTTCTTTCTTGTTCTTTCTCCAGCTCCTTTAGGTGTAGGGTTAGGTTGTGTACCTGAGACCTTTCTTGTTTCTTGAGAAAGGCTTGTACCGCTATATATTTTCCTCTCAGGACTGCCTTTGTTGTGTCCCAGAGATTCTGAACTGTTGTGTTTTCATTATCATTTGTTTCCATAAATTTTTTCAATTCTTCTTTAATTTCCAGGTTGACCCATTCATTCTTTAGAAGGATGCTGTTTAGTCTCCATGTATTTGGGTTCTTTCCAAATTTCCTCTTGTGATTGAGTTCTAGCTTTAGAGCACTGTGGTCTGAAAATATGCAGGGAATGATCCCAATCTTTTGATACCGGTTGAGACTTGATTTAGGACCAAGAATGTGATCTATTCTGGAGAATGTTCCATGTGCACTAGAGAAGAATGTGTATTCTGTTGCTTTGGGATGAAATGTTCTGAATATATCTGTGATGTCCATCTGGTCCAGTGTTTCATTTAAGGCCTTGATTTCCTTGTTGATCTTTTGCTTGGATGATCTGTCCATTTCAGTGAGGGGAGTGTTAAAATCCCCTACTATTATTGTATTCTTGTCGATGTGTTTCTTTGATTTTGTTATTAATTGGTTTATATAGTTGGCTGCTCCCACGTTAGGGGCATAGATATTTAAAATTGTTAGATCTTCTTGTTGGACAGTTCCTTTGAGAATGATATAGTGTCCTTCCTCATCTCTTATTATAATCTTTGGCTTAAAATCTAATTGATCTGATATAAGGATTGCCACTCCTGCTTTCTTCTGATGTCCATTAGCATGGTAAATTCTTTTCCACCCCCTCACTTTAAACCTGGAGGTGTCTTCGGGTTTAAGATGAGTTTCTTGTAGGCAACATATAGATGGGTTTTGTTTTTGTATCCATTCTGATACCCTGTGTCTTTTGATTGGGGCATTTAGCCCATTAACATTCAGGGTAAGTATTGAGAGATATGAATTTAGTGCCATTGTATTGCCTGTAAGGTGACTGTTATTGTATATTGTCTCTGTTTCTTTCTGATCTACTACTTTTAGGGTCTCTCTTTGCTTAGAGGACCCCTTTCAATATTTCCTGTAGAGCTGGTTTGGTATTTGCAAATTCTTTCAGTTTTTGTTTGTCCTGGAAGCTTTTAATCTCTCCTTCTATTTTCAATGATAGCCTAGCTGGATATAGTATTCTTGGCTGCATGTTTTTCTCATTTAGTACTCTGAATATATCATCCCAGCTCTTTCTGGCCTGCCAGGTCTCTGTGGATAAGTCTGCTGCCAATCTAATATTTTTACCATTGTACGTTACAGACTTCTTTTCCCTGGCTGCTTTCAGGATCTTCTCTTTGTCACTAAGACTTGTAAATTTTACTATTAGGTGACGGGGTGTGGACCTATTCTTATTGATCTTGAGGGGGGTTCTCTGAACCTCCTGGATTTTGATGCTTGTTCCCTTTGCCATATTGGGGAAATTCTCTCCAATAATTCTCTCCAATATACCTTCTGCTCCCCTCTCTGTTTCCTCTTCTTCTGGAATCCCAATTATTCTAATGTTGTTTCGTCTTATGGTGTCACTTATCTCTCGAATTCTCCCCTCGTGGTCCAGTAGCTGTTTGTCCCTCTTTTGCTCAGCTTCTTTATTCTCTGTCATTTGGTCTTCTATATCGCTAATTCTTTCTTCTGCCTCATTTATCCTAGCAGTGAGAGCCTCCATTTTTGATTGCACCTCATTAATAGCTTTTTTGATTTCAACTTGGTTAGATTTTAGTTCTCTTATTTCTCCAGAAAGGGCTTTTATATCTCCCGAGAGGGTTGCTTTAATATCTTCCATGTCTTTTTCAAGCCCGGCTAGAACCTTGAGAATCGTCATTCTGAACTCTATATCTGACATATTACCAATGTCTGTATTGATTAGGTCCCTAGCCTTTGGTACTGCCTCTTGTTTCTTTTTTTGTTGTGAATTTTTCCGCCTTGTCATTTTGTCCAGATAAGAGTATATGAAGGAGCAAGTAAAATACTAAAAGGGTGGCCACAACCCCAGGAAAATATGCTTTAGCCAAATCAGAAGAGATCCCGAATTGTGAGGGGGGAGAAAGTGGATAAAAAGGGGTTCAGAAACAAAGAAAGAAAAAAAAAAAGAAACTATTAAAAAAAAGAAAGCCGATAAAGAAAAAATATAAAAAGAGGAAAAAATTATATATATTAGATAAACTTGCAGATAGTGGTTGATTTTCTGTTTCTGGAATTGCTGTTCTTCTTCTCTTCAATCTCCTGTTGTATTTGTAGGTGTTTGCAATCTTTAGATAAGCTATTTAGCTGATCTCCCGCTACCCGAAGTAGTCTCAGCCTGCTACTTCTCCGCCATCTTGACTCCTCCCCCCAATAAATGTATTTTTAATTTACAACCAACACCCTCTCAGGATGAGATTAATAAGCTTAAACCTTTTCTTTTCTTTTCTTTTTTTTAAAAGATTTTATTTGTTTATTTGACAGAGATCACAAGTAGGCAGAGAGGCAGGCAGAGAGAGAGAGGGAAGCAAGCTTCCTGCTGAGCTGAGAGCCCAGTGCAGGACTCGATCCCAGGACCCTGAGATCATGACCTGAGCCGATGGCAAAGGCTTTAACCCACTGAGCCACCCAGGTGCCCAAGCTTAAACCTTCTCTGACTTGCCTTGTTTTATGCACATTCCCTCTTAAATAGAAATTTGAGAATGCTCTAGACTCTTTCAAAGGAAGCCAACATAGAGATTCAGTGTTAGTTTTTATATTGCTTTGTTTTCTTTTTGCAATGAGTCCTAATACCATAGCTAATTCTAAGTTAATATTTAACTATGTTACCTATTCCAAAGGATAGGAAATCTTGGTTAACATAGAAATAAATTGTAAAGTTATTTCCACCTCATCCTAATCCAACAATTGCACTGTGAGTTTACATCAAAATTTCCAAAGATGCTTGAATAAAATTTGTCAACTGGATAAAAATTAAGGATTATAAAGTCTTCTGAAAGGATTCTCAGTACAAATAAATGTTTTGGAATAAACGATATAAATGCAGCATTAAAAAATCCCAGTAAGGAAATGTTTCTGTATTAGAATAGAGCAAACTGTATTAAAATATGCAACTGACTTTTTCAAATAAGCTACAATATGCATCATTATGCTTCTAGGAAATAGGAACACACTGAACATCCCAGATCTCCAAACCCACACGTAAGGCTTCCAGTTCCACTAGACTACAACTTCTAGGAACATAGAGGGTTATGAGTTTCTGAAATAATAAAATCAAAGGATTAGGAGAAATCCACTGAGAGGCAGAAAAAAGTATTTATATTTATTGTAAACATACATAATGTATATAAATATAAAATGTAGAATGTATAAAATAGATTTGCATATAATATATAGAGAGTAACATGTATTTAAGAATTTAAAAAATACTTTAATATTACTTTTTAAAAAGATTATATTTATTTTAGAGAGAGAGAAAGAGTGTGCATGAGCAGGGGAGGGGCAGAGGGAGAGGGAGAGAATCTCAAGCAGATTCCCAGCTACATGAGGAGCCTGATATGGGGCTTGATCTCACCACCCTGAGATTATAACCTGAGCAGAAACCAAGAATCTTTCTTTTTTAAAATGATTTTATTTATTTATTTGAGAGAGAGACAGTGAGAGAGAGCATGAGAGGGAAGAAGTTCAGAGGGAGAAGCAGACTCCCCGTGGAGATGAGAGTCTAATTCGGGACTCAGTCCCGGGACTCTGGGATCATGACCTGAGCTGAAGGCAGTTGCTTAACCAACTGAGCCATCCAGGCACCCAAAACCAAGAATCTGAAGCTTAACTGACTAATCTACACAGCCATGACAATACTTTATTATTTTTAATATTTTAAAAATACTTTATTATTTTAATATTTTAATCATTTTAAATATTAAATATATTTTAATATTTTAAAGTATATAGATTCACTATATATGTATATATTTATATACATAAATATATATACAGAAAGAATCATTTAGTGATAAACTGCAAACAAAATGGAGTCCAGAGAAAAACAACTCCAGATTTAGAAAATCAAACATACTTTAAAATTGTGAAATTTTTGTTCTGTAATTATATTAACAAACACAATCTATAACAATTAAGACTAGGGTGACTTGTCTTTTAGAAATCAGAAAAAGACAAGCACTTCAAGGTAGAAGACATGAGCAGCTAAAGATAACCTATGCAGGTCGGGGACTTCCTTGCCATTCATTGTAATAAGTCTCTCTTCATTTGGAAAAAGATGGGCTTCTCAATGTAAGTCACAAGGAAAAAGTCACTTTTTTAGAAATTAGAAAAAAAAATTTTTCTTTCCTCCAGAAACGTAACTATTATTTGTTAAGAAATTATTGCAATAAAAATACAAAATTACTACAAATATGGTGGGAACAGCATCTCCTAGATTGTGCAGTGCCCAGACTATACAATCTGAGACAGGATTCTGGGTAAATAAATTGTCACCAATATCCTTAAAATGTAGTACACCACAGGGCTCTGCTATTCTTCCCAGAATTGATCTGTACAAGTCTTGACAAAAGGAGGAAGGGAACACATAAAATGTAACTATACATTGTCTAGAGAAAGTAAGCATTTTGTATTAATTTGTAATCTTTACGATATAAAAGAGAACAAGTCACCCTCTCATTTTTGGTGGCTGTGGTAGATTTCAAAAATATATATATAGATTCTTTGCAGTTCCTCCCATGAATATGTGGATGAGCTCCATCACTGACTCTAGGCTTGGACATGTAATTTGGTTCGGTCTGTGGGATGGTAGCAAATCTGACAGAATCAGAGACTTGAAATCAGAGGCTGTGTACTGGGGCCTGTCCTCTCTTCCTGCCTGACTCCTTTTTGCTACAATGTGAACAAGCTTGGGCTAGCCAGCCTAGGCATCATGTAGAGAGACCTCTGGACCCAAAGAATCATGAGATGTAAACATCTGTTTCTTCTCTCATTATATTATGGGGTGGTTTGTCATGTAGTGAAAGGTAATTATTGCAGTGTCTCAAGTAAGAAGGGACTGTTGTAATTGTCTATTATCACAGTCAGTTACCTAAGTAATAAAAGATCATCAATGTGTTCCTATTCTGAAGAAAGAATGCTAAGCCTTAAACAGTGACGTGGAAACCGTACGAAGAAATGACATGACCAGCGTGACTTGTGATGGCTGGAGCTTTGGTTCTCAGAAATAGATCTCCAGGTCAGAAGTGTTATAAGAAACTGCCAAAGAGAACATAGAGATTTTAGAAGGCTCTAGAGAGAAATGTGAGAGAGCAGTTTGGGGATTTTCAGGCAGTACAAAAAATTAGGCAATCTCTCTACATCTATGAAATCAATGATGAGACCCACATTGAAAAACATGATTTACTGGGAGGAAGACAACTGGCAAATGAAACACATAAAAGAAATACACCAAGATTTCCAGGGCTGTTTTCAAAGAGAGAAAGGAAAGTGATGTTTATTTTCTTTTCCCACTCTTTCTTCCTTTAGTGTCTCTTTCTTTCTGTCTGTCTCTCCTATCTTTCTCTTGCGCCTGAATATTTTATTGGTTTCATGAAACACAAGTAAAAAACACAAGTATCTACATTTGTATTATACCTACTTTTCTTGAAAGTAGAAAAAGCACAGATATCTGTATTGTATAGATTGTCACTGCAACACAGAAGGAATATTTGATGAAGTTGTGCCAAGAAGAGCTCTACCTACCTACCTACATGTCCACCTTCCAATCTATGTATGAAGGTAGATACGTATGTATAAATCTGTGATACACTTATTTGTCATATTTCTTCCTTACTTTTTAAACATATTCATTTTATTTCATTTTTGGGTCTTACTAAATTTTGGTTTACTCTTTTCAACATAAGAAACACATACATTTCTGCAAACAGTATGTGAAGAATAATAGAAGGCAGAATGACTGGAAAAATAAAAATCTCCCTTCCTACCATGATCAATTTGCATACATCCTTCCAGTTTGTTTGAGCCATTTTCCATGCATTTACACACCTATACAATGCACTCTGCTATAATGAGGGTTTCCATAATGCAAATTAAGGCACATATCATTGGCAAATAGGGGAGTCATCAGTATAATGTGGAAGTCACATTGGTCCATAGTTGAGTTGTTATAGACAAGAGAAGCCAGAGGAGTGGCTGTAGGATAATAATTTGAACAGCAAAGAATGAAGCCCTGAGCTCAGCTTTTGAACTAGCAGAAGGAGCCCTTTTCTCTGTGTTTAAAAAGATAGTAAGTATTAAAAGCTAGCAGTTGCATCCGGAATCACCCTTCTAGACAGAAGCACACCCTGTCAGTGGGTGGCCAGTTGCATTGCAATAAAAGTAAAAAGAAAGAACATAAAAAGAGTTGAGGGCTATGTTAGATCAAGTAGCCAGAGAGCATCTCTTTGAGGAGTGACATTTGAGAAGAAACCTGAAAGAAGTAAGAATGCAAGCCAGTGAAGATCTGGGGTGGGGAAGAACTGGTTATTCCAGGCAAAGGGAACAGCAAGTGAAAGGCTCAGTGTGGGGAACAAACATGGGATGTTTGGGGAATTGCAGGAAGGTCAGCATGAACACAAGGCAGAGATCAGAAAGAAAAAATATTGTGGAGAGGGGCACCTGGTTGGCTTAATTGGTTGAGCATCTGACTCTTGATTTTGGTTTAGGTCTTGGTCTCAGGGTCATGAAATTGAGCTCCACATCAGGCTCGGTGCTCAGTGGGGAGTCTGCTTGGGATTCTCTTTCCTTCTCCCTCTACACATCCCCCAGTTCCCATGCTTGATCTCTTTCTTAAATAAATAAATAAATCCTAAAACAAACAAACAAACAAACAAAACAAACCCAAAAGATTGGCGAGATTAGCAGGGACTAACTCTTAAAGGTCATTGTAGGCTGAGATGTGACATTTAGATTTTATTCAGAGGGTGCTAGGAAACCATTGAAGGGTTCTGAGTAAGAAATTGATAAAATGTGTATTTTAAAAATCACTCTGGAGGCTGTTTTAGAAGCCTATACTGGGGAAAAGAGAGAAATTGGGGAAATCTGTCAGTAGCTTAGAGAACTATGGATTTCAATGTGATTTGGAAAGGTGAACACAGAACAAATATTCAAGTAACAGTAAACCAAATCAGGATTTGTTAATGATTCCATGTGTTCATCTTCACCAGATCAATAGAGAACAGAGATAGAGAGCATAGAAAAACTCAAAATGGAACAGAAATACTAGACTCTCTATTGGGTTGCATACTCTAATTGGGTTGCAAGTTTGACAGGGGAAAATGGCAAATGAGGTACATGGTATGGTCAGCCTTCTCTTAATCATGCACTTCTCTTCTGTGCAAATGGAAGTAGCCTTTTTTTTCAACTGACCGCCCACTTCCAGCCTCTCTTCCAGAGGGAACATCTCCCGTGCATTGACCTCAAACCAAGAAGACAGAAGCACACATCTTGTTCTAAACCCTGGAGTCTTCCCATTTACAAATGAAACTCATTAATATGTTATTGAAATTATGAAAATCTTGCTAAAAATCTAGACCAAATCAAATACAAATATGTTTATTTCCCAGTTAGATATTAGCAAATTAGGGCATATTTCACAGAGTACCAACTATCATAACATGTACATTTTTATTCATGAATTATAAAAGGAAACATTACTTCAGATCAATCAATTGACGATAAAACTACCATAGTAGTTGAATATATCAACTTGTATTTGTTTGTAACAACTGACCCAGATTCATTTTTCTCAGTGGGGATAACATAAAGCCATGTTAACTAGAACATTGAGCCAAAAAAACAAAACAGCCCCCCCCCCCCGAAATTTTTTTTTTTTTGGGCAACATTATTTGGATCTGACTTCTGTCAAAATTAAGCCAGTTATCCAGTTCATCTTATAGACCTAATTATACTCCAAGAATGTAGCTTTGACTGTATCAAATACTCATTGTGAATCCAGATAGGTCAACATACCAAAAGTCAAAGGTACAAAGCAGGAACTCTGACCTAATCACAATCTGAGAACAGCTTCAAATGCCTTGTTAAATGTGTGTCTGTGTGCATGTGTGTGTGTGAATATATCTGTGTGCACATTTTTCTTTTTTTCGGCATTTTGCCTTTGTCTAGTGTCTTATGTTATAAAATGACATGATACCACTTGATGGCAGACTTTGATGTTGCAAAGCTATTTCGCAATTCACATTCACTCGTCACTGCTGATCTGGTTCAAAGTCAAAACCACCCGGGGTTAGTCCTCCAGCTGAGAACAACCAGGATGGGGTTCGACAGAGAACAGTGAACTGTCACTGCCCTGCAGGGGTCAAGATGCCTCCCTCTTACTGAGATATGTCAGTGGTGTGGAGAGGGTCCCTGTTAAGTGTCAGTTATCAAAAACTCACCAAAGCCCAAAGCCAGAGTTAAGCAGCTAAACTATCTTAATACATCTTGGCTTTTAATGGGGGAACCAAAAGGGAAATGAAAGGGTTATGGTTTTCTAAAGAAAATAACCCTGAAACTTCCTCTCCTTTGATAATGACAAATTTATTTGCATCAAATGGTTATCTGAATTGAAGACAGTAAGGCTCATACACAGGTATGTGTACAGATGTATGTGGACATCCATGTGAACCCATTCACTTAGTACATACTCTTCAAAATAGACCATATAGAGGGTATCTGTTGCCATTATAATGATTAAAAACACCCCAAAGATTGGATAGCAATGATTATTTATTAGTGTTCATGTATCTCTGCATCATCTGAGGTTGATTAGCTGGTCAACCGGAGCAGCTCTGTCCTGTCTGTCCCTTGTACCCCTCCTGGGACCAGGAAGCTAGCCAAGGCTAGCTTCTCATAGCCATGGGAAGCAGCTAGAGGACAGCCAGAAGAACCACAGCCAAATGAAAGCCTGGTCTAAGAGCTATTAGTGCAATGTCACCACGGTCAAGTCCAATGGCCAAACCCAAGATCAAAGTGGGTAGAGTCAGGAAATAAACTCTGCTCCTTTAGTGGGAGGATCTCCAAAGTCCCATGGCAAAGAGGTGGGTTCAGGGAGGTTTAAGACTCATGGTTGATAATGCCATCTACCACAGACTATTTTTCTTTTAATCAAGAAAAGCAAAAGTAGTTTGAGGTCATAAAAAAATAGATTTGGGGCAGACAGACCTGAGTTCGTATCCTTACTAGCTCTGCCCCTTAAGCAACCGAAATAACCTCCCTTGTCCTTATTTTCCACCTGAGTAAACAGGAAACAACAATCTTTACCTCAAAGAAATTCTGTGATTATTAAAAGACATAATCTACGAACAGTAGTTAGTCCTTCAGAATCTTCTAAGAAGTAATAACAAATTATCACTGTTCTTGTTATTGCTATAATACCATTATTGTCATTGTTATTATTCAATCCTAGAAACAGCTGGGGCTTTTATTTTATCACATTTGGCATACTGTATTTATTCCCCAGAGGAGGCTCCCAGATGTGAATCATGTCACTTCTGTCCACAAAAGGAAATCCAACAGAACAAAGTGAGAATTATAGACCCTACGACCTGCATCATTCCTGGCCCGCACAACTCTTCCAAGGAGAACCTCTGTGAAGTGAAACATAGTGCTGAAGTAGAGAATTTTGAGGAGGGCTTTTAATAGTGAATGCAGAGAAGAAAAATTAAAGAGCTTCCTGAAGTCATTCACTAAGGAAAAGGAGTTGTCTTCCTTTCAGAGTCAGTTTCTTTTGAAATCATTTGGAAGCTAATTTTGGAAAATGGGTTGCTTGGAAGGATCAGAGCTTGAATGGTTGGCTGGGGATGGTACCTGCTCTGGCGGGGATGCTCTAGCTTCTCATCTGTTGGATGGGCCTAGACATATGATGTCGCCATAGTATACCCAACCCTCTCTCCTCCTTTGCTTTGTTTCATGCTCAGTTCCTGATGTTCTTCTGGCATTTTACCCCTAAGATGTGGGTATACAGGTTATGCATATTCTTGAGTCAGCTAAAATAGATGCAAATAAACCTTCTTTCTTAGTTGAGCATAATTGAAGCTATTTTTGTTTATTTCTTGAACAATTAAGGTAATTGTTTTAATTTTCTACTATAAGCTAAATCTACTCCTTTTCTACCCATGTTGTAATTTGAATGATAACAACTTAACTATTTTTTTAAAAAAGGACAATTCAGAAAAAAAAATCAACATTTAATCTAAACAATTATACATAATAACTCAATTAATGTCATTGACTCTTGATTGTTTCAGTATATGCAGGAAGAGTCTTAAACTCCTTTCTAGGTTTCATTTAAACTCGGTTTTCTGAATCCAGCATCTTTATTTTCTCTTTCTATTCTCTGTAATGATCCTTCCTGAGGTTTTTTTCATATCTTATTTTAATTTCCAAATCTTTAATTTTGGCATTATTGAATTATAATTGCAAGCACGGTCCCTTCTTAATCTTGTTGTCTTCCCTTCAGGAAGTAATAGCTGAAAATCAGTGTGCAGTATATTTCGTGGCATTTTGGGTGGAAGGCAATCCTGTGTGTGTGCCCGAAGTCGAAGCATAAAATGCTACTTTTATCTACTCTTCCCTCTCCTGAGGAGTCCTCCCGGCCAGTCTCTCTGAACTCTGCCCCCAGAGAGGGACGACCTATTCTGTAGCTGGAAGCGAGTTCATGGGAGCGATGACAGATGCTTGGGGTCTCCTTCCAAGGCCTTGCTTTTCCAGATCCAACGGAAATGAGATCTGGAGCTGCCTCCTGCGATCACAGAAATGCTTTCAGCCATGACCACTGGGCTGGAAGAGGAGGGTGCTTACAGAACTATGCCTTTCTCAGCTGTTTGGAAGCTGCATGTTTAAATATAGCAGAGCCCTCCCTCCCTGTAATTCCAGCTCAGCTGGGAAAGCCCACCTGGCTCTTTTGAGGCATTCGCTTTGAGTAAGTAGCTGGGAGGCAGCAGAGATACCCTCCAGGAACTGGCAGCTGCTTCCCAGTCTCTGGCTTCTCTAGCTCCGGTGAGCAGCCCTGGTCGTTGGTGGAAAGCCTGGACACTCCTCAAGGTGATTCATTTCAAAAGATCAGATAGGACCCGGTGGTTCTTTGTTGATCCCATGAACATCTCCAAAATGTACAATGGGAGGAAGCTCTGCCATGGGCTTCCAGACTTTGTCTTTGTGGAACTCCAGCTCACGAGTCTCAGAAAGGGAGAGCGGTTCTGGTCTCTGCTTGTATTTTGAGCACAATATCATCACAATTATTTGCACTTCTCTAAGCTTTACTTGGCAAAAACTCAGTAGGCCTCTTGGGGATGCAGCTTTTCTTTAAGGCAAGAATTGTAGAGTTTTCCTAATATAAATGCACGTACAGGTTTTGTAATACAAAACTCCTGCCGGCATTCGTTGATGTTTCCCTTCTGGCCTAAACTGCGGGGTGTGACTAGTTTAAAAGCTGTCAAAATGACATAAAACAGTTATTAAAACCAATGGCTGCCTCACTGCCAGAGGGCAATATTGTTCCATAAATAGTCTGCATTGCAGCGTTGCTCAGAGCAAGACTGAGCCATCAAACCTAAGGGCAGAAGACATTTTAAACACACAGTAAAGTGCAATCATATGTATAGTCCCCCACATAAGTAAATGGCAACATTTTTTGCAGCAGCCATTTGGGCAATAGGTACAAGTGAAACATAGGTATTTTCAGTATCTATTTGAGCACCTAAGTGAACATGTAATTGCGCAATGAGCCTTTCACAGCAACTCAATTAAACATGTAAATTATTGTCAAATGTTCCCAGCAGCTACAGAACATTTTCAGTGTCCAATGTCATTATCCTCTATCAGGCATTTGTGCGTCGGAGTACACATTTCTGTAATTAAATAGCAATTATTTTTACTTCCAGTCCCATTAGTAATATTTAAAATCGGAAATACTAGATTGTCTTTCTTCTTTTTTGGCTTAGAGCCATTATGTATTTGATGAAACCACACTTGATGGAATCAGTGGGTTCCCACAGAGGTATCTCTTAGCATCTTTGTTTTTGGAAAGGTAGGAAGACTAGAGTCTTAAAAATAGAATCACATGGATGTGTTAGTCTGAAATGCCTTTTTGGGGTACTTCCCCATGGCATACACTTGGAGGTGAGCTAGAATATTATTAATCTTAAGAAATTAATACAAATTAATTAATTAAATAAATTAATACAAATACATGTATTTGTTCACAATATTTTCTAAGCAATGGTCTATCCTAAGAAATGGGTAGTAATCGTTCCTTCTGCTTAATTTATGCCATTGCTTCTAAAAAGTGAATGGACAAGCCCAAGGCAGTACTTTGGTTGGGAAGGGCTAGAGATGAGAAGTCAGGCCTCATTAAAGGGGTATTACCTAGAGTGGATGATAGATTTCATATCACTGGTCAGTTTTTGATCTTTCCAAGGTAATTTCAGTAATGAAGTATCATAAAACAATAGTGATAAGAAAAGGAATATTCTATGATATGGGACAGCATCATTGCCAGCATCCTCTGGGTATCCTCAGAATACCCAGAGGATGCTGAAGTCCAACAGAAGTCCAACAGAACGAGAAGAAACTCTGCCCTATTTAAATATTACTGATTCAATCAAATGAGATGGAGCTGAAATAGTTGGTTCAACCTGTCTACTTTGGTCTTCCGGGTACTGAAGAATAACTATGACTGTTCCTCCTACTTTCACCGCTTACTAGCATGC
This sequence comes from Lutra lutra, assembly GCF_902655055.1. Taxonomy (NCBI): domain Eukaryota; kingdom Metazoa; phylum Chordata; class Mammalia; order Carnivora; family Mustelidae; genus Lutra; species Lutra lutra. Next base: position 102,880,136 of record NC_062286.1, read on the forward strand.
TGCAGAAGTTCTGAAGATGTGAAATACAGAAATTCCATAGGCTGTTCCATTTATTGTTTTGTTTTGGTTTTACTTTCAAAAAATTATGCAAAGGGATGTGTTCTGAAGTTCCAAATGATCTCAAAAATCAAAACAATCCAATCAATTTCTCAGTAATTGGCTTTAAAGAAACTGAGACAAGAGCAATGCAAACAAAATGCTTTTAAATAAATCATAATTACCCATGCAAATGTCTCTAATAATTTGAGGGTTTAATCAGATGACTAACAATTTGGAAGCCCTCTTACATTTGGTGATGTGACAGGCAGCAGGAAGGCAGAGAAAGCCGTCTGGTAGGGACAGTCTGAGATGTGAGTAGGGGAGTTGGAGTAACATCTAATTTATCCAAACTTGGGAAAGTCTCATATTGGGACGTTGTTTCTGCATTCATCTTATTAGTAAAGACGGGCATCTATGTTCAACTTTTCCAACTTGTTCAATTAAGTCTTTGAATTGATCTGGAACATGGCAGATTTTCTTTTCCCCTTCTGACAATAAAAGTGTTTTTGTGGGGGCGCCTGGGTGGCTCAGTGGGTTAAAGCCTCTGCTTTCGGCTCAGGTCATGATCCCAGGGTCCTGGGATCGAGCCCCGCATCGGGCTCTCTGCTTGGCAGGGAGCCTGCTTCCTCCTCTCTCTCTGCCTGCCTCTCTGCCTACTTGTGCTCTCTGTCAAATGAAATGAATAAAATCTTTAAAAAAAAAAAAAGTGTTTTTGTGCACAAGGAGCAGGCGTTGTTGGTTATTCAAATTTGGAGCATACTACCCCCAGTTTGCAAGTGTGTACCCTAATGTCTTCCCTTGCCACTCAATCTTCTACTTTCTAATTATGGAAAACCTTTTAAAGAGGCAAACTTGTGCAGCTCTAGATGATGCAACCTTTAGCAATGTTATTTTACTCCTGTTGGGGGGGGGCGGTGAAAATCAATATGGTATGTGACTTCCTTACAATATTTTTTTCTGAAACCAAGAAGCAAAGTACTCCACTTAGTGCAGTTTTAATTAAACTGAATACATTATAAAACACTCTCCTAATTTGCTTTGCCTAGAAAATGTTTTTTAAAGTGTTACAAATCAATCAACTAATTGAGCTATGTAGTAGGAAATGCAGATGGCATCTCTCGTTACTCTGTGTTTTCACTCTGCCAACCAAGTGCCTCTTCAGAGACAGGGTTTGTGTTGGGGCTGGCAATTTGCATCCCATGGCACCAACATGGGTTGTGGGGCTAACGAGTAACAAAGAACAACAACACAAAATGCTCTGACTGGGGGCAGAGATGGTACGCAGAGATGTTGGCAAGGGGACAGCGGTGGTACTGTAAGGACAGCTCCTTGTAGTCCCAGCTCCCATCTCTTCTGTATTGGATCAAGAGTAGTGGGTTTTATTGGTCTGTTCAGAGTGGGTTTAACCAGGAATGTACTTTGGGGATTTATTTATTCTTTTCCCCACAAATCTAATATTGGGAAGTGTTGGGGCTAGTCTCCTGGTGTGCCCTTTCAGTAAATTTCACAAATACAGATGCATTGTGCATATTGGTGCTGGAATGATGTGCTCAATTCAATGATGGCCAAGGTGCCATCTTTGGTTTTGAAGGGCTTTCCTTTCACAAGTATTTATCTTGGGCACAATGTTGGGTTTATGGTAATTAAAGACAAAAATAATGTGTCTCTGCCCTCAAGGTCCTTCCAATTGAATGGGAAACGGATATGCCAATGGGCACTGTATAATGTTGTTCTATGTTATTTGTCAAAGTATGTATGAGAAAAATATAGGAAAAGAACTAAATTTGTTTGGGAGATTTGTGAATCCTTTACAGAGGAATCAGGAGGTAGAACATACTGTGGTATAAGCGCAATGGATTTTAGGTCACAGGGAAAGTTTAGCATACTCTAAAATATAAAGTCTCAATTTTGGTAGCTATTGAACCAACCAACCACCCTTCTACACAGCAATGTTCTGATAGTTCTCTTCAATTACAAAATTATCCTCCCTGTCAGATTTGAGGTTGTTGTTCCAGTTTAAAGCATAGCTTTGTGCTACACTTAGGACTGTTGTTATATCAAAGGTATCATGGGAAAGTCTTATGACTTATGACAGCTATATACTCACATGCTTTAGAAACACCAATTACGATTTTTATCAGAGCCTAGCTAGTTTCCTAGAGATGCCTTATTCAACCACTTAAGCTGTTCCAAACCCTGAAGCTCAAGGATTAGAAAATGGAAGTAAAAGGTAAAAAAGTCAGCTATAGGAAAGGATGAATATCCACCATTTTCATCAATGTGGATGGAACTGGAGGGGATTATGCTAAGTGAAATAGGTCGAGCAGAGAAAAACAATTATATGGTTTCATTCGTAAGCAGTACATAAGGAATAGTGTGAAGGACTATAGGGGAAGGGAGGGAAAACTGAATGGGAAGAAATCAGAGAGGGAGACAAACATATGAGAGACTCTGGACTCCTGGAAACAAACTGAGGGTTGTAGAAAGGAGGGGGGAGGGGGATGGGTATTAAGGAAGGCACATGTGATGAGCACTGGTTGTTATATGCAACTAATGAATCATTGAACACCATATCAAAAACTTATGATGTACTATATGCTGGTTAACTGAACATAATAAAAATAAAGGTAAAAAAGGAAAAAGTAAAATTATGAGGTTCTGGCTGGTTCAGTCGGTAAAGCATATGACTCTTGATCTCTGGGGTAGAACATGTGACTCTTGACCTGAGCTAAAACAAACTCAAATGTTTGGGTTGTAAGTTTGAGCCCCTACATTTGGTGTACAGATTACTTAAAAATAAAATATTTAGGGGCACCTGGATATCTCAGTCAGTTAAGTGTTTGTGCTTGGGTCAGGTCATGATCCCAGGGTCCTGTGATTGGGCCCCACATTGGGCTTCTTGTTTAGCAGGGAGTCTGCTTATTTCTCTGACCCTCCCCAGGTTTGTACTCACTCTCTCTCAAATAAATAAATAAATAAATAAATAAATAAATAAATAAAAATCTTTTTAAAAAAGTAAAGCTGGGAGGAATAACCTATAACGTTGCTAACACTCTTACTTAGCCAATTGATATATGCCATCTTTACATTTTAAATGGACTTCCATTTCTGGGAAAGATTCTTCAAATATTGATAATCTGAAAGATTTAATTTAAATATATAAACATATAATGGCTAAGAAGCTTTGAGTCACTGCATTACGTTTCATAAACAGCTGTTTTGTTGTGCTCTAGTTCAGTGGTCTCTAAAGTGTGGTCCCCAACCACTGCATCAGCATCCCATGGTAGACAAGCGAATTCCTGACTCCTTCTCTGTCCTATTATATCAGAAACTCTGGGGTTGGGGCTAACAATCTTGTTTGAAGAAACCCTCCAGATGATTCTAATGTAGGCTAACTTTGAAAACCAATTATTTAGTGATGCTTGATGCATGTCTACTGAGTTCTATTTAAACAGTGCTAAAAAAAAAAAAAGATATTGAACACATTATTTCTACTCAGAATAGATTAAGTTGCTTACAAAACGCTAATGAACCAAGTTTTTAATTTTTTTTTTTCCTGAAGAGACTATGACTTTTGGCTACATGTAAAAAGAAAAACAAAAGAAAAATAAAAAACTAACTTTAGTTGAGAGTCATGTAGAGAAAAATATATGGCCAATTATTTTGCTTTTTGATAAGTAACATTTTATATTTAAACATCAATTATAAATTATATCCAGGTATAATAATTTGATATATATGCCATTCTTTCCATATGTTAAATAACAATTATTAAGTCATTCATATCTTATACATTTCTATCTGCTTGATCATATTTTGGGAGAAAGATACTAAGCCCACAATGATTGTGGATTTGTCAATTTTCACTTTAGAAATTTTATCTTACTTATTTTTAAAAAATATCTTATTTATTTATTTGAGATAGAGAGTGAGTGAGAGAGAGAGCAGAGGGAGAGAGAGAACGGAGAAGCAGACTGACTCCTTGCCAAGCAGGGAGCCTGATGTAGACTCAATCCTAGGACCTGGAGATTATGACCTGAGCTAAGGCTTAACTGACTGAGCCATCCAAGTGCCCTCCTACTTTAAAAATTTTAAATTCAAGTTCTTAGGTACATGGAGGTTTTTTCTTATTCCACAGTCTTTGTAAACTCTTGTCATCCCCCAGGAAATGCTTCACGATCCACACATGGTCAATTTCATTTGCTTTGCAAATGTTTAATTTATTTCCCATATATAAAGAATGTATGTATAAGAATAAACATATACAAACACAAAGAATCACATACTCCCTCATCCATCTTACTCCCATTGCTCATCCTCCCACATTAAAGGTTGGCTCAATACATTGCGAGGATACAACATGAACACTATAAATAGGAACAATTGTGAGAGAAATATGGTTTTGCTGAAATACTGTGGATGAGATGAGCTTCCTAAGGCCTAGAACAAAACATACACATGAGAGCCAGGCAAAATGGAATACCCACCGCAATGGGGTAGCTATAAGGTTGAATGTAATTAATGCATTTAATGACAATTAATGATAGTTCGTTTTAGCTCAGAAACAAAGACTGCTCATCCCAGAGGGAACCATGCAATGAAGAAGAACACTTTGCATCAGTCAGCACTTCTCCCACCTTCAAAGTCATACTCTTTGATAGAAAAGTTGGTAAGACTGGTCAGGATGTGTAACTGAACTACCCACACTGGAAAAGAATTCCATGTGTGTGTTTCTGTGTGTGTATGGAGGGGCGGGTGTTGTGGCTGTGGCTGATGTGATCCTTCAGCCGTTGCTGCCTCAAGAAGGGAAGCACATTTGTCTTGATGGCAGCACTTTTTTGTTTTTCTCAAACTGATCACAGGGACAACACCATAGACTTAACTTTTATCCCAAACAACTCCAAAAACATTTAAAAAAATACTGAAACAGCTGTGGTCAAGTAATTGAAAGGAATCCTTGTACCATGGTATATTTTCATTGGGTTAAAAGTACTCCATAGTTCTATAATCTACGCTATTTTGGAGTCATCCTTCAGAAAGATGTCTTGTAGAGAAGAAAGTACTTAATAATAGAGATGAAGTATAGCCATGCTTTTTTGTAAGAAGGAAACCTTCACTTCTCAAAACTTTAGTATCTAGTCCATACCTGCTTAGGAAGCAGTGCATTCTTAGAATTCTGTGAAGGAAGGTCTGTCACCCTGGACAACAACAAGGTTAAGAGTTCTTCTGAAGAGAAGATATTTTGCAAAGATTTATATAAACTGTAGAGTGCTAATGCAAATATTAAATATTTCTATATCCCTTGGTTGTTTATAACCAACTATGAGAAATCTTGAACTGAATAATTACCCCCAAGTTAAAAATCACATCTTGAGCTGCAAGACCATGCAAACTCATGAGACCTTAATGTGACTTCAGCTTTTCTGTTGCAGAAAGAGGAATGGAAATGGAAGATGTGCATATTAGTATGATATGCTGTTTCCACAGCACGTTAGATGTACACCAATTGGAAGAAAACTCTCACATAAACACACAACACAAAGACAAGAGACTACGTAGATCAAATGGGTTGCAATTCCACCTCTGCGCCATGTATATATAACATGACCCCTTTCTCATGCACAGGCTTTCAAAATATCTGGAAAGAATTTCGAGACAAAGAAATAAGATGCTTCCATAGGGTATTTCGTTCCTTATGTGGAGTCTCCAAAAACACAGTTTTTCATCGCATCTTAGACATTCATGCTCAAGGAACATAACTACCTGCCAAATGGGGAATTCCTAAGAACAGCATTAGGACACAATGAGAAGATAATAAAAGTAACATAAGAGGTAAAAAACTAGACACAAGAAGTATTTCTCATTTTGTCCTCAAAAACACAGTTTTAATTTAACAAAATTCCTAAAACCTTGAAAATAGTAACCATGTTACCTTTCAAAAATCAAATGGTTTATAGCCTTGAAGAGTTCAGAGCCTACTTTCTAGCTACCCAGTATTATTTTCCCAACTCTCTCAAATATGAATATACTATATATTATGACAAAGTAATAAAAACCTTACTTTACTGTGGGAAAACATTAGTACCTTAATCACGTTATTGCTTGAGTTTAATAAAAATGCCCTAGATGTAATCATCCCTCATTTTATAGAAAGAACATTTTAAACCCATGTCAAAAGTAACAGCTGATCCTATTTCCTCTCCAGAGCAAACTCTGGCCTTCAGAGAAAGTTTATGTTCTCAAGAAGGGAAAGTATTAACCAAGTTCAGAATAAATGTCTTCCTGAAATACAGGAGCTGAGAAATGAATAGAGTTCTAAAGATGACAGACATTAATAAAACATCAATGTCATAAAAAGCTCTAATTCCTTAATTCCTATAATAATTCATTTGTTTTTTTAACTCAACAAATATTCATTAAGCACCTATATTTTGACAGCTAATGTCCTAAACTTTAGGGATAGAAGCTCATATTCTACTTGAGATAACACAGAAAATAAACAATTAAATAATAAAACAATATAATTTCAACTAGTAACAAGGGCTATGAAGAAAATAGAAAAGGCTATTGTCATAGTGAGTAATTCAGCAAGACTCCTTGTATGGGATCATTCAATATTAAGTTTTCTATCATTTCATAGCAAAGCAATAGCACTGAATAAAATGAAAAAATTAATAAGCACCTATTCTGTGCTAGGTAATATGGGGATTTTACAAACAATTTTTTTTAAAGATTTTATTTATTTATTTGACAGAGAGAGAGATCACAAGTAGACAGAGAGGCAGGCAGAGAGAGAGAGAGAGAGGGAAGCAGGTTCCCTGCTGAGCAGAGAGCCCGATGCGGGACTCGATCCCAGGATCCTGAGATCATGACCTGAGCCGAAGGCAGCGGCTTAACCCACTGAGCCACCCAGGCGCCCTAGATTTTACAAACAATTTAAGAGAACCATTGTCCTCAAGGAAGCAAGATGTTAAAACAGGTTATTAATTCAAAAGTTAATTAACAGTTCAGGAGTACCTACAGATGCCACAAAGACATAAGAAAAATAATATAATAGCTATCAATTATATGCTAAATACTATAATATTGTGGGAGAAAAAGACCCAAAATACCTATTGCGCTTTAGAGTGTGTTTTAGGGTGTTTATTAGGTAGTTTAATCTTTTTTATGGAAAGAGCAATAGTGCAAAATTAAAAATTATATAAAATTCAAAAAGAGATAAAAAAGAAATTTTATTGCTCAGGGATTCATATATTATAGTAAAACTATAAAGGGAATGGGGCTAGCTCTGTTAGAGAGAAAAGGGGCTGTTAACTGGACAGAATACATGGGAGGTTCTTGGGTCTTGGCAAAATTATAATTCTTTTCTTTGAGAATTATTACACAGGAATTCATTTTAGAACTGTCAAAGTGTAGATTTGACATTTCTCCATGTATGTGATATTTCTTTGTGTGGTATTTCATAACTAAAATAATTAAAAATATAGAATGAACAAGAAAATGGGACACAGAAGAATAAGGAAGGAGGGGAAACGGAATAAAGCAGCTGTACTATGCAAGTTCAGAGATGGAAACAAAATTAGCATGCTAAAAGGAAACACTTTATTGGGATTGGTTTTGAGCTGAACCATGAAGTGTGAATAGATTCGCTTAAACAGAAATGCAGGTAGGGCCATTCCAAGCAAAGGAAAGACTATGTACAGATGTCTGGAGATAGAAAAGGTCAAGGATGTCTCGCTGATTAGAAATTAAATTAGTCAACGTTAATAGAAGTGTCAAAATGGAGAACCCTTCAAGAGCAGTTTTAAAAATGATAATATAGGGTTTCCTGAACTCCCTTCCTCCCATGGACACAGAGAATGAGTGGGTGTACATGGAAGAATTCTCTCTAAAAGAAATTCAGGAAGTTGCTGGGTGACTCCTTCACATCAGGCAAATGAGAAAATGCCCACAGTGAAATGGTTAGGAAAGGCTGAGACGTACTCTCATCATAAACCCCACTCCTGGCATAGTGCCGTTCAATCAGGAGGGAACAGCCAACTCTCAGATTCTCCCTGAAAAGTGAAGGGTTTAGACCCCAAGTCTAGTGAGCCAGCTTTTAAGATTCCTATCTGAGGGGTCCTCCAAACACCTTGCTTTGAAAGCCAATAGGCTTTGCATGCATGAGACCCATAAGATGATAACAAAGAAAGAGTCATTAAAGGACTTGGAAATTCATTGCAGCTATTACTCCAGGGCTCAACACAGAGGGAACAGGAAAAATCTACCCAAAATCTTCCCTGTATTATTCTGAAAGGTTGTGTGTATTTTCATATGTTAGAAGATGCTGCCTGACTTAACACATATCCAGAGGACACCACCTCTCCCCTCTCCCTCCTGCTTGCACCAAATTGCCGGTATCACCTGGAAAGAGGTTGTATATATGTCTGCTCCCTAGCTTTTGCAACTGCTGCCCAAAGAACATGTCCCCAGAATGCCTGGCTCTGATACCCAATGGGGCTTCCATTCATGAATCTCACTGTACTGTCTCAAACAAAGAAGCATTCTTCTACCATCATGGTTTAGCATAGAGGGAGCAAAAACACCTATCTCCTTAAAAGGAGTATATTTGCATACTTCAAAAGCTGTTGCCTGATGGTCAGACTTCTAATTTAGAACACACCTAGAGGCTGACTGCCATCTTCTCTGGAGACCAGGGAAGCCTGTGTCTCCCTTGTCTCTCCTCTAGCCTGCTTCAAGTTGCCAGCATCTCTTGGAAGGAGTTTATACACATAGCTAGTGCCCCTGTTTTTGTGGCTGTTATCTGAAAGATTATGAGGCTCTGGTAGCCAAAGAGGCTTGCATTCAGTAGTCCTACAGGATTGTAAAAACAAAGAATATTTTAGTAAGCTTAGAAGCACCTGCACCCCCATGGCTATATACTTGGGATCAGTGCAGAAGGTACAAACAAAAATGCCTATCTTCCAGTTATTATCTGAAAGGGTTTTTTTTTTATTTTTTTAAAGATTTTATTTATTTATTTGACAGAGAGATCACAAACAGGCAGAGAGGCAGGCAGAGAGAGAGGAGGAAACAGGCTCCCTGCTGAGCAGAGAGCCCGATGCGGGGCTCAATCCCAGGACTCTGAGATCATGACCTGAGCCGAAGGCAGCGGCTTAACCCACTGAGCCACCCAGGCGCCCCTGAAAGGGTTTTAACTACATACTTTCACAGCTGTTGTCTGAAGATCCAACCAGCTTGCATCTAGGTGCTGAATATGCCCCCCACCCCAGGAACATTGATGGGTTTTGGCACACCCTCAACAAATGGGAGTGACTAAGAACAAAGAACGTGGCTTGAACAATCATAAAAGCTTGGAAGACAACCAGGAGCACAGGTTGGACTGATCAATGAGCTTCATCTCCAACACAAGATCACTCTGTGAAGACTGAGAGAGATGGCAGTTTTATCTGATACACAGAAACCAATACAAAGATTCAAGGAGAAGAAACAAAAGAATATGTTCCAAGCAAAATAATAAGATAAAACTACAGAAAACAAATTTTAATTAAATAGATTGAAGTGATTTACCTGAGAGATAGATTTAAAATAATTGTCATAAAGATGTTTAGGAGGTAAGGGGTACAATATATGAACAAAGTGAGAATTTCAACAAAGAGAGAGCAAATATTAAAGAAGTACCAAACAGGGGTGCCTGGGTGGCTCAGTGGGTTAAAGCCTCTGCCTTTGGCTCAGGTCATGATCTCAAGGTCCTGGGATTGAGCCCCGCATTGGGCTCTCTGTTCAGGAGGGATCCTGCTTCCCCTCCTCCCCCGCCTGCCTCTCTGCCTACTTGTGATCTCTGTCTGTCAAATAAATAAGTGAAATCTTTAAAAAAGTAAAAAACAAAAAGTACCAAACAGAAATGACATAGCAGAAGAATATAAAAATTGAACTGAAAAGTTTGACTTAGAGGGTTTCAACAGCAGACTAGATCAAGCAGAAGAAAGGATCAGCAAACTCATAGATAGGCAAAGGAATTCATCTATCAGAGGAGCACTAAGAAAAAAAAAAAGAATAAAAAAGAGTGAAGATAGATGAAGGAACTAATGAGAAGAAGTAGACCAATATACACTCATAAAGGTCCACAAAAGGAAAAGAGATAAAAGGGTAGAAAGCTTATTCAAAGAAATTCTGTCTGAAACCTGTCCTAATCTGGGTAAAGAAACAGGTATCAAAATCCAGCAAACCTAAGGATTATAAAACAAGAAGAAGCCAAAGATACCTGTACTGAGACACATTAACATTAAACCATCAAAAGATAAAGACTAAAAGAGAGCCTTAAACTCAGCAAGAGAAAAACAACCTGTTAGGCACAAAGAAACACCCATAAGATTATCAGCAGATTTTTCAGCAGAAACTTTGGAGGCCAAAAGGAGTGACACGATATATTCAAAAGACTGAAAGAAAAACAAAAAACAAAACAAACAAAAAAACTGCCAACCAAGAATACTCTACCCTGCAAAGCTGGCCTACAGAACTGAAGGAGAGATAAAGAGTTTTTCCAAACAAGGACAAGAGAAAACTCATTACCACTAGACTGGTCTTAAAAAAATTTAAGTGAAGTTCTTCAAGCTGAAATGAAAGAATGTTAATTAGTAACAAGAAAACATACAGAAGTATAAAAAATCACTGGTACATGTAAATATGTAGTTAAATTCGGAATACTCTAATATTGTAATGATGGTGGATATATCACTTATAAGTCTAGTATGAAGGTTAAGAGACAAAAGCATTAAAAATAACCACAGCAATTTGTTAATGGATGCACAAAGTAAAAAGATGGAAATTGTAACATCAAAAACATAAAACATGTAGATCTAATCAACAAATTCAGTAAACTTGCAGGATACAAAATCAATATACAAATATCTGTTGTGTTACTGATGGTGGTCAAAAAATACAAACTTCCAGTTATAAGATGGGTAAGTCCTGTGATCTAATATACAGCACAGGGCTTAGAGTTAAGGATACTGTATTATATACTTGGAAGTTGCTAAGAGAGATCTTAAATGTTTTCACCACATAAAAGAGGTAATTGTATGTTGTGATGGAGGTGTTAGCTAATGCTATGGTGGTAATCATTTTGCAATACGTAAGTACATCAAATCAGTAGGTTGTGTACCTTAAACTTACACAATGTTATCTGTCACCTATATCTCGATAATGGTGGAGACAATAAAGAATAAAAATAAATAAAATAGAAAGAAAGCTCATGATGAGGCGAGGTATGAGAGATGACCAGAAGGTAAGTTAGGATGAAATCGGGGGGACTTTAAAACCAAAATGAAAAAAGAAAACCAAACAAACAAACAATTGAGCTCTGGATTGCTGAGACATAGACATGAGGAAGGAATATTTTTGCATTTCAGTAACACTTCTTCCTATGCTACATCAAATAGACTTAACCTCTATGTATATTTGTATCACATCCTGAAAATTTATCATCTCCCTGGTTGATTTTAACTTTTTCCAATGAATCGACAGCCAAACAGCAGACAAGGGATAGCATTTGAGGTCAATGAATAATTGAGATGCACCTGCTGAGCCCCTTGTGGGATTTGGTCATTGGCTCCACTGAGATGCTCATGTGTTAGGAAAAGCAGGTGGGTTGGGCCAGAAAGGGCCCTATTTCTCAGCAGGCACAGTTTTTTTGTTTTGTTTTGTTTTGTTTTTTTAAACCGGGCATCCTCTGCTCACCATTGAAGCTGGTGTGTGGGGGAGACAGGTGGGTAATTTGAATATCAAATTCTAAAGTTAAAAAATTGTCTTATTGGGAAATACATCTTTAGGGAAAGAGAGTGAAGATATCAAACAAATACAATTGACCTGACAAAACAATAAAGCACACAAGAGCAGCAGATGGACACAACCGTAAATTCCTCATTATCACACACTGGATATACATTAGAGAGCCGGCTGTCACGTAAACCAGAAACAACCCACACCTCTGCCAATCGTGTCTGCATATGCATTGGAATGCATGTATGATGATCAATATCCTGTTTTATTTACTCACTGGCTTTTTAAAGATGGATCTAAAGTTAAAGCCTAAACGGGAGCTAAAAGAAATCCAAACTGAGGAATTGTTTTAGTTAAGAACAAAATGTAGGCAGGTGTCAAAGACTATCTTCGGTAAATCAGTTACTAATTTTCAAAAATTCCTTATTAAGTCTTTGTATTTTTTCTATTTCCTCTGGGAACAAAGTTTAGTGAAAAGAGAAGATACAGCCAAATATTCCCTGGATGATGAATTTCTTCTCTCACTAATTCCCTGTATTATGGGCTCTTCCCTTTCCACACTAAATTACTATCTATCTGTGCAAAATGAAATGGAAACTGAAGGGGGGGGTTACTCAGATAATTTAGGTCAAAAATAAGTTCTCCAGAAACATCCAGATTGAGGCAAACATGTTTTCTATGGTTCATATCATCCTGATAATTGCCTTAATTCTCCATTTCGTTTTGCTTCTGTAGACAGCTTAATGGCAGTTAAGATTTTTTGGATCTTGCAGCATAAGAATAAATACTCAATTAAGGCTTTTTCAGATGAGTCAGAGATAGAAAATCTCTGTAGCTATAAGTGATGCATGCTCTCCATTCCCGAGCATTTGCTGGCCTGTAAGTTTTCAGATACAACTTGAAACTGAGTATTTGTACTGACAAACTAAAGAGAATAAATCATTAAAGAAAATTTCCTCCTTACCGAAGTATCAAATTAAAGTCCAGTTGCTGGCCATAGTCTGCGGCCCAGACCACTATTACCAGAATCATTTGCAAAGTGTAGGAAAAAAAAAATTGCTATTTGTCAGACAGTGTAAGAAATATCAGGGGTTAAGGAAAAATTGATTAATTAATGTATTTATTAATCCATTCACTCATTCACATAGCAAGTATTTACTGAACCAAATGTACCAGATGCCATTCTAGAAGACTGAAATACATCAGTGAACAAAAAAGCAAAGACTTCTGGCCTCATGGAGTTCAGCAATCTAGTGAGGAGGTGGGAGGCCAACTAAAATAATATACATACTTAATAGGTAATGTGTATACTGTGTGTGAGGGTGAAAAATGCTATGGGAAAGGAAGAAGTAGAGCTGGCTAACGGGATTAGGGAAGTTACTGGAGGGGTAAAATGTTGATTTCTTAAATATGGTGCCCAGGTGAATGATGTAGTCAAAATGTGATCTATGAACAGAGACTTTAAGGGTGTGAGAGTTACCTCAGTGGATATCTGGGGATAGAAGGCTTCATGCTGTGAAACCATCTAGGACCAGGGCCCCAAAGCAGGAATCTCTCTGATATGTGTGAGGAACCAAAAGGAGGCCAGATTTTGAGGCACAATGTTAAGGAGAGGCAGCAGGACTTGAGAGCTGAGAGTCATGTGGGCCATTGCAGGGAGTAGGCAGTTATTTTGAGTGAGATGGGAGCCATTGCAGAGCTCTGAGCAGAGGTGTGGCATGGTCATATGTTGAGAAGAGACTGTGGAGAAAGCTCGATGACAAAAGGAAGAGATGATGGTTGCTTAGGACTACATTCCATGTGAAAATAGCAGAGATGGGGCCTTAGTCTGTAAGTCTGTTAGATGATAACCACTAAATTCTACCTCTGAAACTAGTACTATAGCATATGTTAATTAAATTCAACTTAAATAAAAAAATAAAAACACAGTTAAACACAGAAAATTGATACTTACGCTGAAGTTTTTCACCAACTTCTTCCAACACCAACAGAAAAAGTAACAACTTAGCCAGTGGCATATCCTGGTATGGCATGGCATTGTCCCAGGTTAAAAGCAGTCACTTTCATTTATTGAACTGACTACCAAAAGTTAAAACTGTTCCAAATGAAATGGAGCATGTTAACAATGCCCTTCTGATTTCTCATGCAAATTGTTGAAATCTGGCATGGAACTTCTGAGAGAACCAACTCCTGCATTTCTTCCCGAAAAACTGCCAATATAGTGGCTTCTGTTTAACTAAATTAAAGGGATTTTAGTCTTTATTAAAAGCAATTCATCTTTATTAAAACAATTCTCCCATATTCATTATGAGTCAGACAAACAAATAAATTAGCCATTAGTGGTGACATCATGGGCTTTTGTGCACAAATATTTCAATTAAAAAACTCAAATTGTTCAGTTAAAACTCTCTTAATTTTATTGTTTCTGCAATTCAAGATAGTTATTGGTGTATTTTCCCAGAACTGAGTTATTTTGCTACAATAATTGAGAACATTATGAAAAATTAGGAGAATTGAATATAGTTACTTGAATCACAGAAAAGGGTAGGTGTATATTAAAGGAAACACTTGCAAATATATGTCAGTGCAATTAGTTAATTAAAAGAAATTTTTACATACAGACACATAAATCAGTAATAATACAAAAGGAATAAGAAATAGGTGCAAGGCATCTAGTTGAAGATAATTCTAATCTTCTGAAGGCATCCTCATTACTCACTCTACTTTTAGGGAAGAAAATACTGTGGTCCTCTATGTATCAGAAAAATAACTCACAAAGAATCTGCTATCTCTCCAAATGCCTTATCTATTTCCCACCAAAATGATTTTAATTATATGAAATCTTACTAGCTGGGTGACGTAGGACAAGCTGCTTAACCTTTCCTTGCCTCTGCTTTGTTGACCTTCATCAGTTATGGTGACTCATTTGGAAAATGGAGGACTGTCTGGACCTTGGTATCTGACTTTACACACTGCAGAACTCCAATTTGCTGATTTTTCATGAACCCTGAATCTTCCAAATTGTTCTTTTTTTTTGGATCACTCCTTTACTACACCTTCTGCCAACTCTCAACCAGCACGCCAGCCTCTCCCTGGGCTTGGCACCTTTGCATTGACACCAGTATCCTACTTTCCTATTCATCCTTCAAAACACTCTCTGCAAAACTTGTCTGACATCATGGCCCCCTCTCTCTCACCCACATCACATTCCTTCATTGTATTCCTGAAGCACTCTGTACACATCTCTAGCACAGATTTCCTAGCATGCAATTCTTTGTTTTTGAATCTCTTTTCCTGATCATATGGTGCTTCTTGAAAGCTATGTTCTATTCATCACATGATGTCCTTTTGATCTATGGTGTCTCCAACGTCTCAAGGTGACAGAACTTGAATTCAATTAATAAAAATAAGATAAAAGTCCAGAAAATGGAAATAAAGTATGCCCCTATTCCCCAATTCTCATAAATATCGATGTGTTTGTGTAAATGTAATGCAGAGGATTGGGGGTGAACTGGAATTGGCTTGTCCAAATGCAGCACATAATAGCTATTAAGAATACACACTCTAGTACCAACCTATCAGGGTATTAATTCTATGATTACTCTTACTAACTGGATGGCCCAGGATAATTAATTTAACTTTTCCTTGCCTTGCCCCATCATCTGTAAAATGAAGGGAATGAAGGTACCAACTCTATAGGATTTCTGTGGATTAAGTGAAATATTTCATGTGAAGAGTTTAAGACTACACGGGTACATGGTCTTCATTATACAAATACTAGTAGCTATTGTTTCTGTCATCATTATCTTTATTATTATTGCTAATTCCTTCCAAGAGGCAGGACACAGGGATGCTATCTTTGTAATCTTTCTTTGGGTTTAGGGAGGCATGCTATAGCTTCAGAAAAGAAGTGGATGAAAAGCAATGAATTCGATTCTAGTCTCTTTTGAGACTTCCTTTACTTTTCTTATCAAGCATGCCCAGGAGGTAGAAAAAGAAAGGGATAATACACTACTCTCTTTTGAATTGCTAAACACTAGACTTTTGCAGAAGACATCTTTTCTAACAGAAGACTCCTGTTTGGGAAATAGAGTAAAGAGATGTTTTGTAAAACTAAGCCTCTATTATGTGCCAGACACTGTTCTAGACATTGGGAATGCACCAGTGAATTTGAGATGCCCTGAAGGAACTTTCGTTCTAGTGGCCAGTTTTAATCATCTCTTATTATCTTCCTGTATCTCATAATCTGATTTATGAATTTAAGACCACATCTATCAGCTGTTCTCTGTTTTACCCTTTATTTTTTGATAAATCTTTGTATTTAGGGTCCTTAAAGTTGAGACATAAAACCAAGAGTTCAAGGAATCTTAACTTTGAACTAAGTAGTCACATGGTCCAACAGGTCAAGTGTATTCATTAAAAGGATGTGTATGAGGACATGTTACTCACAGGTCCAATGTGTGGGTCAATGCTTTTGTCAAACTGATAGCAAAGAAATCCTCATGGCCAGGCATCACCTTAGGAACCCAATGGCAGGGTAGTGTAGGCCAATGGGAGGCTGAGAAAAGGACACCAGTTCACTGAAACCGAGACCATCCAAGGACCAATATGCCCAATGATTAGTTCAAAAATTTAATTAGAATCTTTTCTGAAGGTTTTATTTTGCCATTGCCTCTGTTCCTGTCCTAGTAACTTCTAGACAAGTGTTACAAAAACAGTTTTAGGATAATTTGCCATAATTTTTTTTTTTTTTAACTGACAAGAGCAGGGCAGGGGCCATAGCAAACTCAGGATTTAAGTTTCCCCAAATGAAGAAAAAAAAGAAATTAAATTGAATTTAAGAGAAAACATCTACCTTCCCATGTAAAAACCAAAGGCAAAGAGATGTTGACATAAGGATTCAAATAAAGATCCTAATATTAGGCTTACACATATACAGACATCTGTTACATAACAGAATTGACAAGAGGCAAGAATGAACTCTTAGTAAGTTTCACTGATGCAAGTCAATATCCATTAAGAAAAGAAATGAAATTATTTCTCTAGTTCATACTTGACAATCCTAGGTCTATCAAAGTTATAAATATAAAAGGAAAAACTACAAAGTTTTTAGATAGATGATATAGGATGATATCTTTATGACCTTAAAGTAGGGAGCCTTTGTTAAATCGACTTTTAAAAACACAAATTGTAAAGGAAGAGATTAATTAGTTATACTTCTTTAAAATTAATAAATTCACTTCATCAAAGAACACCAAGAAGAGAGTAAGAAGACAAGCCACAGAGTTAGAAATGACATTATGACCCATATATCTGGTAAGGAACTAGTACTCAGAATATATAAAGAACTCCTACAAATCAGTATGAAACATATAGTCAGCACAATGGGAAAAAAATGGATAAAAGACCTAAAAGATATACATTACAAAAAGAAAATCCGAGTGACTAATAAATTTGATGTAGAAACATGTTCAAACTCAGTAATTAGAGAACTACTAGTTAATGATATTCTGAAGTAAAATTATAAACCCATTAGCTTCTCAAAATATTTTTTAAAATATGAAAATAGAAAATGTTAGTGAGAATGTGGCACTGCTGTTTGGAAATGTCAATTGGCATGGTCTATTCTGAAAACAGTTAGGCATTATCTAGTAAAATTTAAGATCTATGCCTTAGCAAATCCATTCATAGATATTCACAGTAGGAATTTGCACATATTCCCCAAGAGACAAAATTATGCACAACGTCATTATAATAGCCATAAGCTGAAATTATTCCAAATTCCCATTAAGAGTAAGATGAAGATGTAAATTAGGGCAAACTCATTCATTGGAATACTATGTAGTATTAAAGATAAATTAAGTAAGTACATGTAGATCCAATGACCTGAATGAATCTCATAGAAATAGAGCTGAGCAAAAGCAGCAATTTGGAAAAGAATGCATACATCATGATTCCACTTACATACAGTTCAAAAACAGGAAAAAATAACGTATATTGGTAGGAAGTTGCTACCACAAAAGTCAGGAGAGTGGTTACCTTCATGGGAGAAAGACAGGATGCAATTAGGGGCTTCTGTGTTGCAGGCTATATTTGATAATGACGATAGTGACCAAGATTATTTACTTTACAGTTATTCCTTAAACTGTGCAGATGTATTTTATTCACTCTTCTAATATATCACCCAAGCCAAACATACATTGTGAGGGAATAAATCAGATAACAGAAAATTTCTCTAGGAAATGTCATAAGATCATTCTCATTTTGTGATAAAAACAAAAATGATTAATTATATTAACATAGGAAAGAAACATTTACAAAAATACATCAAAATGTTAATGGTAGTTTTCTTTGTGAAAATATTGCCTTTTACTTTGTGTTTTATGAATTGTCTATAATGATATACATTAATTTATTTTATAAATACATTCATTAAAAAAAAGACCCCCATGGAACAGGTAAGGATAAAACTACAGCTTTAAAAATGCTCCGCAAGGGGTGCCTGGGTGGCTTGGTGGGTTAAAGCCTCTGCCTTTGGCTCGGGTCTTGATCCCAGGGTCCTGGGATCTGGCTTTCTGCTCCGCGGGGAACCTGCTTCCTCCTTTCTCTCTCTCTGCCTACCTGCGATCTCTCTCTGTCAAATAAATAAATAAAATCTTTTAAAAAAAAATGCTCCGTAATTGGTCTTTCATTTATTTATTATAAATCTACTTATAGATTTATTTATTAGAGAAAGGAGAAAAAGGGACAGAAGGAGAGAAAGAATGAGCAGGAAGGGCAGAGGGTAAGGGAGAAAAGAATCTGCGCTGGGCATGGAGTCAGATGTAGGGCCCAATCGCATGACCTGAGCTGAAACCAAGAGTCAGATGCTTAACTGACTAACCAAGAGTCAGATGCTTAACTGACTGTTGCCACCCACGTGCCCCAGAAATTGGTCTTTTAGTAAAAAAAAAAAAAAAAAAAAAAAAAAAAAAAAATCACTTAACAGATTTTGACAAACCTATGACATTTGCAAGATGATTCCTATACTGTTCCATGAGGTCTGTGAATGAAACCCAATTGCTTATGAAGAAAAAGCTTTCCTGTATATATTCATGAGTTATAAGACTGTAGACATACAGATCACTGCAAAGTTCCCCTAAAAGCCTATGTATAAGCCAACTCCATGAATGTGCATTTAAGAATGGTTACATGCTCATGGCAAGCTGATTAGGGTCTCTGAGAGGAATCTGCCAGCAAATGTGTAGGTTATAAGTTATATACCTTGTATAACAGATTAGCCAAAAGTTTCTATATGGATGGATTCTGAGGTTTTAAAAACATTGTTTGGATTTTGGAAATGCTTTATTTTTTTCCTTAACATCTAACCAAAGCAAGATGTTTTGCTTTCTCAACCCTGAGAAAGGAAACATACAAGCTCAACATTGACTGGTTCAGGGATGGAAACAACTGAACAATGAAATAGGCTGGTTTTGACTGCTGGACTCACTCTATTGAGGAAAGTGTCTCTCCTAATTACATTTATATTTTAGGGAAGTTAAAACAAGAGTCATGACTCCATATAGTATCTTAATTATCTCTTTATGACAGGCATTAATTAGGACTTGCCAGGCTTTTTGTCCCTTTCATGAACAAAGGAGTATATTAGGAAGGGGAGGCTCTCTGTGAAGACTCAGGCAGGCATACTTCTCACTGCCCACTTTCCACCATGATCCAAACCAAAGAGAGTTGATTAACCAGCCTCTGGTACACTGATCAGCTGGTTCTATCAACTAAGTCCCTTGGGTAAGGGCAGTTTGTGATTAGTGTAAAGGAAGGGGAAGGAAAAGGAGATAGTTAAGGGATGTGTGGAATTAAGAAAATGAAATTTGGCAAAATACAGAGATATGTTTGTTCATCACCATTTTATGAATGTCCAAGCAAACCCAAACTTATTTTTTGGTGATTTTGTTTAAATTATTAACTGGGGAACATTATTAACTGGGTTATTTCACTGAAGCTTGATTGCAATGGATGGTTTTCACTTTTGCAATTCAAAACTGGCTTTCAGAAGACTCCGTGATAGAACTGATTGGATGGATTTTCCTTAATTAGGAAAAGCATATTACAACGCATTACTAAATAGGTAACTCCTAAGATGCTTAATTTCTAGATAGCAAAACTCCAGAGCTCGATCATAACTATCATGGCATGTTGAGAACAAGTAAATTTCTAATATTTTGCTATGGAATGTCTCTACAGTCAGCAAAGTACATAAATTCTTTTCCAGGAGCCTCTGCCTCAAAGCTTGTTCAAAATCCCTTATAATAGAACTGCCAGTCATTTCAGAGCCTATAGTGCTTATTTCTTAAGAAACCATCATCCATAAATTTCTGATATTTACAGCCTGAACATGAAATAAATATAGGTTTTGTTCAGTAGCATTCATGATTAAGCAGTGGTATTTCTCTTTGTGTATGCAGGTTTAAATGCTTTGGGAAAGATTCATAACTGCAGAAGGGTAATTTGAAGGACTGCATTGAAAAAAATTCAGGCCAGTTAGGATTATAAAACTATTTAATAATCAGGACTGATGCTGCTGGCTTGAAGAAGGATAATTAGAACCTTCAATGTGCAGAACGCCCTTTGAAAATATTTCTGGTGCTGCATACCACTATCTTCACATCCAAAGAACGGCCACTTGAGTCGACAGATGACCAAGAACCTTCTTCAAGGTCATGTGGAAAATGTAAGGAGAGATGTTTAGTTCTCCTCATATATGCACTCATTAGATTTACTGCCATCCTGCCATATAGTTTCAGGGTATAATTTTCCCCATAAATGTCATGGATCTAAGATGGAGAGACTCCTAAATATATGCATGGACTCCTGGAATGGCAGTTGGAAGAGAACACTTCCTGCCTCCTCTCTCTGGGGATTGAAGATGGAGAGCCAACTTTGAGAAGCAAGGTTTGCTGGTCTACAGAGTCCTAAAATGCCTTGGTCAGACTTGGACAAAGATACCCCTCATGAACACAGGGTTTGATAAACAGAGCTTGCATTACAGATCTTGAAACAAATATCATAATTTCCTGAAATTCAAAAGATTTCTATACCCTTGGCATTACCGGTTGATGTAAATGCAGCATAATGAAGAAATGAAGTAGTCACTTAAAACTTGTAATCAAAATTGACCTATAGTTGAAAGCCAATGCTTTTGGTAGAAATTGATCCATATTTTGACATGAGGAAATGAGATTAAAGAGTAACTAGCTCAAATGTTAAGAAAACAAAATGAATTCATAGACATTATCATGTTGTTAGACTTCCAGCTCACATGTCACAACCTTCCTCTTACCTGTCTTCATCCAAACACTCTCCTTGACCCTATTTTTGCCACCAGCTATTGGCCCATTTCTGTACACCTCTGTTGAGCAGAGCTCTTTGAAAGAGTTGCCTATGCTTATTTCCATTTCTTCTCTAAATTTCCCTTGAATCTACTCTAATCAGGCTTCTTTCCCAACTCCCCCTAAAGAGCTGTCCCCAGTTCCTCCATTGATCCAATCCTCAGGCCCCAGTGATAAGCCATGTCACCCCATCTTGTTTCTTCTCCTAGCTCATGGGCTGCTTTCTAAGCTTACCCTTGAAGGTAACTCTTTATCCTCCGAGTGTCTGGATGCAGACTGAGAGCTCACACTTCTTTTATTCTTTGATCCACAGAGTAGTGCCAACACATAGCTGAAATATTTGGACATTTGGAGGCAAAACTTCTACACTCTCATGTTTTATGCTTTCCCAATCACTTATCTCTATAAATCATGGATCACATAAATAGTTCTATACAGCAGTGAACATACCAGCTTTATCCCTTACTTCCTCCACATATATTGCCACAAATATCAGTTCATGATTTTATTTTCTTCAGCTACTTAGCCCTCAACTCTACAAGGCAAGCAGATGTCTGGCATTTAATTAGTGACCCAATTAAGGCTTTTTGCTGGCCTTAGCTTATTTTTTAATCTAGGAGAAAAAGAAATCAAATTGGTTGGGCATGTGGTGAAAAAGAAATTACAACTCTAGCTATTAATCTTTGCCCTTCTTCAAAAAAGAAATGATTCATGTTAAAAATTTAAAAAAAAAATTACTTCTTCCCCTAAAATTAAAGGGACACCTTAAAAACCTCTATAGGGGCACCTGGGGGGCTTAGTTGGTTAACTGTCTTCTTCAGCTCAGGTCATGATCCCAGGCTCCTGGGATCAAGTCCCGGAGTCCAGCATGAGGCTCCCTGCTCTTCAGGGAGTCTGCTTCTCCCTCTCCCTCTGCCCCCGCCCCCCCACCTGCTTGTTCTTTCTCTCTCACACACATGTACATGCTTGCTCTCTCTTGCAAATAAAGAAATTAAAAAAAATTAAAACCACTGTAATTATTTTAGGGGATAAACAGTATTTAATTAAGAAATAGTTGCAACCAAGAGATAGTCTCCTCAGTAAGGGCTGGTTCATAGCTGATCAGAGTTATACATTTCCCCCCCACCAGAATGGGATGGCAAGAAATAAATATCCACCAAAAAAAAAAAAAAAAAAAAAAAAAAAAAAGCCAGTGTGGCCAGGTTGTAGAAAATAATGTTTTGTTTCTAGAGTTGCTGTTCTTCTTCTCTTCGATCTCCCGTTGGATTTGTAGGTGTTTGCAATCTTTAGATAAGCTATCTAGCTGATCTCCCGCTACCTGAAGTAGTATCAGCCTGCTACTTCTCTGCCATCTTGACTCTACCGAAAATAATGTTTTGGCCAACAGGGAATTACTTTTCTTTTTCTGTCACTATATTCTTCATTTCCCACTACACCATTCTCTATCTTTAATTCCCATGCTTTCCTCATCATGTAAAGTTTCTTTTCCCCCTTTTTTTCATGTAGGGCCTGTTATGAAGTGTTATAAAGGCTAATGCCTCAAAAAGAGGTGCTCAGAAAAGAAAACCTGTTGATGGCTTCCACTGTTAGATTTTATTCTTTTCTGTTTCTTTGTTATTTCTCCTTAAAGGTAGAGTTGTCTTGTGATGAGATGAAAAAACTAAGGTGACTTAACAAAAAACCCTAAGTTTTAAAAAACAGCATAAACAGAATTGGGGGTAGAGTCTAAAGCCCGTGGGTCTGAAAACACTACATCTTGAGTCCAAAAGGCAGGATTCCCTTCTGACCTCCCCAGGTCTCCAGCTGGCTTTGCTGGTGCCTTTCCAAGTTGGTCTGTGAAATATGGGGACGGGGCTGGAACATTTGGTTGTAATCAAAACACGAACACATATCTAGAATTAGCCATGTTTTAAACAGCTTAAACTGGCTGAAAAATCCATGTATCTGGAGAATGAGACATCTGCTATAGAATAAAACCACTCATAGGAGAGAGCTTTGCTTCAATAGTTTGTGAAAGAAGACTTTTAACTTCAAAATAACATTAAAATCAATTGATCACAAAGCCTTTGTTTTTTTGAACAGATATCTGGGGCAAGTTTTTATGTGTTTTTTTTTTTGTTGTTGTTGTTTTTTTAATAGTAGTCACTCCTGTGGGCTGGTTGAAAGACTGTAGTGAATGAAGAAAATAATAGTTTTATTTCTCTTCTGTGCTATTAAGATGTAAAATGATGTAATACCTTGCATAATTTGGAGTAAAAATGATAATATATTGCATGGACTAATACTTTTAGAACTACTTACATAATCTTAAGGAAACTGGTTATCACTATTGGGTGGTGAACTTGAGGGGGACAGGGCAATCTTTAATCTTTTTATCTGAAAAACGGGGGTAATAAAACGATCTACCTCCTGAGACTGTAATGACTAAGTGATTCTAACAACAACAAAAAATTAAGCACTTATTATAGGACCTGGAATTAGAATAAGCTAATAATAATAATAATAATAATAATAAATGGCACTAATTATCAACATTAATTAAGATATATACTACAAAAATTAGCAAATGTCTCTAGATGAGGTGCTCATAGAGTCATTTAACAAATATATGCAACATGTGAATGGCAATATTATTTGATTTACTAATAAACCTTATCTTACAGACAAAAAATAATCAATCATTCTCCACTTATTTTGTAAAGGCTAAAAATTTGGTAGAGATGGAGTGCTGATTAATTTTATCTTGTTATGGCCTAAAATCAATAAGATTCTCACATAGTTTTATGTGTGTGTGTGTGTGTGTGTACATATATAGTGATGTATATTTTAATATTGTAACCCTTTGTTGATTTTTATTTTGCATTAATGTCTTATATTTTTTATTATGCAAGAAAAAAAAGAAAAAAGTTTCTCCAAGGTAAGTTCAGAGTTAGGTTAGTTGACCAAGGCAAATACAATTCTCTTTGGCAGAGCTGACACTAGACATACATATTTTGCCAATACAGGACAAAGATAGCTCTCCATCACATTTTAAAACAATGCTCAAGAGTAGTCCCCAAATCAATTTTTAAAAATCACCACTAATACATTTATTAGTAAATGATATATAAAGAACTCGTACAACTGATAGCACAAAAATTTTTCTTGATTTAAAAAATGGGTAGAAGATTTGAATATATGTTTTTCCAGTGAAAATATACAGGTGGCCAAGAGGTACATGAAAAGATCCATCATTAATCATCAGGGAAATGCAGATTAAAACCAAATGAGATATCATCTCATGCCTGATCAAATGGCTGTTATCAAAAAGGCAAGAAATAACGAGTGTTGGTGAGGATGGGGAGGAAAGGGAATCCTTGTGCACTGCTGGTGGGAATGTAAATTGGTGCAGCTCCTACAGAAAACAGGATGGAGGTTCCTCAAAAAATTAAAAACAGAACTACTATATAATCGAGTAACTCTACTTCTGGGTATTTATCTGAAGAAAACAAACAAACAAAAAAATACTAATTTGAAAAGATACATACAACCCTATGTTCATTGCAGTATTATTTACAATAGCCCAGATACAGAAGCAATCTAAGTGTCCACCAGTGGATGACCGGATTAAAAATGTGGTATATATACACAGTGGACTATTATCAACCATAAAAAAGAATAAAATCCTGCCATTTGTAATAACATGGGTGGACCTTAATTATGATAAGTGAATTAAGTCAGAGAGAGAAAGACAAATACTATATGATGTCTCTGATATGTGGACTCTGTCTATCTATCTACCTATCATCTATCTATGCCAGAGGCAGGGCTGGGGGGTTAGTAGGAGAAATGGGTGTCTTAGTTTAAATATACTGGAAAAAAAAAAGAATGTTGGAATATTAGGGAATCGTAGGCCATCATAAAATTAAAATAAAATTTATGTCAACCAAGACCATATCTTAGACACAGAGTTGGGTTTCTAAGTAGCTAAGCTATTAATGACAGGTAGTTAGAAAGAAAATTCTAGTTAGTTACTATAACACAGAAGTATAGCCTCTATAGTTTAAAAAAAAAAATCTAGGGACAAAGCTAGTTTTCACTTTGGCTTCGTTTTTAATTCAGTTCAAGTTTCTGGCCATATATAGGAAAAAGTGAGAAGCAAATTCTTTTGCATCCTAGAATGTTCTTGTTAGAAGACATTAAAAAAAAAAAACCACTAACAAAATAAAACAACTTAACATGGATTTGGTTTTTTCATCATTATAAAATAATTGAATGATGGCAGTTTAAACATAAAATTATATTCCAGCAAAGAAGCCAAAGTAACAAATTAATTTCTGATACAAATTTATAAACTCTTAACATTAGGCCCTAAACAACATCTTAACTGGCATGTTCCTATGGCAGTGTAACAAATGTGTATGTAGTTACAATTAAGATACATCATTGAGTAGAGTGGACTTCCAATTCACCAGAAGACTTCCTTATCTCTTTAAAATTCTTGAACATTTAATTGAAAAAATTTGGGAGTTTTAAGTAAGTTTAAAATTTTTTAGTTTAAAACTTGGGGAGCATATACTCACACACAGGCACATACAGTATATCTTTCTAAATACGTATATATCTGTATTATATAAGCATAGATAGTTATAAATGCATATTTATTAGAAAAATTTAAAAGATATGGCAAATATCTGTACAAAGATTATAGGTATTCCTCCAGGCCTTTTATAAAGGATTCATAGGAATTCACGGGTGTTTGATTCAGAGTGAGTGATTCATTATGAAGGTTGTGTGAAAAATCGAATCAGGCCTAAAATCTGTATACCTCATTTAGAAACAATCTTGCTTATTTGTCTTTTCTTCCCTCTTACCCTTTTCTTCATAACAAGAGTCTATGCTTGGTTTCTTAACCATCTTTGTCTTTTGGCTTCTTCTTTCTCTTTTCTTCAGATCCCTTTCTACTTCAAATATTTAAAAAAAGTAGCTATTGGAAGAAGGTAGCTCAAATGCCATATGGCAGAGGATTTGAGATAATTGTGTAAAGAACAGTGAGTGGCAGAAGCCAAGGACTTCTTAGTGGAGCAAAGAATTTCCGAGGCACCTCTCTGCTTGAAGCAACAGGAGAAGAAAAGAGAATCCTTACAGATTGATGTAGGTCAACTCCTGGCTCTCATGCGTTTGGCTCCCTTGCTAAAGAGCTAAGCAGATAATCAGCCGGTCTAGAATGACTGGATTTTGTGTGATTGGTTAGTTGTTTCTTTTCAATGTCTGTAGTCAACACAATGACTTTCGCCCAGTAGAATACCCCAGGGGAACTTGGGTGTATAAATGCGTGTGTAAGTGTGTATGTGTGTATACCAGCACAGGATTCCCAGTGCTACAACCCAACTTTATCAACTGCTTTAACCTTCTCTAGTCTTGATAATTTTCACCCTTCCCTCCTGACCTCCCGGATTCCATGGACTATGAGTTTTCAACATTACCATTTACTTCAGGGGTTGCTTTCTTCCATTGCTTGGGTAAGACCATCTCACTGTAGCATCCAGTTTCCTACAACCTACCCTTGACCAGATCAGCCCCTGCAGCCCAGTCCCAGGGTTCAGAAAGCATGAAGCTTTCACTGTTTCATAAGAGCCCTGGGAACCAGACCCAAGGACCTCCCTGGATAGCACTGGTCTTGCTTAACTCTAAGGGAAGAGGCAGATTTCCTATCTTTGAAATTTTGAAATTTCATTTTTGACTAAAGACTTATCTCCTACTATCAATGGTCCTGGTGGTCAGCATCAGATATTTTAAAACATTTTTAGGCTGGGTCCTCTTCTGTAGCTTTCCTTCTTTTCCCAGAGAATGGGGCCTGGCAGCCAGGCTACTGATAATCTATCTGAGTAAAAATGTGAAACAGAAACAGCGAAAGACAGATTTTCTGTGAACTGGGACTAAAGAACATTGCCAGATAGAGGACAGGTCCCCAGGGGGTTAAGAGTCAGGGATTACTCAGTCACACAAAGGTTAAAAAACTAGTTCCAACAAATAAATTTGATATGGCATTTTGGCGAAGTCACTCAACCTTTCCAGGGCTATTTTATTAGTGAAAACAATAAATTAAAAAAAAAAATGGTAATGGCTTCAAACGATTGGGCCGGGATCATATCAGGTAAGGCCCATGGAAAGCTTTCTGCATTGTCGAAGGGCTAGCTCATGGATGGTGTTCCAATAGGAACATCAAAGGGGCCAGTGATGTTGCTAATGTGAGGTTAGGAGGCCGTAGGATCTCAGCTTGCCAGGACCGAAATAGTGGGAGCAGGCAATGGACACAGGGATGGGAAGCCAAAATGAAGGACACCCTTCCAAGCTCGGATGGCAAAATAAAGCTACACTTTAGAGAGTTTGGACTCCTGGATCCTCTGGGTGTGTGTGTGTGTGTGTGTGTTGGTATTGTTTTCACAACAATTTCCCTGGCTCTTGCCAGCAGGTGATGGATCTAGAGCAAATAGAATTAAAAACAAGATGTGTAATTATATCAGCAGAAATCACTCATGGTGGGGAAGTTGCTGCTAGGACCTTTGGCAACATCTTCTTAATCAACTAAGAGCAGACGGAGAGCAGTTATGCCAAAGGTTCCAAGAATCATCTTCTATACCAAAGGTCAGGAAACTATTGCCTGTGGGCCAACTGCAGTCTACCATCTGGTTTTGTGAATTAAGTTTTATTGGAACACTGCCATGTCTATTTACCTAACGTCTTATGGTTGCTTTTACAGTACAACACAGTTGAGCAGCTGTGATAGAGACTATATGACCTGCAAAGCTTAACATATTTACTCTATCCTTAAAAAAAAAAAGTGTGAAGATGTCTGTTCTATACCTTTTAACAAGTACGATATTGTGAGAAGCAATATTTGGATGGCCAGATCACTTTAAAGTAGAAGGTGGCCACCTCATACAACAGGGCTGGGGTATTCTCACAGAATAATATTCTTGTTTTGCTTCCTTTTTCAAGAGAATAACCAAATATCGTGGAAGGAAGTGACAGTTTCTCAGTCATGCATTTCAAGAGGGGAGGTAAGAGGGGCACCTGGGTGGCTCAGTCAGTTAAAAGGGTTAAGAGTCTGCCTTCAGTTCAGGTCAAGATCTCAGGGTCCTGGGATCTAGCCCCACATCAAGACCAGCATCGGGCTCCCTGCGAGGAGGGGAATCTGCTTCTCCCTTTCTCTCTGCCCCTCCTCCTGCTCATGCACAGGCACTTGCTCCCTCTCTTAAATAAATAAAATCAAAAGGAAAGAAAGAAGGAAAGAAGGAAAGAAAGAAAGAAAGAAAGAGCAAGAGAGAGAGAGAAAGAAAGAAAGAGAAAGAAAGAAAGAAAGAAAGAAAGAAAGAAAGAAAGAAAGAAAGAAAGAAAGAGAAAAGAAAGAATCCAAATCAAATGCTTGATTTTTTTCCCCCCTTGGAGAACCCAGGAAAAAGTAACACTAGCAGCATTTAGGAAATGGTGTCCAATGACCACTTCATCACAATTATTCTCTCTTAATCAGTAACATACAGGAATCCAGCAAAATGGGGACCTTCATGGTGTTTGCCTATGAAACTTCAAGCAAGATGATATTACTCTAAAGCAGAGAATGATTCATG
This sequence comes from Lutra lutra, assembly GCF_902655055.1. NCBI lineage: Eukaryota > Metazoa > Chordata > Mammalia > Carnivora > Mustelidae > Lutra > Lutra lutra. The sequence continues at coordinate 102,908,952 of NC_062286.1, forward strand.
CCAGTTGTCAAGAGTGGATTGAAAACTCCTGCCAGTAGGAATGCAGGGTCTATCAGCAGCCAAGAATAAATATTCTAATACCTGCTTTTTTTTTTTTTTAACACTCTGTGAAATCAAAGCACAAAAGCAGACTGTCATGGTAAGGAAAAGCACACTCCATTTCCCTGAGCTAGAGTGCCCACTGTCGTCCTGATGCGATATGCAGGCAATCACTACACCCAGCAAGGAGCTCAGAGCAAATGGAGGCTCTCTCTCCCCATGAAGGCCAGCAGCTGCTCAATGCCGAGCAGGCAGAAATGAAAATGGCTAACATGACAGTCAAGGCTGGGTGAGTCTGGGGAGAAAGAAAGACGATTTTCAATATACTGAGAAGTATTGTCAAGTGTCCAGACTTTCCATTTATATGAAGCACCTTTTTTTTTTTTTAAGCTTTCCCTTTTATTTCAGCAATGAACAGATACTATATAACATATAACTACTAGGCATTACCGCCCCTCCTTACAGCTGATCAGAAGCATGCGATCAGTATCCCCTGCTTTGGAAAGCAAAGTAAAAGATCAATGAGAAAATAAGCCTTCATTCACCTTACCCCACTCCACCCAACTCCCCACATTCTTCCCTGAAAGCCTATTTACTGGCTACCCTCATTCAACACCCCTGATAGACATGGAGAATACAAAACAGATGGACAAAGGATTAGGGCTCGTAAATCAGCAGAGATACTAATATAAGATATTAAAACAATAAAATATGAATGAAATATTTTTCCCAATGCAATTTAATTCTGTTTCTATAAGGGACAGTGGAAGGAAATGGCAAGGATTAATAAAATAACCTCAGGGAAAAAAAAAAAAAAACACTTTACTTGTGCTTTAGCCAAAAGTGGGATCCCCAAAGGTGGTCTCCGTAGATCAGTGCATCTCTGTCCGTGGGGCCCTGGAAGGTCAAGTCCGATGGCTACTTAGAAACCACTAACCCAAAGATCACTGTGAGACAAATTGTGCCAAAAACAGCAGTGAAAGACAAATATGTGTTATGAAAATACTACACTGCTGCTTTCACGTTTATGTGGCCTCAGTGATTTCGCAAGAAATGTTTTGTGCATAAAACAACATTAAAAAAAAAAAAAAAAGCCTGCTACTTGATGGGGTTTCCTATAGTGGAAGGACCTTTTTCATGCCCATAAACATTTGATGCCCACATCTGTTAGAGATAAAAGGAGAGTATAACTTCCCTTTTGGATGCAGATAATCAGAATTCTCAGAGATCATATAACATGCTTAATGAAGACAGCAAAAATGCTGTAGTTTCCCTAATCAAACTAGCACTCTATTGAAATTTAAAGTTTTATGGACTGCTTTAGGTACTTTTCTTTTTATAAGGAGTTGCGTGCATGTTTACATTTTGCTTCTAGAGAATAGTCTGTTATTGTCATTTTAGGAAGTCAGAAGGCTCCTAGATTAAAAAATAATATACAATAATGCAAAAAAAATAATGCAGGTTGGTGCAGCCACTTTGGAAAACAGTATGGAGATTCCTTAAAAAAAATTAAAAATAGAGCTACTCTATGACCCAGCAATTGCACAACTGGGTATTTACCCCAAAGATACAGATGTAGTGAAAAGAAGGGGCGTACGTACCCCAATGTTCACAGCAGCCATGTCCACAGTAACCAATCTGTGGAAAGAGCCAAGATGCCCTTCAACAGACAAAAGGATAAAGAAGATGTGGTCCATATACACAATGGAATAGTACTCAGCATTCAGAAAGGATGAATACCCAACTTTTGCATCAGCATGTATGGGACTGGAGGAGATTATGCTGAGTGAAATAAGTCACACAGAGAAAGTCAATTATCATATGGTTTCACTTACTTGAGGAACATAAGGATAACATGGAGGACATTAGGAGGAGGAAAGGAAAAGTGAATTGGAGCAAATCAGAGGGACAGATGAGCCATGAGAGACTGTAGACTCTGAGAAACAAACTGAGGGTTTAGAGGAGAGGAGGGTGGGGGGATGTGTTAGCCTGGTGATGAGTATTAAGGAGGGCATGTATTGCATGGAGCACTGGGTGTGGTGCATAAACACTGACTCTTGGAACACTGCATCAAAAATTAATGAATGTATTTTATGGTCACTAATATAACACAATTAAAAAGAAAAGAAAAAAATAATAATTTCCTAAGAAAGCATTACTAGTCACCTCTGAAGTCACAGGCCCCTACAAGAATCAGCCTGCCCTTCCTCCTCACTGCCATCTCTAGGACCACTGTGCATGGATGTGGTGGACTCACATCTCATGGGCTCACCACTTCATGGTAAAGCCCAGCCTTCCTGGGGGCTTTTTTTTCCCCGCCTCTCATTTGGGATGGAATTCCTTGGTTTCTCTGCCCATGCCGATCTTAGAATGATAGTGAAGGCTCCACAATGCCTACCCCCATCTCTCAGAGGAAAAGCCAAAGTCCTGGCATTATTGGAAATGACCAGGCTTGCACCCGCCCTCTGATCATGTCTCTCACTGTTTTCTTCCTCACTTTGCTCACTTTCCTCCAGTCACACTCACTTCCTTGCTGTTTCTCCAACACAGCTCTGTGTTTGCTATTCCTACTTCCCAGAATGTTCTTTTCCACATATCTTCATGGATAAGCACATCTGGATGCTTTGAGTCTTGGCTCCTGCCTCACTTAGTGAGCCTCCCCCCACCAACCACTCCATGCCCACTCCTGGTCCTCCTAATGCTCTTTTTTTCCCCCTAAAGCTCTTATCTTCTGATGTGTGTTATAATTTTCTTCTTATTATGTGTTCCTTCTTGATCTGTGAACCCCATGGAAAGGTAAGCATCACAAGGTCAGGGAACTATGTCTCGAAAAGTACCATTCATCGTTTGAATCTTAATTCATGAAGAATATCCCTATGATCCCCCCTTGCCCTTCAGAGATAAAAGGGTTCCTTTCCCTAACACTTCCCTTTCTATTTTCCTCATCCTACTAATTAATACCTAATGTGATCTTTTTTTTTTTTAATTTTGTAATTTTGGGTATCTTTATCTTTCCACCAGAATGTAAACTCTTTGAAGTCATGGACAGTTTTATCCATCATTATATCCCCAGTGCCTAAAAAAATATTTGACATATAGTAGAAGCATGATCCTTACTTGGTTTTGTTGACTAACTGGATGATTAGCACAGACTCTTGTTTCAAATTACCAGGATTTTAGCTATGTATCTCACCTGGGCATAGCTTTACTCCCCCTGATGAAACGATGTTGAATTAATGGTTCCCTGGGCCTGTCTTTGAGAATGACTATTTTAGGCCCTCCCACTTAATTCCTTCACCCAGATCAGGTGAGTGCATGGTGCCCGTGATCTTTCTGTGCACTGGACTCTAAATGGTTATATGTATGACATCAATATGACACTGTGTAATTTACTATTTATATCTTTTAGGGGGTGGATGAACTGTGATTTTTAGCCTGAAGGAGTAACAACCTTTGTGAACCTAGTTATGAAATACTTGTCCAGAAAAGTATCCAAGTTCCATGGTACCAATGATAGCAGCCCATGGTATGCCAATCTGGATTTGTAACATCAGACCCATGTATTGGAGCCTAGGCATCCTGTGAAGGTCTTCCTGATACAGCAGCTTCAGACATTCTGAGTTACCGTGAATATACATCTAGAAGCTACCTCCTCCTCAATGCAGAATAAAACATTCAAGCATGAGGATGATAAAGCTTTTAGGTGAAGTAGAAGGTTTTACTATGAAACTGGACAAATTCTCCTCACCTAACAGTGTGCTATATCCAACGTTAGTAACTGGAAGTCCCTGGAGATTTCTGGGTTTCAGTTCTCTCATCTATAAAACAAACTGGTTGACATTCATGATGTATGAAATGCTCTATCTGAGAGGGAATCAGAATCAAAGAAACTAATGTATTTTTATTTTGTGTTATCTGATTTTTCACGGGCTTACTTTAACAACTTAGTGATTTCTGTGTCCGCCCACTTGAAAATTCTTTATAGAGTTATTGGATTTTTGAGAGTTCTGTGAGAATTATTTTAAATCACTTCACACAAAGCCTGACTTGGAAGCACTCAAAGCCCATTACTCTCTCACCTTTCCCTTTTCCAGCTATAGGAATCATATATGCCTTCTACCTCAATACATTCATTTTACAAATAAAACACTGGAGACCATCAGAAGTTAAGAGACTTGTCAAGGGTTACACAGCGAGTATGAGACAGAGCTTCATGGACAAGCCAAGTATTCTGACTCACGTTCAGGGTCCTATTAACACTACTAGGCTGTCTTTAGTCTACCTTTCACAGTTTCTGCTGTTGAGTAAGCAAAAAACTGACCTTATTTTTTTCTGAGTAAAACGCTCCTAAATGATACAGAGATCCTTCTATGATAACAACCTTTATATGCCCTATTTAGAGCTGAGACTGACTTTGACTAGCACATACAAAATGTCTGCAACACATCTTCATGTTTTTAAAATGATGAGAATAATTTGGCAAAATGATCTGATATATTTACTTTAAGGGAAAGGTACAAGCTACATCAATAAGCTCTGTCTGATTAAGAAGCCACATGTTTTTAAAGTTAGATTGCACAAGGATTACAAAAATTACTATAGTTTATCTACATTAATCCATAAACTGATTCAATTACATCCTGTTAGCCAAAAAAAAAAAAAAAAAGAAAAGAAAAAGAAAGAAAGAAAGAAAGAAAAGGAAGTCGGTACAACCACTTTGGAAAACAGTGTGGAGATTCCTTAAGAAATTAAAAATAGAGCTACTCTATGACCCAGCAATTGCACAACTGGGTATTTACCCCAAAGATACAGATGTAGTGAAAAGAAGGGGCATATGTACCCCAATGTTCATAGCAGCCATGTCCACAGTAACCAATCTGTGGAAAGAGCCAAGATGCCCTTCAACAGACAAAAGGATAAAGAAGATGTGGTCCATATACACAATGGAATAGTACTCAGCATTCAGAAAGGATGAATACCCAACTTTTGCATCAGCATGTATGGGACTGGAGGAGATTATGCTGAGTGAAATAAGTCACACAGAGAAAGTTAATTATCATATGGTTTTACTTACTTGTGGAGCATAAGGAATAACATGGAGGACATTGGGAGATGGAGAGGAGAAGTGACTTGGGGGGAAATCGGAGGGGGAGACAAACCATGAGAGACTGTGGACTCTGAGAAACAAAGTGAGGGTTTTGGAGGGGAGGAGTGGTGGGGGGTTAGGTGAGCCTGGTGGGGGTATTAAGGAGGGCATGCATTGCATGGGCACTGGGTGGGGTGCATAAACAATGAATTTTGCAACACTGAAAAAAAATTAAATTAAATTAAATTTTAAAAAATTAAAAAAGAAAAGAAAAGAAAAATATTTTCTCTGGACTGCCCTTCATTGATATTTTCAAATTACATATTATTAAACAATATGCTTTGGGGAACAATAATAAAAATATAATTATTCTATTTTAAAATCTAGTAGGATATGAATTAAACTAGCAATGCTCAACTTCTGCTTCATATTGGAATCACCCAGAGAGCTTTAAAATGTACCATACATGGGCAAACCCGCAAAGATTCTGATTTAATTGGATTGGGGTGTTACTGCATCTGACTTTTTTCTATTAATCTGATATTATTAATTTAATTCAGCACCTATTTAGACCTACCAGTTAATGTTTTATTTTATTATGAGGAATCATATTCAGTAATAAATAAATTCATATTCCCAGGGAAAAGGCATTTTGAGACCTCTACACTGAAAACAGATATATTTTCGGAAGTAATGATGGGAATGAATCAGCAGCAGAGCAATCAAACAGTAGACTTTTACTGAGTACCTACTCAGGAAAAAGAACTATGCTTCATTTCCATGTGTGACATGGATGCACTCAATCCAAAAGAATCTATAATCAAGGCGGGAGGAGACAAAGACATATATGTACATATAAAAATAATGGACAGCACAACAGAATAATAAAGAAATAACGTGGGTGATTCATGATTTTAAATATTTATGCCTTGCCAATTTTAGTGATTGAACAGAGCCATGACTCTCTTCAATACACCTCTTTTTTAATCTACTTTCAATTCATATACTGTGTTATGCCTGTCTTCTAGTATTCTGGTACCTTACTGCTCAAAGTGGGTTCCGTGGGCCACCAGCACGGGCATCACCTTGGAGCTTGTTACAGAGGGAGAATCTCAGACCTCACCCTATACCTACTGAATCTTAATCTCCATTTAACTAGATGCCTACATGATTTATATGAATATATGAGTCGTACTGCTCTGGGAGACGCATATCTCTTAAGTAGATAGCAAATGTAACAATGTTACTCACAATAGATGATGTAATCCAATACAGTTCAATCTCAAAGGGTTCCCCCCACCCAATGCCTCACACAGATTTTTATAGTAATATTAAAGAATTTCCTTACTCAGGGAGAGCTGAGCTCTTTGGACTAGTTCACTTGTGAATAAAAATCATTTCCTGTGTGTGAGTAACTGCTAAAGTGTGTGATAAGGATAATGAGCCCACAGGAGAACAAAGGAAGAGGCAGTTTCTTCAGGCTAAAACATTCAGAGGAGATGTCACAGGGATGACGGGACCAACATGAGAGCATGAAAAAGATGATCTGATTCAGGAAATAGAACAAAAGAGAATGTTCCAGACAGGGAGAAAATGGTGAAAGTGAAGTCCCTGCCTGGAGTCAGGGAGGAATTAAAACTATGTGGGTCCAGGTTTAAAAATGGTCCCCAATGATTCTGATCCCCTGCTCTTCCTACTCCTGTGTCATTCTCTTCCACTTTGATTAGGACTGACCTATGTAACAAAAAAGACAACACAGAATTGGTGAAGTGTGTGACTTCTGAGGCTACGTCTTGAAAAACACTGTGGCTTATGTCTTGCTTTCTCGGCTCACTTGCTCGGTGAGAAGCTGGCCTCTATAAGAAGGAAAGATCCATGTGATCACGAATGGATGCAGACAGGCAACCACCCACACGGATTTGCCAGCTGGACAGTGAGCCCTCTGCTACAGGCTGGTCCTATAGACTTAGTCGAAACTTCAGATGACGGTCACCACATCGATATCCAAACCATAACCTCATGAAAGACCCTGAGCAAAAGCCACCCAGGTAAGACACTCCTCAAATCCTGACTCTCGGAAAATACGCAACTAAACCCAACCTAAGACAGAGTTTTGAGATGATTTGTCATTAGGCATATAGAACTACTATGAGTGATAAGTAGCTAATCAAGAACTAATATAAACAATAAATTACTTAGAATAAGGCATAATAAGTCATTTGGAAGATGGTGAATAAGCTGGTGTGGTTTTAATGGAGAGTTTAATGGGGCTGCAAACTCAGATGCCTCTACGGGCCAGCTGCAAAATGAAGTGAGTCAAGAGGCTCTTGCCTGGGTCAGAGAGAAAAACAAGAAGGTGGCAGAGCCTGTGATAATGTGCAGCATACTATTTGCCTTGCCATTCCTGCTGGCAAAACTCATTACTGTTTCCATTTCCGAGCAGGTCAATGCAAAGCCTGCAACCATGGGGAAATCTCAGGTGGTAGATAAGGCAGTGGGAGTGGTTTGGTGTCACAGTGTGGCAAACTGGGGTAATAGAATCTTCTTCCAAAGACAATCGTCACCTAATAGCTACATTTAGAATATTTAATCTTGAAAGGCCAGCTGGAAGACACTGGAAGCAGAAAGTATTGAGAGGAAAAGACCAGCCTGGGGGTATTTTGATCATGCAGACTGGAAGAGGTTGTGACACTGGCTAGAGTTAGAGAGATATGAATGGGGAGGTGGTCCTTAAAGGAAAGAAAGAATAACAAGGTTACAAGTAACTGAAGGTAGAATTCTTCAATTAAGACTTTCGATTATACTTTTCCTTTGAATGTCGTTAAATGTGTAGTTCTGCTTTAGAATGCAAGCTCCAGGAAGAGAGACCTAGATTAAACTTTTGCAGAAGTTTATTCTGATAACCGGTTATGAACTTCTTCTGTAAAGGGCCAGATAGAAAATATTTCAGGCTTTTTGGGACATACAGTTTCTGTCCCAGCCACTAGCTGCCATTACAGCACAAAGGCAGCACTAGATAGTACATAAATAAATGGGGGCGGCTGTGTCCCAATAAAACGTAATTTATGAAAAGAAGGTTGTACCACGCTTGGCTCATGAGCTCTACTTTGTGAACTGCTGGCCTGGAGTAAGCCAGTGGTTCTCAAAGAATGCTTCCCAGATCAGCAACATCCGCGTCAGCATCCTCTGAGAATTTATTATGATGCTCAATGGGGCCCAGCACACTATGTTTGATTGATTGATTGATTGATTTAAAGATTTATTTGTCAGAGAGTGAGAGAGGGGTGCATATGCAGGGGGAGGAGCAGGTAGAGGGAGAAGCAGGCTCCCTGCTGAGCAAGGAGCCGGATGCAGGACTGGATCCCAGCACTCTGGGATCATGACCTGAGCCAAAGGCAGATGCTTAACCCACAGAGTCACCCAGGCAACCCAGCATCCTGTTTTAAAAGAACACCCCCCGGGCGCCTGGGTGGCTCAGTGGGTTAAGCCGCTGCCTTCGGCTCAGCTCATGATCTCAGAGTCCTGGGATCGAGTCCCGCATCGGGCTCTCTGCTCAGCAGGGAGCCTGCTTCCTCCTGTCTCTCTGCCTGCCTCTCTGCCTGCTTGTGATCTCTCTCTGTCAAATAAATAAATAAAATCTTAAAAAAAATAAAATAAAATAAAAGAACACCCCCATGCCCAGGTGAGGCTAGCTTGAGAAATGTTTGTGAAGATACCTAATAACACTTATCTGATAGATGAATGAATGAATTGCATCTTCATAGGTGTTAACTTTTGCCTCTATTAGAATCACATATAGGATAGTATTGGGGATGTCACAAAATTGTATGTTTGCCTGTCTAATGTTAATGTGTTAACGTGTTATGGTATTCCACAAAACATATCACGGCTTGCACACACTTCACCACCTAAAAGACATTGAAAACCACTAATCTAATACAGCTGCCTATTAAAAAAAAATGAAGAAGAACTTGAGGCCTCCTATAGTTAATTAATTTGGTCAAGGAAACATATACTTACTGAGGGAGTTAAGAAAAAATATTCATTTTTATATAATAAAGGTGCCTCACATAAAATCTTACGTATTTGGGCTTGCCAGAGGTACTACACATTCAAAAAAAGAAAAAAAAAAAAAAGTGGCAACTTGACCTAGTAGGAAAGAAAACAATGCTAGCATCTTTAACAATGGGGTCTTAATTATATTTATTCCATTTTCTCAACTTATTAATGCTTGAGTGGAGTTGAAGCTTCCAGATTCCGCCGGGCTTCAGAGGCTGAGAGGCAGTAGTGAGTGTGGGACGGGAGTGAGGGAAAAGGTAGAGGAATGGAAATTTCCATCAGCTGCCAACCATCAAGTCTGTTCCTCAAGAAAGCTTATATAAACTGAGCCATAGGAAAAATGAATCTGCTGGTAGCAAACAGCAGGATAGTCCTACTACCTAACAGAATACAAGACAGTATCTCTTGGCGTGAGGCTCAGAGAGAGAAGAGAAATTACTGGGCTGGGTATCACAGAGAAACCGATAGATTCATGCACAGTGTTTGTTTAGCCAAAAAGCCAGAAACCTTCATTAAACATTTCTGGAAAATGTGGGTTTGAATCAAAAGGAAGAGAGGTTTCCAGCTGATAGATGCAATGGCCTGCAGGGTGGGTAAAATTAAGTAAAGCGATAGGTATCGAGTATGAAATGCAGGGCCCGCTGAATCTTAAGTGAATCATTGCTATTATCGTCGTGATTAGAGACCCGGGACTGTTTCACCATCCACAGGAGCCGAATAAGTCCCACTCCCTCACCCCTGCCCTCAGCCCCCTTATTTCCCCTGCCAGGGCTCTGAAGGTGAGAGGAAACATTGCTCCCAGGAATATAACTACCTCTTAGATCTCTGCTCTCAAATTGGCCTGGCAGCCAGGCTCATCTGGAGTGGAGGAGTAGAGCTCCTCTCCTCTTGTTATCCTGCTTGACTTTCCTGTTTCTCCCCTTGACCCTGGAATAGGTTGAGGGAGGAGTTTCAAGTCCTTGTGGATGTACAAAAGTCGGTCTGTGTCCTGAGTCCATGCAGTGACAGTGGATGGATGCCTGGCAAACATGGTCAGGCTGGCTCTGTGGGGGACCCTGCAGGGTGGCATTTGTCATCCCTCTGGTGAACTTACACTTGAAAGTCTGACTCTGGGAGAAGCCTCAGTCTGTCAATCAGTGGGTGTTTACTGAGCGCCTACTATGTGCTAGGCACCAACATTACCTAAATTCAGGAGGCAAATATGCTCAATCAAAATGCCAGATGCTCAGCTTATAATGAGCGAGAGCTGTCACAGGAATGGGAATAATCAAAGTCCACATTCACTCCATGCGGCCAAGCTACACAGGAAACCAAATCATAATTAGAGTGTCTCTGTATCAACATACACCAAGAAATAGCTAAGAACTGAAGTCCAATACTTGAGGCTGGTATGATTAGATGTTCTCCCCAGGTGGCCAGGTTTACATGGGAAGTTAAATCATGATTAGAAGATGTTCTTTGGGCACAGATTCTGAAAAATAGCAGTTGGAATCATCGCTGACATCAGCTAAAGCAGTCAGAGACTATCGCATAATTTAGCCAGTGGGATGAACAAACTTCGAAAGCTGAGGCTCTCTCTAGGCTGGACAATGAGTATGTGTTCCTGGATACGACCCATGTCTGCTTTTAACTCTCCTTTTTCCAGGATTCCATGGCTCAGCAATGGGTGTCAAGCACCATGCTAAGTACATTTTGCATATGATTTCATTTATCCTAGTCCAGGTGCCTGCTTAGAGAAGCCTCCCTACTCATAGAAGCCTTTTCCAAATACCCATGATCCTCGACACTTACTTTTTTGACAGCTCTTATTACTGTCTCCTGTGTTGGTCTATATTAATTTATTGATTGGTCATTGATTGCTTCCCACAAAGAATGCGGGTCTGGCTTTATTTTCTGCATAAATGAGTTCTCAATGCCTAAAACAGAGCCTGGCACATAGTAGGAGCTTATTATTGTATGCTGCTGGTAGATGAATGAATAGGTTGGTTAGTGGAAGGCTGGGTACATGGATGGATATATGAATTTGCAAAGAACTTGAGAGGTAAATATTAGCATCTTCATTGTAAAGATTAAGAAACCCAGGCCTAAAAGCCATCTTACTTCTAAAATCACCCAATTATCAAGAGCGGAGCTGGGGTTTGACTCGATTCTGACAGACTCTAGAGTTCTTGCTCTCAACTGGTGCTCCATTTCCTTGGAAAAGTTGGTACATGCAGGAAAGTTCCATCCAAAACTAGAATCCCTGGACTCTTGGAGTCAGAAGAATCTTCCCTCTACCACTCTCACCCACTGCTTTAGTGATATCTCCAAGAAGTGTTGCTTACTTAATATTAGGGCCTACATTCTCATCTGCTAAAAGTAGGAATAAGAGTATCTACTTAGGGATACTTGGGTGGCTCAGCCAGTTAAGTATCTGCCTCTGGCTCAGGTCATGATCCCAGGGTCCTGGGATGGAGTCCCACATTGGGCTCCCTGCCCAGCAGGGACTCTGCTTCTCCCTCTCCTTCCCTCTCCCATTCTCTCTTAAATAAATAAAATCTTTAAAAAAGAAAATGAACAACTACTTAAAGAGCTGAGTACATCAAACAGGGGGTGGCAAACATCCTTCGTACTCTAAGGATTGTGGAAGGACAAAAAAAAAAAATGGGATAATGAGTATATAAGTCCCTACAGACTATGATTCTAGTCTGTGTTATTATCATGAAGGCTCGGGGATCAGAGGAAAAAGGGAAGCTCCCTTGGTTGTGTCATCAGGGTCTATTTTAGATTGTGTGCTCCTAGAAGGCAGAAATCACAGTTATTTCCTGTGCACATAACATGCTATCAATGGAGGAGGCATTTTACGCAGGAAAGAGCTGGGTTCAGGATGTTAAACATTCTCAACTCATAAATTATTTTGACTAAACAGAAAGGATTCCCTGTGCGCTTTTATCCAGCCCATGAGTCTAAATACCATCCATATGCTGATGTCTTCCAAAGGTATTTTTCCATTCTGACCATGACGACAGTGCCCACTTCCTGTATCCATATGCCAACCTTACCCATCTTAGAGATAGCCCACATCTGACATGACCAAAGCAGAACTTTATTTGCTCCTTCTTTATCTGTATCTCAGTAAATCCTACCAGCATGGTACATTCTATTCCTAAATTCAAACTCCTAAGAATCACCCTTGATTCCTTCCTTCCTTTTGTTCCTCAAACTGTCTAAGCTGCCAGCAAATACATCTTATCTACTATGTGTCATTATCTATTGTGCCCGTCCTAGTGCCACCAACCACCTTCCCTCACTTACACTATTTCAATAGTCTCCTTGCTGGATGTCCTTCTTATATCCCCTCCTCCTGCCCTTGGAATCACTCGCACAACAGACATGGAGATCTTTAAAGAATGTATATCTGGTCATGAATTCCTCGGTTTAAAACCATTCTATGCTTTTCCACTACGTTCAAAAATCAGATGCATCCCTTACGTCTGCCCATAGGCCAAACTCCAGCTATTTCTCTCAGGCTAGTTATGGCGGGGGCACTGTGGGTGGTAATGGAAATGGGGAATGGGAGAGGTGGAGTGGGTGGGTGGGGGATCCACTGTCTTTAGACAGTAGGGAACTGCCCACAACAGAGGACTAAGATCCAGGCTGTCCTACTGAGCAATGTCCCTTGGTATCCAACACAGTCATGGGCCTGTGCTCAGGGAATACTTACACCCATTACAACACATCATCTGATAAATGTCAATGATCGGCATTACCTGTTTAGTAAAAAACATTATTAAGCATTAAGATTTTTTCAGTTTTCATAGTTTGATAATAAAATGTTCTCTCTCACTTTTTTTTTTTTTTTTTTTTTTTTTTTTTTTTTTTACTGAAACCAGTACCCTTCTCTCTCCACATTCATATGGCACAGAACTCATTGAGAAAGGTAAGGTAATTTATTTGAGCAAATGTGGGGCGAGTTCACCTTCAGAAAATTTGCGCAGATTATGTACATCAAAAAAAAAAAAGTGTAGGCACTTTCATTTTCTCCTATCTTTCAGATCATTTTCTCATCTTACTTATATTTGGAGGAATCCAGGATCACAGTCTATGGTTTTCAAGGGATTCGTCACATCTCAAAGCATGTTTGCCTCTCCATGATTTTGCTCAAGGGTCCCTTCCCCAACACGCCTGCCTGCCAATGTCAGATTGCTCCCTCAAACTCCACCTCAGATGCTGATGCTCTTGTGAAGCTTTCTGGCCTCTTTTTTGCCCTTTTTGTACCTCTTAGACCCCCTATGCAAACAGCTAGTGCTTAGCTGTTCACATCACTGTGCGTTAGGCCATCCTTTGTTAGTGACCTAAATGAATTTCCCTACCAATAATTCCTTGTTTGCTTACAAAACTAAACTTGTTGTGGAGACCCTGGCCTCTGAGATTGGGCATGGCACTTGAAGTAGAACAGAAAGCAAAACTTAGGAAATTCTCATTCCAATTTCTAAACCGGCTTTTGAAACTCCTCAAAGAGACAGTAATTTGAGAGAAAGGGGTGTGTGTCTCAAAAATCTAAGTATATAAACACATGAGCAGAATCACAGATAAGTGAATGTTCTTTGCCATATCCAGGGGAAAGTGAACAGTCTGGTATGTTCAGAGCATAGAGTTCTCAGGCCTGATTCCAATATGTTCTCTCAATTTGACTCCATGGATGGAAAAGACCATTATCTTATCTTACCTTATCTTTTCAGTGCTTAGCATAGAACCTAGCATAGACTATAGACTTGCTAGACAGGTTACATTGAACCTAATTATAAAAACATTCAGATTATTCACTTATCAGACATTCTAACATATCCATCAGATAAAACATTGCATATCATCCTAGGAAGATGCTAGAAGGTGGCACAAATGTGATGTCACATACACAACCTTTCCTTCATGTTAGCCGCCCAAAAACCCATCTTGAAACTGAGCTTGGAGGAATTTGTATTCTCTATATTTAATTTTCAGGGTAAAACATTATTGTTTACATGTAAGCCCCATCAGTGAGTTATGATAGATACAACAAATTATATGTATTTTAACTAATTGTTGTAACATTAGTTTGAAAGCCTCTTCTAACTACCTATTCTTATTTTCAGCTGGTCCATCTTTTGCCTTATATGTAGTAGGGGCTGTGTAGAGGCATCTACTAAGCCTAATTAAATGAACTTCACTTGTTGCAATAATGTCATTTTACTGGCAACTCCTTCTTCCAAGTAAAACTTGATTTTCTAAAGTGATTTGCAATCCCTTATACAACTCTAAAAGTTGTTTTGTATTGAAACATGGTAAATCCATTTGGCCCCTGAAACCCTCAAGCTCCTTCCTTTATATACAGGCATTTAACAAATTATCACTGGCAAATATATTGAATTTATTCTATTTCTTATCTCTCTTCAAAGGGGAAAAGTTCCAATCTACAATCCACTGAGAAGATATGCATCATCTTGTACAATTGGGAGAAAATAACATCAGCACTAAAGTTTAGTCCCTTCAGTCTTCTCACTGTCTTTGGACCACCCCATCGTTGTTATCTCCCTGCTTGTTTTCATGTAGATCATATCCTCTTCCTCCCTGCATCCATCCCTCCCTCAATAAGCAGATGCTTATTGATACTAGGTGCCAGGCACTATGCAAAGAGTAATGGGTAGAGTGGTAAATGAGACACATACACTGGGCCATGGAGTAGCCAGTCTTCTGGAGGAAATCAAGACCTAAAGAGTCAGTTTCAATATTGAGAGGCAAATGCTTTGATGGGGACAGTGCGTGCAGATTTCTTGGCAGTTACAAACAAACAAAACAAAAAACCAAACCAAAACAAAAAACCAAACCAAAACAAAAAACCAAAACAAGACAAAAAACAATGATGGACCCCAACTCTCAGAGAACTGCTAAAAATCCTAAGAATCTTTCTGAAGAAAGTCTCATCTTGACTCAGAACTATGACTGTAAAGTCATCACCCACGCAAAGATGGAAGAGAAAGAGGGTCACAGGTGAAAGCATGGAGTTAAAAGGTCCTGCTTCACCAGAAGTAAAAAAATCCACACAGTTGAAGGAACTGGTGAATGGGGTGTGACAATAGATTCCTAATACGCTTCCTTCAGACATCTGTGTTCATCTCCTGGTCTAGCAGAAAAGGTTACAGCCATCTCTTTATGATTTTGGAAGCGCTGGCAGCAGAATAAAAGTCATGAAAACAGGTTATTACTGTTCCTCCCCAATGCCAGAAAATCCTCGCCTTTAAATGCCAGAAAATCCAAATATTCACAGAGTGGACTTAATTAGAGTCTCTTTGCTCCCATGGCACAAGGTGGCCCCTAATCATGTCAGCTCCATTTCATAAATATAGCTGTTTCACTCTACACAGAACATTAATAATATTTTTATAGTTTTATATTAGAATTCACATATCACAGTGGTTGTTTTATTAACGACCCTTTACCACCAGTGAGAATAATAATAATATTTCTCATTATGATTTATTTTTTAAAGTCATCTTTTTCTTGGGGGAATTGCATAAACTCTGGAGTTCATGTTGTTAAAGATTTCATATATAGTTTATGAACCAGTGTCCCAAATGGTTTGAGCAATTTCCTCCCCTTTTACCAAAAACAGATAATTTTCATACTTTTTCACCCAAATAATAATGCTATGAATGGCCCAACATTTATGCATAAACATGTGTATTCAATTTTTCTTTTTATGTCAAGAAATAAAATAATGGCCACATATTTGTCTTAAAAATAGTCATATTTTATTTTTAAAGGCATACTGCTATGTCCTGGTAGAGCATATTTTTCCTACTTGCAATATGCAAACGAAAATTTACAGTCCACGGATGCTACCCAGAGCTCACAGGGAAATTTCCTACCAACAATGCTTCATTTTGAAAAATCCTTAAAATTCCTTAATTGGACTGTGAAATCCTCTGGGCTGGTCTTCTACTGAGCCGAGTATGGATCAAAATTCAGAGCGAATGTTCATTTTTTAAGTGAATTTACCCCTGTGATTTATGAGGAAGTGGCTCTTGTACTAAACAATTTTTCTAAATGATGGTGGTAGTCATCCTAACATGCACACTTCAAGTTGGTAGTGCTATTTTCTTCTCATCAGAAGATATCTCTCTCCCTCTTTGAAAGATGTTTTGGGGAGTTTGCATTAGAAATGGCATTCTAGGGGTGCCTGGGTGGCTCAGAGGGTTAAGCCTCTGCCTTCGGCTCAGGTCATGGTCTCGGGGTCCTGGGATCGAGCCCAACATCGGGCTCTCTGCTCAGCGGGGAGCCTGCTTCCTCCCCTCTCTCTGCCTGCCTCTCTGCCTACTTGTGATCTCTCTGTGTCAAATAAACAAATAAAATCTTAAAAAAAAAAAAAAGAAATGGCATTCTATGCTATCTGATTTAGCATATGTCTTGCCTATCCATTGACCCCATTGTCATGGGGTCTAAGCTTTTGTCAGGAAACAGCTGGTCCCTGCCATTCAATCTCCTTTACTGAGCGAGAGATGACATATGACTTCAATGAGGTTGAGAGACAACTCTCTGTACAGGAAGAAACTGCAAGCTGATCCGGGATGGACCATAATTCTTTGGGGCTGGACCATGATAACAGGTCATTAGAATGCACCAGGAAGGGATGGGGTGGATGGAAATAAGAATGAGGAAAGGGATCTAAACAGGAAGAACTATTTAAAATGGAAGTTACCTGGAAGTCAGTAAATTAGTATTTTCATTTTAATGATTAAAATAATTCTAGCAACAACAGAGAGAGAGGGTAAATGACTTGTGGCGAGTTTGTGAGGGTGGCGAGTTTGAGACAGGAGTCTTCTGGTTACCGCAGTAAGGTTCTTTTCATTTTATAATAATTTTATCCTGGTTTGAAAATATTATATATTTTTCAGTGAGCTATAAAAAAAGATATTAAATGGAAATTACCATCTTGGTTATTTCTGAAATAATTTCCAGCATGTGATTAAAAAAAAAAATTGAACAATTCATTCCTGCATTGCTCTGTGGAGGAAAGGAACTTAAATGCTATATTTTAATACAAAAGATTGCCCAAAGAGGTGTTGCATTATACAGTAAGTGCCACAAGAAGATTAACTACCATGCAGGCTGCACCTCGAGCAGGGAAACTCAATGATTTCTATATAAAACTCATAAATGAAAGTGTTCATTTATTCATGATATTCTAACATATTCCATACTGTTTTTCTAAGACAAGCAATGCATGGCCTTTCAGTTTTATGCCATTACTTAAAATATTTGAAGAAAACTGTTCATCAATCTCTGATTCTATTATTACACCCAAGATTAGGTTAATTACTATCTCCTGGGGTCGTTATTAGCATGAAATACTTAATGGATTGCTACCAGGGCGTGATATCATGGCAGGGAAGACATGACTTACAGTTTCTAAAAGATGACTAATGTGAATTATTTCCAGAACACAGGATGGCAAAAAAAGAGGTTGATAAGTTAAACTCATTTTCATCAACA
This sequence comes from Lutra lutra, assembly GCF_902655055.1. Taxonomy (NCBI): domain Eukaryota; kingdom Metazoa; phylum Chordata; class Mammalia; order Carnivora; family Mustelidae; genus Lutra; species Lutra lutra. The sequence continues at coordinate 102,926,647 of NC_062286.1, forward strand.
ATGTGCTTGGTTTTTGAGAATGATCTCTTTTTAAAGTCCATCATATAAGAGAAGCAAAAAGCCATTAACCATAGGTGTCTTAACACAAACAGAAGAGTCACAGAAGAGGGTCATGTTTTTGATAGTCAAATATAGTAAGGAAATACAATATAAACTTTGTTGTTTGGTAAAACTCCACCTGCCTGGCCAACAGAGCCCCATGTGGACATAGAGTTCTCTCACTGGTTTCAAATACTAAACAGTAAGTGAAACTTTAGTAAGCTTGCAGGTCTTCTCCTGAAAACTGGAAAGAAAAATCTTTGCATTTTGACAATGGCTATAATTCTTGTACCACTCCACTACATCTTGCTATATTATTGAGTAGTGCCTTATATCAAACCTAATTATTCTTACAATTTCTGTGGAATCTCTGCAGATCTCTCCTAACTGATTAATATTTCCCTATGAGCTGCCCCAGTTCCACAAAACCAAACTAAGCATTATGGTGTGTTTGTTCAAATAAAGTCTGTTTTTTATCTTCCTAGTTTGTTCAAATAAAGTCTGTTTTTTTAAAATATAAAATGCCATTCACCTTTTATTTATTTAATCATTTGTTATTTTCCATTTTTAAAAATTTAAATTCAATAAATTAACATATAATGTATTATTGGTTTCAGAGGTAGTGGTCAGTGAATTCATTGGTTGTATGTAACACCTATTGCCCATTACATCACATGCCCTCTTTAATATCCATCACCCAGTTACCCATCCCCTCACCCCCCCACCCCCCAGCAAGCCTCATTTGCATCCTATGATTAAGAGTCTCTTATGGTTTGTCTCCCTCTCTGATTTTGTCTTGTTTTATTTTTCCCTCTCTTCCCCTATGATCCTGTTTTGTTTCTTAAATTCGATATATGAGTGAGATCATATGATAATTGTCTTTCTCTGATTGACTTATTTTGCATAGCAAAATGCCCTCTAGTTCCATCCACATTGTTCCAAATGACAAGATTTCATTTTTGATGGCTGAATAGTATTCCATTCTGTGTGCATATGTATGTGTGCATCTGTATCTATATCTATATATCTATATCTCACATCTTCTTTATCCATTCATCTATCAATGGACATCTGGGTTCTTCCATAGTTTGGTTATTGTGGACATCGCTGTTATAAACACTGGGGAGCACATACCCCTTTGGATCACTACTTTGTATCTTTGGGGTAGATACCTGGTAGTCCAATTGCTGGGTCATAGGGTAGTTCTATTTTCAACTTTTTGAGCTCTACTTTCAACTTCATACTGTTTTCCAGAGTGGCTATACCAATTTGCATTCCCACCAACAGTCAAGAAGTTTCCACTTTCTCCACATACTCACCAACATCTGTCGCTTCCCGACTTGTTAATTTTAGCCATTCTGACTGGGGTGAGGTGCCATCTCATTGTGGTTTTGATTTGTATTTCCCTGATGGTGAGTGATGTGGAGCATTTTTTCATATGTCTGTTGGTATTTGTACATCTTTTTTGGAGAAATGTCTGTTTATATCTTCTGCCCATTTCTTAATTGGATTATTTGTTCTTTGGGTGTTGAGTGTGGTAAGTTCTTAAAGTCTAGAGAACTTCCCAGTTAAGTTTCCAAATACAAGGAGAAGTGGCTGAAATGTGGGTTCCTGCTTTTGCCTTGATTTTATTGTGCCTCAGAACCTAATTTTTCTCCCCCCCCGCCCCGGACTATCTGGTCCACCTTAGATGTATATAGCTCCAGCTCTCTACTTGAAAATGCCTCCACAGTTTCAGTACTTCATCTGAGAAGTGGTCATACTTTATGAAATTTCCAATTCCCATAGGATTGACAAGCTCTATGCTATCACTAAGGTTAAGATTCATGACAATTCAATTCTGCAAAGACTATGAGCCATAACTACCAAGACTTTTGGAAGTGCTATTCAGAAAGAAGGCCAACACAGCTATCACCTAGTGAATCATGAAAATCACCAAGCAAATAACTGAAGTCTAGGTACAAAATAATGTTTAAATTTCTGGTCCCAAAAGCCACTCTACTCTCACTAGTAATAGAAAGAAGCATGTTGGCAATCGGGTAGGAGTCACTGTAACTCCATTTTTATTCTGTTACACACCTCATGTAACATTCAAATTTACTTAGAAAGCTTCAGAATAAAATCTGATTATTTTAAATGAGAACAAAAATGTAATCAAATGGCCATAAGACAGGCAATGTCCTTATTACTGGAAAATAATATAATATTGGCAATCTGCTAGCCATCCCATCTCCCCACTTCTCACCTGCTGTTGGAAGGGACACCTATGCCTGATATGAAAATGAGCATTGACTCATATACTTGGAGCCCCAAACAAATCAGGTCACATCTAATACAGGTGATGCAATTAATCTAAAATGGGTTGGAAAAAATGTATCTTCTCCTTCATGCCCATCTTGCTTGGTTTTCATGGAAGGATGGACTGGTGGACCTACTTCTAGCACAAAATCAGGCCTAAATTTTCTGGCTTATTGAAAGAGGTCCAATGGGGCTGGGATAATATTTTCTTAGTAGCACTGTTCTTCTCCTGTCTTTAGGTTACCTTGCTTTTGAACAGCGTGTTACACTTGTCAATCACTTCTGTATGGTTTTGAGTATTAAAACAATGCCATAAGATAGGTATAAGAGAGAAAAAAAAATCCCTTGCAAGTTATCTGTGAAGAAGACTTGGCTGGAAGAATTTTCAAGACTATCTTGAATCAAGCTGTAAACCCACAATAGGAGACACGAGTGCTACAGTAAATTCTATACCTTGGTAAGCAGACTACAGGGGCTGTGATGTCACTGTTTTCCCAAAGATTCAGGATTGACTTAACACCTGACATTGAAACTATACCAAACTGAGATAACAACATCAGTTTCTTTCTTCTAAAATTAGACTACAGAATGTATGTGCCCTTATGCGGCATCTTCTAGAGTATGTGAGTTTTATTCAAAATAAAATTTTTACCAAAAGTCAAAAAATAGTCACCTTCTAAGTTATTTTCTTGTCTTTCATAAAGTTAATATCTCTGTCTCATTTTTCAGCCCTTTTACTGCCCTAAAATTGTCAGTATGTTTTGCTGTTATGATGTCATCAATCACCTTATCTCCCTAGTTATTTTAATCCCAGTCTGGTTTGTTTGTATCAAACCAGACTGGGATTAAATAACTAACTTAATGTCAGCAAGAGATTAATTACATTAATCTCATGACAAAATATCAGCATTTTGCTGACATTAAGAAAATATCTAATGAAACCATTAAAACTAGATACTTTTTTTTTTTTAAGTAGGGGCATACAGTAGGCTTATACCTTTGGATATTTGCTTACTTCTGGAATGGTTAACTCTAGGGTCTCATCTTATAAGTAGTAGCTAATCAAGGTTATATGACAGTTTAATTCAGTGTTTAGACAATGCACAACTTTATTTTTCCTTCAATCTTACGCTTTCATGATATTCCATCAAGTCATGATATAAACTGAGTACTCTGTCAGGATCGTCCCTTTTTCTTTCTTCCTTCTTCATGATTACTTACTTAGTCCATGAAAGAAGAAAGAAGCATCAGCAAAACGCTCACCAGACTGTCAACACGATAAGAATTATACTCAAAAGAACCTGGAGCTTAGAGATTTGAGATTTGTTTTATTCTTGGCTCTTGAACAATAATGTATAGAATTCTTCTCTTCCCACTTCTTTTCCCCTTTATGTCAATGGGAAACACTGACACCACAAAGAGAGATAGTGACATCAAAATATAAAAGTGATAAACTATGATTCTGTCTTGTGTTTGTCATGAGGCTGGGAGGAAGGCACCAGCAGCACTGAACTGGGTGCCTGAGCCCGAGGACTCCCAGGCCACCGTGGTGCCTCTGTAACTTCAGGAATAGGGCTTCTCTTCCTGTCCTGACCACAAAGCATCATGGGTATGTAAAATAAGATTCTTGCATTGGTAGAAAATATTTTTTCAACTATCTATTGCTACTTCATAAATCACCCCCAGACTTGGTGGCATAAGACAAAATTTTGTTTTCTCACAGTTCTGTGGGTTAGGAATTCAGACAGCATCATAGCAGGAACATTCAAGGTGGGCTCTTCCCTCCTAAGTGGGGGGGCCTCAGCTTGGATGGCTCTGGGAGCATCATGAGTCTGGGGCCTTGGTTATTCCTCATTGGGTGGTTCCCTTGGTTCTGTTGCCTCTGCTCCTTCACCTGGCCCTTCCACGTGGTCTGTCGGAGCACAGTAGTAAGGTCACCTAGAGATCAGCACCCCAGGGCTCTGAGAGTACAAAAGCAGGAGCTGCCAGGCATTCTTAAGGCTGCACAACATCCCTTCTGCACATGATGCTGGTCGAGGCAAGTCCACTGGTACAGCCCAAGGGGAGGGGGCTATGCGGGGCGTGAATCCTGGGAGGTGAAGTTCATCCCGAGCTGCCAAAGCAACTGACTATCACCTAAGACACAGGCAGTTGGAGTCCTCCTATGTTGTTTATCTGACATGCAGTGCATTCCGTCTCTCTCCACCCTTGCAGTTCCTTCCCATGGCCATATGTGCGCTCCCCGCTCAGTAGTGTATGAGAGCCAATTCTGTGCATGTCTTCTCAACTCTGCATTCAGTGAGCTCACTGAGGAGGCTTGGAATTGGCCATGGTGGGAACAGCCCCATGACAGAAAATGGGCAGGATCATTATATAGTGAACTAGTTATAGCCTTTGGTTTACAGACTCTTTTGTTTCAAACCCTGGCCCTGTTATTTACTACTTGTGTGTTTGGAGGCAAGTCACTTAACTAGTCTGAGATAAAATATAGACAATAATATAGCTGTATTATATAAGTTGAGATATATTTTTATTTTTTTTAATAATTCAATACTTTCTTGATGATTTTTTTTATAAGATTTTATTTATTCATTTGACAGAGATCACAAGTAGGCAGAGAAGCAGGCAGAGAGAGGAGGAAGCAGGCAGAGAGAGAGGAGGAAGCAGGCTCCCTGCTGAGCAGAGGGGGGGGTGCTCAGTCCCAGGACCCTGGCATCATGACCTGAGCCAAAGACAGAGGCTTTAACCCACTAAGCCACCCAGGTGCCCTGAGATATATTTTTGAATGTAAAACTCTTTAAGGCTCAATACTGTTAGTTCTGATCCCTTTTTTTAGGATGTTTTTCTGATGGTGGGGCTTTAAGCATCATGGAAGACTAGGGTCCTAACCAACCACACGATGTCCACTGTCCTCTTCTCTACTCATGACTACTCCTGTTAGTAGTACAGGCAGTCAAAGGGCCTGTCTTGGATGGGCAGTCATAGCACCCAGGCTTCAATGCAGTGCTGGCTGGACTGCCTTTGTGGGGAGGCTAAGCGACAGCAGCATGTGCAGAAATCAGCAGACTATTCCCCTAACGCAAACCGCACCCCCATGCCCAAGGCTCCACCATTCATGATTAATTTCTATGGGTCACACAATGTCATTAGGATTGCCTTCTAAATTTCCTATGCTTTTATCTCAGAGCTGTAGGAGAGAGCGCCCTCAAGGTTTTGCTTATGTTGGATAAAGATTAAACATTTACAAAGGAATGACTACAATAGTCCAAAAAGAAAAAATATTCTCTAAAGTAAAATATTAGCCTTTCATAGCTATAGGTACTCACCCATCATATAACAATACATTTGTAAAACTCATCGTATCTAGAAATAGGACCTGTAGTTATCATTTCAAACTAATAATTTTAACCCTGAAGCACCAGGGTGGTACACATGTATTAAAATCACCAATTTATATTCTATTATTGTACAAATCGTCAATGTCATTGAAAAGGTTGACTCAGATTGTACCCTCATTAAGAGGATGAACTTAATGCATTTCTCTTATTTACTTCACTCTTTTTGTTTTTGTTGTTGTCAAACAGAAACTGGCTCTTTGTATTTTTCAGTATTACAGCTTGCCATTCAGCAGAATAGCAGACAGAAACATCTAACCATGATGAATAAGTAAGGTCTCTGGCATCTCAAATTATAAACTTACAACTCTGATACTTAGGCTGTAAAATGCTGAACATAAGCCCAAAAAATGTCAGTTGAAATGACTTGTTTTCGAGGAAGCTGCTCACATTTAACAAGATACATGGATCCTTACAGCAAATGCAGTATAAAAAGTTAAAATACAATAAAATAAAGTGAAAGGTGCAGTTTCAAATGCTCTGTAAATGGAAAAGAGTTGTGGTTTTGATTATTTTGAGTGAAGGTGAGGTGGGAGGGAAGATATGCTGAGTGTCTAAATTAAATTTTATTCCGGTGGGCATTTGCAAGCTATATGACCAGTCTGCAAATGGATTTGGTTTTTGATTATACTCTTTAACAAAGTAGGAAAGAAAAATAGATTTTTAAATTTTAACTGATGATAGTAATTTAACTGGCTCAAACACAGTGGGTTTATAATCAATATTTACATGGGCATTGCCTGTCTAAATTGATTTTTGATCGGAATGTTCAAATGCATGACTCAAATCACTCTTAATCACTGTTAAAATTAAAGCCAGGGACATGAGTGAGAAGGTCATGGTGTCATATTTTCACAGCCTTTATGGAGACACATGAGATATAGATTCCTTGAATAAAGGACAAGTAAAAAGTTGTGCAAGCAGATAGGAAGAGCTTAAAGTGAAGGGAAAGAGAACCTCAAATTTTCACTTAACTTTATATACACAAACTCAAGAATGAGCACAGGAAACAAAATGAAAGGAAGCAAATTGCTTCCTTAATTGCCTAACATACGTAATAGATTATTACCAGTTGATTCCCAAGAGACAGACACATGAGAACCTTGTTAACCTAATTAAAGCTTCACAGATACACATGTTTCTGAAGACTCAAGTTTCGAGGCTCCATTGTGATAATGAACATAAAACCAGGCCTGACCACTTGAAATGTCATCGCTGCCACGAGAGGTTACACTTGTCCTTGGAGAGTTCTCACAGGTTATGTAACAAAGACAACTACCATTCTAAGGATCATCCACAAGCTTTTACAATAATGGACCTTCCAGGGTTGCTGCTGATTGATCTGCTAAAATTTTCAAACCTTTAGCGAGCCTTAATCTTCTTTGCTTTTAATAAAGTGCTTTAGTCAGAAAGCAAATGGGTGAATCATTGTAAATGATACACTTTCTTATTAGCTGATACAGTAATTCCTGCAACATTAACAAATTTTAAAATTGCCTTTCAAAGAGTAGCCAGGGCTCAACTGTTGAAGACAGGGCTGGGAAACCACCACCCCCCTTTAAGTAAATGCACTGAAGAACTTTGAAAACTCAATGCCTCCTGCTTTCTAGTGTCAAAGATAAAAGTAGATTAATAGTTTAATTAAACACGTTAGAGACTCTGGGTATTGTAGCTATTACACCTTTGACCTCATGTGGAGCTGCCAGAGAAGGTAGGGAGGGTGAGTACTGAGGTTTCATATTTATGATGCACAGCTGACTTGAAAAGCATACCAAGCTAGACAGAACTTGTAATTAACCAAAAGATCCAGTAAATTACGAGATCAATAAAATTTCCTGGGTGCCATCGTTTTCAGAACTAGTTAGTGCATTCCTAATTTATTGGCAAAAACTTCACAGACTTGCAAGAAAGATAAATAAAAATGCCTGGATGTAAAAATAAATATGTATGCTTGACAAATCTGAAATACGCTGTTTACAGCTAATGAGGAGGCGACTGTGCATTTGGCTGCATGTTTTATATCTAGAGCAGGGCAGAACATTAAAACCAATATAACTGATAACCTTGGTGCAAACGGCGTGAGCCTACATTTCCCATTATTCCCCAGAGATGGAATTCATTAGTGCTTGTCAAAACCAGAGCGATCCCCTGCTGTAAAACTGAAAGTAATGTAGAGGCCATGAAAGTTTTGGCTCTATTCCAAAAATATTTCTCATCTATTTGGGAGAAAAATACTGCGTACATCTCTATAGGCAGTATATACACTTCCTTAATCCCAGATACCTCATAAACAAACATAGACAAATGCAGTATCTTTGTTGGCTACAGTTCAATAGACATCCCCTACCATGTGGGGATCCAGAGGATAAAAATACACAGTTCACAGTTTAGTGGCAAGCAGAGAGAGAGGACACTGCAGCTCAAAGTGTTAATGATTATGGTAGGGAAATACACAGTGAGTTACGGGAATTCAAAGAAGGGTACCTATCTGGATGTGGTGGGGAGGTATGGACAAGAGGCTACAAAAGGTAATGATACCTATGTTATGGTAGACCAGCCTGTTTCTCAGGGAAACTCTTTTTATAAGAATGGTCTGGAGAGCCTTCTCACCCAGTGCTCTTTCCTCTCAGACTATCCCTTTGCCTCTCCCACACTGCTCTCTCCTGACTAACTCACATGCATCCTGCAGGTTTCAACTCCAGGAACCCCTCTCCACTGGGGGCTTTCATGACGTGCTTCCAATTTTAATTTTAGTTCCAAATTCTGCCCCTTCTATTCCCTCTTACAACACCCCATTCTCCTTGATGGTGTTAGCTTATTTTGTGTCATTATTCTTATTACTTTGATGACTATCTATCTCTGCTACTGAAAGTGAAGCCCATGGATTAGCCACGTCAGCATCACCAAAGAACTTGTTAGAAACACAGAAACTTCATCCCAGCCTTAGACCCTACTGAGGCAGGATCTGCAGTTTTAGAAGAACTACTGGGTGATTCGTAGGCACACTAAGGTTTAAGAAGATATGATCTAGAGTCCTCACATCTCAGTAGACTAGTCACAGTCACATGTGGTTACTCAAATTAAAACTAATTACAGGGGCACCTGAGTGGCTCAGTGGGTTAAAGCCTCTGCCTTCGGCTCGGGTCATGATCTCAGGGTCCTGGGATCCAGCCCCGCATCGGGCTCTCTGCTCAGCAGGGAGCCTGCTTCCCCCTCTCTCTCTCTGCCTACCTCTCTGCTTACTTGTGATCTCTGTTAAATAAATAAATTAAATCTTAAAAAAAAACTAATTACAATTAAAAACACTAATTTTTCACTAGCCATGTTTCACAAACTCAATAGCGACCTATGGCTACTGATATATGTATTGGGAAGTGCAGCTAGAACCATTTACATTATGGCAGAACGTTCTATTGGGTGTGCTAGACTATCAGCTCCTTAAGCGCAGGGACATTTTTCTCTTACTACTGAGCACCTATAGTGCCTAGAACACTGAGGACTGGTATGCAAAAGCGTTTCCTAAATATAATGAATGAAAATATGTTAAAATACTTCACAAAGTATCTAGCCCACAGAAGGTGCAAAATAAATGCTCTTTCTCTTTCCTATTACCTGTGATCTTTAAAGTACCCCTGGAACATGGACCATGAACAGCTGCTCAGCAGGCTATACTATAAACAAACAAGCTATTTTCTTTTCTTTCTTTCTTTCTTTTTTTTTTCAATAGTGATTCTTGGGTTTCCTCTTTGAGGAAAGAGGAAAGCAAGACTGAGGGGTCATACTTCTGATATTTGAATTAGTCACCTATTTTTATATTTGATAGTCTAGATAGTGAAATTCCACCCTTTTCCCAGGAGCTAGCTTAATTTCCCCTCCCTCTTGGATACCTAATAAAATTGATTTGGAATTTAAAAAAATGAAGTCTCACAACTTCCATGAGCCAAAAAATTCAACCTGAGCTGTATCAAGCAAATAAAAGATAATATATTGGCTCCTGTTTCAGGAAAGGCTGGGACTGAGGGGCTACAATAAGGTATCAGAAGGGTCTGATCTCTTCCCACTTTTCAGTGCCAATTTCCCATACATAAATTTCATTCTGGAGTTCGATGTGGTAGAAAAATGGTGGCCAAGACCCTCAGGCCTCTCTTCTTCCAAGTCACATCCAGCAGGAAAGGACAGAGAGCTTCGACCTCAACATTCTCAGTGAAAGTTTGATTGCATATCACTGGCTTTGGGGAATACGCTGTTCCCCCAATCACAATGGCTTCAAGAATATGTTATGCTGATTGGGCAGACCTGAGTCTCATGTCCACTCCAAAGTCCACCTCAAGCTGAAGAACATGGGGTAAGAGTGAGAGAGAAGGTGAGGTTCCACAAAAGAAAGTCAGAGTGTTGTCAGGAAAAAAAATGAGTAGATTCTGGGTGAAAAAAATTTAAACAGATGTCTACTACATGCCACTTTCTTTAAAACGAATGAACAAATGCATGAATGAATGTGTGTATGTGTGTGTGTGTGTGTGCGTGTGTAAAAATAGGCCAGATTTTTAAACTGGACTAGAATGTTTAGCTAACATTACTCACCACTATTTGGGGTTATGTAAGTTCTTGACATGGAAAATGAAGAATTTCTACCCTAGACCCAAAGTCAATGATAATTATAAATATTAATAGGCATGAGATTATCTGTTCTCTCATCAGTGTACAGACAATTCATAAGCACAAAGTCTAAATCTACTCCAGACCCAAAGGAATCTCTGTTTCACGTCACCAACCTAAGCTTTTTATTTCCTTTTGATTTAAGTGGCTTTAGTGAGCCCTGCATCCTTCTCAGTATCCTGTGTGTCTGTTTGCCAGAGTCGGTCAGAGACTCAGGTTACGAGCAGGTCTTCCCATCCCTGAAGAGAATGATTTCTTTATTGAATATTGTTGTGTTGCCTCTCTGAGACAATACTTTCAGTTGACAAGACACACTGGGACAAAATGAAATAACCCAGCGCAATGATTCAATGTAAAACTGTAAGTGAAGACTTTGGCAATAGCCACAAATTTTCAGAATCTAATTTTGAGACAAGGAGTTCACAGGCTCAACCTCACTTATTAAGAGTGCTCACAAATTGTATATTTGTGCATTCCACCATGAAGGACGGGACCTGATCCACTGGCTGTTTTGTTTAAATGACTGTCCTTCTGATATTATTGACGAAGACTTTATAGATGCTAAGCAGTAGGCCAGCAACAGTTTTCACAGACATGAGATACTAGGGCTGGGAAGGGCTCCAGACACAAGTCAGATGGTATTTTCAAATTTTGCCCCACTGTCTCCTAAAGGATTCCACAGACACATGTTAGAGCCCTCCAACTCCCACCCCCACCCTCACCGGTGAAGGAGAGACAGGCCGACAATGATTCGCTCCCTCACCCTTCCATCAACTACAGCACTTGATGTCTGAGGCATTTTACTTCTAGAGTTTGAGCTAAGATACATTTTGCTTGATAGAGAGTTCACAGGTTATAAAAGCATAGAAATAAAGGGAATAAAGGGGATAAAGAAAGCCATTTGATGGACTCCATTAAAATAATAAGGTAGTTACATGCTATATGTATTGATATGCAGTGACCTCCAAGATCTACTGCCAACTGAGAAAAACAAGAAGCAGAAAGCTTTACATACATCTACTTACATAGGAGGAAAGAAAAACAAAAACTGCATGGAATACTTCTAGAAAGATATGCAAGAAACTGGTACCAGTTATCTCTGGGATGGGGTCCTGGAGGACAGATCAGAGGTGAATGGGATATTTATTTTCATTTATACGTTTCTGTATTATTTAAGTGCCTTACTCAAAAAAAGTAAATTACAAACACACACACACACACACACACACACACACACACACATATATATATATATATATATACACATATGCTGCCGTGAAGCCAGCCCCATGGCCCAGTTTCTGCCTCACATGGAAACTCAGGCACTGCCATGGTTTCCTCTTGGCAAGGCAGAGAGAGTAAAACCCTGGGGCTTCACTTTGAGGAGTTTCTTGAGGCTGTACGATTCCTTACCCAGGACAGTCTGCTGACCTCCATCCTGAAATGATATCAGGAGAAATGGAAGGCATACTCTAAGAAGCTCAGAAATATCCTTGGTGTAGCTGTTCTCATGTCCTTCATGATATTCGATGATACATTTGATTAGAACTGTTCACAGCCATTGAATTTCCTTTCCATGCTTTTAATCAGTAGGGAATAACCATGTTATTCCTCCACTGGTATCAGGGCCTATCACAGTCTGACATTTCAGGGGAAGAGATCAGGTCAGGTAGTGGCACTAAAGCAGCTTTTTTTCTTTCAGTGGTTCAAAGTTCATAGGTATTCCAAAATTCTAACAGGAAAGAGCTGGCCATCTCACACTACTTATCTCTCATTTTTTTATTTCTCTGCTTTAACTTTTTCAATCTAGACACTTTCCCTGCCTTCTCTGAAATGAAACATTACCATCTAGGGAAAGATATCATTCTCTACTGATCAAAAGCACAGAGGTCAGGGAAACCCCAATGCTTATTAACTGGGTGATCTTGAGTAATTTGCCTCGGTTTCTTATGTTTAGAATGGGGATAATAAAAGTACTGGCTTCTAAGCTGTTGTGAGAATTAAATTAGATAACAGGCACCAAACACATAGCACAATGCCTACTACAGAGTAAGCACTCTCAATTCATGTTTAAAAAGGAAAACATAAAGCCAGTGGCTGGCCAAACTTTTTGTCTCCAGTGATCATCCAGCCTGCCCTCCCACCAGCCATCAAAGCCCCTGCTTCTGAACACCTCTTGGTTATATTCTTGGGTCTTCCAGTTTGGGCAATCTTGATTCAGAAGGTACACTTGACTTTGACAAATAGAATCCAATTGGTCTTACTCTAGTTAAGCAATTTCTCTAGTGACACCCCTCCTCATTCCCAAATGACCAGCTTAAGGTGCTCATCCAAGAATAGGGATCAGATCAGTCAGACTGGATTTTCAGTATTTTCTTAACCCAACCCACCATCAATATTTTGTCCATTCTTTCATCATTCAGTTCATTCCCAGTGTTTGCCATTTCATATCATGCTACACATTCCATAGATATAAACTCAAGTTATTGGACTTAAACTTAATTACAGGAATATTTCAAAATTTCCCTTGGATTAGTGAACTGTCCCATCTTAAACTATCTCTGGTGGGGGGCTGTGTGATATGGACGTTGTCTTTCCAACTATAAGACACTGCAATATTACTCACCATTCTAAGACTGGAAAAGATCTTAGACACATAAAAATCAGCTCAGTTTAAGCCTGGGGAAAAATTCCTTAGTGTTAGAAAGGAGGCCTTGGCAATTACATAATATAGGGAAATGCCAAAGCTCACACCCTACTTTTTGCATGTGTGCAATAATATTTACCAAGGCTGAAATAAGCAACCTCATATTATCCTACAAAATCATAATTCAGCAGACAATATTGTCAACAAATCAGTGGCAAATGTACATGGGAACTTTGGCCTCATTTCCACCCATGAACAATGTGTTTCCCTTTATTCAAAGGCATCAGTTACAACAAACTCATTAGTTATGAGATCAAAATAAACTACGTAGTTGGACCTCACTTTTCTCATCTGTTAAAGAAAAGAGTTGGAATATGTACTACTTTAGGTCCTTTCTAGCTCTAAGTTGCTATGGTTTCTCTAAATTTGTTTCAAGTTCAAGCTTTTAACGTTTATGTAAGGCTAGATATTTGCCATTTCTAGGTCATGCTTTACTTAAATACACCTTGTTGCAAAAAGCAGATAAAAAATAAAAGTTATTTACAGAAGAATGCTGGTTAATTTATTGGTAGAATTAGAGAATCACCATTTTGCTAACCCCATGTAGTGATTCAGACAAGGCTCATTAGTGGATGATATCAGCTTTTAGGTTTGGGTAAACAAGCAATGCATTGACTTCAGTGTGTCACCCTGCAGTTTACTTACTAATTGCAAAGAGAAAGGAAATGTATCTTTATAATAGAGACAATCTGTTGGCTACCACCATAGCCAAGTCATCCCATAGCACTGCTAATAATATTAGGAACCCCAATGTGAATGAAATACACAGAATCATCTATAAAATTTTCTGGTCAAAAATGTTTAATCTGAATCTCATCAAGCCTCAAGATGAAATTTCCAGTTTACAAGGAATACAGACTATGGGAGAGCATATTACATGGCTCCTTAAGAAAACAATCAGAAAAAATCCAGATTATCGAACTTTACAAAAGCAGGAGGGTACTATTTTACATCAAAAGAAATTAAGGGCACAAAAATAAATGCGTTGTTTAAAACTTGATTGAATGACAGTTCCAAGAAGCATAGCAAAAAGACATAAAAGGTTGGAAGCTCAAGTAAGGGAATTTAAATATGGTTGGATATTAGGTATAGAATTTTTGTCCATTTTGCGGGGGTGTTATGATGGTATTATGGCTGTATAGCACAGTATTATTATTCCTTGGAGACATATGTTGATATTTTTGGGGTGAACTATCATGATTTCTCCAATAGGCTATCATATGTTAGATAAATGATACATACATACACAGATGATGGATGGATGGATGGATGGATGGAAGAGGGAATTTAGAAAGAAAGCAAACAGAGAAAATTTCAATTGTTGAATCTAGATTCAGGGTATATGTGTTCATTAAACTATTCTCTTAAAGTTTCATAATGTTCAAAAATTTTCATAATCAATAAAGGGGGAAAATGTATCTTCTTCCATGACAAATGGCATAAATATAAGGGTGATCGGGTCTCTTTAAGAATGTAAAGTGGTCTTCCTCTGTCATGCCCTTTTCACTCTGTGTTACAGAGGTGCTTGTCCTCCTCCAGACTGTGACCTTTTCGTGGTCAAGGGCTAAGTCCTGTTCATAGTCACATCTCTTGTCTTCAGCCCCAGTGCCTCACACATAGCTAACCCAGAGCAAATATTTATTGAATGTAACTGAAATTTATGTATTGATTGAATAACCATAGATTGATTTGGAAAAAAAACAAAACAACAACAACAACAAAAAAAAACCAAGACACTTTTCCTTGATATTTAGTAATAAAAACATTAAAATTTCACTGTTCAGAATAAAATTATAAATAGAAAGATACATACATCTTTATGAGGGCTAAATAATTTTCTTAACATCTGGCATCAGAATACCTCCACTGGGAGGAACAAGTGTTTGTGTAGAGAAGGCTCCTGGCGAATAACTGCATGTGAAAAGGAAAGACACTAGAGCAGGCTCTGGAAAGATAAAGCAGAGATAAAGGAGTGGGGCTGGATCCCTCTGAAGAGGAGATGGAAGAGATAAATTAATTGATTATTTAGCCTTTCCTCCTCTTCTCTGAAGTTGCCAGATGGCCAGAAGACTTTTTTTTTCCTTAGTAAGTCGTATCTAACACTCAATTTCAAATTGCTTGCCTTTCTGGGATGTAAGCTGCTCTGTTCTCAAACTTCCAGTCCACTAATGCAATCGAATGTGAACCAATTTTATGAAGGTCTTAAGAAATCAGATGACAGCAGCTAAATCCCCAGTTTAAATATAATTTAACTAACTTGCTAATTGCAACACTATTCATTTACTTTCCATTTATCTTCATACTCTTTTTTTTTTTAAAGATTTTTTTTAAAGATTTTATTTATTTATTTGAGAGAGAGACAGTGAGAGAGAGCATGAGCGAGGAGAAGGTCAGAGAGAGAAACAGACTCCCCATGGAGCTGGGAGCCCGATGTGGGACTCGATCCCGGAACTCCCAGGATCATGACCTGAGCCGAAGGCAGTCGTCCAACCAACTGAGCCACCCAGGCGTCCCTCTTCATACTCTTTTTAACTACCACTCTTTTACTACCCTCTTTCTAGCGTGAAATAGCAAGCATATCTCAAAGAGAGATGAAGCCGTGGGAAGCCAGTAGACCTACAAGGGAGGTCCTTGACTTGGAGGGGGTTGGTCCCAGGCTGTCATCTGCTGGTGGACTTGTCAGGACACCCAGCAGCAAGGATGCTCAAGGGATGAGTCTCATGTGTATAAAGAAGAATGACAATTTTTTGTGCATAATCATAATCATTATCACAGAGATGTCATGTCAGAATAACCATAGCTGCCATCTTCTTCCCAGCATTTAAATTCCTGGGGCACTGAACCAAAAATTAGGTTTCTTAATATGCATCAAATCAGGGCAAGGGAATAAGATTCTTCAAGTTTGAAGTATGGCTTGATGGGCCATCTCCTGCCATAGCTCTTTTTTCCTCTCTAGTAACTGAAGTCTACTTTCTGCTGGATTTAGGATAGGATTGGAGAGACCTTGCCAAATTCAAACTCTTTGCTGACCATCCCCTGCAGATGGAAGGCAGCCCAGCTGACTGATTTTAATTTCCCACTGTGGCTATTACATGGTAGCCCTACTTCACCAGCTCCCTTTGCAAATTCCCAAGGATACTTGTTCCCATTTGTAAAGAAGATACTGTGGGTTATCAGGAAAGTATATGGAAGTCGTTTAATGGTTAGAGGTGAGTTCTGTCCCCTTATTATCAAGTTATTTGTTGAGGATGGGAGTGTGCTCCATGTCAACCAAAGCACCATCTATAATGTGCAATCACCCACACTTATAATTTTGAGGCTTCCAAAGCAAATTAAAGTAGCTGGAGAAATTATTTCTTTAGAAGAAGCTTCACAGCTGGCATACAAACTCTTGATGAAGCTTGATCAAACTGAACATTAGTTCAAATGCTCACCAGTCCTTTAGAAGTAAAATAGACAGCAGTGGGACAGCAAATGTAGTTATGCTCCTATCCAATTCTCTTTAAAGTCTTTGAATTATGTGGAAGGGAAAGTTTCTGTGAAAATCCTTAGCATCTGTCTAGCACTGGCTAATACCTCTTTTTCATTACGTGATTCAACTCTATAATGCGATTCAACTTCATCATGGGATATCCACAGGACCCATAAAATCATCCTTGGACATCAAATTGCACTTGGAAACGTAGCCTAGGGTTGATCGAATTCTTGTCTGATTTCTTCATCCTTTCTGTTTGTATTCAGTCTCCCTGTCTTGTGGCTCTCCAGCTCTCCCCATTAAAGGCAGAGTATACTTCCCTGCACCCTGACTTTAGGGTTGAGCATGGGATTTGCCATGAATGTTGGGATGGCAGCAACTGTGCTGCAAGTGGAGACTGGAAACATGCTTGGGTAACTGTGCATGTCTTCTGTCCTGCTGCCACCTCCACAAACAAGAGGTTCTCTTGGTGAGCAGGTGCTCCTCAGCCTGAGGTGCTGGAACAAGCGCAGAGGGGGGCCAGACCTGAGCACAACTCACAGTGAACGGCCAGGCCCGGTTGGACACACAGGTCAAGCCCAGCCCAGACCAGCCCAGCCCAGACCAGCCAACCCCAGGTAGCCTCCAGACAAACAAGTGAGATAAGTCATTGTGGTTTTAAGTCTGATGTTCAGCGAGCTTTCTATCACAGCAGCTTTGATGCATCGATGAACTCAAAGTCATTACCCCAATTGGGGGATTTTGATTACTTACTATGAAGAGATGCATCTTTATGCTGTTTAAACCCGATTCTCTTAAAAAAGAGAGTATCCTCTCTGTTCACTCTATGGGCTCATTTGTTCTTGTTGTCTTTGATCATTTCATCTAACCCTCTCTGTTGTTCAGCTCTTCCCTGAAGGTTTAATTCCTTTTTGCTCTCTCCCTTTTTTCCTCCACAAAGTGAAACTTATCTGAATCTACCCAGAACTCTTGGCCATATTTATTGGAAAGTCACAACTGTTTAATCTAGGTTCAGACTCAAGCGGAGGGTGATTTCTTTAATTTAGTCCCAGGGTTGACTGCTGATCTAAATTACCAAATCGTCACACTCATGATTTATGATGCAGGGAGATTGACCAACTGATTTATACCCTGCTCCTCACCGTAGACTGGGAGTTATATCTTACAGGACACAGCCAAGATTTCCAGAGACAAGGACACCTGTGGAGGCATCATTACACGCACCACTGTGATTAAATTCCAGCTCACATGGAAGCGACATGTACTGCTTTTGCCCTATTTCTGTTTCACAGTTGGTACACTGGTGATAGCCTTATTGGGAAGAAAGAGGGCCATTGATACTAGCATGCAGAGTGGAGAAAATGTTACTTGTTCTGTTCTTATATATTAAGTGTGTTATGGACAAGATACACCTTTGCTTTGGAGAGACTAAAAGTGGGAACCATTAGACTGAACAAAGAGCATGGATATGTTTTGTCTGGCCTGAGCAAGCCCCAACAGGATTCTGTTAGTTTGTTTTAAGCTTTGTGTTAGTGGCCAACATTTCACATCAGAGACATCATATAAGACCTCACTCTGATCTCTCTTGAAGAACAGAAAGACCTGGCCATGCTGAGGTCTTGTTCATCCAACCCCCATTGTCACCCAGCACACGTTGGCTATCAGAGAAGCAATAGCCACTGGAAGACGGATCATGAGCTCACCAGTTTGGCTTCCCCTTTGGAAGTTAAGGGAGTAATTTACCTCTACTCAAATTACTTTTTCCTTTGTCTTTTTTTTTTTTAATACCCTAACTCTTTCAGTGTCTGTGTTTATTAACCATATATCCAAAGGCAACATGAATAAAGATGAATGATTTTTGATTTTGTAAACAATTGAGGACTTCTACAAGAATGAGATATAGGAACAGATAAAAACCCAAAGAGAACAAGGGAATGAGAAACTAAGATAGGATGAAAGTTTTTATTCCTCATTATTCTTTTAGATATTGCCATTATTTATTCAGTGCCTGTTTGTGCCATATGCCTTACTAAAGCACTGAAGAAACAAAGGGCAATAAGACCTCACCTAGCCCTTCTGAAACCCAGCATCTGTAATGGAGGCTTTCGTGCTTTATGAGGGCTAAGAATGAATTCAGGAGCTAGATATCCATATTTCCAGGCCCCATTCCCAGGGATACTGATACATTGGGGTGGATACTTAATTCTGGGTGGAATCTAGGAATATGGATCTTAATAGAGTGATATTAACACATATGCAAAGATTGCACTCTGAAGAATGCAATGGAGTGTAAACTGGGCTCTGAAATGGGATAAGCCAGGGGATTAGTGAGTCCTTGGGTTAGTGTAGACCCGTCCAGTGGTGGGACGTATAGAGACACCTAACCTTAAGGTGGGTAAAGAGTAGAAAGTTTGCCAGAGAGTAGTGAGTAGGAAATTGCAAGAGATTCCTGAGAATATGAGAGAAAGTTGGAAAAAAAAAATGAGATTAGAGAGACAAAGTAGGGTCAAATCATTATAGGCATAATAACTCAATGATAGGGCGCCTGGGTGGCTCAGTGGGTTAAGCCGCTGCCTTCGGCTCAGGTCATGATCTCAGGGTCCTGGGATCGAGTCCCACATCGGGCTCTCTGCTCAGCAAGAAGCCTGCTTCCCTCTCTCTCTCTGCCTGCCTCTCCGTCTACTTGTGATCTCTCTCTGTCAAATAAATAAATAAAATCTTTAAAAAAAAATAACACAATGATATTCATAACAATGGCTAAAACACCAGGAGCTACTGACCATGCTAAGGATGTGGCATGCATAGGGTGCTTGGGTGGCTCAGTGGGTTAAAGCCTCTGCCTTAGGCTCAGGTCATGATCTCAGGGTCCTGGGATCAAGCCCTGCATTGGGCTCTCTGCTTGACAGGGAGCCTGCTTTCCCCTCTCTCTCTGCCTGCCTCTCTGCCTACTTGTGATCTCTGTCTGTCAAATTTAAAAAAAAAAAAAAAAAAAGAATACAGCATGTGTTATTTCATCTTTACAACATGGCTGTGATGCCAGTGGTATCATAGGACAGGAAATCGAGGTTTAAGTATTTAAGTCAAAGTTTTTTCAGTCATGACCCTCTTGCCATGCTGGGGTGGGTAATTCTTTGATGGGAGGGCTGTCTTGTGCACTGTAGGATATTTAAAAGTTATTTCTGGGGGCACCTGGGTGGCTCAGTTGGTTAGGCATCTGCCTTTGGCTCCGGTCACGATCCCAGGATCCTGGGATTGAGCCCCACATCGGGCTCCCTACCCAGCGGGGAGTCTGCTTCTCTCTCTCCCACTCCCCCTGCTTGTGTTCCCTCTCTCCCTGTGTTTAAAAAAAAGAAAAAAAAAAAGTTATCTCTGGCCTCTCCCCACAGATGCCAGTAAGTGGCCTCTCCTTCCCCATCCCTCCCCAGTTTGACAAATAAAAATGTCTCCAGACATTGCCAAAAGTCCCGTGGTGGAAGGAGGGGCGCTGTAAAAATAAATCATAGTTGGGAACCATGGGTTTAAGCCATGACACCTAAAGGCTCACAGGTCTTAAGTGGCCAGGCAGAATTTAGTGTTACTCTATGAATTGTCTAGCTCAAACTTGGAAACTTCTGCCAAGAACAGGAGCATGCAAAAGAGGTGATCAGATTAAAACTTTGTTTCAGAAAAGAGCTCATTCTTTTGTAAAAGTGTCAGTACAAACTAAAAGGGGGGCGGGGGACGGGCAGCTCAAGGCTTTTTAAAAAAAGAAGGGTAGAATCCAACTAAACCTGGCATTCATGGGCCAGAATGTCTGGCTTGAGCAGCTAATGGAGGTCTGGAACTGAGGTTAAAAAAAAAAAAAAAAAAAAAAGTCACATGTATATATACCGCAGTCCATGCCTGTAGTCCCTTCAATTTTACCCTCTGATGCCTTAAAGTAAATGTGACATTACACACATTTTAGCATCTATTTTCCCAGCAGGAAGTGTGAGATAAAGAGGCTCAATCAGTATGTTAAAATAAGATCTGATGCGGGAGGGAGAAAAGCTTTCAGATCATAAGAAATATCATCTCGAGGAAATTAAAAGCCTGAAATATGGCATATGATTACTGACACCAAAGTCCTGTTGTTGTGCTTTTGAAGGACTTTTAGAGATGCTTTCTATTTGCTAAATAAATCTGTAAACTGCATTGCTTTCCTAGGTGTCAATGTGCTTCCGTGGGAAAATTTGTGGGCCTGGATATCATCACAAAACTTTCTCAACTGAGGATTTGTTGGAGAAAAATGAGTTGCTCAAATTAACAACATGTCAAATAGAAACAGTCTTGATGTTATTTTTTTTTTCAAGCTGCTGTTTCCATTTATTCCTTCCAAGTAAATTGAAGAAGGAATTTGTACCATATGGATGTTACGGTTTGAAATTAATCAATGAGCACATCACACTGATACATTTTCTTTCTTCCTTTCTTACCCTACCTCTCTGTCTTTCTCCTTCCTTTCCTTCCTCCTTTATTTTCTCATGTTCTCTTTTTCCTTCAAAACTTTACGCCTCAATTACTCACTCATTCGGTCATTTACTTAATAAATATTTACTAAGGGCCCACTCTATGCCAGACACTCTGTGAAACTCCAGGGATATAATGGTAACCCAAAATAGAGGCATGCCCTGCCCTCATGAAACTTTAACTAGAGGGAGACATAGGCAGTAATTGAAATACCACCAAAGCAAAGTAGACCTGCAATTCTAATAAGAAGTATGGCAGATGGGTAACTGTTTAAATAAGAGCCCATAATGGAGGTCTTTTGTCTCATCAGGAAGTCAGGGAAGGCCTTCCTGACAATATCTGAAGGGTAAGTAGGGCGTAAGCACATAGGCAACAGAAAAGCATTCTGTGTGGTTGATACAAAATGGGGACAAACGAAAAGCCTTTGCTTGGTGGGGACATAGCATATCGGAAAAAAATTAAAAGAAGGTGGGCTTGGGCAAAAGCTACAGGGCCAAGAACAGGATGGTGAAGAGGATGAGGGAGGACCTGGCTGGGCCGCTGGTCTAGACTATGCATAGTTTTGTCCTAAACCTAAAAACAATAGGCAACAGAAAACTTTTGATAAACTTGCTATTTTTTATTTGTGTCTCTAAAGGGCAACAGAAAACCTTTATGGTCTCGCAAGGTTTTTATTTCTATAGAAGACAGGCATGCACAAAGGGGATTAAAGTGTATGTTAAGATCTGATCTTCAAAAAATTAGAAGTAACCCAGATATCATAAACCTGCAAACCAAGACCGGAATGATCCACTCTGAATGCTTGTATTTTTAAATCGGTTTATAAGGTCATACACAGTGGGAAACAAGTATGGGTGTCCGTTGAATGCAACATCTCACTACACTTGGGGCCTCAGAGGACTATTAGGCTTGACGGTTAGTACCTAGGTATGTGCAGTCACTTTTGGGCTCAACCATGACAAGTAAAACTTGTAGGCAGGCAAATGTTTCACTATGTCTTGAGAAGCTATTTACTCAGGCTTGATTGTTGGGTCATTTTTTTCCGTTTCTTCTAGCCTAGAGAATCTATACACTCTTGACAGGGTTGTGGTGGGCCCTTTGATCATACGCTAACCTGAGGGATCCTGACTTGCTCCGGTTTTTTCACCAGGATTTCACTTCTCTTCTTGTCTTTTAAGATTTTATTTTTATTTTTCTGAGAGAGACAGAGAGAGAGAGAATGAGCATGATCTGGGCAGGAGGAGAGGGAGAAAAGGACTCTCCACTGAGCAGGGAGCCTGATGTGGGACTAGATCCTAGGACCCTGGGATCATGACCTGGGCCAAAGGCAGACACTTAACTGACTGAGCTACCCAGGCACCCCCAGGCACCCCTCACCAGGGTTTCTTTAGCAAAATCCATGCCACATGAGCACACAGACTGGCTGGGTTGGCAGACGTAGAGCATGTCAGCCACACTGAACACTTAACTGGTCAAGACAAATGAATACAATTTGTCTTCAGAGCTGGGGGTAGGAAATCCTGACTCCAATTTCCAGGCAGCTGAGAATTACATTTGTGTGTTTACCTAAGCTGTAGTGGGGGCTGTTGAGAAAGTATGTTCGAGTTCGTCAAGCAGAGCTCTGGCAGAGCCGAGCCTTGCAAAGTCCTACCATCTGGAAAAGATGGGTAATGACTGGAAAGCAGATAATGTAAACAAAGTGATGGGGGGAGGAGAAGCAGGGGCACGTGGATTGGGCAGCCTGGTCAGTCGTCAGTCAGTTGGTGATTGAGGAAACTACTGATACAATGACACTATCTATGGGCCTTCAGGACTCTTCTTCCATGGTTTGACTCTCCTGATCAGCTGCCTCCCTCCTCCCCTAGGTCCAGTCATAGATTTCCAAAGAGAAGCCTCCAGACAGGACCACACATAGGTCCCCAAACACTAGCGTCCACTAGATAACTATGTCTTTGTTGCCCAGTGTGGGATCCCAGCCCTCAGCCAGGAGTCTCTGTATCAACAGCACAAAGCAGGACACTCAAGAATCAACGGCATATAAGGAAAGCAGTAACAAATTCAAGGAAATTAGGTGAACATTCCTAACTGGTTTCCCCCAACACTCCATAAGCATATTGGCAGAGTAAGCTCGGTGCCTCTGTGGGAAATTAGGATGGCCGAGCATGGAGTAGGTTTTATACGATTTAGTGTGTTTCAAAGAATAAGGTGGAAATGCTCAGGGGGAAAAAGAATGCTTTTGTGTTGCTTACACTTTCATTTTTTAAAAAGTAATTCTTAAACATTATTTTAAATTTGTTTTTAATTCACTGTTATTATTAAATTATTAATGGCAATGCTGCAAGGATTCCTAGTAGCTCCTTTTGACAGATGGGGAAATGAAGATTAAAAAAAAAAAAAAATCTAGGGATGACTGCATGGCTCAGTGGGTTAAAGCCTTTGCCTTCGGCTCAGGTCATGATCTCAGCGTCCTGGAATTGAGTCCCGAGTCGGGCTCTATGCCCAGCGGGGAGCCTGCTTCCCCAGCCTACTTGTGATCTCTGTCAAATAAATAAATAAAATCCTAAAAAAAAAAAAAAAATCTAGCGATCATCCTTGATCTACCTAAAGACACGAAACTAGTTACTAGGGCTCTGTTAAACAAAGCCTGAGTTCTAATTTGAGATGTTGTCTACTTACTCCGTAAGGCTACTTTTTCTGTAACCCATTTAATCATTAAACACAGAACAAAGTCAGTATTTTTATTCTACCACTAGTGTTTGAGGCATATTTTGAAAAAGAAAAACAAAAGTACATTTTTCTTTTTGTAAAGAATGTCCAAAAGCTGACCAGTCTGAAATGGTATTGATTTAAGAAAATACAATTTCATGAAAACCAGCCACAGGTGTGTGGAACTGCTTTCATTCACCAACCCCCAGCAACACGCAGCTGAATTCGATTTCTTTGTGCCATCTCTTTAGTAAGTCATATGCTCTAACACTTGTGAAAGAACAGAAAGCAAAAGAAATGAACGAATCAAAAGAATGGAAGAAAAAAAATTAAGATTGCTGTGATTTAAAAAAAAAATCTATTTGCCAGGTTATTGGGCATCATCTACAGAGGGAAGTCTGTTTGCTGGCTGTAAGTGATTTTACTCAGCACTGGATAATTTCAATTTTTTTTCCTGTAGTCATCCAGACATGTTCATTCATTTACTTTCCCCTACCTTCTCTCTTTCTGCCTGTGCTTTCCTTTTATTCCTACCTGCCTGCATTCCCCCTCCTTCTTTCTTCCTTCAATGCCAAGCAAATCAACCAATAAACTGAAGGGGCAAAGTTTCAGAAATCAAATCAGTAAAGTTTTTATTTTACCATGTGTTTACTTAAAAAAGAAGAAAATAGCCAGATTTTAATGAATCATTCCTTCTTTTTCTAACTCCTTTATAATGCCTTTTTACTTTTGCCAAAACTTAGTAGCAAGATCCATTCCTGGGAGGGGGGTGGGACTGGAGCCATTCTGTTTAACTGATTAATTGATCTATATTTTATAAGTCCTTGTGAAGAAGAGCTAGTCATTCGGGAGCAACTGTATGTAAAGGGATTCAATGCATTTAGTCTAAAGCCAGGCATGAAACCTCCCTCCCACTCCCTCTCACTCTGGCACAGAGCCTCTGCTGGAGCCCTTCAGCTCCCTGATCTTCATTTACACTAAACCTTTCCCTTATTGGACACATATAAAAAGGGCCTGCAGCGCCAGCTCTGGGGTTTGGCACAAATTATTCTAATTGTTCCCTTATCCAATACTTGGAGATAGGGCTCAGCCATTAGGCCCTTGAAAAGCAATATACAAACACTGGCTTGATGGACAAGGTTAGTAATAAGATACAGCTCTCTGTCATACTTGAAGGATGCAAAAAAGAAAGCTGTCCCTATTCTTGTTCTTACACATTTTATAGCTGGTACATGTTTATATTTCCTGCGTAAAGAATGCAGGGCATAGCGGCAGCAATTCAAAACTCTGAAATTGATACAACCTGACTCTCTATATTTTGCTTCAGGAACTAGTTAGCCTTGTTATCAAAAGGAGAAGCTTTCTGCCTCTGACAGGCTACTCGGTTGAAATTAGGAAATGGATCGGAATGGCACTCCTCCATACTGCAACCCCAGCGCCAGTATGCATTAAGACTGCCATCCGTCCTCTCCCCCCAACACAAAACCCTCCACTGTTTGCATTCGAAAGACTTGTGTGTATAAAATAAAAAGGATAGGAGAGTTAGATCAAGCACAGTTTTACTATTAATAGAAGATGGGTGAAGAAGTTTCTTTTTAAATGGAGATGGTGCCTGTAGAGGTAACATGATGAAATTCCTTGTTCATCACCAACTCATGCTATAAATTTAAGCCTTAACAAAGAGGAGCTACAACAGAGCAGATCAAAGATGGAGAAACAAATTACCCTTTCTTCTTTTGAGCTGCGTGTTGTTTTGTTTTTGAAAGATGTGTGCCAATTTTGGGAGCAAGAATTTCAGACCCTAGCTACATGCTTTTGGCAGACAAATGTGTGTGTGTGTCTGTGTGTATGCGCGCGCGCGTGCGCATGCACATACACACGCTGGGAGGGGAGGGATTGGTTCTTAAAAGTTCCCAGCATATGTTTCCTTTGACAGATAAAATAATAATAGAAAGTTGTGACATTAAAAAATACATCATTCTAAGAAATGTTGACGTGACTTTTCCTATATATCTTTTTTTTTCCTTTTGTGGTAGGTGGTGTAATTTTACACAACTTTTAAAAAGTGCAAGGAAGGCTATGAAAAGCTTCTTTCAAATCTTTATGTCGGGGAGCAACTTTTCAAAAGTTACTTTGCAGCCCAGGATTTTCTGCTCCCTGCACTTAAGCCCCAAACCACTTATGAAAATTCAGCTTTTCAAACAAAGCCCAGCCCTATTACTTCCAGCTGTCTTTCTCTTGCCAAGTGTCCTGACATACACATATTCAATCTGTAAATCAAAAGAGAAAGGAGAGGAGGATGTAGGAGTGGGACACTTAAGAATGTATATGAAATTCCTAATAGCTATATATTAAAAATACACATGTGTGTATCAAATTAATTCTCTATAACTATCGAGGTTGTCCTGATTCACATCTAACTATTCAACTGTCATCTAGTCTCCTTGATACACACACAACAACCAATATACATACACATATACACAATGCAAACACACAACACACACATATGTGCAACACACACACACACATACATACACTGTGCTTGAAGACAGATATCCTTCTAGTGAGTGAAATAATTTCTTTTCATCTGGACTCAACAACATTTCTAGAAACTCATACCTCACTTGAGGCTTAGTACAAGACAGATGGGAACGGTGACTTGAATCCTTTGGGTGGCCTCTGCCCTCACCATGCCAGCTATGGTGAATCTCTATGGAGAATCACCATATTCCAATATCTACACTGAAGCTGTTAAAATTAGCTACTCTCTATGCAGTAAGGCATGGGCCCCATCTCACCAGGACAAACGGAGAGATGGTTGGCATTTTCTCTCTGCGGCAGGTTAGTTAGGCTACAAGTGGTACTAATTGGCACCCTCATGAGCTATGACATTTGTGATCTGCTGCCAAAGGGCAAGAGACAGATGTGTAACTGCCTTTTCTTCCTCATGTAATATCAAACAGATGCCAATGGAATCATCTCCATTCGGACCCTGCATACTCTGGGCCAGTTTAGATGACAGACTCCCCGCCTCCCAACTCCCCACTCCCACCCCATCATTTTGAAGGCAGTACTTTGAATTTGTTCAAGGGTTGGGTAGGAAAAAAATCACTTAAAGCAGAGGCATGCTGGGGGAAGAGGTGGGAGATGTATACTTTGGCGTGTAATTTTGTGCACAGAATTCTGAACCCCCACATCCTCTGAGACTTAGACTCACCAACTGAGTATTTATTTCCCAAAGGCTGAAAAGGGTAATTGACATTTTAAACTCTAGAGGGATCCCATCGCATCCACCTATCTACTCCATTCTTAAGGTGGCAGAGGACACTATGGGAAGAGCAGAGCTTCCCTTAGAAGTAAGTAATGGTAGGAGAGGAGTCAAGATGGCGGAGAAGTAGCAGGCTGAGACTACTTCAGGTAGCGGGAGATCAGCTAAATAGCTTATCTAAAGATTGCAAACACCTACAAATCCAATGGGAGATTGAAGAGAAGAAGAACAGCAATTCTAGAAACATAAAATCAACCACTATCTGAAAGGTAGGACTGGCGGAGAAGAGAATCCAAAGCGACTGGAAGATAGACCGTGGGGGGAGGGGCCGGCTCCCGGCAAGTGGCTGAGCAACAGAGCACAAAATCAGGACTTTTAAAAGTCTGTTCCGCTGAGGGACATCCCTCCAGAGGCTTAACTGGGGTGAAGCCCAAGCGGGGTCAGCGCGGCCTCAGTTCCCACAGGGTCACAGAGGATCGGGGGTGTCTGAGTGTCGTAGAGCTTACCGGTATTAGAACAGGGAAGCCGGCTACAGAGACAGAGCCGAGGAGTAAGCTCTAAGCTCGGGGTTACCTTGAACCGGTCGCAGGCTCGGTTAGCTCGGAGCGCGGCCGGAGGCCAGGGTGACGGGAGTAATTGGGCGCTGTTCTCTGAGGGCGCACTGAGGAGTGGGGCCCCGGGCTCTCGGCTCCTCCGGGCCGGAGACTGGGAGGCCACCATCTTCATTCCCGTCTTCCAGAACTCTACGGAAAGCGCTCAGGGAACAAAAGCTCCCGAAAGCAAACCCAGCAAACCCAAGCGGATTACTCAGCCCGGCCTGGGTAAGGGCGGTGCAACTCCGCCTGGGGCAAAGACGCTTGAGAATCACTACAACAGGCCCTTCCCCCAGAAGATCAATGAGAAACCCAGCCAGGACCAAATTCACCTATCAAGGAGTGCAGTTTCAATACCAAGGAGAGCGGGGGAATTCCAGAGGAGAAGAAAGCAAAGAACGGAACTCATGGCTTACTCCCCATGATTCTTTAGCCTTGCAGTTAATTTAATTTTTTTTTCTTTTTCAATTTTTTTTTCTCTTCTTCTGCTAAATTTTTTTAACTTTTACCGTTTTCTTTTTTTAACGTTTTTTAAATAGTTTATCTAATATATATATATATTTTTTTTTTCCTTTTTATATTTTTTATCGGCTTTCTTTTTTTAATAGTTCCTTTTTTTTTTTCGATCTGAACCCCCTTTTATCCCCTTTCTCCCCCCTCACGATTTGGGATCTCTTCTGATTTGGCTAAAGCATATTTTCCTGGGGTTGTTGCCACCCTTTTAGTATTTTACTTGCTCCTTCATATACTCTTATCTGGACAAAATGACAAGGCGGAAAAATTCACAACAAAAAAAAGAACAAGAGGCAGTACCAAAGGCTAGGGACCTAATCAATACAGACATTGGTAATATGTCAGATATAGAGTTCAGAATGACGATTCTCAAGGTTCTAGCCGGGATCAAAAAAGGCATGGAAGATATTAAAGCAACCCTCTCGGGAGATATAAAAGCCCTTTCTGGAGAAATAAGAGAACTAAAATCGAACCAAGTTGAAATCAAAAAAGCTATTAATGAGGTGCAATCAAAAATGGAGGCTCTCACTGCTAGGATAAATGAGGCAGAAGAAAGAATTAGCGATATAGAAGACCAAATGACAGAGAATAAAGAAGCTGAGCAAAAGAGGGACAAACAGCTACTGGACCACGAGGGGAGAATTCGAGAGATAAGTGACACCATAAGACGAAACAACATTAGAATAATGGGATTCCAGAAGAAGAGGAAACAGAGAGGGAAGCAGAAGGTATGTTGGAGAGAATTATTGGAGAGAATTTCCCCAATATGGCAAAGGGAACAAGCATCAAAATCCAGGAGGTTCAGAGAACCTCCCTCAAAATCAATAAGAATAGGTCCACACCCCGTCACCTAATAGTAAAATTTACAAGTCTTAGTGACAAAGAAAAGATCCTGAAAGCAGCCCAGGAAAAGAAGTCTGTAACATACAAGGGTAAAAATATTAGATTGGTAGCAGACTTATCCACAGAGACCTGGCAGGCCAGAAAGAGCTGGCATGATATATTCAGAGTACTAAATGAGAAAAACATGCAGCCAAGAATACTATATCCAGCTAGGCTATCATTGAAAATAGAAGGAGAGATTAAAAGCTTCCAGGACAAACAAAAACTGAAAGAATTTGCAAATACCAAACCAGCTCTACAGGAAATATTGAAAGGGGTCCTCTAAGCAAAGAGAGACCCTAAAAGTTGTAGATCAGAAAGAAACAGAGACAATATACAATAACAGTCACCTTACAGGCAATACAATGGCACTAAATTCATATCTCTCAATACTTACCCTGAATGTTAATGGGCTAAATGCCCCAATCAAAAGACACAGGGTATCAGAATGGATCAAAAAACAAAACCCATCTATATGTTGCCTACAAGAAACTCATCTTAAACCCGAAGACACCTCCAGGTTTAAAGTGAGGGGGTGGAAAAGAATTTACCATGCTAATTGACATCAAAAGAAAGCAGGAGTGGCAATCCTTATATCAGATCATTTAGATTTTAAGCCAAAGACTATAATAAGAGATGAGGAAGGACACTATATCATACTCAAAGGAACTGTCCAACAAGAAGATCTAACAATTTTAAATATCTATGCCCCTAACGTGGAAGCAGCCAACTATATAAGCCAATTAATAACAAAATCAAAGAAACACATCGACAAGAATACAATAATAGTAGGGGATTTTAACACTCCCCTCACTGAAATGGACAGATCATCCAAGCAAAAGATCAACAAGGAAATCAAGGCCTTAAATGACACACTGGACCAGATGGACATCACAGATATATTCAGAACATTTCATCCCAAAGCAACAGAATACACATTCTTCTCTAGTGCACATGGAACATTCTTCAGAATAGATCACATTCCTGGTCCTAAATCAAGTCTCAACTGGTATCAAAAGATTGGGATCATTCCCTGCATATTTTCAGACCACAATGCTCTGAAGCTAGAACTCAATCACAAGAGGAAATTTGGAAAGAACCCAAATACATGGAGACTAAACAGCATCCTTCTAAAGAATGAATGGGTCAACCAGGAAATTAAAGAAGAATTGAAAAAATTTATGGAAACAAAGGATAATGAAAACACAACGGTTCAGAATCTGTGGGACACAACAAAGGCAGTCCTGAGAGGAAAATATATAGCGGTACAAGCCTTTCTCAAGAAACAAGAAAGGTCTCAGGTACACAACCTAACCCTACACCTAAAGGAGCTGGAGAAAGAACAAGAAAGAAACCCTAAACCCAGTAGGAGAAGAGAAATCATAAAGATCAGAGCAGAAATCAATGAAATAGAAACCAAAAAAACAATAGAACAAATCAACGAAACTAGGAGCTGGTTCTTTGAAAGAATTAATAAGATTGATAAACCCCTGGCCAGACTTATCAAAAAGAAAAGAGAAAGGACCCAAATAAATAAAATCATGAATGAAAGAGGAGAGATCACAACGAACACCAAAGAAATACAGACAATTAAAAGAACATACTATGAGCAACTCTACACCAACAAATTTAACAATCTGGAAGAAATGGATGCATTCCTAGAGACATATAAACTACCACAACTGAACCAGGAAGAAATAGAAAGCCTGAACAGACCCATAACCAGTAAGGAGATTGAAACAGTCATCAAAAATCTCCAAACAAACAAAAGCCCAGGGCCAGATGGCTTCCCGGGGGGAATTCTACCAAACATTTAAAGAAGAACTAATTCCTATTCTCCTGAAACTGTTCCAAAAAATAGAAATAGAAGGAAAACTTCCAAACTCATTTTATGAGGCCAGCATCACCTTGATCCCAAAACCAGACAAGGATCCCATCAAAAAAGAGAACTACAGACCAATATCCTTGATGAACACAGATGCAAAAATTCTCGCCAAAATACTAGCCAATAGGATTCAACAGTACATTAAAAGGATTATTCACCACGATCAAGTGGGATTTATTCCAGGGCTGCAAGGTTGGTTCAACATCCGCAAATCAATCAATGTGATACAACACATTAAGAAAAGAAAGAACAAGAATCATATGATACTCTCCATAGATGCTGAAAAAGCATTTGACAAAGTACAGCATCCCTTCCTGATCAAAACTCTTCAAAGTGTAGGGATAGACGGCACATACCTCAATATTATCAAAGCCATCTATGAAAAACCCACCGCAAATATCATTCTCAATGGAGAAAAACTGAAAGCTTTTCTGCTAAGGTCAGGAACACGGCAGGGATGTCCGTTATCACCACTGCTATTCAACATAGTACTAGAAGTCCTAGCCTCAGCAATCAGACAACAAAAGGAAATTAAAGGCATCCAAATCGGCAAAGAAAAAGTCAAACTATCACTCTTTGCAGATGATATGATACTGTATGTGGAAAACCCAAAAGACTCCACTCCAAAACTGCTAGAACTTGTACAGGAATTCAGTAAAGTGTCAGGATATAAAATCAATGCACAGAAATCAGTTGCGTTTCTCTACACCAACAACAAGACAGAAGAAAGAGAAATTAAGGAGTCCATCCCATTTACAATTGCACCCAAAACTATATGATACCTAGGAATAAACCTAACCAAAGAGACTAAGAATCTATACACAGAAAACTATAAAGTACTCATGAAAGAAATTGAGGAAGACACTAAGAAATGGAAAAATGTTCCATGCTCCTGGATTGGAAGAATAAATATTGTGAAAATGTCTATGCTACCTAAAGCAATCTACACATTTAATGCAATTCCTATCAATGTACCATCCATTTTTTTCAAAGAAATGGAACAAATAATCCTAAAATTTATATGGAACCAGAAAAGACCTCGAATAGCCAAAGGAATATTGAAAAAGAAAGCCAAAGTTGGTGGCATCACAATTCCGGACTTCAAGCTCTATTACAAAGCTGTCATCATCAAGACTGCATGTACTGGCACAAAAACAGACACATAGATCAATGGAACAGAATAGAGAACCCAGAAATAGACCCTCAACTCTATGGTCAACTCATCTTTGACAAAGCAGGAAAGAATGTCCAATGGAAAAAAGACAGCCTCTTCAATAAATGGTGTTGGGAAAATTGGACAGCCACATGCAGAAAAATGAAATTGGATCATTTCCTTACACCACACACGAAAATAGACTCAAAATGGATGAAGGATCTCAATGTGAGAAAGGAATCCATCAAAATCCTTGAGGAGAACACAGGCAGCAACCTCTTCGACCTCAGCCGCAGCCACATCTTCCTAGGAACATCACCAAAGGCAAGGGAAGCAAGGGCGAAAATGAACTATTGGGATTTTATCAAGATCAAAAGCTTTTGCACAGCAAAGGAAACAGTGAACAAAACCAAAAGACAACTGACAGAATGGGAGAAGATATTTGCAAACGACATATCAGATAAAGGGCTAGTGTCCAAAATCTATAAAGAACTTAGCAAACTCAACACCCAAAGAACAAATAATCCAATCAAGAAATGGGCAGAGGACATGAACAGACATTTCTGCAAAGAAGACATCCAGATGTGTCTACATGAAAAAATGCTCCACATCACTCGGCATCAGGGAAATACAAATCAAAACCACCATGAGATATCACCTCACACCAGTCAGAATGGCTAAAATTAACAAGTCAGGAAATGACAGATGCTGGCGAGGATGCGGAGAAAGGCAACTCTCCTACACTGTTGGTGGAAATGCAAGCTGGTGCAACCACTCTGGAAAACAGCATGGAGGTTCCTCAAAATGTTGAAAATAGAACTACCCTATGACCCTGCAATTGCACTGCTGGGTATTTACCCTAAAGATACAAACGTAGTGATCCGAAGGGGCACGTGCACCCGAATGTTTATAGCAGCAATGTCTACAATAGCCAAACTATGGAAAGAACCTAGATGTCCATCAACAGACGAATGGATAAAGAAGAAGTGGTATATATACACAATGGAATACTATGCAGCCATCAAAAAAATGAAATCTTGCCATTTGCGATGACGTGGATGGAACTAGAGGGTATCATGCTTAGCGAAATAAGTCAATTGGAGAAAGACAACTATCATATGATCTCCCTGATATGAGGGAGAGGAGATGCAACATGGGGGGTTAAGGGGGTAGGAGAAGAGTAAATGAAACAAGATGGGATTGGGAGGGAGACAAACCATAAGTGACTCTTAATCTCACAAAACAAACTGAGGGTTGATGGGGGGAGGGGGTTTGGAGGGGTGGGTGGGGATATGGATATTAGGGAGGGTATGTGCTATGGTGAGTGCTGTGAAGTGTGTAAACCTGGCGATTCGCAGACCTGTACCCCTGGGGATAAAAATATATGTTTATATAAGAAGTAAGTAATGGTATAAGTAGAACCTGCCTGATAATCTCTCTGCTCTTGATTCTTGTCCTGGTTCTTTCTTGCTGCTTTTGCTGAACTTCTGCATGGTGTGCTTTAATAACTAGCTAGTAGCATAAGAGGAGAACAGAGCGACCTGCTGTTTGGGACAGTTCCCATCCTGTCAACGCTGGAAAACACAATGCTGAAAAAACCAGGGAATGAGACCTGGAAGGGGATGTTTATCTCAACTCTTGCAGAGTGGAAGGGAGATAGGGCATCTTTCTTTGCCATGTTTTCCTGCTTGCTTCTCCCTTTCACTTTTTCAGTGGGAACATCAAGAGTAGAGTCTAGAAAAGAGCTGGCCTCCACTCCAGGCCCGAGTCCTGAGATCCTAAAGGAATGCTGAGCATCACAAGAGTTTACCAGTTCTCCGGAACAGACATAGATAGGGTTTTGGTATCAATGCCATAAATAGAGCTTCCTTTTTGTAGGTTCCTGTGTCTATACCCCAACAACCCAATGTACTGGTAGGTGATGACAGGTGATTTGAAGATGTGGAATCCTCTTACAGTCTTTCTGAGACTCACCCAACAGCAATTACAGGTCCCAAGGGAGAGAATGCTGGTGTCATATCATGGCGGAAGCTCCACATGGCAGTCTACAGTGAGGTTAGAATGATTTATAGAGATAATAAACAGTTTTATGCACCAACCAGATGATGGAATGATGGAATCCAGTAATAGTGATTATCCTAACTGAATCTAATTGCTTCACATCCAAACTGAGTGATTGATGCTTCATTGACCCTATATATAACCAAAATATTCATCTACTGCACAACAACCAATTCTGCCCTTATTTGTAGAAACAGCATGTTTTCAGTTACATGTCTGCATATTTTTCTTCTTTCTCCCTGATAATACATATCATGTGCTTTTCATCTCTATATCACCCACACTGCCATGGATACAGTAAGGACCAAAAATTATTTACTAAATAAAAGGCACAGCAATTTATGTACCAAAATAAAGAAGGTACTGCTCTTTTTGGCCATATCTGCGCATGCAGATGGTAATTACCTCTTGAAGTTTCACTCAAAGCAAAGAGATAACACTCCAGTAATTTAGGATTTGAACACTGTCTAGCATCTGGAGCAGAAACTAGAAATTAAGTCTTCTACTTTAATCTTTTTTAATGCCTCCTCTCATATGC
This sequence comes from Lutra lutra, assembly GCF_902655055.1. NCBI lineage: Eukaryota > Metazoa > Chordata > Mammalia > Carnivora > Mustelidae > Lutra > Lutra lutra. The sequence goes on from NC_062286.1 coordinate 102,961,307, forward strand.
CCTTTCAACCTGGATGATTTTCCATCCCAGCATTGTACCAGAGGAGATGATGCAATTATCAGGACAATTAAAAATAATGCAATAATTAAAATAGTAATATTAATTGTAGTATTATAACAGCAGTAACATATTTGGTACTATGTGTATGGCACACTCTATGCACTTCGCTTATATTAATACATTTAATCCTCATGTCAACTGCATGGAATATAGTATTTTTATCCATTACTGTCCTCACTTATGAATGGGGGGCAAGAAGGGGAAGACTGGGGAAGAAACAATAGTGCATCACTCAAGGACACAGAGCGAAGTCAGAAGTGCTGGGAGATTACAACATTCAAAAGTCTATAAAATAGACCCTGGGCATTTGCACACTTAGCTTCCTTGCTTGTTTGCTTCACTCATTCATTCATTCATTTATGAAAGAGAGAAAGAGCATGAGCAGGAGAGGCAGAGAGAGAGGGAGAGAGAATCTGAAGCAGACTCTGTGCTGAGTGCAGAGCCTGATGCAGGGCTTGAGCTCATGACCCTGAGATCAGGACCTGAGCCAAAACCAAGAGTTGGATGCTTAACCAACTGTGCTACCCAGGTGCCCTCTAACATCTTGATTATTGACCTGAAAGTCCATGATAAATAAAGGTAATGTTTTATAGATGCCCCAGTGTAGACAGTGCTTACTGTGAGCTTGACACAGGAGCTACCCACCTAGTGAGTGAACCTAGTTATCCACCCGGTAGTCAATTCTTCAGGATGTTTTCTTTATTCTCTTTTTGATATTTCCTATATCACTGACTGCAGTAAACATTCTTATTCTATTATGAAAAATGATCACTAAATGAGAGAGAAAATCTTCATGAAAGTGAAGGCATATTTAATTATGATGCAAAGTACAGAGCTCTCATTGGAATATGAACTGAGAAATGTCTGAAAAACACTAACATCTCCAAACTCTAAAATCTGCGATTTATTAAAGTTTGTGAGAATCAGCCTTTGTGACTACAGAAGGTCTATCTACTGAAAACAGCCTTAGTAAGAAAGACTTTTTGTAAATCATCATTTAGCAGGTGACCAAAATTAGTAGATTAGTGCTTGTTTCTAACTGTCTTAGAAATCAGACATGATTTTTTTTTCAGATATGATTTCTTACCATAAAGCTTATCAAATACTATGAGAAAGTTTATGAGACAAGCACAAGAAATAGCTATGAAGGGCCAGGCCTCCTATATCTATGTGATTAATCTGGCTCCATCTTTCTTCTCCATTAGCCTCCACAGAACTGTCATTTCTACCATCACAGCCACTGGTGTAAGGCTCTGCTCTGGAAGGTTCCTACTAAAACACAAAGCAATTATAGAAAGATGATCAAGCAACCATGCACCAAGTAACTCATGTGTACAATCATTTATCAGATTATTTCATCAGTGCCTCAACAGAGAAAACTATAAAGAACAAGAATGGTGGGATGGGACCAATCACCGTAAAGCATAAGATACATGGGGATGAACACACATCTAGAAGAACCTAGTGTGGAGATCCTTGGAAGAAGACTTGGAAGAGGAGGAAACATGGTGGAAGGCATGAATGAATTGAAAGTGGGACCACTGATGGAGCACTTCCCAGGGCTATCTCTTTATATCTTACTGACTTTGTTAAACTCTGTATATGATGCAGGTAAGATGGACAGGCACATCTGAGAGCCTGAATTAAAAACATAAAGCCACAAAGCTGAATTTAATGAAGTAAACTTTTGCCAAAGGCTCTAGTGTTTGGTATAAACCTGATAGCTCTCTTAGTGCAAGTTCTGGGTCACGGAGCACACGTTGGCTAGCATCAAGACCACTTCTGCTCTCAATCCCAATTAATTATAGATGTTGGGTCTATAAGAGCCTTTGTTAGAAATAATTAAATAATAAATGTCTATAAAGCAGTTTGCATGCTGAGCCTAATAAGAACGAACTCCACAGAAATCCAATTTAAACACTTACTGCTTTTCTAAGCCAAAATTTAATTGGATTTGTGTTTCCGAACTCTTTGGCATAAGGATCAGCCATTGCATGGGTGGACTTGGCATGGTGACTGCCATTGGGGTCAGCTGAGTGGAAATATCGTTTGCCTCAGAAGTTGGTATTCCCCAAATATGCCCTCAGAAACAAACCTTGGGGCTGACCACTTACAGATTTCCAAAAGGGGTCACGAAATTCTCAAAAATATGATCCCAGCAAAAATAACTTTCATCCACCTCAGTTTCAGAAAGCAATAAACAGAACCCTTTAAGAGAAGAGAGGGTGTGCAGAAAGCATATAGAAAGACTATGATGTCCCAGTTCTGTAAGTAGGAGACAATCGTTGTCAGGTTGTACTGATGATACCCACATGGTCAAGACAGCAAAACCTTCAGAAGACAGAGATGTAGAAGGGTGAGCACAAGGTATCTTTGGATTCCATATGTCATACCTTATCTCCCCCAATGTAGCATCTTTTCCATGCTAGATCACATTAAAATATTTTGAACAATAAACAAAAATCTCTTGGTGGTATTAAATGTCAGCACTGCCTGCTAACCAGCAGTATTGTTGACTTAAAGTATTACATGTTGTTTTGAAAACAAGTGTGTAATATAATTTTGCCTTCACTTTATAAAAAGTGAGTAGAGAACAGAAAAAAATTAAAGTATGCATTCATTCGTTCTACAACCAGGACAAAGATGGTCATTTTCAGGCAAGCCTAAAGCAAAGAATTTGCTGAAATCAGAAGCAAGTTGGATTGGCTGGCTGGCCACAACTATTTGCTAAATGAACGAATACAATTAGAGAAGACATCAAAAATGTGAGAGAAATGTCAAAGAAAGAGGGAGTAGGTAAGGAGAAAATGGAAAGATACTGAAAACCAGCATAAGAATTTCTTTTTCAGAAACCCCAAAGCAGAGAGAAGTATTCTATTCCTCCACTGATAAATTTTGTTATACATTATCAAAATGGAAGACAGTGTTCAGCTTTCTTGTGATCATTTTTTTCAGGAGAACTAATTGGATTCCACTGAAGTCAGCATCGTTGAGCCCAACCAGATCTCCCACAATCCTGTTTAATTCCTTTGGACAAACTAGAAGCAGCAAGTATTACCCCAGATGTAAATCATTTTTCCTTTGCTTACTAATAGTGGCATCAAGTAAGCAGAGAGAACTAGAATTTAAGGCAATATAGTGCTTTACAATATTAATTTTTATTGTCTATATTTAGTAGTGAATTATTGTTCTTAAATAATCATGCATGTTTCATAGCATTTAATGAGGAAGGAGGAGTAAGTCTAAATATAGACACTAATATACACTATAATTAAGGATTATAAAATGTTTAACATTTTTAGAACCAAACGCAGTTCTCAAATTTTGTTTATGTGACATCTTTAGATTATGGAAGGCATTCTTAATAAAAGAGTGGGCATTCTTAAATGACTTTGTAAAACTATACACCTGGATTTATTGCCAAGCTATAGAAGACATTGTGCCTCCTCCCCCAATACGTATTCTACCTCTTTCTCATTTTGTAGCATCCATGAAAGTAAACTTTATTGATCCCAGCACCAGCTCAGAAAGTGAGTACTAATTTGTCTAAGTCAGAGTAACCCTATCTCTCTTGGCACAGAGATTGGTTGAAGAATCCTAAGCCTAAGGTAATTGACACGACCCATCACAAAGACTTCCGTGGTTGATTCAAGGAGTTCTGTAGTCATGGCAAAACTAAGGACATTGACTGGGATCTGAGAAACATGTTATCTTTTCTGGGCAATGAAGTTGGGTCTATGAGACTTGAATGTAGCCATTCTGACATCATGAGGTAAGCCAGTCTTTCCAAGCAGACTCACAGATAGATCTAGCCCTAAACATATTCCTCAACCTCTAAATCAAACTACTCCTAAGGTGCTCTACCTACGAACTGTCTAGTAACTTAGGTTCATAAATGACATCTATTACACAAGCCACTTTAATTGGGTTTTATCTTTATGGGCTTTGTAAAGAGTTTTAACAGATAGGACAAGTTGGAAAGTTTCTAATCCCATTAGGACATTTTTTTCCCTCATATCCCAGTGGAAAAATACTCTCTCTTTGATAGACTTGTCAAGAGATTAAATTTAAGAAGCCATTCACTCATCACTTATTCATTCATTCATTCCTTCCTTCCTTCCTTCCTTTATTCAATCATCAAGTACTGAGCACAACCTATATTTGAAAGATATATAAAGATAGCCATAAACAAAAGTGACAGTCTCTGACCTCATGCTATTATGCAACAAGGAAGTGACTATAGAATTTAGATGATGTTAATGCTATGGAGATAATCACAGTTGATAGGGAGTACTGAGGAAATAGGGACGTTGACAGGGAGTATGATAAACTATACATAGTTGGTTTAGATGGCCAGAAAAGGTCTCATTGGGAAGATAATGGCATAGAGACAAGAAGGAAGTGAGGAATCCAGCCAGGTAAAGATGAGGGTTCAGACAAAGTGTTCCAAAAACAGAGGAAAGAAGCCCAAAGTGCTGTAGAGATCTTTTCTGGGCATTTCAAGCAATAGCAAAAAGGTTTGTGGTTGGAGCTCATGGACAGTGATATGGGGCTTGTCAAATATCATGACCTAAAACTCATTTTAATTTATTTCCTATTCTTTATCCCCACAGCTTTGGTCCCCTTTACCAGCGTTAACTTTGCTGGTAGCAACTGTCTCCTTAATGCAGTCTTACACCTCTGCTATCTTCCTTCACAGTGCTTCAGGAACAATCTATAAACGTATGCATGCACCAAGAGAGTCCCCAGTTAAACCTGTCTCTCCATTATGTAGGGCAGTGACTTCCAAACTTTTATTGATCTTGACCTTAGTCAGTAAAAGAATTTTATCATTTAACTTTCCCACACAAATAATGTACCTGCATTATTTTACTTGTGTGACATGTTATCGTATGTACATAATACATAAATATATATGACACACATTTAAAGCTTTATTGAAAATTGAAATATAAATAACATAGACATAGATATATTCCAGTATTTTCTTTTTATGCCTCAGTGGATCATTTTGTGAGTCCTAATGTGGAGAATGCTGTCTCCTTCACATGGCGTATGTTCCAGCTCTTCGCTCATTCGACCACCTCGTCTCTCATTTCACATTTATGCTATAATAAAGACAACTGTAGCTCCCCACACCTACCATCTTATATGATTGCCTTTATGTCATTGTTCAAGTTGTTCCTTCTACTTGTCATTTCCTTTTTTCATTCTTTCTCTTTAACCTTTTAGAGTCTATTAACTGATATATACTTCATAACTTAACCTGTGACAATTGCTGGGTGAAGAGAACTCTATGCTTCTGCAAAACTTCTGTCACTTTCCTTTAGTACACTATATTCTCCTCAACTATGCTAGGTCTGGCCCCTGGTGGTTCACGAGTTCCCTGATGACAAAAATAACATCTATTTCATGTATATATCATAGTACCCAAAACAGCATTCGGCAAAGGGTAGGTACTCATTGAATTATTTCTGGTATGAGGTGGGGGAGAATGAATGAATGGGTGAATCAGTGAATGCCACCAGAGAAGCAAACAAAATATGGTAAGGTGAAGGAGACACAGTATGGATCTGGAGCCTGACTGCCTGAGTTCTCAATCTGGCTTCACTCTGTTCTTGCTGTGTGATCTTGGCTGGGTGCCTTAATTTCTTCAAGCCTCAGTCACCTTAACTGTAAAATAGGGGTCATATAAAAATACCTAGTTCACAGGATTTTTTTTTTCAGGATTAAAAGAACTGATAGGTGAAGTCCTCCCAACACAAAGCACCACATTAATAAAGTTTAGCTATTCTCTATCGATAAAAGTAAAAACTCTTCCCTTGCTACTTATGATAGAGAAATATTCAGGTTTAGGCCTCATCAGGAAAATTAGTTCCTATTGTGACAAAGTGCTCTCACTGTAAGTCTAATATGGGTTCTGACAACAGATTTGTAAATGATATGCTGGTACAGTTGCTGTGAGTTAATAAGTAATCATGCTGAATTTATCTTTGACCTACTTCAGGGATAGGTTGAAAGGAATGGGTGACTAATAATATGATCCGAAGAGCTCTGAAGTGTAGGAGAGTCCAGTGTAAACAATATAAGAGATGCTGAGAAGAAGGGACAGGAGGATTTGAGGTAGTACAGACCTAATGCCATTAAGAAATGTTGACTAGAAGGGAATATTGGACATTCTTTTGTAATATGTATAATATGGGTTTGTGAACAGCAAATAACACTTCTGAAAGCCATGCCTACCATTATATAGAATGCGTATGTGATTTCAAAATTAGCTTTCCTGCTAAGTTACCTCTTAATCCAATGGAGTGTAAGAAAGACGAAGGAGCTAGTACAATACACTAAATATATGTTTCTTAAAATAAGGACTTAACCATGCATTTAGCCCATCCTCTATACCACATATTATATATTTACATGATTTGTCTTATTAGTTCCAGCTTACTTGTTATAACTTAACAGAGCAGATATTAAGTTTGTAGAGACATTTCCTTAGGGAGCTCATGAGATTTCTTCTCACATATTTTATCTCCGACAAAAGCATTTCTTTAAAAGAGATTTTCCATAATATTTGTCTTTCCCCTGCCAGATTTTTTTTTCTATTTTTCTTTTTTAAAAACTCAGAGTGGAGTGTTCCCATTCAAGATGAGGCAGTGAGCTCTTTCACAGTTTTCAGAGAAAATGATTAGTTTTACAGAGAAAAGTATTCATTTCTTTGGACCATCTTCAACCTATATCTCACCACCCTAGAATAACTGGAAATGTTCAGATAATTGGAGAAAAGTGACATGGCAGAATACATTATCATGACATGATGTCTAGACAGTGACTGAAACACGAAAGCAATAGGAAAATCACTACTCATCTCTGCAGTGAACAAGGGGCTTGGGACTCTCTAATGACATGGTGACTCTCTTGCTCAGGGCCACTGACTGTAATTCACAGGAGTAGGAGGCAAATGTCCAACACTCTAGTGTGGCAGCAGCTTTGCCATTCCAGTAAAACACATGTACGCTCAAAAGTAAATCTTTGGCAAGAAATTTCCACCCCGAGGAATCGACAAAACACCCCACCTAGAGCCAGCAAGGGTATGGCATTCCCAGAAACAATTCAAGGTCTTCCCTGACTATTCATGTTGACTTCCCTCCTGCCCTCCTCAACCAAACAGGACTAAAATATCCAGGAGAGAGAAGTTAGGTCTGCATCCAGATCAGCAGGTCCTTTGGACTTCCTACCAAATATAGGCTGCCAAGCCTCAGACACAGGAAATGTGATAGCAAGAGCAGAGTCTGCTGAAAATACCAAAGCAAGGCAAAACTCCCCTCCAGCTTAAACACAGTCATTTACATTGAGTCACCATGAAGTGCTCACTTTAAACACGATTATGTTGAAGAAAGTGGAGAAGAAAGCAAAGTGGTTCTTGAACTAGAGAAAGCTTATTACAAGGATAAACTCTGGAGTCCAATTCTGGGTGTGTTTGGAGAAATTACGAATCGCTCTAAGCCTGATTACCCTGTCTCTCCAATGGGTTCAAATTATGAGAACTGAATGAATGAATGAATGTTTTTAAATTTTTTAGTGTTCCAAAATTCATTATTTATGCACCACACCCAGTGCTCCATGCAATATGTGCCCTCCATAATATCCACCACCAGGCTCACCCAACCCCCCACCTCTCCAAAACCCTCAGTTTGTTTCTCAAAGACCACAGTTTCTCATGGTTTGTCTCCCCTTCCGATTTCCCCCATCTCATTCTCCTCTCCATTTCCCAATGTCCTCCATGTTATTTCTTATGCTCCACAAGTAAGTGAAACCATATGATAATTGACTCTCTCTACTTGACTTATTTCACTCAGCATAATCTCTTCCAGTCCTATCCATGTTGATATAAAAGTTGGGTATTCATCCTTTCTGATGGAGGCATAATACTCCACTGTATATATGGGCCATATCTTCTTTATCCATTCGTCCATTGAAGGGCATCTTGGTTCTTTCCACAGTTTGGCAACTCTGGCCATTGCTGCTATGAACGTTGGGGCACAGATGACCCTTCTTTTCACTACATCTGTATCTTTGGGGTAAATACCCAGTAGTGCAATTGCAGGTCATAGGGTAGCTCTATTTTTAATTTCTTAAGGAATCTCCACACTGTTTTCCAAAGTGGATGCACCAACTTGCATTCCCACCAACAGTGTAAGAGGGTTCCCCTTTCTCCACATCCTCTTCAACACTTTTTGTTTACTGTCTTGTTGATTTGGCCATTCTAACTGGTATAAGGTGGTATCTCAATGTGGTTTTGATTTGAATCTCCGTGATGGCTAATGATGATGAACATTTTTTCATGTGTCTGTTAGCTATTTGTATGTCTTCTTTGGAGAAGTGTCTGTTCCTGTCTTCTGCCCATTTTTTAATGTGATTATCTGTTTTGTTTGTGTTGAGTTTGAGGAGTTCTTTATAGATCTTGGATATTAGTCCTTTGTCTGTAGTGTCATTTGCGAATACCTTCTCCCATTCCGTGGGTTGCCTCTTTGTTTTGTTGACTATTTCCTTTGCTGTGCAGAAGCTTTTGATCTTGATGAGTCCCAAAAAGTTCATTTTCATGGTTGTTTCCTTTGCCTTTGGAGACTTATCTTGAAAGAAGTTGCTGTGGCCGATGTCAAAGAGGTTACTGCCTATGTTCTTTTCTAGGATTTTGATAGATTCCTGCCACACATTGAGGTCTTTTATCCATTTCGAGTTTATCTTTGTGTATGGTGTAAAAGAATGGTCGAGTTTCATTCTTCTATACCTAGCTGTCCAATTTTCCCAGCGCCATTTATTGAAGAGACTGTCTTTTTTCCAATGTATATTTTTTCCTGCTTTGTTGAAGATTATTTGCCATAGAGTTGAGGGTCCATATTTGGGCTCTCTACTCTGTTCCACTGGTCTATGTGTCTGTTTTTGTGCCAGTGCCATGCTGTCTTGGTGATCACAGCTTTGTAGTTAAGCTTGAAATCAGGCAACGTAATTACACCAGTTTTGTTTTTCTTTTTCAACATTCCCTTAGCAATTCGGGGTCTCTTCTGGTTCCATACAAATTTTAGGATTGTTTGTTTGAGGTCTTTGAAAAATGCTGGTGGAATATTGATCGGGATGGCATTGAAAGTATAGATTGCTCTAGGTAGTAGAGACATTTTAACAATGTTTATTCTTCCAATCCATGAGCATGGAATGGTCTTCCATCTTTTTGTGTCTTCTTCAATTTCTTTCATGAGTGTTCTGTAGTTCCTTGAGTACCTCTTTGGTTAGGTTTATTCCCAGGTATCTTAATGGTTCTTCATTCTATAGTAAATGGAATTGATTCTCTAATTTCCCTTTCTATATTTTCATTGTTAGTGTATAAGAAAGCAACTGATTTCTGTACCTTGATTTTGTATCCTACCACATTACTGAATTGCTGTATGAGTTCTAGTAGTTTGGGGGTGGTCTTTTGGGTTTTCCATAGAAAGTATCATGTCATCTGCGAACAGAGAGAGTTTGACTTCTTCTTTGCCAATTTGAATACCTTTTATTTCTTTTGGTTGTCTGATTGCTGTTGCTAGGACTTCTAGTACTATGTTGAACAAGAGTGGTGAGAGTGGGCATCCTTGTCATGTTCCTGATCTCAAAGGGAAGGCTGTCAGCTTTTCTCCATTGAGGATGATATTTGCTGTGGGTTTTTCATAGATTTTATGAAGTTGAGGACTGTTCCCTCTATCCCTATACTTTGAAGAGTTTAAATCAGGAATGGATGCTATATCTTGCCAAATGCTTTTTCTGCATCAATTGAGAGAACCATGTGGTTTTTCTTTCTTTTATTGATTTTTTTCTATCACATTGATTGATTTGCGAATGTTGAACCACTCTTGCATCCCATAGATAAATCCCACCTGGTCATGGTGGATAGCCTTTTTAATGTACTATTGGATCCTATTAGCTAGGATCTTGCTGAGAATCTTAGCATCCATGTTCATCAGGGATATTGGTCTGAAATTCTCCTTTTTGGTGGGGTCTTTGCCTGGTTTGGGGACCAGGGTAATGCTGGCTTCATAAAAAGTATCTGAAGTTTTCCTTCTATTTCTATCTTTTGAAACAGCTTCAGGAGAATAGGTATTATGTCTTCTTTGAATGCTTGGTAGAATTCTCCAGGGAATCCATCAGTCCTGGGCTCTTGTTTTTTGGGAGGGTTTTGTTTTGTTTTGTTTTTAATTTTTAAAAATTTTTAAATTTTTAAAAAATTTTTTTTTTATTATGGGAGGTTTTTGATCACTGCCTCAATCTCATTACTAGATAGTGGTCTCTGAATGAAATCTTATAAAAATAACCCAGGGAAGTATTTAGTGAAGAAAGGTGAATTTTCAATAGAATCATTAGCAGTGCTAAGACTAGGCAGTATTTCAGTTAGGAAAGAGAAGGAGAGGGGCTACTGAGGAGAGTGAGCAGGGCGGGGTGGGGGCAGGCACTCCAGGAGGCCTGTCTCATGGTTGTTAGGATATTCCCTGGATTCTAGGAATATGAAAAAGAAGAAAGCAGATTTCACCCCTAGCTTTAGAGTCCACCAAATATCCCTTGAGAGAGGAACTTGAGAGCAATTATATTACTGGGTGTGTGGGGACAGTTTAGATGTTTTGGGTGGGGGTGGTCCATGAGGTTAGTCCTGGGCTTCCATCTCAGTTCTATAATCTATTAGCTGCGTTGCTTTGGACAAGTTACTTTCTCTCTGTGAGAATCCGTAGGGTTGCAGCACAAGGGGATTCTTCTTTAGAAACCGAATGCCACATTTATTTTAGGTCATCACATGGTTGCCCTGGCTTACTTTTGTCAGCTTCTCTTATGAGTAGGTAGAGTACATCTATGTCTCTATATTGTGACGAATGAGACATAATCCACAATATTGTGGGGACTGTTGTGAAACTTCTTAAAGGGAGGAAGGCATTCCTTTTTGATTCCTTCCTCCTCCTTTCACCTAGAAACAGAAGTGATGGCTGGAGCCCTTACAGTCATGCTTGATATGAAGACAGTGCAGCAACTGTCTAGGATCCCCAATAATATCCCTGAAACTCTTCTACATGAGAGAAACACAAATTTCTATCTTGTTTTCATCACTAGTACTGAGATTTTCTGTCACATGCAGCCAAACCTAAGTTTTAACTAAGGCAAATGTATCCAACAACGCTTGGTATGGATCCACCAAGGCTTTTGACTTAACAGGCTAAGCCAGGTAGATGATGAGCATACAGTTTGCTTTCATATATTCATAAATCCATTTATTCATTAGAGATTTAGCATACCTACTCTGTTCCAAACCTTCTCCTTTGGTACTGAAAACACAATGGTGGGGCAAGCAGGGTGGGTCAGTTTGTTAAGTGTCTGACTCTTGATCTTGACTCAGGTCAATCTCAGGGTCATGAGATCAAGCCCTGCACTGGGCTCTGTGCTAGGTGTGGAGCCTGCTAGAGAGTCTCTCTCTTCCTCTGCCTCTTCCCAACCCCTTGCGCTCACTCAGTCTCTCTCTCAAAATAAATAAATAAAATCTTAAAAAAACAAACAAACAAAAAACCCCACAATGGTTAATAAGACCATAAGGCCTGAGCCATTAGGATCTCCTAATCACTAGAATGTGATTAGGAGATCACATCTAGGGATGAGAAAGATGATAAGCATGCAATGAAATAAGTCAATCTGACAGAGAGTGAAATCCCATAGAAGAAAATTAATGGCAATATGGTATAGAAAGTAGTCGAATGAGGGAAAGTACTTTACAGTGATCAAAGACGGTCTCTTGGAGGAAATGACACTTCACCTGATATCAGAAAAATGGGAAAAGAATTAGAGATTTTGGGGGAATCATAATCCAAGTGGAGGAAAGAGAATATTGGAGGTCATTGAAGCAGGTAGATGCTTAGTATGAGATCAAAAGAAGCCTTTCTGGCCACAGCATGGAGAACAAGGTTGAGAGTAGAAGACAAGATTGAGGTGGGCACAGATCATATAGGACCCAGAACATTTGGTAAAAGAAATACCCATAAATATACATCATGGAGGGCTACCTGAGTGGCTCAGTTGGTTAAGCATCTGCCTTTGGCTCAGCATGATCCCAGCGTCCTGAGATCAAGTCCTGTATCATGTTCCTTGCTCGGAGGGGATCCTGCTTCTCTCTCTGCCTGCCCTTCCCCCCTGCTTGTGCTCTCCCTCCTTCTGTCTGTCTCTCTCTGTCTCTGACAAATAGATTAGTAAAATCTAAAAAAAATATATACATACATCTTGGAGTAGGAACTGTAAAATATAAGTCATCCCAAATCCATGATTTCTGTAATTAAGCACCATCATGTTTCTATACTTGTTTTTCACAATGTTTTCCTATTTAAAGCTACGCACATAAATATCCCAACAAGATGTTCAATTGGTGGCAAAGTGTTATGAGTTTATATGGGCCCATGCATGGCTGGATCCAATGTGGAAGCCCCTTACCCTTCAAGCTGTTGGATGTCAGAGGCAATGAATTGGAATACAAGTAATATCTCATTACTATGAGCCTAAACAGAATGTCACATATGTGCATATGTGTGTGGGGAAGGTACAGTGTTCTTCACAGATGGAAGTGGAGGCTGAACACAGTAAAGACACACACACACACACACACACACACACACACACACACACACACACAAATAATAACATGAGAATGCCACAGAGTCCAATAGTTGCTCTGAGGTGAAATGTTCTGGCATGGAGAGGGTTGTTTGTATTTCTGGTCTCTCTCTGTGTGTGTGTGTGTGTGTGTGTGTGTAGGTGGGGGGCAGGTACGCAAGCACATGATTCCTTCCTCCTCTCCCTCTTTATTTTAGTCTAACCACAAATCAGAGACACAAACAACTTAATGATGTGACATTTTGCTTTACTGAAGGGGAAACGGGCACAGACATTCCTTATCTGGTGAAATTGATACTGTACCATTAAATGAACACTTACAGAAGGTTGAATCTGCAAACCACCTAATAGGCAAAATTAAAGAAGAGCGAGAAAGGGAGATGGTTGCCAGGATCAGTTCCAGACCTGCTTGCTTTATGATGCTTGTAATTGTTTGTTCAAGGGTTCCTGTATGGATTGTTTTTCTGTGATACTATCTGTCTTTTCTGAAATAAACGAGGACAGAATGCTGAACTATTGTCCCAGTTCCCTCCTTGTCCAGAAATGAGCTATACTGATTTCAAAACTTCTATTATTTTGTGGCTCCCATGATGCCCAGATATGGAATCTTCTGTAAGCTTGGGGAAGCTCACTTTTCTTTATGTTCTGCTTTCTTATCTCCCCACAAATACTGAGCAGACAGCAAAGAAAATAGGTTTTCAGAAGTTGTTTCTGGATTCTTAGGGCCTCTTATGCCTCTAAGACACTTTGCAGCAAAGCTATCTTTAGGCCACTTGGAAAAAGAGGGAACTTTGAAACATATATTTCATGAAATACATATATTCCATCCATTAAAATAAATCCTACTGTTTTATGGTTCACGATGATTTTTTTTTAAATTTTTTAGGAGAGGAGTTTAATAAAGGATACGTGGAAGAAATTTTCATTTGGCAATGACCAGGGCTATTTTTGTTTAGAAGACAAGAGAAATCTCTTTAGCAATATAATAAAACTTAAATATTATATACTTTTCCTTCATCCAGGCTGATAATTTACTGCCTAGAATTAACATTGACATATGCCTCTCTCTTACAAAAAGGTGGAGTGGTGTCAGGAGGTTTATCCGTCAGGAGGGGAAAGGAGACTCAGCTGAAACCTAAACACCACGGTCTTTATTTTGTCTTTGTCTTTATTTTGTCTTCTGGTACCCTTTTTGCATTATATATCAGATTCCAGGGAGGGCAGAAAAGCTTATCCTTCTGGATGGTGACGAAAGACACACAAGTCTAGCGAAGACTATGGAATCTCTAGAAATTCAGCAAGCCCTGAGTATGCGCAGACACACAGCTCTCTCAGCCAGAGTCTGTGCAGGTGGTGCTTGGCGTGGCTGCCTCGATGGTTGAATGCTAACAGAGCTTGCTCTGTTTGCAAAACAGAACTCACCAAAACCCAGCAGAAATAACCCCAAAACCCGAGTGCTTACATGCAGGAGTGGAGGTCTGGGAGAAGCTGCTGAGTAACAAACAAAGAAGGCAAGAATGAGAAAAAAACTGAGCAGGAGGCAAGGTAGGCATGGTGACCAAGGAAGCTTGTTTGTAAACAGAGTAAAAGTACTTTTAATACAATGGGAAAGGATTTCTTCTTCTTCTTCTTCTTTTTTAAATGATTTACTTATTTTATTTTAGAGAGACAGGGAGAGCATGAGAAAGCTCAGGGCCGTAGGGGCAAAAGGAGAGAATCTTAAGTAGGCTCCATGCACACCACAGAGCCCATGGCCGGGCTTGATCTCATGACTCTGAGAGCCTGACCTGAGCCTAAATCAAGAGTCAGAGGCTTAACCCACTGAGTCACCCAGGTGCCCCCAGAAAAGACCTCAGGCAAGGCCCCACAATCAGCTCTCTACTAAATTCTTTATAGTCAACATACCTGCTCTGGCTGGATTGCCTTTTTTTTTTTTTTTTCTTATGTAGTGTTCAACGATTCATTACTTGCATATAACAGTCATTGCTCATCACAACACGTGGCCTCCTTAATGCCCATCACCTGGTTACCCCATTCCCCTACACCCCTCCCTTCTCTAACCCTCAGTTTGTTTCCCAGAGTCAAGAATCTCATATGGGGGGCACCTGGGTGGCTCAGTGGGTTAAGCCGCTGCCTTCAGCTCAGGTCATGATCTCAGGGTCCTGGGATCGAGTCCCACATCAGGCTTTCTGCTCAGCAGGGAGCCTGCTTCCTCCTCTCTCTCTGCCTGCCTCTCTGCCTGCTTGTGATCTCTGTCTGTCAAATAAATAAATAAAATCTTAAAAAAAAAAAAAAAGAATCTCATATGGTTTGTCTCCTTCTATTTCTTCCCATTCAGTTTTCCCTCCCTTCCCCTGTACTCCCTGTCCTCTGTACTATTCCTTATGTTCCACATAGGAGTGAAACAGTTTGATAATTGTCTTTCTCTGCTTGACTTATTTCACTTAGCATAATGCTCTCCAGTTCCATCCATGTGGATGCAAATGCTGGGTATTCATTCTTTCTGATGGTGGAGTAATATTCCATTGTATATATGAAGAACATGTTCTCTCTTTTTTTTTAAGTTATGTTCAGTTACCCTCTGTATAGTACATTATTAGTTTTTGATATGGATTAATTCTTTGTAAAATAATGTCAACGTGTTTGAGGGAGGATAGCTCAGCAGCCGGGTCATCCTGCCCATTTGGCCTGAAGGAAATGAAGCAAGTCTGCAATGTGAGACTTCAGTGCAATTTAAGAGAAAACTTCCCTTAGGTCCGCTTGGAAGGTAGGCTGTGGGTGACGTAGGGAGCAGGGCCTCCTGCTCGTTCATCTGTCTCCACATGGCCATGGGCTCAGAAGGACATCCCCCCATGTCTGTTTACTGGGTGACTCAGAAGCCCCCTGGAAAGAACCATCCTAAGGGATGAGCATGGAGGTTCCCAAGCTCCGTGGAAGACAAAGGTCTGAGTGTGATGGGACTGGCAGTTCTGAGTGCAGCGTAATGACTGTCCTTCCAGGACCCCTTAAAGACCTGCTTAGGCTGGGGAAAGGCTCTAGAGAATGAGGGGGCAACAAAACCAGAAGAGCCACTTGGCTTTGTTCTAGGCAGTGGCAGTGGGGCCTCCCAGCTCCTGTAATGGCTGCCCCTGGCCTCTGTAGGACAGACACACTTGGGTCTCTGGATTAGCTGTGGCAGCAGGACAGCACCTGGGGCTGGAGACATGGCCAACTATCCTGGGAGCGGAGAAGTCATCCAAGCATCCCACTTGGCCGTGCTCCACTCTCTCCGCAACTGTCCCTCTGCTTCTGTGCACATTGTCTCTGTCTCTGCCTCACTCTCCATCTCTCTCAGCACCTGCCACCATTTTGTTCTCTCTCACCAGCCTCCCTCCTTCCCGTATCTCCCCCTCACTGTCTTACTCATTATTTCAGTCTCCCATTGCAGCTCTCTCTGGCTGTCTCTGGCTCTTCCTGTCTCTCCCCTCCCTCACTGTCTGTGTCTCTAATACAAGGGCAGTGGGAGGGAAGAGTCTTGGATTTCTTCTGAACAAACATGGCCGAAGGGCCCCACTCCCTGGGGCTTGCTGTCAGAAAAAGGGAGTACAGGCTGGAGAGACTTCCCCAAATCTGGCTATGGCCAGTTTGCTGTGAATGGGGAGTATATGCCCTTGGAGGCTGAGATCTAGGTCTGGCTCTGAGTGAGTGGAGCATCTTTTTAATGTCTTTGCAGACAGCCCTCTCAAGGTCAATTGTCCTCTACTGGGGTGGGAACACTGGGCTGCCTCAAGGCCTAGGTGACTTCAGATTTCAGAGAAAGATCCTGGTGTTGCATTTTCATCTAACTTCCTTCTCAGAGAGCCTTGGAATTTTCTGGGATTAAGTGATGCAAGTTGTGAGCAGCTCTGGTTATGAATTCTTCGATCTGTCCCAAACCCTCCCCACCATCTCATTTTTCTCAGAAATACTTTCCTTGCATATAATTCAAATCCCTATCAGATTTGGTCTTTATTGTATTTTTCATTATTCATTCAGCACTGCATCAGCCCCTCTGCTGTGGGCGATTTCCTTTGAAGTTGAAGCTTCTCAGAAACAGGTTGTTTGTATCAGTCCTTCTGCCAGTGTGTCCAAGATTCATCTACAAGGTGGCCTGAGATAAGCCCGGAGCCTGCCCACTGATGAAGGCTCTCTTAAATTCCAAACGTCTTTCACTGCCGCCTGCGAGAAAGCATTTATCTGGGGCCTTTTCAGAAGCAAAAAAAAAGAAAAAAAAAAGACATACCCAAGCCCCTGAGCTTGTCAGCTCACCATCCGCACACACCCTGCTGTCCTGGGAGTACTCAAACTTGGTCTTTGTTGGAGTTGAGAATTTCCAAATAATCATCAAAATGCTCTTCTCGCTGGCCCGTAATTCATAAGCTCTTTCCCAACTCCTGAACCGTGAAAAGCTAACCACCTGGCCCCTTTGCCCCAATCAGCATGTCATTTTCTCCTATATAATTATCAGCTCTGAAATAGAATTCCAAGTTTGTAATGCTCTGCTATCATACAGATGCAATAGCAGCGGGCCAGGGTGATTATTGTTTGTAATCTGGATTTGTCAAAAGAGGAATCCGGGGACTTAATTAAGTTGCCAGAGGTCCATCAGCAAGTCAATACTCAAGACAAAGACAGGCCAGGGCCTGCAGCCTTGAACCATGCTGCCCCCTCCACCAAGATTGCTGGCCTTGTCTAATGACCTGGAATCCTTTTCTGATGCGTACGCAAATCAAGCCCTGTGACTCTCACCTTCTGGGAATATTTTTAGCTTTTGAAAAAAGTAGTTACTTCTTTCCATTCCAAGTCCTCTTATATTTGGTATGGTTGAATGAGTGGTACGCCCTGTTACGGGGGAGGAAAAACTGGCTTCCATTTCTTTTAAAGATATTTTTATTTCTCCCTCTCCTGGAAAGAGCGGAGACTTGCAGAGGGTTGGCAGGAGGGAGGAAAGTAACGGAGCCTGAAGTTGCCATGTTTCCATTTGGAATGCAGCTGCATTTCCCTAATACTAAGGGTTTCTTCATGTGAGAGCCAAATTTTTCAAGTTTGTTTTGTAGCCAGGTGGCATGGAAGAATGTGTGGCTCATTCCAAAGGGAGTTCAGAGCACGTGCTTTAACTCAATTGACACAAACCTAATTTAAAAAAAAAAAAGGGGGGGGGCCTTCCCATTATTTTCCTCTCATTAAAGGAGTTTCTAGTCCACAGCATGATCTTTAATTAAATTTGGACATAATATACCCAACAGAGAAACAGCCAAAGCAAGCCAAGACTTTATATAAACTTCTGTTACTTATTAGGTGAAAGCAGAAAGACAAGCAATAATTATTTTCTGGTTTAGAACTTTCAAAATAATGCATGAGACTTTGGGTTGCCGTGGAGGTTAAAAACTTCCAGAACTTTGGCCCCCCAATCCTTCCCTCAACATGTGACAATGGAGGAGGATACAGGCAGGATTCCTACAATGACCCGGGCCCTTGATCTCTTTCTTTTATGTTCTCCAATGCTGGGAGGTTGCATTATGGCCCTCTTCTCAGAAGTGCAGCAGCTGCTTGGACATTTTTTTTCTTTAGATTTTATTTATTTATTTGAGAAAGAGAGGGAGAAGTAGGCTCCCAGGGGCCCATGCATGGAGCTTGATCCCAGGACCCTGGGATCATGACCTGAGCTGAAGGCAGACACTTAACTGAGCCACTCGAGTGCCCCAGCTTGGATATTTTGAGATGAGTGCCTTGAGAAATTTAGAATCCCTCCCAGGGACAGAGAAAACCAGTCTGAAACCACCCCCTGGTGGAGCCAAATAATGCTGAAAGTTTGCCACGGGGTCCCTGATTGTCCTGGTTAAGACTTCAGTGTGAGGGTCTGAAGGCACTTCCTTTCACTGAACTGTCTGGGAGCTGCCATGTCAGTTCCCATAAAGCCAGTAAGTGGATGAATCCCCCTTACGTGAATTAAATTACTTGATTTCATACTTTCCCCCTATGAGGCTGATGCTATTCTCTTCCCCATTTCACAGACGGAGAAGTTGAAGCACAGAATTAAAATAAAACAGCAAGTAAATGGCAGGGCCAGGATTTAAATTCACACAGGCTGCCTCCAGAGTCATGAGTTAGATGGAAATGCCCAGCCCCCTCCCTGGGGAGCACACTGAGCACTTTCAGGGAGGGAAGTTACCATCACACTGTTAGGGAACTGAATCCCATTGGCAGCATCCCTCTTTAACACCCAACACACCTCTGTGCAGGACTCCAGCGGTGGCCCTGTTTCCTGGAGCAGCCTCATTGATTGGGGTCAGTTCTTCCTAGATAACCCCTTACCTCTCACTAACTTCCACTCCAGTCTGAGATCTCAGCCCTCTGTCTCTTCCACGTGACAGCACATTCCCTTCTGCCTGGCCCCCAGAGTCATACCTCTGTAGGCAAAACATCTCCAGTGCATCATATGACCCTGTGCTGAATCTTCCCGAAGGCTGATCACAGCCATACTTATTTCTGCAAAGGGTCGAGTGCTCTCAGCCCTGGCAGCAGTTCTCCTGGGCCTTTGCGGACAAGGGGAAGCAGAGAGTACTTCCTGCCCTATCGACCTCCCATTGTCTTGCCTTTTGCTTTAAAGGAGGCCAGAAAAATGCTGAAAGACCCAGAAGATACCTTTGTCTTTGCAGAGTCTGCTTGGGCCTCTGGAAGGTTTAGAAATACAACAACAACCGACAAGCTTTCTGAAAAACACAAAAACTATACTAAGGGGATCTGAACCGTGAAACCCAACCCATGAAGGCTCTAATTTCCCCTTCAGTCCTGTGATGAAGAATAAGAACAAAGAGTGGATGAACACGATGGGCTAAAGATTTGATCTTCATCTACACCTCCATACCCTGGGTGTCACCACTGTGCTGATGCCACTGCTTGCTTCAGGGAGGTAGCAATTCTAGTAAGTTCTGGAGGGTGTACACAGGCTATCCAATTTGCCAATTCTGTCTTCTTACATGCTTTTAAGCCTGTGGCCTCATGGATCTTACATTTAGGTTTTGTCAATTGCCCCAGCCCTTGGAGATTTCTCAGATTTTTAATAGACATAGACCTATTAAAGTTTCCACCCTTTGTGTATCAGCTTTGCAGACAGAGGGACCTAAATTCAAATACGGGCTATGCCATTCACTAGCTTTGTGATACTGGACCAGCTACCCAATGTCACAGAGACTCTGTTTATTGGGCATTTAGTAGATACTCAATATACTGTAACTTGTGTAGCAGTCAATGTTGATTGCAGGCAACAGAAACCTAGCATTTCAAGCAGAATGATATTCAGTGCAGAAGATGGGCTCCTTGCAAAATTTGTACAAGAGATGGTGGATGGGAATACAGGGACACAAAAGTGTAGCTGCTATAACCAGAGGTCAGGAAGCCACTGCTGCTGCCACCACGACTGTTCCCAAACATGAAGGAGGCCAACTCTGACAGCCACAACCCCCTCAAAGCACTGGTTACTATAGTTATCCTCACCAGCAGCAAGGAGGTCTCTGCTTCAGCTGCTTTCAAATCTCATTCAGGCATATCTAATTGGCAGAACATAACTTGCATCCAGAACTGTAGCTTCCAAAGAGTCTGGAAAGCTGTTTTTGTTTGTTTGTTTGTTTGTTTGTTTTAACTGTTAAGTCTCAGGGATAAAGTAAATCACATTAAAAAAAAAAAAAAAGGTAAGAATGGATGGAATGCTAATTGACAATATCCAGCACATTACTCCTAGCTACCATCTCTGCAACAGAGCCTGCCCTTGACACCATTATCACAGCCATGGGCACGATTTGGTACAGAGTTTGTAGCAGTTTTATCCCCCGTAAGGTAACTAACTGGTTTGGGTTTCTGGTACTGCAACCTGTAACCATTTACAGAGATTTTCTTTGTTCTACACTAATTGGACCACAAGGGATCAGATGCACAACCTTTTCTGGTTAACATCCTAATTCAAACAGCAGAGTTGATCAGCCTTGAGTACAGAGTCACTTTTAGAATTGAAGCAAACACATGGGATCAGCCTAGAGAAGTTTTATGAATAATATATAAAGACTTTCTGATTAAATAAATTGCATGGTGCTCAAATAACAATTCAAACAGGAAATCGACTCTTACATCTGTTCTTTATGATAAGCATATGGAATCACACCCTCTGAACTTTCAATTATCCACTCCTATAATGCAGTATGCCAACTGGGTGGATCACAGATAAAGCAGAACCACAAATAATTCAGACTTTTATTTTATCTTCCCCGAGTGTTCAAGGAATCAGGCAAGACGTGAATGCCATTTTACCTGTCTGCTTATCCTTTGTTCTCTCTGCTCCTTGACTGGCTTGAAGAACAATCCAAAGAGTAATAGACAAGCACAAAAGAAAAACAAAATGTAGTAGGCATTAAGCTGGAGAAAGACAAAGAACATGTGTCCATGGTATATAGAAAGTAGAGAGGCATGAGTAGGTGAAGCGAATCCTTTGAGTTTAACGAACAGAAGTAACATTGAGTTCTGACTCATGGAACACGCTAAAGAAGTTAGACTCTTTCTTGCAATCGATTCATGCAAAACCATTTACAGAGTAAATATCCGTAAGCCATTTGTATGTAGACAAACATCGAATTGCATTTTGTTATACAAAGTAGTAAGAAATAAACATCCATTCAAAATACTATCAACTTAATTATGGTAATAAATTCAGTGTAAACCCAGAAAATTATGGGCTGATAATATTAGCTTGTTCAATTTTAAAATAACATGTTGACTATTCATAGCAATGTAGTGTTGGTAATAACCAGATCATGTCAGAGGAATGGTAAATACATGGGGAGTAATTCGAAAAAATTTCAAGGGGTACTGCTACAATGACTAATGAGAATTGTCACGGATAAAACAGCTCTACCTTACCAAAAATAAATCAATTAAAGCACTTGTTGTCTGTTGATATTTCTCTTTCAGAGAAAAGCCTAACCAAAGATAAAGGTTACACCTGGAATCTTGAATGGCATTTTCTAGTTCTGGGAGTAAACTTGTTGCTCCCCACTTGTCACATGAATGAAGTCAGACAGGTTCAAGAGCAATGTTTATCTCGCATCATTATTTCCAGTTCCCTTGGAAAACAGCTGTTTTCTTACTTATGGTATTTATCTTAAGGTCTAGTTTTGAGAACATGGCAAATTGAGGCAAACAGTGACTTTTGTGTTTGTTGTTGTCTAGTTATTTTTTCCCTTTAAATATAATTTTGAAATTAAAAAAACTAGTCATTTTTATTTCAACACATTCACACCTCTTCATTTGTGAGAAGGAGAATAAATTATATGAGAGTTATGTTGGCAAAAATCATCAGTGATATATATGTGAGCGAGAAACCATGAGTAAATTGAGATTAAGATTATTGGTAATTCTTATCTTTAAAACCTGTGGCTCATTTATTTTTTTTAATCATTTTTAAAAATTTATTTTCAGCATAACAGTATTCATTGTTTTTGCACCACACCCAGTGCTCCATGCAGTCCCCGCCCTCTCTAATACCCACCACCTGGTTCCCCCAACCTCCCACCCCCCAACTTCTTCAAACCCTTCAGATTGTTTTTCAGAGTCCATAGTCTCTCATGGTTCACCTCCCCTTCCAATTTCCCTCAACTCCCTTTTCCTAACTCCCCATATCCTCCATGCTATTTGTTATGCTCCACAAATAAGTGAAACTATATAATAATTGACTCTCTCTGCTTGACTTATTTCACTCAGCATAATCTCTTCCAGTCCCGTCCATGTTGCTACAAAAGTTGGGTATTCATCCTTTTTGATGGAGGCATAATACTTCATAGTGTATATGGACCACATCTTCCTTATCCATTTGTCCGTTGAGGGTCATCTTGGTTCTTTCCACAGTTTGGCAACTGTGGCCATTGCTGCTATAAACATTGGGGTACAGACGGCCCTTCTTCTCACTACATCTGTATCTTTGGGGTAAATACCCAGTAGTGCAATTGCAGGGTCATAGGGAAGTTCTATTTTTAATTTCTTGAGGAATCTCCACACTGTTCTCCAAAGAGGCTGCACCAACTTGCATTCCCACCAACAGTGTAAGAGGGTTCCCCTTTCTCCACACCCCCTCCAACACATGTTGTTTCCCATCTTGCTAATTTTGGCCATTCTAACTGGTGTAAGGTGGTATCTCAATGTGGTTTTAATTTGAATCTCCCTGATGGCTAGTGATGATGAACATTTTTTCATGTGTCTGATAGCCATTTGTATGTCTTCATTGGAGAAGTGTCTGTTCATATCTTCTGCCCATTTTTTGATATGATTATCTGTTTTGTGTGTGTTGAGTTTGAGGAGTTCTTTATAGATCCTGGATATCAATCTTTTGTCTGCACTGTCATTTGCAAATATCTTCTCCCATTCTGTGGGTTGCCTCTTTGTTTACCATTCCATGCTCTTGGATCGGAAGAATAAACATTGTTAAAATGTCTATACTGCCTAGAGCAATCTATATTTTTAATGCCATTCCAATCAAAATTCCACCGGTATTCTTCAAAGAGCTGGAGCAAATAATCCAAAAATTTGTATGGAACCAGAAGAGACCCCGAATCGCTAAGGAAATGTTGAAAAACAAAAATAAAACTGGGGACATCATGTTACCTGATTTCAAGTTTTACTACAAAGCTGTGATCACCAAGACAGCATGGTACTGGCATAAAAACAGACACATAGACCAGTGGAACAGAGTAGAGAGCTCAGATATGGACCCTCAACTCTATGGTCAGTTAATCTTCAACAAAACAGGAAAAAATATACAGTGGAAAAAAGACAGTCTCTTCAATAAATTGTGCTGGGAATACTGGGTAGCTATATGTAGAAGAATGAAATTCGACCATTCTCTTACACTGTACACAAAGATAAACTCAAAATGGATAAAAGACCTCAACGTGAGACAGGAATCCATCAGAATCCTAGAGGAGAACATAGGAAGTAATCTCTTCGATATCAGCCACAGCAACTTCTTTCAAGATATGTCTCCAAAGGCAAAGGAAACAAAAGCCAAAATAAACTTTTGGGACTTCATCAAAATCAAAAGCTTCTGCACAACCTGTGGCTCATTTAAATAGTAAATGGCAAAGTTGCAGGGCCCTCTCCAGGTAACTAGGTAAGTATGGCTAAGGGGACATGTATGGAAGAAATGAAGGAAGGAAAAGATAAGAAGGATATATAATTGGGTTGGCTTATGCTGGACGTTTACAAAGAGGGTCCAAATTGACAGATGTTGGTTACATCCATGAAAACCCAAGTTATTGAGGAAACATAAAAAGCCTTTGTAATTGAGCTCTTTCTGATAACCCATGATCGGTGTTCTTTCCTTAGTTTTTAAAGTTTCAGAAATACAATTCCTATGTTATTAAAAATCAGGCAAATGTCTCTGTCCCTTCTCCTTTTCTGTATGTTTCTCTGCTTTGGACCAATTTCTAATTTTGTATATATCACACTGTTATATAATCAACCAAGTTGTAATTACATTGTATTTATTTGCCCATCTAACTGCCACCTCACCAGTAAACTGAGAGCTTCATCAGAGGCAGGGATACATTTTCCTATTTCTGTTTGTATTCCCAGAGCATAGCATACAGCCTCATACAGAGTATGCATTCAGTAAACATTTGTTTAAAATAAACTGAACCAACACACTCATTTATCTTTTGACCTTTTTAAAAATGTCTTGCCTATTTGAGTTTTCAAAATAGGTCAGACTCTTTAAAAAAATCCCCATGCTCAAATCACCCCCCCACCCCCACCCAATAAAATCAAAATGTCTGGGGGTGAAGTCTGGACATCAGTGTTTTTGAAAGTTATCCAGGTGGTGGCAATGTACTGCGAAGTTTGGTTGTACTGAGAAGTTTGGTAACTGGTGTTTGTGGAGACATCTTCCAGCTTCTCTTACTGCTTTGTGTCAAAAGAGCGAAAGGAGCATTTCTCTGAGTAAGACTTGCCCCTCCAAGTATGCTTCCAGAGGGGAATACATAACTGTAATGGTGCAAAGTGAAGGGTTTAAGCTTCCCTAACTCCTACCAAAGTCCCAGGCTTTGGACAATGTCCTTCTCTATTCTCCCATGATGGCTCTTAGAATCTATTTCTGGAAGTTAAAACAAGATTGGAAGGTGTTCCTGATTAAAAATCATCTTTCTAGGGAAGAAAAAATTATTGGATAATCATTTGATCATAAACCTGCTTTTGTTTGTTAAAAAAATAGTGACACCCAGTTCTGGTCCTAGGAGTTAATTCTGGTCCAATCACTTGGTGAAGGTAGACTCATCATCATTAGTCCAGTGGAACGTGCAGGTGGGCATCTTTTACGGAAGTGTCTCCTAAGAACGTATTCAGGGAACTGAAGGTTACTGTGACATCCCTCTGCAAGGACTTGGTGGTATTTCGCTTCATTCCTCTATGTGGATGGAGATGTCTTTGTGCAGTATGGCCCTCCCATTTGGTTAGTTTGGGACTCTTAAAACTGTGAATCAGAGTTTGGCCTTAAATACAGACTCACTCAACAAACTGAGCTTGAGCTATATACACAGAAAGGCAGATCTTCCTATAAATATTTTGCATGTAGAATTTGCAGTCACATCCACATGGTCTGTGGAGCAGATGCCTCTGTTCCACCGATGAAGCTCACCCCAAATAAACTTGAAGTTCTGCAAGAACTGCCTATTTTGTGTCCCCTGTTTAAACTCTCTGCCCCAGTTTGGATCCTCCAACTCAGTTGGTGGTTTCAAACCAAGGAAGAGAAAGAATTTATAAGAGAACAACCACGTAGCATCCTGCCCCTGAGGTGAGAACTTAGTTGAAGGTTATTCACAAGGGTTGGAACAAGACCACTATCTCCCTTGCATTTTGTGCATGGCTAAAGGGCATCTACATTTGCTGTTGATGCTTTTCGTGAACATTAAACTCACTTGCAGAATTTATTCTCCATTCCCCATTAGGAGAGTTATGCAACCTGAATCCTTAATGGACTTAATCAGCAGGATAACATGACATTTCCCACTCTGTGCTGAAGTACAAGGCAGAATACAAAGACGTATTTGAGACATCTCTGCCCTTGAGGATTTTATAATCTAGTTGTAGGGATGTGAGGGTCACAAGAACTACTACAATGTATGACATGTCTACTAAAGGGACTGTTTAAGTCAGGGCTCATTTGTTTTCAAGGAGGAGAAACACATTCAAAGTTGCTCAAGTTCGGATGCAGAACTTTTCTGTAGGAAGTCCAAGGAAAGTTAAACCAACAGCCTCCAGGAAGGGCATATGAAGACAGCAGAGAAGTCTTGGCTTATCTCTTGCTGTATCATCTTGCCTACTTCATTTATCCTCTCTTGCCTGGCTTTCTCTAAATCTGTGCTCTGAGGATCACTGCGCATCAAAATTTTCTAGAAAGAAACTTACATAGGCTAACCTAGTTAATTTCATAATTGAAAGTATCTTAAACAAGTAGATATTATCTCTTTGATGATCAGCATCAGCATCATCATTGTAAGCTGGCTATTGCACTCAGTGATTTCCCTATGTTATGCAACTTTACCGCAGCCCTGGAAATAGAATAAAAAGAAGGAAAATAAAGGGTAGGAGCAAGAGGTTTTATAGAAGGAAAGTAAATAGTTTGGCCTTTCCTGCATTACAGAATTACTTCAAAGTATTCATTCCAGCAGAGTCATGTGTAGGGATGGCTTCTTTGCATATGTAACTTAAGGAGACGACATCTACTACATCTGTATGTATAGGTATAGATCATTTGCTCTTTGACTTCCTAACAGCTGAGCCCAAATTTATTCCTAAGTCTCTTACTTAGAAAGGAAACATATTGGATGAAGTTGAACTAAATCCGAAGATCCTCAAAATATCCAAAATTTGAAAGGTTTTACCTGAAAGTATTTTTTAAACATTTAGTTGCAGTGTGATGAAAGTTGAGATTATCAATCGATATAGAAAAAGATACAGCAAAAGAGAGCATATGTCCTTTGGCTTCAAAATGTGGAAAGGCCACCACTAAGA
This sequence comes from Lutra lutra, assembly GCF_902655055.1. NCBI lineage: Eukaryota > Metazoa > Chordata > Mammalia > Carnivora > Mustelidae > Lutra > Lutra lutra. The sequence goes on from NC_062286.1 coordinate 102,988,106, forward strand.
TGTCAGAAGAGGTCTATTTGAATCCTTTCTCTCAAAGTGTCACTAGAGCTTTGAGACAGAGAGAGAGAGAGAGATTTCACATATCCCTGTGGAATAACGAAATACTTAAATGGAATAGTCATAAAGGCATCTCCTATTATCTGTCAAGAAAGCATAAAGAGTTACCTAAACAGAGAATTACAGAGTGTAAGAGAATTCGATAAGATTTGTGTCAATCTATATCAAAACAATCCCTTCAAAAAACCTAAAATACCTAAAATCAATAACATCTGATACTACCAGTTGATGTGGAGCAAATAAAATTCTCAAACACTGTTAGAAAGAGTGTAAATTTGTACCAACAGTACAGAAAACTGTTAATACTGACAAGCATACACTGTAATCTACCAATTCTATTGTTAGGTTTATATTCAATGGAAACGTAAATGTATTTTATACAAAGACATATATAAGAACATTCATGCTAGCACTATGTATGATAATTCAAACTAGAAATTACCCAAATGCCCATTAATAATAGAATGGACAATTAAATTGTAGAACAGTTACACAGAGTTATCCTACACTGTGACAAGAAAGAATGAACTACGACCACAGGTAACAGCATGAGTGAGTCTCATAAGCATAATGTGAAGTCAAAGAAGTCAGACAGAAGAGTTTACACCACAGATGAATGGAATATCTATATAATGGAATATTACTCAGCCATCAAAAGAATGCATCTTGCCATTTGCAATGACATGGATAGAACCAGAGAGTATAATGCTAAGAAAAGTAAGTCAGTTAAAGATAAATACCATATGATTTCACTCATATGTGGAATTTAAGAAACAAAACAGATGAACACAGGGGAATGGAAGGTAAAATAAAACAAGACAAAAACAGAGAGGAAGACCAACTATAAGAGACTCTTAGTTAAGAGGTTTTTTTTTTTTTTTTTTTTGTCTTCTCCACCAGCCGCTCACAGGAGGCCACCAGGCTGGGCGAAGAGTTGTGTCATCTCCACACAGCCCTCAGGCGAGCTTGGGCCCCCATGGAGCTCAGAGGAGCCCACTGGCTGGGGGACTCGCAGGCTAGTTGGGCTGGGGTCGCCCGTAGCTGGTGAGGGTCTCCCCTGGATGGTGTGACTGGGATGCAGCCGTGGACCAGGGGCGGGGCAGGGACAGGGAGGAGGCGCTGGGCAGCCCAGGGCAGGACCAGACTCGCCGCTCCGCACAGCCGGGGATCTGGTTGCCCAGAGTCACCCCCTCCAGTTTCTCAGTCTCCCTCCCAGTCTGGCCAATGAGGCCTATGGCCTGTAAAGTCCTGAGCCCACTATAGTTATAGGGAACAAACTGAGGGGTTGCAGGAGGGGAGGTGGGTGGGGGGATGGGATAACTGGGTGATGGGCATTAAGGGAGGGCACATGATGTGGTGAGCACTGGGTGTTGTATGCAACTGACGAATCATTAATTTCTACTTCTGAAAATAATAGTATAGTATATGTTAATTTAAAAAAAAAAAAAGGAGTCTACACTATAGGATTCCATTTATACAAAGTTCCCAAATAGGCAAAGCAATCTACTGACTATTGAGATCCCTGTGCTGGAGATGCCATGTGTAGAGCTCTGGTCCACTGTTCCACAGAGCTCAGGTTCCAGTCTTCCTCTTCAAGGTGCCTACATGTGAGTGAAGCCATCTTGCTCCTTCTAGACCAGCCTACGTACCATTGACCATCTAGACCAGCTATGTACCATCTAGACCAGCAGCATACATACCATTGTGTGTTCTCGGTCAATGGCTTTATAATATAAGACTAGTCCAGCCAAGGCTGACTGTCCAAGCTCCTGATCAACACAATTGTGAGCTACAGTAAAACAGTTGTTTTTAACTACTAAATCCTGCGTAGTTTCTTATGCAATATTGTGTGAGTAGAACGCCTCCCACCCCACCAAGGTTGATTGCCCTTTTTTCCTTCATACTTCTCAATTAGAGCAATGTGTTTGGGGTTAAGAACAGAGATGTTGGCGCCAGACATTCTGGGTTCAAATTTCCACTCCACAGATTATTAGCAGTGTGCCCTTGGGCTACTGCTCTAAATCTCAGTTTGTTCATATGCAAAATGGGGATAAAAGCTAACCTGTTTATTTTGTTGATAAGAAGTTTCAATGTATATGTAAATAAAAATCAAATATATTAAGCAACTAGGAAATTGATGAATTCTATTTTCTGATAAATGCTTGGCCTATTGAAAGTACAAAATACACAAACACCATTCATCAACCAGCCCTATAGATTATACCCCTACCATCTCCCTCCCATAAAAGTCTTCTATTTCTGCTACCACCATCTGGATAAATTACTCAGGATTTCTTACATGAGCCTCTGTAATGACCTTCAAACTCATCTTTCGACCTTTGTCCTTTTCCATGGCATTGTCTGTCTCACAGTGGCCAATCTAATCTTCCTACAACAAAACTTTAACTCACCACACCAGGCCTTCCACGGATGACCCCAGCTTTCTGCTCTCATCTTTTCTATTAGCTCGTCCTGTTTCTACCATGGTTTTTTGGTTAAAAGGATGACTTGCTGCCTCCCCAAATGTGATCAAAATCACTGTCTGTGCCATTCCATCTGTCCCAAATACCTTTTCTCATCTCTCCCCTATTAAAATTCTATCTAATCTTAAAGAGCACTTCAAACCTCAGCCTCTCAAATGACCGTTTGCTGATTCTTTCTCTTGTTTCCTTGTTTCTCTGTTAACTTCTCCCTCTGCTTCTCCCTCTCTCTCCCTCTCTTTCCCCCTTTCCTTCCAAACTCTGCCTTATTCCTATGAAAACTCCATAGTGAATCTGAATGCCTTCTATGGCAATCGCCTTAAACAAACACATATTCTGGTCATTTGTAATTTCTGGAATATCCCAAAGAACACCATGCAAACCCTTTAGGCCCAGCCTAATGCTTTGCACCTAGTAGGCTTTTAATAAATATTTTTTGAATTGAACCCAAAGGCTAGGACTGAACAGAATTTACCGGCAAAAGAAGGCAGGGCCTTGTCACGAGTTTGCACATCAAACAAAATTTTTGTGTGTCTAATCCATTTTGAAAACTATTTGCATTTCAACTGATGAGAAATCACTTCTATTTTTATAAACCTCTAAGAAAAGATATTTTACTGCTTCTTTCAGTAACATATCCCAGTGTGTAATAAGCTCTAATGTCAGAATAATCTTATTTCTCTCTAACCTAAATCCTTCATGTTGCAGACTGAGCTATTTTTCATGGATTTTTCCAAGTGAAGATAAAGAAATAATAGAATGGTCATGTAGAACTGTCTGTTAATTTCCCCTTTGCAATTAAGTGTTCCTTCCTCCATCTGTATGCTTAATGCAGGTGCACAATATTATCACCATCACTCACTGGTTCAAGGTGACGGGCCTAAGAGCAGGTGTTTGATCCAAGTTGGGACAATAAATCTCTTTCCGAGGATTTTCTCTTCCCTGGGATCATAAAGAGAGCTTGAAATCAGCCTTTACCCAGTGGGCAGGGATATCTGAAATAAATTTCACAACCTTTCAACTGCCATGCCTGTGCTATGGGGAGAAAGGCAAGACTGAAAGGAAAGAGAAGAAATTTTGCATATGAGAGCTAGAAGACAATCCGGACAGAATCCAGGAGCCTTGTTCTAATCATTCCCTAGACCCATCTGTAGCCTTGAATTTCCGAGGCTTGGTTATTCAACTCCTTCTTGGATTCCATTAAGCCATGAAGGTATTTATGTGAGCCTTCGCTAGTTCTTCATTTGTTTCTGTCATTTGAAACAGAAAAATCATCTTATCAAGCTATTCTTAATCATAGAAATGCTTTAACTGACCAACATTTGTTTACTTTTTATATCATAATGGATTTAAATGGTAGAAACATTATACCAAGCCAGTTCTCATTTTTTTTTCCTAGATAAATTAACTCAGTCTCTTACTGTTACAGAAATAATCTTCCATCTTCTTACCTACTGCCACTGACCTTCACATAGCCATCTTCATCTTTTCTGTAATACCCTAGAGCTGAACACCTGCATGCAGGAGGTATCAGAATGCTACAGAGTATACCAATCGCCTCCTATAGTCCACACATTCAGTGCCCACCTGGGCATTCCTCAGCTATGGGGCTTTCTAACCTCCTCATTTCGTAATTCACCCCACATTTGGGTGCTTCTCTATAGAAAAGAGCATTTTTCATTTCCCTTCTTTCTTTCCCCCTTCTTTGGCTTTGCACAAACCAGTGTAAGCCAATGTATAAAAAGTCCATTTCTTAGATTCAGCTACTGTTGATATGGCATCCCATGTGTTTGAGTAGAGAGATAACAAAGGGAATAAATTGAAAAATCAAAACTACCAGGCAAAGAAAGAACTACACCCAGGGAATTTTCAGGAAGGAGGGTACAGTACTAATCCTGTATTCCTTAGAGCAATGGTGTGCAAGAAAGCACTGATTCATGACCTATGGGAGCCTGGGCTTTATAGGGTTAGGGTTATACTCTCTAAATCTGTTATGTTTCAGGGGAAATAACTGGTGCTGTCTGATGCTTAAAACAAAAATGCATTATATAACACCATTCTATACCAGAGATTGGCAAGTTTTTCTGTAAAGGGCCAGACAGAAAATATTTCAGGTTCTGGGGCATTTGGCCTCTACCACAACAGCCCAACTCTGCCATTGCTTGCCATTATTTGTGGGGAAGCAGCAGTAGACAATGCATAAAAGAATGGGAATCACTGTATTCCAATGAAAGTAAATTTATAAATATAGGTAGTGAGCCTGATCTGGCCTAGGGACATTAGCTTGCTGACCCCAGTCCATATATATAGCAGTGCTTTATTCGCCACATAGTAGGATGCCTAAAAAGATGGTGTTGATAAGTTTTCATTAAATCCAGGAATTTATGTCCTCTGACATTGAATTCACATAGTATTTTTGAATGCCACATACCATATATACATCTCTCTATGTATATATATCTATATATCTAGATAGATACATCGATCAACCAATCAATGATGGATGACTTACTAAACCGAGTTAAGCAAGATTTCTGAGGTTAGGACCTTACTAGTCAAGAAGCTTGTTAATAGCAAAGCCCATATCTTCTCTATATCTATGTGTTTAGTTTCTAGCATATGGCCTAGCTCATAAATAAATTAATTCATGGCTCCCAGGTCCTTACTCTTTTCCTACTTTACCAACCACCCCTAAGTTGTTCTTTCCTTTCTTACTAACCGTGGGTAGGGTCTCAGAAAAGGGCATAGCATCCCCACCCCCAGATTTCAGTCATTAATGTATTCATTCAGCAAACATTTATCAAATTCCCTAAGAACATATAGGATACAAGAGTAAATACAGTAATTAAAGATATTTGACATACTTGGCTAGTATGCTTTATAAAAATTATGTATGTGTATGATGTACAAATTTTAGTGACAACAACCTGGATTTTTGTACAGTTACTATTAGGTTGCACTCTATTATTTAAAAATAATTAAGAACCATGTGCTTCCCCATAGGTAAAAGCTATATGAAAATACACACACATCCTAAAGTCCTCTTACTGACATATACTCTGCTTGACTCATTGGACCTTGGATTACTCACAGCCCTAAAATGTATTCTCTGCTGGAATTTGACACTAAATTGAAGCACTGTTTTCGAATTAAGAAATTACTATCACTATCTCATGAAAGAAAAAACAAACAAAAATTTCACATTAAAGAGACTGCTGTACTAAGGAACACTTCCTCATACTTATCTGGAGAAAACTTGCTTTTCAATGATAACAACATCCAATTTTAAATTATTTCAAGAATAATTAGATGGGGGCGCCTGGATGGCTCAGTGGGTTAAAGCCTCTGCATTCGACTCAGGTCATGATCCCAGTGTCCTGGGATTGAGGCCCCACATCAGGTTCTCTGTTCAGCAGGGAGTCTGCTTCCCTTCCTCTCTCTCTGCCTGCCTCTCTGCCTACTTGTGATCTCTGTCTGTCAAATAAAGAAATAAAAATCTTAAAAAGAAAAAAAAAATTAGATGATTTACCAGCAGCCAAACTCAAAGCACCAAAGAGCACATTCATATGAATTTACAGAATGAAACAACTGTTCCATTCAAGGTAAACACTAGTGATGCCCCATCCCCTTGACCTTCCCGTTTCAGTGCATACCCACTTGAATCCCAACTGCTAGTGCCTATTGCATGGCCCAAGGGCTCTCACCTACTGCTGGAGGTGATGCCATGCACCTAGAGTGCTGGGGATTAAGTACTCCCACCAGCAGCTCTCAATCAGTAATTGATGGAAGTGATGTATAAATACCTCAGCTCCCTTGTCCCTTGATGGGATGATTCTGAGGTGTCAGTTTCCCACAGTGGAATGCGGCTTGATAAGTCACCCTCTATTACCTGCCCTCCGCCCCCCCATCTGCACTTCCTCTTCACTCCATTTCCTTCAGAGCCCAAGAAAACTACTTGCATTTGAATCTCTGTCTTGAGTCTCCTCTGGGGAACCATAAACAAAGCCAAAACCATAAACTCAGCCCTTCTTACTGCAGAAACCCAAGCACAATTATTGCATGTCTATTTTTACTACCCAAATCTAAACCTATTTTTAGTCTGGCTTTGGACAACTCTATCTTAAAATGACCCAAAGATCTTATGGAACCATCTATGAAACATAAAGCCTGCAGGATCCATACAGATTTAACAAAAACTTCTCCATCCATTAAAAGTATAATTTGAGTGTTTTAGTGAGGTGTGAATCTCCTTGGTAATATTCTTCCATCCTCCCCCTTTCCTTAAGTTACCGGAAGGTTCCCCATCCCCTTAGACAGCAGAAGTAATCTGTACTGGAGCTGCACATGTGAGTAAAAAATATGACTTTAGAGCCAAATTCAAAAAACATAGGGGCAGGGATGGTCATGGTCCACAACCTGCATTTATAACACTTTCTCCAGATGCAAACTGTCTTTTCCAATTTTCTGTAAGTTGCCAGTTATATCAGGAGATGAATTAATTGGGTATCCATTTTATAGATGTTCTGCAGTGGCCATTCTGAAACTGCTTAGAGGAAGTTTATATTTAAAAATTTTTTTAAAGATTTATTCACTTATTTTTAGAGAGAGAGAAAGTGTGTGTGTGTGTGCGCATGCACGCGCACGCACACGCACAGAGGACAAGGGCAGAGGGGGGTAGAGACAGAGAGAGAGAATCCTAAACAGGCCACACTGAGTGCAGAGCCCAACATGGGCACCATCTCGTGACTCCGAGATCACAACCTGAGCCGAAACCAAGAGTTGGATGCTTGACCGACAGGTGCCACCCAGGTGCCCTGGAGGTTTTAATATTTTTAAATACGTAGTTTTTAATACATGTAGAGGGAAAAAGGGAATTCTTGCAATTTGTGTGGCCTGGACAAAGCTTCCTGAAAGAATCAGTGGATTCAGAAACCTCTTGAGGCCACTAAGGCTAAAAAAGCCACCAGTGACCAGTCATTCCTTAGCAAGTCTGAAGTCAGGCATCTTCATTCATTTGAGGCCAAGATCCAAGGTTGAGATTGTTCCAAATGGGTGGGAAAAATGGCTTGAAACAGAGAAGAGACTACTAATGAACAGCTGAACATGATTCAATGAGAGAATGAACTCAGAAGACAATGAGAAACGAAAAGAACCATGCGTGAAAATGCTCTGTCCTGGAATGGGATAAGGGGAAGCCGTCTAAACTTCATGCAAACATCCTCCTCCCTGATGTCTAGAACAGCACCAACACACTGACAGCTCCAGGTAGCCCCATAGCCTGTTTGTGGACCAGAATGTCCCCAGTTGGACCAGATGATGTCCATGCCAGCCATGCCAAGCAGTGATCACTTAGAAGAGTCTGTGGCACCTTTTTTCTATGACCTTCTCTATAAGTCAAACAGATGGCAACCATCCCAGGCCTCAAAGGTATGTTTCCAGAAGTCTGAAACCCATTTACTGCTCTTTAACAACTTTTATCAACTTGTCCTGACTTTTAAAATGTCATCAAACTGGCAATGATGCTATCAAAAGCAGCTTGGTACCTTTAACAGGTTTCTGTCCCCTATGGGAGGTGATGTCAGGGCCTCATAAAAAGTGGGGTCCCCTCTGGAGTCTCTGGCAGGATCTTTAGATATCATTATTTAAATTCAGAAGTAAATTATATGAGTAGTCGAAGTCCTTTCCCATTGTCAACAAGAGCAATACGTAGTAACTAACAGCCACAGCACATTGCATAGGTACCTTCTTTGTACCTCACGTATTATTCTCTTGTTTTATCCTACTAAGTAACAAGATGTTTTCCTTGGCTCTCTTCTCTTCTTACTCAAATGATCTAAATATCCAGCCTGGGTGGTTCTTGAGCTCCATATACAGAGTGGTTGGCTCTTTTTTGATGACCTCAGGCCCTGAGCTGAATGCAAATACAATGAGAAAAACAAAAACAAAACAACTCATTCAGTTCCATCCTCAGCCTTTTGGTTTCCCCTTAACATGGCAGATGGGACTCAACCCACCTATTTTGCCAGGCCAAGAAATAAGGCCTTTCCCTGAACTCTCTGCCCATCTCCATGCAGTCACTGTATCTTCTTAGTATCCTTCCTAGAACTACCACTTTAACTCTGCATGTCACCATTCCTTGCCTAGGCCACTTCCGTGGCCTACTCAACTCCCAACTTGGGTCTCAAACTTCTAGAATGAAAATTTGTCCAGGTTATTCCCTGCTTCAGATTCTTGAGGATCCTCTAGAGACATCAGAGACCCCATCTTAATCTCTTGCATCTAAGAAAGACCCATCCTGATCTGTATGCTGCCTACCTTCCCTGTTTTATTTTTCAGGGGCTGTCTCTCCCATGCCCAAGTAGATGACAAGTGGTTGCTTGTTTTTCATGCCTGCATTGTTTGTCCTTTGTTTCTAAAACCCCTGTCTCTATTCTTTTTTTTTTTTTAAGATTTTTATTTATTTATTTGACAGAGAGAAATCACAAGTAAGCAGAGAGGCAGGCAGAGAGAGAGGAGGAAGCAGGCTCCCTGCTGAGCAGAAAGCCCGATGTGGGGCTCGAACCCAGGACCTGGGATCATGACCTGAGCCGAAGGCAGCGGCTTAACCCACTGAGCCACCCAGGCACCCCTCTATTCTTCAATATTCAGCTCAGCTATCACCACTTCTAGAAAGCCTTCCCTCAACTTCCCCCTACTCAACACAGGCAGCACAGACATCCATCACTGTACTGAACACCCTGCAGTGAATGAGCTACTTGGTTTCTTTCTTTCTGTTTTTCTTTTTCTTTCTTTCTTTTTTTTTTTTGGTAATTTCTATGTCCAACATGGCTCCAATTCATAACCCTGAGATCAAGAGTCACATGTTCTACCAAAAGAGCCAGCCAGGTGCCCCTATTCCCTTTCCTAATAAAAGACCAAACACTGTGTCTCCTACTTCTGGAACCCTGTTGCTGATCACAGGGCCTGGCACATAGACTACATACTTCCTATTTAAGGGATGAATGAATGATGAATAAGATAGAATTCTCTAGCCACAAATTTATGGTGTATTTACACTCTGCATTTTCTAAACAGTCTGAAAACTGCTCACTTGTCCCCATAATACATTCATATTTATCTGTTCAACTGAAACTCTCCTTTTGTTTTGAAAAACAAGATAACCATAGTCTTTTCATCTATCAGTCATTGTTGGATCAGCTTTGGGAGAAAGTGGTGTGGTGGGACCTAGTTCATAAAGCTTATTAGCCTAGAACAATTTTAATAAATTATACCATGGCTATCCTGGGAAAACTTGAACTGTACTCTGCAAGTTCCAAACCAAATCTATTTTTCCCCATCCTTCTGTATTGTCTAATTATGTCTGTTCTGTCCCTGATCTGTCAAACCATGTTTGAATTATCCTTCTCTCATAACCACATAAGCTCAACTGAGCCTCAACATATGCTAGCAGAAAACAATAGATAAAACAAACATGAGTAGAAAAATGACAAGAAAAGAACCACAAAGCTTGATAATCTGAAATGAAAAACAGTCCAGCAGGAATTATCTTGCAAAACACGAACAGTCTTGAGAAGTGGTGAACGGAACATTAGCCTTGAACCCAAAAATATCCCCGGAGAGGTCACCATTTCTAGCAGAGCTCTGGAGATGGATACTGACAATTTGCGTTAGGGACATGAAATGCCCAGCCTGCCCAGAAACGAAAATTTTGGCAGTCAGAGCAAAGTGGATTTAGAACATTGAAACCCATATGGACACCCCACTCTGGTAGCCATGTGTAATGTGAGAAGCTCCATAAAACTGAACCGCTATAAATGATTGGAGACAGAGAATTTCAGGATCTTTGGTGACAAAGCCCCTCGAGCCATGTGGGCCTATCCTTTTTAGCTAGAGCTGGGGAAGGAATTTTTATCAGCATGCGGGACAGTGGAGACAGTTGTGTAGAAGCTAGAGAGGACATACGAGAAGGGGAGAAGGAGTGGAATTAAAGTTAGAGCCGACTGATTCCCCGGGTGAAAAACAAATCAAACTGCCATCTGGATGTGGGGCAGGCAGACAGTGTACTCATATTCTGGGGAGGTTGTCAGAATGACGTGTCTGCCAAAGGCAAGGAACAGAGTCACAGGTTAGCAGCAATGAGCCTTTAGGCAAAAGCCCAGGAGTAAGTTTCAGCCCAAATGTGAAGAGAGTCTTCTTTGATCCCTACTTCAAGTCATAAAGAATGGAGCCCAACATAGTGGGAGACGAAAACCACAGCCACCAGAGGCATATACCAGTGAGACTGCCTTTGTTTTACTCACAGCTCTGGCTCCTGGTCTACTTTATTCCATTTTAGTAACTAAGTTTGTTTTCAGTCATTTCCGTCTTGGGAAAGTTTCACTTACATTTAGATTTTACGGTACTTTTATACAGCAGTTCAAAATTTCCATCTTGGGGCTTCCTCGTGCTTCTCCCATGCATTTCCTTGCCTTCTTCTCCGGTTCCTGTTTCTAGTTTCCCAGAGTGCTTATGCATGGGTCACCTGGCTGTGGCAGGGAGGGATAGTGTTTATACACACGAGGGCTTCAGAGTAGAAAGGGGAGAGTGGTCTATCCTTCAGCTTGATGCAAACCCCGCACAATGGTGGGTGTGGGGGCCGGGCTGTGGTCACGTCTTTGCTGACGCTTTCACTGGCCTGCTCTCTCACGCTGGTCACTGGTGCCTTCCTGCAGGAGTCCATCCCTCCACTCTGTGAGTGGTATCCTCCATCTCACTTGGAGGCAGTGAGAGGATCCTGGAGACCTGGCTGTACCCCATTTAGCTTCTGGGGCCATTCTTGATATTTTCTGAAACACTAGGAATTTCTACCCCACTGTCTTGGGTCCTTAGAAACCCAGAAATGGTTTCTGCCTCTAGATTCCTCTATTATTTTCTAAATTTTTCTTTCACATCTAGGTCGACAGTGTGCAAGAAGTTTCTGCCTCTCTTCTCAGGAAAAAGGGGAAATTCACTCAGGTTAGAGGAGGACTTCTGGGAGTCCCTTACTTTTTTTTTTTTTTTTTAAGATTTTATTTATTTGACAGAGAGAGACATGCCAAGTAGGCAGAGAGGTAGGCAGAGAGAGAGGGGGAAGCAGGCTCCCAGCTGAGCAGACAGCCTGATGCGGGACTTGATCCCAGGACCCCGAGACCATGACCTGAGCTGAAGGCAGAAGCTTAACCCACTGAGCCACCCAGGTGCCCCCTGGGAGTCCTTTAAAAGCTGTTCCATCCTGGTTTCCATTTAAATATTAAATGGTACAGGTACTCTCATCTCTTAAATAGGCTCTGACACAGATTGGGCACAGCTGTCTTCCTGGAATTCTGAGGAACTGGCTGCCCTTTGGGGATGAGGAAGGGTCAGCAGCAAAACAAGGGAATACCTGAGGCATTTGTTTCAAGGACACTCCCCACACCCTGCACACCACACAAAGAGATCCGAGAAATCTCAGCAAAGCAGGGTGACAAAGTTACCTAAGAGAAACAGGGAATGTGTTAAAAGCAGAAGGGTGTGCAATTTATTTTTAAAGCCTGAAGAAAGAATTATCTGGCAAGAATATAAAGAATGTACTATTTTTTCCCTTGCATTAAGACATGGATATATCAGTTTGGCAAAGATCTTAGAAACTTAATAAAATGTTAACACCCATCCGGCTGCATCTTATCAGAATCCAGAGTCCCGAGTCCTGCTTCTTTAAGATGCACCCATCTCTTCAAGCTTTGCAGTTCTTTGATCTGTTCCAACAATCTGGCCGCTTCTATCGGTGGATCCAGTGGATTGCCAGGCACCTGAAAATCTGCTTTGCATATCCACGGTACTTTTTTCTTGTAATGTTGCATAAGACATATTTAGTGGCAGAGATTGCAATTTAAGTTGAAATTCAACCATATAAGGTGTTGGCCAGTGCAAATAGCTCACTTGTGTTGACAATCAGAGTAAAAAGACACCTTGAACACAAGGCCCAATGCATACAGTCAGGTGATGCCATTCTGGGCAGCTGGCATGCTTCCCTTTATTCCAATTATAAAATGAATTGCAATTTCAGAGGTTTTCAAATGTGGGGGGAAAAAGAGGAAATATAGGGAACTACAAGAGGAACTGGAGGAACTGGGTATGGGAGAATATGACCAGAGAAAGGGTCCTACTTATTTTCAACTGCAGGAAGAACAGAATGAACACATAATGAAAGACAAGAACAGAGTCTTTGAAATCTTCCATTTGTGAATGCCTTCTATGTTCCTCATTTTAGGTTAGGAGCTTCATATTCATTTTCTCGAGTTTTCATCTAACAGAATCTTGAAATAATTAAAGTGACTTTCTCAAAGTCACAGAGTAGGAGTAAGCTGGACTTAAACTCTAGCTTTCCTGTGGACAGTTGAAAAGCAGCAACTTGTGCCTAATAGCCTGGCTTATCTCTACAGTCCTGGGGGATTTTAGAATGAAGGTTTACTCCCTTTTCCCATCCCTCATTCACCGTGGGTCTCAGGTGCAGTCATGAACAGTAACGAGCTCTTCAAAAGCCATAGCTCCAGCCAGCTGGAAATCCATGAACAGAATGACGCCATTTGTATGATCAGTCTGTCTGCCTAACTAACCTTACTCGTTTTAAGGTAAATGGTCAGTCTTTCTACTCTTTCATGGCCTTTTCAACAGGACTACTAAGAGGCAGTTTCCATTATGTGCAGACAACCTTCTCATGGGTAGAATCACAGGCTTTAGAGTCAGGAAGAATTGGATCTGAATCCCAGATACTTCACTTTATGCCAGATTTAACTTCCAGAAGCCTCTCTCTTCCCAACAGTAGAATGGGTTATTGTGAATAGCTTTCACGGTTATCATAAAGCTTACGAGGGATAATATCTTCAAGCCGTGAGCATGGTGACTGACACAAAGGAAGAATATCATGTATTAATAAGAAAAAAAAATCCTTCCTGTTTAAATTCAAATGATTTTAGAGTATAAAGAGAAAGAAAAAAAGAAGGTTTGATCTGTAAGGATTATACTACATCTCCTTAGCTATCTACCTTTTTAAAAGCAGAAGGGACAGGTGCCAAATATAATTTCAAGTCAGTTGGTTTCTTTAGTAGTAAATAGACAAGCCACAAAACAATGCAGCAATGCTGACCTGCCAATCTAAGACCTAAATCAGGAGAGAACAATCTGTCATAATAAGTAGACAAAGCTGTTGATAATGTTGAGGAAATCTGGAAAGATCCAAGCAGAAGCAAAAGTAAAAAAGATTTTTATTTATTTATTTATTTGACAGAGAGAGATACAGAGAGAGAGAGAGAACACAAGCAGGGGGAGTGGGAGAGGGAGAAGCAGGCTCCCCACTGAGCAGGGAGCCCGACGCAAGGCTCGATCCCAGAACCCTGGGATCATGACCCGAGCCAAAGGCAGATGTATAGCCATTCATTTCTGACTGCCTACAGACACAGAGAGTTCAACAGGGTCAGTGTGTCTATCATTTTAATATAGCCAAGTGGGCAGGGCCCTGTCACATGAATAAAGTAGGTGCAGCTTAATTCCAGTAAAATAAAATTTGATAATTTTCTAGAGATGAGCTGGAAATTTTTTTTTTCCTTTTTGCCACAGGGAAATTGATTTCTTTGTGTACTTATTAAATGACAACCTCTTGGCTACTGTACTCAGTCTGAAATTTGAGATGGTGCTTTACCTAGATGTGCCTAGCAGAACATGCTGGGGTTATATCTTGGTTTCAGCATGAGGCTGCTTCTCAGGCAGCCTGTCAGTCTGTCCCATTTTATTAGTATGTGATGGGTAAATACAATGGACACCTCTCTTTCAAAAGAAGCTGTCCTATTTTTCTATAGCTCAAACCACAGAATGTTTAAAAGAAATTTCTAGAAATTTCTTTCTTTCATGTTTTTCTTTCTCTCCCCCTCTTTCTTTCTTTCTTTCTTTTTTTTTTTTTTTTTTTTGCATTCACTCCTTTTTGTCTAGAGGAACAAAAATTCTATGGAACATTCTATGGGGCATTTTTAAAATGACTACAAGGAAACAACAGAGCCATCATTTCTATTCATTTTCTTCTACAATATTAGAACTTCCGTGACTATAATTCCACTGCCCCTGATGAATAGCTACAGTGGCAGAGCATTTCTTCTGTAGAACGTGAAAGTCTGCGGTCTCATTTATTTTGCTACATGTCTTAAGAATATATGATTTTTAAAAAAATGTTACTTCTGAAAGAGCTTCACAGCAAAAGATATTTCTCATAGTGTCTCAGGCTTAATCAATTGCCTGTGATTTTGCAGGCCTTAATGGGAGGAGACACAGACAATGTAATATGCATTATGCAAACTTAGCCAAAAGTGAGGCTGAGGAACAGCATCAGGGACCATTATCTCCCAGAAGAGTCGACACAATGGAGGCAGACAATTAGATTAGAACATTTTCTTAATCAGGCTGGAAGTAAAATCTTGGGGACCAGACCTTGTGCAGATTTGGGCAACAGCCCAAGAGGCAAGAATCCTAAGCCAGCATGGCAGCATCTTGCTAGAAGCTGTGTTTTGCTATATTTTAGAATTTGTAATAAGGCCGATTCTTCTTGGAATTACAGCAATGGGTTTTACTTACTAAAGTAGCAAAGACCCATAATGTGCTGTGGCCTGAATTGTCCAAACATACGATTCTTTCTCAAAAACTGTAGGGAAATCTACTCAGCCAGCCAGTCACTGTGAAGTTAGCCCATTGTAGGAAGTATTGCAACTTTGGGTTGTGGGGAGAGGGAATGCGGGATGATGAGTTCCAAAGAGACAAGAGTAGACGGGTGAGGGAGTAAATCAAAGAAAAAGAGCCATGGTCTATGTCTGGGCGTGCTCATTACACAGAAACACACACACGAAACAATGCAAGTTGAGGGGGAATGCACAATCCCCACAGCACGCTTGACTCCTGGGGATTGCTCAGGGCCTGATAAACATCGTCTAGCAAGTGCTTAAACTGCCAGATTTAGCACTCCGTCTACAATAGATGCAGAAATGAAATTGTTTAGAAGCAATTACAAAGCAATATTTCAACGAGAACAAATGAATGCAGCACAACTTCAGCATGTAAGTGCAGAGGGGGGTCACAGCATGAAGGAATCATTGGAGTCAGATGGAATTAATCAGAAGAAAGTGCAGAGGGATGCTGGTTGGCATGTTAATTCTCTCCGGACTGTGGCCAGCGCCTGCCCTGCCTGGATAACTGCGTGCTCCTTCACGCACATCAACTAGGACGAGCAGAACAGATAGGGCACCCAGTAGGTGCTTGGTGAGTGTTTGGAAGGCCTATTAATGATCCTGCTGAGGAAACTGTTAAGTATAAAAAAAAAATGGCCAGAGCAGATATGCCAAGCTAGCAAGTGATCACATAATATCACCAGGAAGAGGTCCTGCACCAATAGAAAATCAGACGGCAAGATTCCAGTCTTGCCTCTGCCGTTGGCTAGCTATTTTACCTTCTGGAACTTTTTATTTTGTAACTTCTTTGAGACACAGCTATCTCATCTGTAAAAGAAGACATTGATGTCTACCTAAAGGTTTGTTATGGAGACTAAAGAAGATGCAATTGGCAAGCGCAATGTCTGGCACCGAGTGCATTCTCAACAAATGGCCAATGTGCTCTGAAGTCCACTGATTGGTAAGAGTCCGTTAGGGATGCAACATAGAGACGCTGCCCACGGGTATTTGGAGACCCAGGGGACAGAGTGGGCATTGCTCACTGGGGATGGAAAATGGGTTTTTTTGGCCTAAAAAAAGAAAGAGAAGATGGAGCAAGTGAGTGAAAGTTTTAATTATTTGCATTGCCCTGAAATTACACAGAGTATCCTCTTTCTCTTCTGCCTCCTACATGAGGCCAAGGCCAGGCCAGAAATCCATTGCTCACACCAGTTCAAAGGGAGACAAGGCTGCAGTGTAGCTGAGGAGTACATCTGGTCACGTCCAAACTCAAAGCATGTGATAAATGCAGAGAAACATGGATAGCTGAAGACAAAAATGTTCACCTGCAAGGTGCCCACAGGCAGGTTGAATGGTGGGCCCCCAAAAGATATGTCCATCTGGAACTTATGAATGTGACTGTATTTGGGGGGTGAGAAAAAGGATCTTTGCATATGTCATTAAATTAAGGTTTTCAAGACGAGATCATCTTGGATTGCTTGGGTTGGGCCTTAAATTCAATAACAAATGTTGTTGAAAGACAGAAAATAAGAAACTGACAGAGGACAAGTCCACATGAAGTCACAGACAGAGACTAGAGTTATGTAGTCATAAGCCTTGGAACACCAAGGATTCCCAGTGGCCATCAAAAGTTAGGAGAGGTATGGAGTACATTCTCGCTCCAGGGGAAACCAATCCTGCTTACACCTTGATTTTGGACTTTTGGCCCCCTGAACTATGAGAGAATACATTTTTATTGTATTAGGTAAAGCCTCCTGATTTACAAGTAGGTATTGTATTAGGTAAAGCCTCCTGCTTTATGATAATTTGCTGTGGCAGACCTAGGAAACCCAGACAGTACCCACTTAGGGGAAGGAATCAAATGGCAGGAATGGGTGGGCATCACACACTGATATTGCCCAGGAGGTTTATGTTCAGTCTGCCCACTTAATATTTGGGTCACAAATTAGGGAGTGGTTCATGTTAAGTAAACCTCTTTTAAAATATATATTTTTTATTTATTTATCTGACAGAGAGACACACACAGAGAGAGGGAACAAAAGTAGGGGCAGTGGGAGAGGGAGAAGCCGACTTCCCACTGAGCAGTGAGCCCAATGCAGGGCTCAAGCCCACGACTGGGATCATGACCTGAGCAGAAGGCAGACACTCGATGACTGAGTCACCCAGGTGCCCCTGTTAAGTAAACCTCTTAACATAATTCTGCAACAAGAGTATTTGTCCTGTGTTTCAGATATTCCTAGGAGTGCCCGAAAAGGGGAGACAGAAGAAGAAATACTGCACATGGCAATAACCTATGAAATTCATTACCTGGGGGAATTTGTAGAAGATTGCACAGATTACAGTGCTATAGAAGGAAGAGACAGCACCTTTGGGGACTTTCTGGCTGTGAACAGCGTATCTACGAGCTAATCTGAATCTCCTGAGAGGGTTGATAAGAGAGAGCCGATCCATTATATCCATGTGTGTGATCATGATTATGTAACTTACACTGCAACAGGCTAGTCACTGATGATCCTTTAAGAAAGGGTTTAGAGGGGCGCCTGGGTGGCTCAGTGGGTTAAAGCCTCTGCCTTCGGCCCAGGTCATGATCTCAGGGTCCTGGGATCGAGCCCCACATCAGGCTCTCTGCTCAGCAGGGAGCCTGCTTCCTCCTCTCTCTCTCTCTCTGCCTGCCTCTCTGCCTGCTTGTGATCTCTATCTATCAAATAAATAAATAAAATCTTTAAAAAAAAAAAAAAAAAGAAAGAAAGGGTTTAGAAAGCACAGATTCCATAAAGCAGGACAATTAAACCAATGAAAAAAGTAGCAGTTAGGAGATACAATCTTTGTGCCCCCCCCCCCCATAGTTTCCTTCCATTCCAACACGACAAGACCCCAAAGCATCTCTGAGACTCTCTGGTGTTGGCAGGAGCTGGCTGTCTCCCCTTCCAGGCATCCAGGCAGGATTCTATGAGGGTCCGAGGGGACAATTCAGATACCAGATTCTCTCTATTCCACAATAACTCAGAGAAGCATATGGATGGCTGTATTGAGTGGCCTCTGGGCATTTTAGGCTGATAATGTGTTCCAGTTTAGTCAAATACATCCTCAATATTGCTGTGAGCTAATGGAGAGGAATTACACATGTTTTCAAAATTTGGCAAGACAAATAGGAGCTTGCTTCTCAGTTCTAATACAATGAATGTGCCTTATGCCTTGTTTTCTCCAAATCTCATTTCAGAAAACAAAGACACCATTAACAAGTTCCCCATGGTTCTTCTTTCCCTCACCTGGCCTATCCCACTTCTTTTCTTTCTTCCCTTCCTGCTGTTCAAAGACAGAGCAGCCTGGAGGGGGTGTAATTAATGAGCTCCATCTCTGAGCAGCTGGGGTGGGTGGACCACTGGAGCCAAAAAGCAAAGTGGAATTATCCTGGGGAGGATTTCAGATCATTCGTTAATCTGCCTTTCTGCTTCTGGAGGAACAGAGCGGGTGAAAAGAACAGCAGGACGAAATATGGCCGTCATCCTACAAAGACTGGGTTCAGGGAGAACCTAAAAGAAGAGCCCAGAATGGGCAGCAACAGGCACAGGAGCAACAAGAGCATAAAGAAGTGAACGGGGCAGCAAAAGAAAAAGGCAAAAATAAAATACAACGCAGAAGGAAATATTCCAGGAAGGAGTAGAAAAGCAAGGGGGAAAGGAGAGGAATAAGAGTTGAAGAAAAGCAACTTAAATGAGCACAAGCAGAGGTGCTGAGAATCAAATGAGATTTCAAAGGCTTAAGGCAGCAAAGAAAGGGAAGGTGGGAAGGACCAGGAAGAGAGTACTGTGGTCACTTGGGCAAAAAGGCTTAAGACTTTTTAATTGGGCAGTCAATGGATGGAAGGGAGAGTTGGATCAGTCAGCTATTTTTGCAATACAAATCCTACCCAAAGTCAAGTTTAAAGAATAACAAACACTTATTCTTGCTTCTGTGGGCTCCTGGTGGTTGGTGGATCTGGGTTGGGCATGTTTGGGAAATCTGCTTCAAGCATGGATCCAGTGAGACTTGGCTCCTTCACGCAAATTGGTCTCACATCTTTTCCACGTGTGCTTCTTCAAGGACTCAAGGGGTAAAAATAATAGCGCTCCACAGAGAGGTCTTTCCACTGCGCTGGTGGGGCTCAAGTGTCAAGCCATTCCAGTTTTTGTTTGCATTACACCCGCTAACATTCCATCGAACAGATCATGTCTTGTGGCCAAGCACAAGATTAACATACAAGAAAAACCCCTCTTGGCAAGGGAGGTGGCAGGGAAGGAGTACACAGTTGAAGAATATTCTAATCAATCATGAGAGTAAATAAGGAAGAAGAAATAGAAAGTTATCACAAAGGGGCACGGAGATAGTGAATGAGATAGGCTTGAATGAGTAACAATAATGTACATATAATGGAACTAAGATACAACTTTATATACTTCCTATCTATAAGGTCAAAGAAGACCATCACATCCTATAACCAGTATGTGAAGTGGAGGATTTCCTGTTTTCTTCTTCCTTTATTAACTTGTGCTGGACAAGCACATGGCTCTGTTAAGGCAGGCCACGCTATGGCCAGTTCATTTAAAAAAAAACATTACCCAAGGGTGTCTGGGTGGCTCAGTAGGTTAAGCATCTGACTCTTGATTTCAGCTCAGCCCATATCATGATCTCAGGATCGTGAGATGGAGCCCCATGTCAGGCTCTGTGCTCAGTGTGAAGTCTGCTGGACACTTTTTCCTCCTGCCTCTCCCTTGCTCTCTGTTCCTTCCCCTCTGTTCCTCCCCCCTCATTCATGCATACCAGATAATTATTCAAATCAATATCTAACTATTGATTTTAATCAGCAAATGTTTATGATACCATGCAAAATAATGTATTATGTAGCATTATAATGAATAGGTTGGCTTATAGAAGTATTTTAGTCGGCATAATGTATGAGATTTGTAAGATAGCAAAACAAGCTATGACAGAGTATAATTAGGAGAAGAGTAGATAGAGAACAAAATGGTCAATGACTTGAAAATATCAAGCTCTTTGGTCAGTGTGAACAGGAAAGAAAAGAGAATAGCATTGCAATTTTCCCAAATAAATGTAATTAGAAAAATTAATGTAATCAAATTATACCAATTACAGCAATGGGTATGCCAAATTATAGAACTCAAAGTATGTCAGAAGGCAATGGGGATGTCTGGGCTCTAATTTCAGCTGAGCTACAAAATTAACAATTTGCTTCTGGCACATTCCTTCAGTTTCCTGTGCCTCAGTTTCCAACCTTTGAAACAAAGTCATTCTCCTAGTTAATCTATAAAGGTTCCTTCTGGCTTATGCATCCAAGAAGTTTTCATTGAGCATATACTTGGGACTTGATGCTGGGGTGCTAAGATGAAGTCAACCTGCCTTTACTCTCACCTAGTGCGGTGAGACCCAAAACATGTCCTATGAATTTAATGTGGCACATTCCACATCAAGAAATATTTTTAGGAGGCCTTGGCGGGGGGGTGCTGGTGTCAGAGAAAAAGGAAGCCTGGGGTCATGGGAAGGCTGAAACCTGTGCTGAGTTCTGAAAGGTGGCGGACAACAAATCAAATGAAGGGGAAAAAAAGCATCACAGATGGACACAGAAACAACTAGGAATAGAGGCAGGAAAAGCCCTAATGTGTGCATGAAATCAGAAGTATAGAGTCTGAACCAGGGATTAGCCTATAGTACTAGACAAGTGAGGTCATCTAGATCCCTACATATTCCACTAGAGTCAACAATGAAACATTAGAGAGTTTTCAGTAACAAGATATCATGGTGGGTTTGCAGTTTTAGATAGCTGATACCACTGGAGGATAGATGTTGGGAGCACAAAGCTTCAAGCAGAGAAACCAAGTAAAAGCACCTGCAATGTAACAAAGAGATTATAAAAATCCAAGCAGACATTAAAAAGTGAGGATGGGGAAAGAAGACAGGTTGATAAATATTTAGGAAACAAAATGAAGGGAGATAATCAGTTCACATTACGACATGCTGAAATTGACATGTCAGTGAAGAACCCAAGAAGAGACACCAGCAAGCATTGCATTTTACTTATAATTGGGAAACAGGACAGTGGGGCACCTGGGTGGCCCAGTTGTTGGGCATCTGCCTTCTGCTCGGGTTGTGGTCCCAGGATCCTGGGGTCGAGCCCCACGTCGGGCTCCCTGCTCAGTGGGAGGTCTGTTTCTCCCTCTCCCACTCCCCCTGCTTGTGTTCTTTAAATCTTTAACAAAAAAGAAAGAAAGAAAGAACGAAAGAAAGAAAGAAAGAAACAGGACAGCAAGATCCCTTGAATGGCCTCAAGAAGGTCTGACATGGTATAAGAACAGGAAAATGTGGTTTTTAGTTGACATCATGGTAGGTGAGTTTCAGGGAAGTTCTGGATGACAGTATCTATGTAATAAAATACAGACTAAGACCCATGTATTTCTGAAGTACAAAAGTCCATAGAACCACTGCTTTTAAATTAAAACCAAATTATCACCAGATTTTTCCAAATTGCTATTTTCAAATGTATAAGTTTTATGTGATCTATTGTCATACAGTATTCTTGTTATTAGCCAGTGCATATTTGGTGTTTAATTTTTTTCCATTTGATTTTGCTTTCTGGGTCTATCTAATGTTGATTTACTCCTAAGGAAACATCAGTGTTGAGAGACACACACACATACAAGCACATCCTGTTTTTTCTAACTGAAGTCATCTGTGCTCCATAGAATAAAGAGAATCAATACCTTTTTTTTTTTTTTTCATTTTGCATCTTTCTCTGGCAACTGTGGGAAAACATGAAAAAATCTATATTACAAAGAATGATGCCCCAAGATAGCAGAGTCAAGAATGCTCAAAGAGGGAAGGACTCATGACTTTCCGCCCAGATACATTTTCTCCTAATACAAAGGAAATGAAAGAGCCTAGGTCATGCCCTACATGTGTGTTGCCTCACAGGTAGATGAGAAAAGAAGGAAGTGGAAAGATTTAAGAGAACTGGCGAGGATTTGAAAAGACATACTTGTGTGGGAGAATATTATTCAACATTTACTCTTTAGTTTCTAAGGGGGGGGGGGGAACACTTAAAGGAACATCTGGGTATAAGACAAATGCCTTTTGCCAGTGAAACTCCATCCACAGTATATCTGTTTACAGCTCTATTTCCAAAAGGGTCACTACTTAAAAATTAACAGGAACTGCTAAAGTGCAAGAAGGGTAGGTGCTTGCAAAATGTGTTGTGAAATTATTTCATCACAAGTTTTGAGATTTATAAAAGAAATATGCAAATCTAAGCTAACGCATTTTTTAACAACGTATCTATGTCCCTCCAGTAAAAATGTAGCTCTATCAGAGAGAAGTAGAGACCTCTGTTACTCTGGTAAAACCCTGAGGAGTCAAGAAGAAAAATTCGTGTTTGACCAAGAATATTCTCACATCTCAGGGCATAGATCTGCCTCCCTGGGAACACTGAGACATTCTAGGAAGGCTGAGAGTGACACAGAGGTGGCAAGCAAATTCCGTGGTGGAACGCAATAGAGACTGGTAACAACTGGTGGTTGAGCCTACAGCTCAGCATGTCCTGTTTGGTCCTGTGGCCCATGAACACCCTCCTTCTAAATAGGGGAGCTCTGTGCTTCTCAAATCTGGGCATGCTACAGCATTGCCTGTGGTGCTTTTTACAAATAAAGCTGTTCAGGCTCCATTCCCAGAAACGGTTTCAGTGCTCGAGCAGAAAATGCAAGTTTAAAAAAAAAAAAAAAAAAACCCTCTCTTGGTAATTTTGTTGCACAGCCAGGGTTCAAAGCCAGAGAAAGAAAAGACAGAAGGAGGGAGGGAGAAGAAGGAGAAAAGAAGGAAGGGCATCAAATGAAGACCATTTTGATCAATCCTTCTATCCCCGTGTATTGAGACTATGGGCTTTGAAATGCTGGGCCACATTCTGGTTTGGGCCTTTTCCTTTCCATCGCCATCCCTAAATAGAAACCCATGTGGTGGAGCTGGGAGTCAAGATGGCGGAGAAGTAGCAGGCTGAGACTACTTCAGGTAGTGGGAGATCAGCTAGATAGCTTATCTAAAGATTACGAACACCTACAAATCCAACGGGAGATCGAAGAGAAGAAGAACAGCAACTCTAGAAACAGAAAATCAACCACTTTCTGCAAGGTAGGACTGGCAGAGAAGTGAATCCAGACCGCGGGGGGAGGGGCTGGCTCGCGGCGAGCGGTGGAGCAACGAACACAAAATCGGGACTTTTAAAAGTCTGTTCCGCTGAGGGACATCGCTCCAGAGGCTTAACCGGGGTGAAGCCCACGTGGGGTCAGCGTGGCCTCAGGTCCCGCAGGGTCACAGAAGGATCGGGGGTGTCTGAGTGTCGCAGAACTCACAGGTATTAGAACGGGGAAGCTGGCTACAGAGACAGAGCCGAGGAGTGACTCTCAGCTCGGGGTTACCTTGAACCAGTAGCAGGCTTGGTCAGCTCGGAGCGCGGCCGGAGGCCAGGGTGGCGGGAGTCATTGGGCGCTGTTCTCTGGGGGCGCACTGAGGAGTGGGGCCTCGGGCTCTCAGCTCCTCCGGGCCGGAGACCGGGAGGCCGCCATCTTCATTCCCGTCCTCCGGAACTCTACGGAAAGCGCCCAGGGAACAAAAGCTCCCGAAAGCAAACCCAGCAAACCCGAGCGGATTACTCAGCCCGGCCCAGGTAAGGGCAGTGCAACTCCGCCTGGGGTAAAGACTCTTGAGAATCACTACAACAGGCCCCTCCCCCAGAAGACCAGCAAGAAACCCAGCCAGGACCAAGTTCACCTACCAAGGTCTGTAGTTTCAATACCAAGGAGAGCGGCGGAATTCCAAGGAGGAGAAAGCAAAGCACGGAACTCATGGCTTTCTCCCCATGATTCTTTAGCCTTGCAATTAAATTAATTTTTTTTTCTTTTCTTTTTCAATTTTTTTTCTTCTTCTGCTAAATGTTTTTAACTTTTACCCTTTTCTTTTTTAACATTTTTAACTAGTTTATCTAATATATATATATATCTTTTTTTTCCTTTTTATACTTTTTCTTTCTTCGTTTTCTTTTTTTAATTTTTTTTTTTCTTTCTGAACCTCTTTTTATCCCCTTTCTCCCCCCTCACAATTCGGGATCTCTTCTGATTTGGCTAAACCATATTCTCCTGGGGTTGTTGCCACACTTTTAGTATTTTACTTGCTCCTTCATAAACTCTTATCTGGACAAAATGACAAGGCGGAAAAATTCACAACAAAAAAAAGAACAAGAAGCAGTACCAAAGGCTAGGGACCTAATCAATACAGACATTGGTAATATGTCAGATATAGAGTTCAGAATGATGATTCTCAAGGTTCTAGCCGAGCTTGAAAAAGGCATGGAAGATATTAAAGCAACCCTCTCGGGAGATATAAAAGCCCTTTCTGGAGAAATAAAAGAACTAAAATCTAACCAAGTTGAAATCAAAAAAGCTATTAATGAGGTGCAATAAAAAATGGAGGCTCTCACTGCTAGGATAAATGAGGCAGAAGAAAGAATTAGCGATATAGAAGACCAAATGACAGAGAATAAAGAAGCTGAGCAAAAGAGGGACAAACAGCTACTGGACCACGAGGGGAGAATTCGAGAGATAAGTGACACCATAAGACGAAACAACATTAGAATAATTGGGATTCCAGAAGAAGAGGAAACAGAGAGGGGAGCAGAAGGTATATTGGAGAGAATTATTGGAGAGAATTTCCCCAATATGGCAAAGGGAACAAGCATCAAAATCCAGGAGGTTCAGAGAACCCCCCTCAAGATCAATAAGAATAGGTCCACACCCCGTCACCTAATAGTAAAATTGACAAGTCTTAGTGACAAAGAGAAGATCCTGAAAGCAGCCAGGGAAAAGAAGTCTGTAACGTACAATGGTAAAAATATTAGATTGGCAGCAGACTTATCCACAGAGACCTGGCAGGCCAGAAAGAGCTGGCATGATATATTCAGAGTACTAAATGAGAAAAACATGCAGCCAAGAATACTATATCCAGCTAGGCTATCATTGAAAATAGAAGGAGAGATTAAAAGCTTCCAGGACAAACAAAAACTGAAAGAATTTGCAAATACCAAACCAGCTCGACAGGAAATATTGAAAGGGGTCCTCTAAGCAAAGAGAGACCCTAAAAGAAGTAGATCAGAAAGAAACAGAGACAATATACAATAACAGTCACCTTACAGGCAATACAATGGCACTAAATTCATATCTCTCAATACTTACCCTGAATGTTAATGGGCTAAATGCCCCAATCAAAAGACACAGGGTATCAGAATGGATCAAAAAACAAAACCCATCTATATGTTGCCTACAAGAAACTCATCTTAAACCTGAAGACACCTCCAGATTTAAAGTGAGGGGGTGGAAAAGAATTTACCATGCTAATGGACATCAGAAGAAATCAGGAGTGGCAATCCTTATATCAGATCAATTAGATTTTAAGCCAAAGACTACAATAAGAGATGAGGAAGGACACTATATCATACTCAAAGGAACTGTCCAACAAGAAGATCTAACAATTTTAAATATCTATGCCCCTAACATGGGAGCAGCCAACTATATAAGCCAATTAATAACAAAATCAAAGAAACATGTCGACAATAATACAATAATAGTAGGGGACATTAACACTCCCCTCACTGAAATGGACAGATCATCCAAGCAAAAGATCAACAAGGAAATCAAGGCCTTAAATGACACACTGGACCAGATGGACATCACAGATATATTCAGAACTTTTCATCCCAAAGCAACAGAATACACATTCTTCTCTAGTGCACATGGAACCTTCTCCAGAATAGATCATATCCTTGGTCCTAAATCAGGTCTCAACCGGTATCAAAAGATTGGGATCATTCCCTGCATATTTTCAGACCACAATGCTCTGAAGCTAGAACTCAATAACAAGAGGAAATTTGGAAAGAACCCAAATACATGGAGACTAAACAGCATCCTTCTAAAGAATGAATGGGTCAACCAGGAAATTAAAGAAGAATTGAAAAAATTCATGGAAACAAATGATAATGAAAACACAACGGTTCAAAATCTGTGGGACACAACAAAGGCAGTCCTGAGAGGAAAATATATAGCGGTACAAGCCTTTCTCAAGAAACAAGAAAGGTCTCAGGTACACAACCTAACCCTACACCTAAAGGAGCTGGAGAAAGAACAAGAAAGAAACCCTAAACCCAGCAGAAGAAGAGAAATCATAAAGATCAGAGCGGAAATCAATGAAATAGAAACCAAAAAAACAATAGAACAAGTCAACGAAACTAGGAGCTGGTTCTTTGAAAGAATTAATAAGATTCATAAACCCCTGGCCAGACTTATCAAAAAGAAAAGAGAGAGGACCCAAATAAATAAAATCATGAATGAAAGAGGAGAGATCACAACGAACACCAAAGAAGTACAGACAATTATAAAAACATACTATGAGCAACTCTATGCCAACAAATTTGACAATCTGGAAGAAATGGATGCATTCCTAGAGACATATAAACTACCACAACTGAACCAGGAAGAAATAGAAAGCCTCAACAGACCCATAACCAGTAAGGAGATTGAAACAGTCATCAAAAATCTCCAAACAAACAAAAGCCCAGGGCCAGATGGCTTCCCGGGGGAATTCTACCAAACATTTAAAGAAGAACTAATTCCTATTCTCCTGAAACTGTTCCAAAAAATAGAAATGGAAGGAAAACTTCCAAACTCATTTTATGAGGCCAGCATCACCTTGATCCCAAAACCAGACAAGGATCCCATCAAAAAAGAGAACTACAGACCAATATCCTTGATGAACACAGATGCAAAAATTCTCACCAAAATACTAGCCAATAGGATTCAACAGTACATTAAAAGGATTTTTCACCACGACCAAGTGGGATTTATTCCAGGGCTGCAAGGCTGGTTCAACATCCGCAAATCAATCAATGTGATACAACACATTAAGAAAAGAAAGAACAAGAACCATATGATACTCTCCATAGATGCTGAAAAAGCATTTGACAAAGTACAGCATCCCTTCCTGATCAAAACTCTTCAAAGTGCAGGGATAGACGGCACATACCTCAATATTATCAAAGCCATCTATGAAAAACCCACCGCCAATATCATTCTCAATGGAGAAAAACTGAAAGCTTTTCCGCTAAGGTCAGGAACACGGCAGGGATGTCCGTTATCACCACTGCTATTCAACATAGTACTAGAAGTCCTAGCCTCAGCAATCAGACAACAAAAGCAAATTAAAGGCATCCAAATCGGCAAAGAAGAAGTCAAACTATCACTCTTCACAGATGATATGATACTATATGTGGAAAACCCAAAAGACTCCACTCCAAAACTGCTAGAACTTGTACAGGAATTCAGTAAAGCGTCAGGATATAAAATCAATGCACAGAAATCAGTTGCATTTCTCTACACCAACAACAAGACAGAAGAAAGAGAAATTAAGGAGTCCATCCCATTTACAATTGCACCCAAAACTATAAGATACCTAGGAATAAACCTAACCAAAGAGACTAAGAGTCTATACACAGAAAACTATAAAGTACTCATGAAAGAAATTGAGGAAGACACAAAGAAATGGAAAAATGTTCCATGCTCCTGGATTGGAAGAATAAATATTGTGAAAATGTCTATGCTACCTAAAGCAATCGACACATTTAATGCAATTCCTATCAAAGTACCATCCATTTTTTTCAAAGAAATGGAACAAATAATCCTAAAATTTATATGGAACCAGAAAAGACCTCGAATAGCCAAAGCAATATTGAAAAAGAAAGCCAAAGTTGGTGGCATCACAATTCCGGACTTCAAGCTCTATTACAAAGCTGTCATCATCAAGACTGCATGGTACTGGCACAAAAACAGACACATAGATCAATGGAACAGAATAGAGAGCCCAGAAATAGACCCTCAACTCTATGGTCAACTCATCTTCGACAAAGCAGGAAAGAATGTCCAATGGAAAAAAGACAGCCTCTTCAATAAATGGTGTTGGGAAAATTGGACAGCCACATGCAGAAAAATGAAATTGGATCATTTCCTTACACCACACACGAAAATAG
Source organism: Lutra lutra (assembly GCF_902655055.1). Lineage (NCBI taxonomy): Eukaryota > Metazoa > Chordata > Mammalia > Carnivora > Mustelidae > Lutra > Lutra lutra. The sequence continues at coordinate 103,016,458 of NC_062286.1, forward strand.
ACTCAAAATGGATGAAGGATCTCAATGTGAGAAAGGAATCCATCAAAATCCTCGAGGAGAACACAGGCAGCAACCTCTTCGACCTCAGCCACAGCAACATCTTCCTAGGAACATCGCCAGAGGCAAGGGAAGCAAGGGCAAAAATGAACTATTGGGATTTCATCAAGATCAAAACTTTTGCACAGCAAAGGAAACAGTAAACAAAACCAAAAGACAACTGACAGAATGCGAGAAGATATTTGCAAACGACATATCAGATAAAGGGCTAGTGTCCAAAATCTATAAAGAACTTAGCAAACTCAACACCCAAAGAACAAATAATCCAATCAAGAAATGGGCAGAGGACATGAACAGACATTTCTGCAAAGAAGACATCCAGATGGCCAACAGACACATGAAAAAGTGCTCCACATCACTCGGCATCAGGGAAATACAAATCAAAACCACCATGAGATATCACCTCACACCAGTCAGAATGGCTAAAATTAACAAGTCAGGAAATGACAGATGCTGGCGAGGATGCGGAGAAAGGGGAACCCTCCTACACTGTTGGTGGGAATGCAAGCTGGTGCAACCACTCTGGAAAACAGCATGGAGGTTCCTCAAAATGTTGAAAATAGAACTACCCTATGACCCTGAATTGCACTGCTGGGTATTTACCCTAAAGATACAAACGTAGTGATCCGTAGGGGCACGTGCACCCGAATGTTTATAGCAGCAATGTCTACAATAGCCAAACTATGGAAAGAACCTAGATGTCCATCAACAGACGAATGGATAAAGAAGAAGTGGTATATATACACAATGGAATACTATGCAGCCATCAAAAGAAATGAAATCTTGCCATTTGCGACGACGTGGATGGAACTAGAGGGTATCATGCTTAGCGAAATAAGTCAATCGGAGAAAGACAACTATCATATGATCTCCCTGATATGAGGGAGAGGAGATGCAACATGGGGGGTTAAGGGGGTAGGAGAAGAGTAAATGAAACAAGATGGAATTGGGAGGGACACAAACCATAAGTGACTCTTAATCTCACAAAACAAACTGAGGGTTGATCGGGGGAGGGGGGTTGGGAGGGGGGTGGGATTATGGACACTGGGGAGGGTATGTGCTATGGTGAGTGCTGTGAAGTGTGTAAACCTGGCGATTCACAGACCTGTACCCCTGGGGATAAAAATATATTATATGTTTATAAAAAATAAAATTAATTAAAAAAAAAAAAGAAACCCATGTGGTAAGTATACTCCCACAGTGGGTCCGATGTGCCACCTCTTGCCAATCTAGTACCAACAGTGGGATGCAGAAAGCTAGCCTCTAAGCAGGTCATCACAAAAAGCGGTTATCTAATCCTGAATTCTACTGGAGTTAAAAGTTATACTCCAGGTCTGGGAATAAAAGGGAATAGAGGATGGAAACTGATTTTAGGTAGGAGTGAGTTATTCCAAAGTACAATTCCAGGAGCACATGCTGTTGAATGAACTTTTAAAGTAGTTAAAGACACTGTGATTCCAGGAGAATATTCATGACCAAACTCCCCTCAATATCCTCTAAAGGGTCTGCAGCTTGAACACCTCTTAATGAGTCCCTCTTTACTGCTACAATCACTCAGTTGAGAGGGGACCGTGGTGAAATTCTCTTCTATAATCCTTTAATGCCCACTAGTTTATCGATTTGTCTTACAATATGGGGTAAACTGGTTACACAAATGGTAGAAGTTACAGGACTTCTCCATCTCTTATGAAATATTTAACTACCTGTAGAAGTTAAGTCCTACCCCTTCCTCTTCCCTCCACGCAGACTGTAATTTATCTAGGATGGCTTTGTTGATCCTACTCTTCCCAGATGTTGATTTGATAATTAGGGGTATGACTCAAAGAAAATTAATGAGAGTTTCAGTCTACACAAAGGATCTCTATCATAATATTCATATTTCTTGATCTAGTCATATTTACTATCAAGTTTCAGTTAGAAGTGTCTACAGGCTCTGAATGAGACAACATAAACCAGGCCTCCCCCCTACTCACACTCATACCACACCACTGTAATTTTTAGATGAAAATATAATCAAGAAATAGGATTTATTTAGGGGTACCTTGGTGGCTTAGTCATTAAGTATCTGCCTTCAGCTCAGGTCATGATCCTAGGGTCCTGGGATGGAGCCCCATATTGGGCTCTCTGATGGGCGGAGAGCCTGCTTCTCCCTCTCCCACTCCCCCTGCTTGTGTTCCCTCTCTTGCTATCTCTCTCTCTGTCAAATAAATAAAATCTTAAAAAAAAAAAAAACTAGGATTTTTTAAAAAGAAACTGGCATTGGCTAAATGTTCTAGGATATATATATATTTGAATAATCTGTAAGGACTTCCAAAGACTGGCCATTAATAGAGACCTGGTTCTTTTGCATGAAATAGAATGGCAGAGTTCCCAAGAATAACTAGGTAGTTGAAGCAAATATCTTACAGATACATCTACTTTCCTATCGTGCTAATTTCTGTCCTCATTACACAGGCATTTTTATCCTAGCCTCTTCTTTTCTTATCAAACTTACTGTCCACGAGTCTCTTCTCAAGAGGCTTCTGTGTTCTAGATGAAACTATGAAAAAGTTACTTAATAATTTGAAGGGTAAGAGTAATATATTCTTTGTTATTTTTTGGGCTGATAAAGAGATCTCACTGGGTCTGCAGGTGTTAACCCAACAGTCTAAAACAAAATGAAGTAGCTGTTAACAGTTGGGGTTCCCCACAAAGTTGATTCTGAAGAGACTTGCAGGTAGGAAAATCATGGGGATGTGCTCTTGGGATCAAAACCCATGGAAAGGGAGCAACGGAAGTAAAAGCGGGCAGAGGATTGAAGTCAAGCTATGGTACAGCCTCATGGGGGTCACAAAGAGCTCTGTAAGTAGCCTGGAATGAACGTGACCATTCAGCAGGAGTGAGTTGGACCCAGAGGAGCCAGGACCTTGTTCCCCCAGGCTGATGGGTCATTGGATATACACCAACAAGAATGGGGGGCATAGCCTTGGGATCTCTTCAACTGACAAAGGGTCGGTGGGGTTGGTAGCTGAAGCTTTCTGCCCCACCACACTCCCAGCACTGAGGAGTAAGTTCTACATTCTTAAGTGGAGGATCTGGATGGTGTATTCTTGGATCTACCACATTATCTTTAGCGATTCAGTGATGACTGATGACCCTAAACTGCTCAGGTTCATCTGTGAGCAAATTCACCTTAAGCACCTACCATGTTTCATTTTAATGAAAAGGATGAATGAGCCTTATTTGAGGGTCAAAACATTCCTTGCTTTATTATTGCTGTCTGGAGGGCTCTGAGCCAATCAACTGGTAGTAAACTGACCCTCTGTTCTTGGATATTAAGCATTGAAGAACTCTCCTCCAGGGATAGGATAATATTAAAATCCAACAGATGACTATATAATCATACCTTTTATTACCATCTCCATAAGAACACAGTTTGATCATGCATTTTTGTGCATAGATGCGAACTTAAAATTACTTTTTTGTTCATTCCAACTGAGGTTTATTGACAGAGTGTACACCACTTGGAACGGGTGAATGAGTACATAAATGTAAGTAGGAATATTTTTTACTACTTGAGCTTTCTGCAGAAGACAGAAAAGCAGGCTTTGCAGGAAACACCCATGGAAGTTCTCCTGGAAAGATGGGTCTAGGGGCCGGCTGCTTTCCCATTAATGGGGTGGCAACTGGAAACCCATTGAGGTCGAGGGTGTTATTAATGACTGTTCAACAGGAGATAACAAATACGGATCCTGAATTGAGTCAACTTCACGTATTTTACCCAATTCAAATTATTTTATGTTTTATCAATGCATGTTTCTTACTGCTTCTGTTGTCATGTAGTTAAAATATATTCGTATTAATGTGGGGCTCCGTGGCTAATATGCTGTGTGGTAGAGCTGAAGGAGAGGAGTCTTGGAACAACACTCAGAAGGCATTTATTACAGGAAGGATCGTCAGTTGCAAAAACTGAACCCTGAAATTCCCTTCTAACTGCTCCATAAAAGGTGGTCAAAATGTCAAGGTTTTTCCAGCAATAATATTTTTTGAGCTCCTGTGTTTATCTGTAAGCGCTCTTCTGCCAGAGCATTTTTCTGCAGATATCAGCATATTCTTACAAACCTGCTGATTGCTCGCATTAGCCCATGGTATTCATCTCAAGTGCTCATCAGGCACCATTTGTCTCCTCCAAGCTTCTGATTTGTTAAAAATGCCTTTACCTTCCTCCCCAGGCTCTTAACTAAAGGTTTTTCTGTAAGACATTTTTCAGCATATTGGACATCACACAACTATTTTGTCCTTAGGTTAGACTTCCTAAAGCTTTCTGGGAAGTCACTTGCTGCTTTGTCATTAAAAGCGCTGAAGGAACAAGAAGAGGAGGGAGAGAAAAGATATGAGGGGCTTCTTTTCTCGGGGTTTACAAGTAACTTTTTGATGAAGATCATAAGAAAATGATTAAAGAACTGATAATGAGCAAAATTAGATAAAATGTGCTTCCTTTGTGACATGCTAGCTGGAATCATGAAACAACAGCCCAAATTAACGAATCAAGAAGGAAGTAAAGACAGCCTACCAGACACTTGGAAAATGCACAGGAGAGTAAGTGCTGAAGCCGGTGAAAATGAACTGGGGGCCTGGAGCACAGAAGGAAGGACACCTAAGAGAAGACAAAATGCCTTTGTTCCAGTAGTCCAGCCTGTTCTGGCCTGCGAAGTATGGAGAAGTCTAAGTCCGAGGAAATGATGGCTGCTAACCACGCCCATAGCTTCCCTGGGATAGTAAGAAGGCACCATGGAGGGCAGTTTAAATAGGCCTGGGTTGCAGCTTTTCTTATTCTTCTCACCTCTGAGCTGTTTCTCAGTTTGTGAGTATCACCCCTGACTTGGCAGCCAAAGGGAGAGACAGAGCCATGGAAAAGGTCTGACTGCCCAGAGAGGGTTTTGGAAAAGCCTTCAATGAGGAAAGCATCTGAACTGGATAACTGGAGTTTTGGGATCTGTTGCAGTTCCAATGTCCCTGGCTAAGCCAGAGCTTGTGAAGGAAGCAGGTCTTCTGGAATTGCAAGTTACTTTAAAAAAGGAATTTGCCCGCAAATTTTCTGTGCAAACAGAATGCAAATAGAGAAATCTGAAAATTTAGATGTATTGGGTTTGTTTTTTTAAAGAATTAATTAATTAAGTTAGTTATTTGAGAGAGAAAGAGTGAGCCCATGCACATGGGGGACGGACAGAGGGAGAAGGAGAGAAGCAGAAATCCCCCCCAACCGCTGAGCAAAGGGCTCCATCTCATGAGCCTAAGATCATGACCTGAGCTGAAATCAAGAGTCAGGTGCTCAAGAGACTGAGGCACCAGACACGCCATGGACATATTGGTTCTTATGCCTATTGTTAAGAATAGTGGCATTTTTAAAGACTTTTCTGGTGTTGCATGTCAATTTTCTTTCATTAGCTTATTTGGTTTCCATCACAATTCTCTGATATTCCCAATTTGTGTAAGGCAAGACAGAGAAGAACTCAAAGAGGTTAAGCGACTTGCCCAAGTCCACACTGCTGGAGAAGTTCTCCAGCTGGGGGGAAAAGTTACCTGAGAACAGCTCATTCAATTTCAACACAGCCTCATGTTGGGGACAAGGGCCAAGGGCTCATAGGCCTGAATATTTGAAAATTATTTCTGTTTAAACAACTTAAACTGTTCTTTGTATTGCCAGACCAGGTATCAAACCATGTGTGCCAATCTTTGATTTAGAGTCTAAGATATATAGAGATATATATGGCTACATCTCTGGGCATTTTTCACCCCCCTCTCTGGGCATTTTTAAAGGGGTTATGACCTAAATATAATCTGACTGTGTGAGAGCAGAGAAGAGGGTCCACTCAGGGTTGCCAGTTAAAATAAAGGACACCGAGTCAAATATGAATTTCAGATAAACCAGGAATAGTAATTTTTCTTTTTTTTTTTAAAGTAGGGATCTGTCCCATGCTAAGTTTTCAGGACATATTTATGTAAAAATAGAGGGTATCCTGTATTTTTATTTCATGACAAGGTTGATTTGGCAACTTTCATTGTCCTCAAACCTTTCTGTGTTCAGCCCAGCAAACAGTTCTCATCCGGTCCTATGGTGATAGTTAAGGGTGTCCATTTTGAGTTGATTCTTCCTGTAGATGGCCTGATCCAACCTGCCTCCTCAGTCCATTGGAAAAACATATGTTCTCTTTGGAAACATGGACCCTTTCTGGATCTTATTATCCTCCTGCTCTGAGAGCAGTTACCACCCTGGAAAGGGGATCCTGAAGTGAGTAGAGGGCTGAACAGGGGGTATCAGCTGGCTTCTGAGAGGGCTATCCCTACTCTTAACAGATACAGCTCATGGAACTAAACACAAAGCAACTTTATTTCGTCTCCCACCATCCCCCGGGGGGTGGGAGGGAGTGTTCCTCCTTTTCTAGGAAATAAAATGTCTTAGAAAAGAAAGTGTATAAAGATACTTTACGTCAACAGATAAAAGTATTGTTTCCTAAACTCTAGAATGTTGGTTCCAATGAAAATGAAACCCATTCCCTTTTGTCAGCTGGAACTTTTTAAAGGTGGGGAGCTGGAGGGATGAGGTGTGGTTAGCCTTCCCCCCTGTACCACTCCCCTTTTCTCTTCTTAACCTTAGGTTCTGGTGCTTTCTGGGTCAAAGAGGTGGGAGGAAGCAGAGGTCAGAGAGACAGGAAAGATGGTTTTTTATGCTCTTGGGCCTAGTAGATCTTTAAAGCTAATTATTTTTTCTAAGTCATTTTTGTGGATTCTTTGAAGACCTCCTGACTCCAAACCATCATAGGACACTTCCCACCTGCGGGAGCCTTTTTACTGGTGATGCGTTCCATGTGGTATATCACTTATTACCTCAGTTTACCCAGGAATCAGCTTCTCCCTGCCAACATCTCTTTATACTCCTGCATAGCCTCATCGGACAGAACATAAAACAATTCTATTCTAGTTCTTTTCCCATCTATGGCCCACATGTACCACTCTTGTACCCTTTTCCCCCCATAGATCCACTCCTAATAGGGCAATGATCTTCCCTTTGCTCCACTGTACAAGATGCTAAAACATTTCTAGCCACCTACATTTTTCAGGTGGGCATCACAATCAGGGCAATATATTCCTTAACTGCAAATATATATACATATATTTGTTAAGTTCTTACTAGGCTTGAGGTGAGAGGCCAACACTTCTCCCACCTCCCCCTCCTTGAAGGAAAGGGATGGGATTCACCATATACCAGCACCTGTCTTCAAAAAGTTGGTTCTCAAAACAAAAAAACAAAAACAAGAACAACTTCCCACAACCCTTTTAGCCGAACAGAACAGTTGAGAGTTCCTCAGGGATCCGAGACTTCCCTTTGGACTTTTAGCAGGGAATACAGCATCGTCTTCTGCCTTAACCACAATTGAGAGAGAAAGAGCCATGCTTTAACATCTTATTAGTTTGAGAAAACATGTAACTGCCATTAAGAGAACATATATATTTAGAATCTGTACTGGACCTAGGACATCAAGCCAATATTGGGGTTCTCAAAGGACTTAGGGATATTTGATCTGGGAAAAGCTTTGTGTTCTGGAAATTTTTAATAAGCAGGAGTGTTCTGGCCTCATAATTTCTCCTATGTAATGCATGGGCTCTTTCTGATGTAGGATGCACATATAATGAACCAAACCACTTAAAAGCCCTTCCTTGAAAGTGCACTGCAAATCACTGCAGGGCCTGAAGGGCTGAGGGAGTCATTTCCAGTCATGGCTTTCAAGAGCACTTATAATTTATATTAGCTTTCAGAGCATTCTGGATTTCCCAAATAATGTGTGTTATAAATGACTTGCTATGGAAAAGTTGACAAAGTCCAGCACGTTTTAATCAGTGAGTTAATATGCTTCTAAGGAATGACCATGGACCCCTAAATAAATTCTCAAGGAAGCTGGCGAGTACGATGATTTTAACTAGCTGACATGTGGAATGATATACCTCATTACCTCACTGTTTGCTGGCCCCAGTGAAGGCTGCAAAACAAAACCATTAGAATACCCACCATGAGAAGGCATTCTGATCAGCCACCCTTCAGTTGAGGTCTTTGATCAGTCAATGCCCTTGAGGAGACTAGCTCCGGGCATCACTAGCTAGCTCTCTGCAGACCTGGCCCAGACACAAGCCAACAGGCTGACGAAAATATCTAGGCAGTCATGACCAGATTTTTGTGTTCTCCTCCAGACTATGTCAGGATTAGGTAAATACTAGGGGTAAATGTTGGGAAGTTCTGGGTCCATGGATCATGGCTCCTCTGCTTCCTAGCTGTATGACTGTTCTGGATTTCATTTCTGCCTGTCAAGGAATTAGAAGAATAACATTACCTACTACTTCACAGGTTGGTTGGGAGCATTAAGTAAGGTAATAGATGCAGACAGCTCACAAAAATGATTATCCCATGCTAAGGATTTTTATTTTACTATTATAATAGGCTATTATGCTTGTGTAGCTCAAGTATTCCATTCTGACTCACTTGTGACCACTGCCTGTGTAAGCATGCCCAGTTACAGTTCACAAAGCATTTTTACACACATCACAGATAATCCTACCACCAACAGCTTATCACTGTTCAAATTTTAATGGTTTCCTTCCGTGTTTATTTCTCTTTGGAGGTATATATATATATATATATATATATATATTTAAATTGGAGTGATACTGAATTTGTGCTTTTGTATCCTACTATTTTTCACATAATATAATTTCAGTGTTACTCACATCATTAGATACATTTCAAAACAAGTTTTTAATAGTTCCATTTTCCTTCATGTGGCTGTACCAACCTTCATTTAACTATTCCTCTGGTTGAGCATTTGGACTAAATATACCTTTTTAAAAATAAACATATCATAAATATGGTTGCAGTGAACAAACTTAAATTACTCCTTGAACTCATTTCTGATTGTTGCCTTAGGACCCACCTAAAAAGGGTCTGGACATTGTTTAGCATCTTGATACATTGCTAAATAACTTTCCAGAAAATTTATGCCAGTGCTATAATTTTATGTAACATTTCTTAAATATATTTCCTCAACTAATTACAAGATCTATTTTTAAAATACTGTGATCAAATACACATATATTAACATGACCAATTTCACAATTTTCTAGTGTATAGTGCAGTAGTGCTGAGTATATTCACATTTTTGTACAACAAGTCTCTAGAACTTTATCCTCTTGCAGAACTAAAACTCTGTACCCATTAAACAACAACTTCCTATTTCTTGCTCCATCTAGCCCCTGGCAACCAACATTCTACTTTCTTTCTCTATGAATTTGACTACTGTAGGTATTTCATATAAGTAGAATTTTACAGAAGGATTATCCTTCTGCGAATGGCTTATTTCTCTTTTAACATAATCCAGTGTTCTAATTTTAATTTTTCAAACTCTAATAATCTCTGCTAAGAAGAAATATTGTCTCATGACAGTTTCACCAAAGAGGAGAAATTTGGTTATTTCTTGGGTTCTTTTGCATTGTGCCAGCTGTTTGGATCAGACGTGTGTTTAATTTTCTCTCCATTGGTTCAAGGTTCCTGAGTATGTCATTGGATGCAGTAGCATTCAAAGAGTAACCAACCACCAAAGTGAAAGGAGAAGGCTATTGGCATGGGAAAAGACAAAGAAATTAAAGTTGTTTCCAGATCCTGACAAGATGACAAATGAACATGGGCTTTTGGATTCTTCCCTCAAAATCAACCTGGGAAGAACTAGAGTGATAAAAGGAAAGCAGAGATCTAAGGCACCAATTTTTAAAAAGTGCAATCATCTGGGGGGGGAGACTAGAGGCTGTTGGGAAGTGGTATGTGTGGTGGGTTCATCGAAAGGGGGAGAGAGCTGGTGCATCCTAGGGAGGAAGGTGCTGGTGCAGTCATGGGGCAGCACCTATGTTATGTTCATGTTTCTCCTGTGTATCTCCAGGAAAGCACCTTTGCATCCCCATCAGAATCTTACAGGCCAAAATGACTAGGTATCAAAGGCATATAACCACCAGAAAAGAAAGATAACACATTAAACAGCATATACAATCTAAAGTCAAACTATTGAGAGACCAAAAAGTTAAAATAAACATAAGAAATAAATGCAAGGAAATAAGGGGGAGACATGCAATCTGAAGCAATAACAATAAGTTATAAAATGAGCCAGGTAGACATAATAGCTACAGATGCTATAATAGTTGAAATTATTATATTGGATGAGATAAATAGATGGATATCACAGAAAAATAAATTAGTAATCTGGGAAGCTGATTTAGGGACTGTCTCAGATTTTATCTGGATAGGATGAACAGAGATAATAAAAAAGAAAAGCTCAGAGGTATGGAAGATCAAGCAGAAAGAATCCAACTGATATGAGACTTGTTAAACAATCCTGGACACAATGAAGACAGTGGAGTAATGTTTTGAAAGACTCAAAGAAAATTTGAGGAGGTCAACAGAGATGACTATAATGGAATGGACAAAAGAAGGACTTTTTAGTAACATTTTCATCTATGTGAAGAAAAATAAACTGGACCACTGTCTGATACCATCTGTAGATAGAAGTAGACTCTGGAAGAATTAGAGAACTAATGTGAAAAATGAAACTAAAAATTTAGAAGAAGAAAATGGATGAGAACATCTTCATGACCTAGGGGTGAGGAAGGATGCCTTGAAAATTCAAAAGCACAACCCAAAGGCTAAAAATTGATTAATTCAATGACATCAAAATCAGGATCTCATAGTTGGGAAGAGATACCATGTAAAAATCAGCAAAGGAAGCAGTTTGATGCCCAAACTCATGAGTAAAGAGACAGAAATTAAAATAGCAATGGATTATTTCTTTATGTTCAAAAATTGGAAATCTGACTCAGGCCTAGTGTTAGTGGGGATGTGAGGATGGAGACCATAGAAACCCTTCTGTGGCACTGATAGGAGCCAGGATTGGTGTAACTATTCAGGAAGACAGTCCAGCAATTCTACCCATGGTTGCACAGCTCTGTAAAGGGCACCTACAAGAATGTTGTTTATGGACATGTGGAGCTGGAGCCAATCTAAATGTCTGTCATTGAAGAAATGGCTAAGTCATATTCCATACACACGGAATTCCATGGAGCAGTGAGCAGCAGTGGGGTTGATCTATATTCAGCAACATATATATACACACACACACACACACACACACACACACACACACACACACACATATATATGAATGACTTTAAAATGTGCTAAGCAAAGAAAAGAAAAAGAAATGGAAAGGTTTTTAAGTCTGTTTGGATTGCTATAACAAAATACCCTAGAGTGAGTGACTTATAAACAATAGATATTTATTTCTCACAATTCTAGAGGTTGAGAAGTCCAAAATAAAGGCACTGGTGGATTTAGTGTCTGGTGAGGACTTGCTTCCTGGTTCACAGACAGTGCCTTCTAGCTGTAACCTCACATAGTAGAAGAGATGAGGAGGCTCTCTGGGGCTGCTGCTTCTTATTTTAAGATTTATTTATATGTTAATTTGAGAGATAGAGAGCATGGGCAGGAGGGACACGGAGAGGGAATCTCAAGCAGACTCAGTGCTGAACTGGGAGCCCAAAGCAGGGCTCTATCTCATGACCCTAAGATCATGACCTTAGCCAAAACCAAGAGTCAGAGTCTTAACCGACTGCACCACCCAGGGGTACCTGAGGCTTCTTTTATAAGAATCCCATTCATGAGGGCTCTGCACTCATGACCTAATTACTTCCCAAATGCTCTATTTCCTAATATTACCATATTAAGGATCAGATTTCAATATATGAATTTTGGGAGGACACATCCATTCAGACTATAGCTAAAGGAGAAAACAAAACAGACAGAGAAAAGATAAGATCTAGTAGAAGAACATTTGTGTAAATTATATTCACAAAATAAAACCAAAAATATCTTCAAAGAACACATCCAAGTACATGATTATAACAAACATACCAGAATATTTGTTTATGGAGTGGATGTGGGGTAGGGAATAGGAGTTGGTTATGGGTAAGAGGGAATTAAATGATTAATCAAGCTAGAAGTCCCCTTCACAGACCAAGGGTAATAATAGCAAGTCAAGTAATCAGAAGTCCAAATGACTCAACCCTCTCCATCAACACAGACAGATGATTGGTAAGTAACACTTACTGAGAGAGTCTTCATTTTACAGGCCTTGTTCTAAGAGCTTTATATCCAGCAACCAATCTACCTCTTGTATCAGCTGCAGAGAAAATGTATGGTTCTCCTCATCTCCCAAATGATGAAGGAATGGTTCATAGGGAGGAAGCACCACCTCACGGGGGTGTCTCATCACATGTATGGACTGGGGCGGTCCGTCCTCATATGCCCCAGCTCCTGACACCACCACAAACTGCCTTGCTGACATCTCTTCACAGGGATGGTAGTGTTGACCACAGAAGAGCACACAGGCGTATATGCATATATTTTGTTACCAATATGTCATGGCTACATCATGGTTGGGCCATTGCTCCTTCTGTGGCTTTACCAACCCTTACCTCACCGCATACCTCATACGTGGGGACAGGGGAAGGACAACCACACACAGTATCAGAAAGCGGCTTTCTCTAGGCTTTTGGAAAGACGCCAGATGTCTCCTATTGTCTGGTACGAATAAGTCAATATGATACAAAATATTTAAAATGTGGGCATGTTAATCCAGTTTCCAAATGAAAAAAAAAAAAAAACCTACCCTCAGAAGAAGGAAATAATGAAACCCTCCTACCAATAAAGGAGCTGAAAAATAGCCATTTGGATTAAAGTGAAATACTGTCACAATGCCAATTTCAATTTAAGAAAATAGACCACCTCTTGGAGAGTGAAATTTCCATGCCCTCAGGCATTATTCCCACAAAATGGACGTGGACCAGAAACATGTGTTCTTAATAAATCTTATTCCATATTCCTCAGATTATTATTAAAACAGGGTTACAAGAAGTGCTGCTTATGAACACGCTGATTATTGCAAATAATTATATGGGAAAACAATAATGTCTGCCTTTGTTAGGAAGGTAGTTTACAATTAGGAGTAAACGCCATTGTGCCAATATATGCAGTAGGGGACTGGGCACTAGAGAATTCTAGATACAAATCACATTTCACAAGCAGAAAAAAAGAAAATGGCAGCACTTCGTGTTATCAGTACTTCTCCTTAATAACACAGGTAAACACTAGAGTCTCATCCTAAGAAAGGCAAGATTACGCACACGCATCTTATCAATCTGCCATGAGAGACTCAAGGTGTCAGAATTAAGTCCTGCAGGGTCACAGCATGATATGAGGATAATGTGCGAAGACAGCCCAGGCATCAATATTCCAAAAAGCGACTGGATAATTGCTTCATATCACATCTAACACACAATGATAAAGAATGTCAGAGTAATTACTCCGAGGATACCAGGGACCGCCACACTGCAATTATCATCGCGGCCTGGGTTGGATTGTGTGTGTTTCTGTGTCTCTCTTGCTGCTGCAGTATCTCCTTGTAGTATGTCACTCAGATTTGTAGATTTAGCTCGGGGTAGTGGGAGGGCGGGGCACAAGTTTTCTTCTGAACTATGGAGATTGAAGCGCACCAATTTAATACTCGCCTCTTACTGGTAAAAGCTCAGATCCTTTTGACAAAGGCTGATGCGAAAGGGAAGCTTTGAAAAATGAACCTAGGCCCGTTAGTATCCTTTGGATGTTTTCAACACTCCCTTGTTATCCCAGTAGGCTTCATTCCTGAGCTGTCGAGTAAGGAAGACAATTCAGACAAGCGCTCTAAACAAAGAATGCTCTCCCCTCTGCCATGTAAAAAGAAATAAAACTTCAGGGAATTGGGGAGTTTTTATTTCATTCCTTCTCCCCCTTTCATAATTTTCTGGGAGGGTGTCATGCTAGCTGTAGAATTCATTACTGATTGCTTCTCCAAGAGTTAGTGGAAAGTCAAACAAGGGGAAGGAATGGAATCTTTCATGATTATGAGCTTTAAATGAGCTAGTGAGCTGGTCCTGTGAGCTAGTCCAAGGAGTCTGAACATGATCAGAGCTCATGGCACCTGACACTGGGCACGGCGGGTTTTCCTGCTTCAGACTCAGGACCCACTCTGCCTCTGCCTTTTTCAATGTCAGCAGAAACAAGCAACTCCTTGAAATGCTCATCTCTTCTCTGAAATAGACAATAGCTGGCTATAAATAAAAATGTTGATCTTCTGCAAATCTTGGCTCTCTCTTAATAAGCACAGTGATTGTTTATGACGTAGTTACTGTAGGCCGGGCACTGAAGTGCTCTGCACGTACTTATTTGTATTATGTCAGTCGGCCCTCAGCCCTCTCCCAGGTCTTCTTACTATCCCCATTTTACAGATAAGAACACTAAAGGAGTGGAAGGTTTAGTGACCAACCGGGCAGTTTCATAGCAACTAAGTGTAGCAATGCCAGGATTGAATCCTCAGAAGTCAGACTTGAGGGTGTTTTTTTTTTTTTTTAAGGTTTTATTTATTTATTTGAGGGAGAGGGTGAGCGAGAGAGAGCATGAGCAGGGGGATCAGCAGAGGCAGAGGGAGAAGCATGCTCCCCACTAAGCAGGGAGCCCAATGCAGGGCTTGATCCCAGGACCCCGGGATCATGACCTGAGCTGAAGGCCAATGCTTAACTGACTGAGCCACCCAGGCACCCCCAGACTTGAGGTTTCAACTTGAGTTAACCCTGACCACAGTGGTAGAGTGCCCACCAGGACAATTCTGATGACTCAATAGACATTTGACAATTGACAATCAATGGACCAAAACTTGAATGTTCTTTCAAATGTTCATCAAATGTTTTATAACACAGAGCTAGTCTGAAGTGCCATGCTGAACCCATTTTGGTCTAGATTTGCAATTCATGTTATCATTATTAAAAAAAGAAAAAAAAAAAGGCCAGGAGAGAGAAGAGGGGAAAGGGGAAAGTAAGGTTGCACAGTGCCTACAGACAAATAGCTTAGTTTAATTTCCTGTCATACAGATAATTAGGCACCAAATAGGTCCCTGAGGTAATTAAAAACATAATAAACCTAATGAAACAAGGGCTGCATCCTGGTTAAAGAGGAAAAAAAATAAAAGTCATAAATCACTAGCAAATCATGAATTTTCTCAACAGGTGAATGGTACTTGTTTTAGCGAAAACATACCACTGGCATTCCCCAGATTCGGAGTTGAGTTCCAAGTCACCTGTGAATGGTTCAGAATCATCGTGAGCCACAGTGAATTTGTTATTATCGCTTCCTGGGTCAGAGAGGCAGTAGGAGGCCCCTGAATGCTCAGGAACTGAAGTGGCCTTTCAGGTTTCCGGGATCTTTAAAGGTGGAGAGAGTGGCTTGGACACACTCTGTGTAGTTGGAAAGCAGATCTCTAGGGAAGAGAGGAGCCTTGTTGCCCATTCACACTTCTGTGAGGTGCGGGAGAGGCCCTGGGAATGGGAGGACCTGAGACTCCCACTATCACTTTGCCTAGATGTCCTCAGACCTAGACACACCATGTCCCATGCTGGCGGTAGCATTTCTCCCTGCCTGAGGCCATCAAGGTAGGGCTCATACCATAACGTACCATCAAGACAGGGTTCAAAACCTCTCAGTTACTAACTTTGACCAGAAATCAATCCTTTACTATCTTGATAGTTCGAGCTAAAAAAAGACAATTTCCTGTAAAAGAAAACAATTACAAATCTTTTTTTTTTAAATCAACTCATGTTTAAAGTTGCTAATTAGAAACTCATGTTGACTACCCTAAAAAATGATGAACCACATTAAATTAAGATAATGAATAGAAAATACACATATAAGAAATGACCACAAATATTCCTTAATAAGATTTGAAGTTTGGTGCACAGAAAAAGCCCCAGAGAGGGAGTTGAAAGCCGAATTCTAATTCAGACTGTGCCACTCACTATTATGCTCCTACAGGCAAGATACTTAATCTCTCTAGGCCTCTGTTTCCTTCAGATTTAAAATGGAGATAAAATTTTTTTCCTTATAAATTTTTGTTTACACTAAACAAGTCAACATCTGTGGAAATGCTGGGCATACTATTTAGCATGTAGTGAGTTCTTAATAAACATTGGTTGTTGGTGAATGTGAAGCAATGCCCAAAAGTAACAATGTTAATAATACAAATGACCACAGGTTCCATATTGGAGGAATCTATCCCTTTACCAAGAATTAAAAGCCAACTTTATAATATAGTAAACATTTATTTGTATTGGAAGCTACTACTGTGTCTACTCATGGTCTAATACCATAATGTTTAAATTATTAAGGCTTTGTAGTTTGCTTTATGATGTTGTTGTTAGCTCTTCCTCATTACTCTTGTAGAATTCCCCTGGCTAAACCTGTTGGTTTATTTTTTCATGTGTACTCTAGAAACCATTTTTAGGCTAAAAAAAAAAAAAGTTCATATTTTATTCAGTATTCTCATTGAGTTTATTTCTTATTTAAAGGCAATCAACATTTCACCTTTCAAGAACACTCTATCTTCTTCCATTACTAAAGCTTCTGTTACCATTAGTTCAAGTCTTTCTTGGTGTGTTCAGGATATTTTAAGGTTGTTTTTTTTTTTTCCATGTAGATCTTGCAGATTTTTTAAAATATAGTTTATTCTTTAGTATATTATATATTTTTCGAAATATAAAACTTCTGTTTCCATTATCTAACCTCCTTGCTTATTGCTTATATACATTAAGCTTACTGGTATTTTTCCACATAAAATATTGTACACAGCCATGTTACTGAACACTCTAATTATACTAGAGTTTGTTTGTTTGTTTGTTTGTTTTTCAGTTGATTCTTTTGGAATTTCTAGGTACACAATGATATCTAGAGTACCTCCCAGAATAACGGTCCGTTACAGTAGACATAGTGAACACCTTTATTTTATTCCTTTCATTGAAACATTTCCAGTGTTTCCCTGTTAAACATAATGCTGACTTTTGTGTTGAGATCCATGTACTTTATCATGCTAAGGAAGAATCCAACTATTGCTTTATAGACTTTGACTTTTAAGCCACATAAATGTAGTACCTAATCAACATCAATAGATACAATTTTAAAAGAAAAATCTATTAATACTTTATTTTAGTGGCAAATGCCTGGCTCTATATTTCAAGAGGTTATAGGGAAAGCAAACCTAAATGAACAGTTCTCAGTGAGGTCCCTGGACCAACAGCATTAACATCAGTTGGGAACTTCCTAGAAAAGCAAATTCTGAGGTCCCACTCCAGACCTATCAGTTTGGGGGAGAGGGGATGGAATGGACTAGTAATCTGTGATTTATCAATCCTTATAGGGGATTTTGATGCTAATTGAAATCTGGGACCCATTGATTTAGCTAGATTAACAAATCAAGTAGTTGATGAACCAGGGTTTTTTAGGGTTGTTGGTAGGGAAGTGTCATAAGTGAGATCCAGTTCACAACCATACAGGGGCCACAGTTGAAGGGTTAACTAAGAGAATACAAAAAGCTTCCATTTGTTGCCAGAGGGAAGGTGGGTGGGAGGTTGGGCAAAATAGGTAAAGGGGATTGAGAGTACACTTATCATGATGAGCACAGAGTAATGTATAGAAGTGTTGAATCACTATATTGCATACCTTAATTAATAGAACATTGTATGTTAACTATACTGGAATTAAAAACAAAACAAACCAAAAAAACCCTCCAATCTCCCCTGAACATTGCTTTCTCTATACTAAAAGATACTCTCCCCTTTTACTTGAGTTAGAATCTCAACCCAAAATCTTGCTTTGATTAAATAAATAATAAAGGGGAGACACTGCATCAACATGAGGTTTCCTGCAGTTGGAACAAAGATGCCTTGGGCACAGGGATATAGGCAGCAGCAGCTGAAAATCTGCTGGAGCTCATGAGGAGGTCAAGTGAAGAAGACAGGCCCTGAGAGTGTCAGCTGCACCCACTGTGCCCCCCGATATGAGACTGGCAGTGTGCCCTTGACACTGGTCTATCAGCATCCTTTGCATCAGATTAGCAAGCTCCAACTTGGCAACTGCGGCACCAGGCAGTGCCTCTGCTAAAGAAATCCCTAGAAATTGTTATTCTTTTCAGTCAAGTGACAGGATTATGGACATGAGGATGCTACATTCACAGACTCAGGCAGGCAGTAGAGCTAGGGAGAATGGTTGCATATGATGGGAAAATATTGCCCCAGGGAAACTAGGATGAGGAGGAAAGTGGGAGCAAACATTGAAGGCAGTAACATCACAGTGCTCCTGAGAGCACTTCCAGGAAACTACCCCCACCTACAGGAAGGGAGAGCAACATCCTGGGTACAACAACAGGCCTCTGTGCACAGGCCACACAACCATACATGCAGAAACAAGTCGGATGTGACTCGGGCAGTTTGTGGCTGAACCAGGATTTGAACACAACAGCAGAATCCATTTGTCCATTCAAATTCTCTTTATTTTGTTTGCTTAGGACTTTTCTTTAAACATTCACTTAATTTTTTTTTTGCTCACTTATCTTTCTTCAGCCTCATCCTTAACTATAGTATCAGGGAGATCACTGGTTTGAGATCACACTTCTATTTTTTTCTAAAAGACACGGGAAGAAGTGCAGAATTGTTTTCTAAGAGCTAGTCCGGAATATCTCAAATACCTTGAGTGGTAAGCAGGCACTATTTTGGCAAAGCCAGCTCTATGATTTGCTTTCTTTCTGTTACTTCAATGATGTACAGAAGAGGACAGGGTTCTCAAACTTTAGCTTGAGTAAGAATAGATGGTGGAACATTCTAAAAATACACATATAGCCGAGCCTGATCCCCATCCCTAGAAACTTAGATTGAGAAGGACCCCCTCCAACCCCAGTAAGATCTTCAAAGCTGAATTTTTTAATGTCTTTCAGGTGACACTAATGAAGTAGCTTCAGAGAACTGTAGAGGAACACTTCATAGGACAACATCTTTGGAGTAGTTTGAGAGAATCCTTAAGGTAAATACTCAGATAGAAAATTGCTCCTGACCCTTAAAATTTAATTAGCTGTTTAAAAACCAGAGTTGCTGAGGAAGTATCTTCCACAAGCGTGTAGGGGAATGATGACAAAATGGCCAAAGCTTGAGAGCTACCAACAGAGCCTTCTCAGAATCCCGTGGGCTCAGGAACATGAATCTGGGGAGAAGTACAGAGAGTTTTTCTCAAGAAAGCCAGAGCCATGAAGGATTAGGTGGGACATTACAAAACTCAAGGGTTCATGAGCCCCAAATTTGAGCCACTCTGCAGCAAACAGAACAGACAGTGTCTCCCATGTTTCCCCACTGAGGAATTTTGTGATGATGCGGACACTCCTGATGAAAATGGAGACTCGAGGAACATTAGCTTTGATACTTAAGCTGCCCATTAAACATACTTCCTATATTTTCTGTTATTTATATTACTTGAAGCTGTCTTTTGTTCAGAGAGCTTCTGAGGAAAGAGGTTGTAGGGATAACAAGGAGGGAAAGGGATCATAGAATTCTGCATTGCCATGCAGGGGGGAACATATCATTGAATGGGAGTGGGACCTTCAACTAGGGACAGGAATCAGGAAGAGGAGGTCACTGGTACCTTTCCATGCTTGGAAGAGATACATATATTTAGAGAGGTTTTTTGAACAGGATTGATAGAAACTGGTAGAGTATGCTACAGTTATTTTTCTTTTTTCTTCCCTTCTCTCTCTTCAAAAAATGACTTTTTTTTTTTTTCTTTAACGTCCCATTCACTTAGCCCGTGTGGCTTCTGAGGTGATTTTATAAGATTACAGGCAAAAGTCAGGCAAAGGGGGAGGCTGTTTTCAGCAGTCAGAACTCCAGGAGATGTTTTCTGTAGGTAACAAACATCTCTCAACCTTGACAAAACTTGATTACAATAGTTTAGTACTAAACACAATGTCAGAACAGATCTTCGTCCCTGAGGTGATGAGACTTGAACCTTCTCTCCCAGCCCCTTCTCCACACTGCAACAAGGTATAACTGCTACCATCTAAACAGACAGTGAGAAGATTCTCCAGCTTACAGCATGATATTTTTGCTCCAAAAGATGCATGAGGAGGAAGCATCCAGCAAGTAGACTGAGTCATGCAGAAGGACTTTGGAAATCATCTAGTTCCGCCCTGGGAATAATTGCGTATCTCTTGTCAGGGATACATAAGCTTGGATGTGTTTACGTGATCTGAATCTTTAAAAAGCAAACACTCTCAATTCTGTATACACATCCAAATTCGGTTTACTCTCTTGAGGTCAAGGAAAATGTCCAGTTTCTGGAGGGCAAGGTATATGGATATCAAGCACTCATGCCATGCCTCTCAGGGTCTAGCTGAGTTTATTTGCAGAGCAAGCAACTGGTGACTTCTCACCTGATTATAGGACTGGTTGATTAACTGACTAAATCAAGGTAAATGAAGCAAGGTGGAAGATCCATGACCAACCATGATGTCAAATCAAATCGGGATTTATTTTGTATTGACAAGAAAAAATAAAGAGACTAATAGGGGCCTGGGTGGCTCAATCAGTTGAGCCTCTGCCTTTGACTCTGGTCATGATCCTGGGGGTCCTGGGACCAAGCTCCAAATCAGGCTTCCTGCTGGGCAGGAATCTGCTTCTCCCTCTCCCTCTGCTCCTTCCCCACCCCTGCTCATACTCTCTCTCAAATAAATAACATCCTTAAAAAAATAAATAGAAAAACTAAAATCCTGGGTTTTAGTTAATTCACCCAATAAACATCTATTGAACAACTAATGGTAGGATTATGGATTTCATAATAGGATTAATAGGTAGGATTTCATAATAGGATTTCAAACACCTTGTCTCTTATTCTGGTTGAGGAAGTAGATGATACACATGTGAACAAATGAAAAATGTCTTACAGTGATAAATGCTCTGAAATAAACTAAGCCGAGGTAACAGAGGAGGGCAGTGTGCCAATGGTGGTCAAGGAGATGACATTTGAGTGGTAGAAGCTGGCCAGGGACAGAGCTGAAGGTAGGGAATTCTAGATAGAAGGAACATGAAGTATGAAGTACTTGAGGTTACAAAGAATGAATGCCATTTAGACTGAGACAGGGCAAAAGTTAGGTTTGAAGTAACCTGATGATACAGAGCAGAGGTGCGCAAACTCATCCATTGCTTATTTTTGTAAATAAAGTGTTACTGGACCCGACCTTGCCCATTTATTTACATACTGTCTATGGCTGCTTTCATGCCACAGTAGTAGAGCAGGTGGGACTGCCGGGAATGGTCAGCAGTCCCTGTACCCACAGATTAAAGATTACTCCAAATTTTGCTGCGAAAGAGAGCAGAAGGTAAGGGGGTCAATGCTCAGAGAGGAAGACCCTTTGCTCTTCATTGCTCCTGCTTTTATTGGTCCATCAGGATAATCACAAATCCTTATCCCTACAGCCCAAGCATGTGATGTGTTACAAGGGGTCTTACTGGAACTAGGAGAATCTGTTGATATGCTAATCTGCATGGTCTATTAGTAGTGCTAAAGGAAGCCTAAGGGACAATGCAAATGTCTCTGTTTGGGCTTAACTGTTTGGGCTAAGAAAGCTTGGGGAAGACAACTCCCCAAGGCATTCCTAGGGCAGAGTGGGTGGACTGGTCATGCAGGCCTCTGCATTCCAAACACCTATGCCTTTCTCTGAAACCTTCCATTGCTGCCAGCGGCTTTCCTGTTACATTTCACCAGGCCAGATACTATGGATGATTTCATGCTCCACATTAATGCCAACATGTGACAGAGACTGGCTGGCCCACAAAGCCTAAGCTATTTCTCATCTGCCCTTTATAGAAAGGCTATGCATCCCTACTGTAGGGCCTGCTTAACGTGGCACAGAGCTTGGATTTTATTTTGCATTCAAGCAATAGCTAATAGAAGACTTTGAGTTGGCTAGCAACAGGGTCTGCCTGACTCTCCCCAGAACACCATGTGGCAAATGGATTACGGGGTCACAAGTGAGGAAGTGGGGAGACAAATTCAAAGTCACCTGCACTATGTCAATAAAGGGAATGACTTGTATTATAATTGCATAATGAGTGAAGCCCCAGTGGCCTAATGGATAAGTCACTGGCCTCCTAAGCCAGGAATTGTGGGTTCAAGTCCCATCTGGGGTGAGGTAGTTTACTTGTAGAGATACTTGGGGTGCCTGGGTGGCTCAGTCGTTAAGCATCTGTGTTCGGCTCAGGTCATGATCCCAGGGTCCTGGGATCGAGCCCCACATCAGACTCCCTGCTCTCTCCCTCTGCTCCTCATCTCTGCTTGTGCGCACTTGCTCTCTCTCTCTCTCTCTCTCTCTCTCTCTCATAAATAAATAAATAAATAAATAATCTTTATAATTGCATAATGAAGGTAATAAAAGTGACTGTGTTCCAGATATATTTGGGAGATAGCATTTACTAAGAATAATTTATCACATTGTTTATAAGAATAATTAGAATCTTGAGTTTACAAAATGACTTTGAGATTTTGGCTTAACAAAATTATATAGGATGTGACATTTAATGAGAAGAGGGCACGAGAGTCAGGCTGAAGATGAGTGACAAGTCAAAAGCACTGTTTTCAACACGGGCTTCACATGCCTATTAAGTATCTCTGTGAAATGTATCATAGACAATTTGCTACTTGACTCTGGGCCTAGGGGAGAGGTCAGGGTTGGAGATACAAATTTGGGAATCATAGTGTATATCTGCTTGGAAAGCCATGGTGCTAAAGAAGACCACATAAGGAGAGAGAGGGTCCAGCATGAAGACCCAGGGCACACCAACATTTCAACTTCAGGCAGGTGATGCAGAGCCAGGAAAAGAGAATGAAAAGGAGCAACAAGTAAGAGTAGAGATTATACCAGTTATCTAGTATTGGTCTCATCTTTAAGCTCACCCTTGTATACCCTACTTTTTGACTTGGGGCTAAGACCCAGCGTTCCCTCTCTGCCCCAGCTCTCTGCTGGGCTCTGCCCCTAGGGGGCGCTACAGGCAGCATGTGAGGCAGAGGGAGTCAGAAAGGGATTTGGGTTTCTTTATCCCTGAGCCTCATCATTGGGTAGTGTCCTTTCTTCACCCTGGCAATGGCAGGACTTTTTCTTAGCAGCAGTTTATTTTCACAATATTCACAAGTCTCGTGCTTGCTTCGGCAGCACATATACTAAAATTGGAACGATACAGAGAAGATTAGCATGGCCCCTGCGCAAGGATGACACACAATATTCACAAGTCTCATAGCATCCCACTGGGCAACTCCAACACCAGCACCAAGCGCAGACCAGCACGACCTCCTCAGGGGTCTGGGTCCCAGCTTCAACACAGGAGTCCCCCCAATCGCCCTTACCCCCTCCTACCTCCAAGGTCTGGGTTTCAGCTCCTTGGGGCCCTTCCTCTCAGTATCTAAATGGGAATTCCAACCTCCTCCCTCGAGGTGGTGGCTGTTTCCTGCAGGCTCTACCTCCAGAACACCTTAAAGATATCTTTTCACACACTTCAGTCACGTAGTTTATGTTCTTTATATAAGGATATACAATTCCGTATATCCCTTCCAGTACCTAGTTAACACTCTTTTTTGTAAAGTTCTCTGTATTAAAGTAACTTGAGGATGTGCTGTCACAGAAGCCTTTAGAAAAATAAAAGTTTCAACAAGAGATGTCAAATAAGAAAGGGCCAAATAATTGGTTCATTTGATGCAGCAAGAAGGTTTTAGTGACAATGATGTCTGTGGACAGGTGGGGTTGGGAGCCCAGCGGACAGGACAAAGAGTGGCTTGATTCCCAACACACTGTGGGCACTGAGTTTATAAGGAAACTTGTGAGACTGAATTTACGGAATTTATGAAATGACTCCAGTGTTCTTGGCCTAAGGAAATGGTAGATGGGGGTGCCATTTATTAGACTGATGAATTTGGAAGCCATAGGAGTTGGTTAAGGAGGGAAGGGAGGTAAGCAATAGAAATGCCTAACGTGGCTAATTCTCTAAGCATTTTTGCAGTGAATGAGGCCACTGATGATTTAATTTTCTCAAGATCAGAGCTGTGCAGATGTGTGTAGAGACTGATGGAGGCAGACAGAGATGATACCAGGGAGAGGAGTGTGGTAGAGAGAGTGAAGTTCTTGGGTAAAGAACAGGTGGGATCCAGAGCACAAGGGAGGGATTGGTCTTTGAATAGAACCAGGGGCATTGCTCCCAGTTGTCAAAGGAAGGAGGCCGAATGTTTGAATTCAGTTGCAGGGAGGTTGGGGGATTTGGTGTTGGGAATACAAGGTGATTTTTTTATTACTTCATCGTTTATCAAGATTACAAAACAACAAAACAAAACAACAACAAATTTATGGCAAGAGAGTCTCCAAATAATTTACATTGCAAAAAGACTATTGTCATGCATAGCATAACCAGGAAAGCACTTTTGATTTCCAGTGATCATAGAAATCACTATCAAGGATGCTCAACCTGAAGAATAAAGATATAGGACTCTCATATTCCGGAAGTGATGCGAATACCCATAATTACCATGATAAATTTGCAGAGTACTAAAAATAATTCTGTATTTTCCTGTAGGATTTGCAAGCTAATAATAAGCAATTTCCAGCTGTGTGCTGTGACAGCAAAAAAGAGGGTCTAACATCCTTATAATTATATTTTTCATATCCGTATTCACATTAGAAAATACTGATTAAGACCCATCTGCTTAAACAATTTTTTCGTTGTTAACGTCTGTAGTAGGTGACTTTTATGAAATCTATACAACTATATTGTATACATTGGACTTCAAAAGGAGGATTATCAAATAATTTACCCTTAAGGCTTCTCTCTCTCCCTCTCTTTCACACACACACAAACACACACACACACACACACATGCACAGCGTGATTATGAAACAAAAGGACTAACAACAGTGGGAACTGAAATTTTCCTTTAGCGCAGATTCCACAAACACATCCCGAGGGCTCCCCTCAATTGGGCAGCTAAAGCCGCCCTGAACAGCAGGTTCCACCACATGAAATGTGGAGCCTTCTCGCTTCATTCTGCTTGACAAAATGAGTGTGATTGAGAACAACTAAATCAAATACCTATTTCTGGGGTCTATTTTCTCCAACTTCAAATGTTCTTCTGAGCGTTCGAAATGTCACCACCCAAAGAAAGGAGATAACTCTTTGGTCATGAATTCACTGTTACTTCCTGGAGGTATTGTGAAAAAAGAATTACTCCTCAGGACAAGTTGATAAGTTTAGCTTGCTGCTGGATGGACCCACACCTCCTCAGGGCTCCTTAGGTTTCCCATAACTCATTTCAAAGCCCGCAATGCTGTGGTTCTGGTCCAGGCGGACAAGATGCTGCTGCAATATGCACCACTACCTCCATCCCCCCACTTTCCCCCAACACCAAACAATCCAGATAAAGGTAAATATCTACCCTCCTCACCCCCTGAGTTGAATATGGACAAATTCCCTCAAAAATATGAAGATGGGTTTAATAAAACCAATTCAAAATATATTTGATGACTGACCTGAATCAACATTACTTTCAAATAAAGTTTCCTAAAATTTAGCAGGGAAGCAGCAATTCAAATGGAAAACCATGACTAGCGTTATGTCTGTCTGTCTATCTATCTAATTATCTATATGTCCACTAGGTAGCTAAAGCCAGATGTCTTACTGCCAGTAATCAGATTGATGCTATTTTGTTTTTGTTCTTTTCCTTTTTAATTTTGATTTTTCACCGAAGTATAAAATACATACAAAAGGGTGCATATGCATGAGTGTATAGTTCAATGAATTTTATGAACCTGAACACACCTGTGTAACGCAGGAAAAGAACATTATTCGTACTCTAGAAGCCCCTGTGCCTTCTTCTAGTCACTACCCTCCTGAAGATAACCTCCATCTTGACGTCTAATGGCACAGAACAGTTTTCCCGTTGTTACACTATATAGAAATGGACTCTCCCTGTGTGCATTCTTTGGTGTCTGGCATATATTTGGTCTCTTAACTATAACTGGAAGTCACTACAATTTATTGAGCTCTTGTTTACTATGTGCAAGGCACTGTGAAAAGCCCTTTCTTGCATCATTATCACATTCAGTCCTCACACTCACCCTGTGATTAGGCATTAACATTATCTCCCGTAAGCAGGTGAAGAAACTTCAGGCTTCGGGATATTAATATATACTAAGTCACCCAGCAGTAAATGCTAGCACGAGGATTCATGCTTTGTTTATCTGGCTCCAAAGTATAAATAAGTCTTTCCCATGCACACTTTCAGAAATGTACACAAGGCCAAATGTTCCTGATTACCAGGATCTGAGAGCTCAGGACATGGTCATTTGAATGTAGCGTCTTACTTATTTAACTGCAATTATGCACTCATTTCTCTAACTTGGATCTTACATTTCACATGAATGGTGGCTACTTTCCTGGCAATGTAACTTGATGTCAGGTAAACTGCAAAGTGACATGCATGAGGTTCAAGCATCTTCTATTAACTGAAAGTAAAGCAAATTTGCCTAAAGATATATTCCTTAGAGAGAGAAGCTATATTGCTCAGTGCTCTGCTCATCAAGCAGTTGTTAATTTCTAAGTGTAGCTGTAAACTTACCATCAGTAATAATTCAAATGTTGCTTATATTCAGGGCCGGATAGGTCATAATGAACAATGAAAAGGAAATGATAAAATGAATAATAGCTATCCTATGGGATTCTAAATGGCCATGAGGAAAAAACAATGAGGGGGACTTCCAGGTATTATTGTAGGAAGATGTTATACAAAAGGATTGCAAGGTATAAGCTTATTTATGAATATGAGTCTATATTCATATTTTATGGTTATATGGGTTCACATGTGACAGGAAGTCTAGAGGGAAACACATAAACATGAACTCACACATAGGCATGCACAAACTCAAAGAAAAGAAAAATGAGAAAGTTGAAAACGATATGCCCCAAGATATTACAAATTGTTGTTTTTGTAACCATTTATAAAAAAGAAAGGAAGGAAAAGAAAAAAAGAAAGGAAGAAAGGAAGGAAGGAAGAAAAAGAAAAGGAAGAAAAGAAAGGAGGAAAGAAAGAAAGAGGAAGGGAGAAAGGAAAGAAGGAAGGAAGGAAGAGAAAGAAAGAGGAGGGAGGGAAGGAGGAAGGAAAACTTAGGGGATTTGTACTGGCAGAATATATAATAATATAAAAGAATTTTTAATGTTTTTCATCTGTGATCATAGCATTATAGTATTTTTAAAGTTTTTTATCTTTTAGAAGTACATACACACTAAAATTATGGATGAAGTCATGTAATATGTGGGATTTGCTTGAAAATAATCCAGTGTGAGGATAGGAGTGGGGAGTAGAGGTGAACTAGGAGTGGAAGTGTGTTGCTGATTGTTATAGAAGGTGATGGAGTGCATTCGGTTCACTATACTATTTTCTCTGCTTTGGTATACATTTGAAATTTTCCATTATGAAAAGTTAATAAGAAAAAGAGTGGTTGCTGATGGGGACATAGGAGCAAGGTGTTTTCAATGCTCTTTTCCTTGGTTATAGTTTCTTGCTTTTCTCTGTAGAACATACTTTGCATTTATAATATGACATACTAAATAAAAGATTAAGAAAGTTGTTGATAAAGCACATTTGACAATTCAGACTCACTTTCCTTATATAGGCAAATTTACTGCTTCCCTTCAAAGACAGAAGCCAGAATTCCATTGAAATCACAGAAACAATTTGCCAACTGCTATGCATAAAACAATTTAAGCTGACAAATTCCCTTCCAAATACCACCTCTTTCACTATTGCCAGTGTTTACTATAATGTGGTAAAGATCTTCCCATTCAAAAGATAACCTGGGGAAATTATTAAGGGTGGGTTAAATGGAGAGAAATAAACATTTTCTTAGAGAAATCATTAAAAACTCAAAGGGGTATTTTTGCATTTCAGGGCACATCTGTCAGGTGCTCCTATTTCAGCCCTAAGTATTCCTTTCCCATTCCATTTTGGGAAATGATACGGTCCTAGAGGAAGATTCAGAGTGATCCTCATCCAAAGGTCAATATATCTGTGTTCTATAGCATAAATGACCCATCCTGAGAAGAAAACAAAACAAAACAAGGTGCAGTAAACAAGGTTAGGTAGTCTGGAGGAACACTGTGAGTTTTGACCACCAGAAAAATATCTTTAATATGGCCAGAACCTGGCCTTTTGCAATCAAAAAATGAAATAGCTTTCATGTGGTGGGGATGTAAAGATAGAAGAAGGGAAAATGGAAAATGTGTAGCTGAAAATGAAGAATGAGAAAAGCTTCCTCATTATTGGCTCAAAACGCAAATTGATATGTTCCTTTGGGAGTTGCCAGAGCAGCACTGGGAAAAAAGTGTGACAGCAAAGGTCAATCAGGGGTGATGGAATTGTTGGACTCCAACTTGAGGGAAGGAATACATTAATCTTGCCTATGTCAAAATTCATATAACCATGCACCAGAAAGAGAAAAAACAAAAAGAGAAGTGAATGCATACAAGTTAAAAATAGAATAAACACCAATTTAAAGCCCCAAACATTGTAAACATCATGGTTGTTAGCTGTATGGCCAAAGTTCAAGATTTTTTGGATGGATCGCTAAGTGAATAAATGGATGGATGAAACCATGAGTTAACAGGATTATTACTTTAAACATGAAGATGGAATAAATTATTGAAACATGTATTTTAAAATATACTAAATAAAAAGATAAAGTTTATATTTTAAGAAGAGGGCATTTTGGGGGAGGAGGGAGTCATGACTGGAAGCGGACATACAGATGTTTGGGGATGCTAAGCCATTCTAGGTTTTGTTCTGGGTGCTGGTTACACAGATGTGCAAATAATTTCAAAGTCTATCCTACCTTTAAAACCATTTTAAATGTCTTTTATAATTCAGTTGTAGGACAAAATTGCCTTTCCTGATAAACCAGAGTATTTCCCCCTCCCTCCACCCCAGCTAATGAGAATTAAGTAATCCATCATTTCTCCTTTCAGATTTGGTTGCAATAGGGATCTGTGTAGGATCTCCTTTTCATCTCTAGGACCTTACTTATTCTGTTGGTCTATTTTTACCTCCCCCCCTTCTCATGCATGACTTTTAATTTTGTAGTTCTATTTTAATGATGTTATTATGTATACTTGTGCTTTAAATTATAAGCCAGTTCCAAATGCCTTTTGGAAGTAGATTGAGTATAAATCATAAACTCAAATAAGAATGTACATTCTTATTTTAAGAACTTTACAATCAAACTTTAAAAGAAAAGGAAAAAAAAAAACCTTTCTGCATTAAAATGAAATGCTACTGATCACTAGTTCTTCAATTCACCACAATCCTGATTGTGCACCGAGGGAGAGCAGGTACCTATGTTTTTCAGATGAATACAGAGAATGGTAAAATTAAGTCCAAGCTTGTATCCAGGGATATTGAAAAACATGTGCCTAAGTATAGAGAGAAAGTTAAAAGTTAAAAGAAAACTCCTAGAGAGAAGAACAATTCAGAACTTAGACTTTGGAGCTCAGTATTAAAAAAAAAAAAATAGCAGTCGAGTCTAATTTCATACATAAACTTTGCTAACTTAGAAGAAAATGAAGAGACCAGCAAAAGAATCTAAAGCAAACATAGCCATTTGCTCATGCCAGATAACTGGATTTTCCAGTTACAAAATTCATTTCATTTTCAGTTTTCAAGCATACCGAGAATGGTCCCTTGTAGGTTCAATCCACACCTCAATACACTGACACAGAGTTTGCCTTTTTGGAAGAAAAACAAAAAAAGTGTTAGGACTGATGCAATAAAGTCCAAGTACTGTTATGGTCTGGGCTATCCTGAAGATGAAATGATAGAAATTTAAACCAGGAGATTCTTTAGGGATTGATGGAGCCAAAAATCCTCCAAGACATTCCTATCCTTTCATGGCAAATTACAGTTTATTCTTCTCAGTTTGAGGAAATCACCTTCAGAGCTTGTCTGTGTTCTCATATAAAGATTGGGAAACTTAATCTTCAAATTCTTCTAAAATATACTATCATAAAGAAAGCCAACTAAATATAACTCTACCTGGCATGTGAGAGAAAAGACAGAGAGACAGAGAGAGAGAGAGAAAGAGAAGGCCTTTGGAACATATTTCAAAATCTAGATGGTGCCAGAGTTATACTTAAAATAATGAGAAAAGATCTGATGTTTCTCTCACTTTGTTGTTTTGCTAGAATTCAGTGTGGTTTCTTAAGCTAAAGAAGAGCCAAGTACACAGCATTCACCCAAACTGGATACTATCTGGTATCTGCAAATGTTTTGAATTTTATGAAACCAAGTATCTCTTTTGGAGGGAGGGGTGATGTCAATTGTACCCAAACATTAGCGGTTAGAGTAGCATTGCCAAACATCTCCAGAAAAAGTATATTAACGATCCCCACATGTGGGACCAGTGCCCAAGGTTTATAAATATCAAAATGTGTCACAAGTAAAATCACATTTAGCTGCATCTTTTTTGATTAGTTGAGATTCCAGAGAAACATCAATGGGATTTCGAGGGCCTTATGTTCTAAAAGTTATTCTGAGAACCAGGTGGGAGAGTGAAATTATTCAGTTGCATGTTCATAAAGTGTTGTCAAGGCATGATTCCAGTTAGAATAGGGTACACTATTCCCTGGGCTAGTCTCCTAAGGGCAGAGAGAAATAAGGATGGGGGAGGGGAGGAAGCAGGGGGAAACAGGAAAGGGGAGGGGAGTTTTAGAAGGGGGCTCTTCTATGAAGGCCCAAGGAACTGAAGTGTGGGCTATGTGTGGCTTAGGTCAAATCAGTGCAGCCCATTTTGGGTTCATTGAGCAGATCAGGTTTCTTTATTGCAATTACTGATATTGCTGGATTTTATAATTTCTCATGGAATGCTGCTCTTCTACAGAACAACTACATCTATGAGAATTCTTGAGCTCTCTAGATCCTAGACTGTATTTTCCTTCCTTTGCCTTGAATAGAGAATTAAAAAAAAAAGAAAATTGAGGAAAAATCTTCGACAATTTTCCTAAGAAATATTCCTAAGCGACCACAGTAATCTTGAAATCGCACATATACTCAAACAAAGGTCTACTGCGAACCTACTTTATTACTTTTTTAGAAAGCATATTTTAAAAAAGAATAAGGCTGTTCTGCTTTGGTCATGCAAGGGCATAGTATGCCACTCTTAAAACATGATGTTCTTCTTGCTTTAAAATGACATGGACAAATACTATACAGTTGATGGCTTACTGAAGAAATGAGATGCTGGAATGAACTAGGCCCAAACAGTGCAGTGGTTTCAGTAACTGGTGACGGCTATTTCTTTCTGTGCTCCATCATATTTGGCTTTTTGAAATTGTTGAGTGAGTTTCTTTTCTTTTCGACTAACACCATTTTGAAAAGTAGCCTTGCAGTTCTGATTTTGGTACTTCTCCGTTCATTGGTATAAGGATATTATTAGCTATCTTTCATCATAATGTAATATGGAGAAGCTGTCCTTATTTTTTTTTAAGATTTTATTTATTTATTTGACAGACAGAGATCACAAGTAGGCAGAGAGGCAGGCACAGAGAGGAGGAAGCAGGCTTCCCGTGGAGCAGAGACCCCGATGGGGGTTCAATCCCAGGACCCTGGGATCACTATCCAAGCCAAAGGCAGAGGCTTTAACCCACTGAGCCACCCAGGCGCCCCTGCTGTCCTTATTTTTTAATTTGAATGTTCTGTAAGCTTAAAATGGCTTTTCTTACAGTTACAATGTCCCCTGATGAAGTGTTCTTCCTAGGATTCTATCTTACTTCCTCAGACTTTGTGTGTTGCTTTGATGGTTTGCTGACTGAAAACATACACTCCATCAATTTCAGCAAGGTTTCCAGTGACTTTTTTTTAGCAGAATCACTTTTCAGATTCAACTATAAAATTAATTTGGGGCTCCCATGCATTTATGAAAAAAGGATATTATTTTTTAATTTTTAAAGATATTTATTTATATATTTAGAGAGAGTGCACAAGTGGGGAGAAGGATAAAGGGAGAGGGAGAGAGAAAATCCCACACAAGACTTTATGCTGAGCATGGAGCCCAACGCAGGGCTCAGTCTCACCACCCTGAGATCATGACCTGAGCCAAAATCAAGAGTTAGTTGCTTAACAGACTGAATCACCTACATGCCCCAGAGGATATTATTTTTAAACTAAGAGCACATAGATTACAGTTAAGATAACAATACTTGAAAGCAATATCAAAATCACTGGTTGTTAGTATATAGTGACCAAAAAAACAAACTTATAAGGTAAGATTTCTACATTCAGTTCTTCTGAGAAATTAGCTAAATTACTCAGTAGTTCCTACCACATTGAATAAACTCTAGATAGATTACAAGGAATGTCAGTGAAGTTTGTTTTTTCTTTTCATATTCTGCTTTGTCAGGCATTAACTGTGAAAATTACATGTTAGAAAAGGTTAATTCTGAAGACTATTTTACTTTGCATGAGTACGTTACTAAAGGAATTATTTAATTATGGTTTTCATTGCAAATTTTAAAATAAAACAAAAGAAATTCTCTCTTGGTGGCTAATGGATTTATGATTTATGATAATGAACATCGATTTATGTAAGGGCTTAGAAAGTACTCATGCTGCCATTTCCAGGAGCCTTATACTTTCCTCTTCTCTGGGGATTGGAATGAATATACCCTTTCAATCAATCTTTGTACATGGAAAGTCCCCTTTCCTACTGATTAAACTGGAAAAACCTTGAATTTTGTGGAAGGATATTTACCTGGATATGACATTGTCATGTGATTCTACAGGATGTTAACAGCTATTCATGCAAACAGAATACCATAGTCAAAGTAAGTTTGAGAAATCTCATGTTAGAGTTGAACAGGGTTACTTTTTTTTTTTTAACTGCAAGACTTTTTAAAAAACTTAGTATGATAATGTTGACTTTTAAATTCCAAGAAGAAAATATAGAAAGCAGCATTTTTCTCAACTTGTTCGATCAAGTAACCCTTACAGATTAGTGTTCTAAAAACATACAGTGAAAAACACTAAGTCAAGACATATTTGCAAGTTTAAATAAAGTCTTTTTTCCCCTATTCATTTTATTTTGCCTTCAAGACATCTGGTTCCTGTTGCTCTGTATATTTTATATTATCACTTTGACACCTCCCAAACAAATGCCTTCTATAATCTGCTAAAGACAATGAGTACAATAAGCAATATTTAAGTTTTCTCCACTATCAAATCTTATAGAATCCTAATAGCTCACTAAGTTCCTTTTTTAAGTTAAATATATGTACTCATATAGAGTTTATACTTAAGATAAAGTTCAGTATTTACAAGATAATTAGTAGAGCATGTTTTTCCAACAAAGTAAATGTCAAATTTCCAATAAATGAGGGAAAATTATCAAAAGGAACACATCTGTTAATGGATATATACCTGTAAAATAAGCCGAAGAAAAGAAACAAGAGTTTGGGGAAAGAAATTTGAAAAATAATTATTTCTGTCTCAACCTTCTTGACTTGGATAAATCCAAAAAGAAATCCAGACATTATAACCATGTGATTATTTTTCATTTCAAGGACATCCAAACTGTTTCTAGCTATCTGCAGGCTGCCAGATGTATAAACAGCACCGTGTTAAAAATAAAATAGTGGCTTCAGTAAGAAATACTTATGTATTGACTTCTGAGACCTAGAATTATAGATCAAAATATACTGTAAGGGTTAAAGTACGTCAGCAGAATTTTTTGACTACTAGGTTTCTGAATATAGTATGCCAAGTCAGCAGGTGTAAGAAAAGACCACGATAATTGGTAGATATAAAAATACAATATGGTGAAATAGAATAGAGAGCCTGGAAATAGGCCTACATAAATACAGTCAGCTGATCTTTGACAAAGGAGCAAAGTCGATGCAATGAAGAAAAGACAGTCTTTTCAACAAATGGTGGTGCAGCAACTGGGTATCTACATGCAAAAAAAAAAAATGAATCTAGACATAGACCTTACCCCCTTCATAGAAATTAACTCAAAATGAATCACAGTCCTAAATCAATAAATGGATAGAATCATAGACCTACATGCAAAATGCAAAACTATGAAATGCCCAAATAACACAGGAGAATACCTAGGTGACTTTGGGTTCGGAGGTGACTTTTTAAATAGAACACCAAGGGCAAAATCCATGGAAGAAAGCATGAAGAGCTAGATTTCATTACAATTAAAACTTCTTACTCTGCAAAAGATATCATTAAAAGAATAATAAGACAAACCACAGACTGCGAGAATATATTTGCAAATG
This sequence comes from Lutra lutra, assembly GCF_902655055.1. Classification (NCBI taxonomy): domain Eukaryota; kingdom Metazoa; phylum Chordata; class Mammalia; order Carnivora; family Mustelidae; genus Lutra; species Lutra lutra. Next base: position 103,050,847 of record NC_062286.1, read on the forward strand.
AAATATCTGATAAAGGTCTGTTATCCAAAATATACAAAGAACTTGAAACTCAATAATAAGAAAATAATCCACTTTAAAAAAATAGGCCAAAGACCTTAATGGACACCTCACCAAAGAAGATATACAGATGGCAAATAAGCATATGAGAAGATGTTTCACGTCATATATTATCATGGAAAATTAAAATTAAAATGAGGTGCCACCACACATCTATTAGAAGGGCCAAAATCTGGAACTCTGACAACCCATGTTGACAAGTACATAGGGCAAGAAGAACTCTCATTCATTGCTGGTGGGAATTCAAAATGGTATAGCTATTTTGAAAGACAGTTTGGTTGTTTCTTACAAAACTAAATATACACTTACCATATGATCCAGCAGTTGTGCTCATTGGTATTTATCCAAAAAAGTTGAAAATCTATGACCATTGGAAAACATGGATATTTATAGTAACACTAGTCATAATTAACAAAACTTAGAAGCAACTAAGATGTCCTTCAGTAGGTGAATGGATAAATTGTGGTATATCCAAACAATGGAATATTATTCAGCACTAAAAAGAAATGAAATACCAAGCCATGAAAAGACATGGAGGAAAGTTAACTGCATTTACTAAGAGAGAGATGCCAATCTGAAAAGGCTAATACTGTATGATTCCACATATATGGCATTCTGGGAAAGGCAAAATTATAGAGAATAAAAAGATCAGTGGTTGCCAGGGATTACTAGGAGGGAAGAATGAATAAGTAGAGACAAAGGATTTTTAGGGCAGTGAAACTACACTGTAGGATACAAATGTAGATAAATTTGTCCAAACCCATAAAAGGTACAATACCAAGAGTGAACCCTAATGTAAACTATAGACTTTGGGTGGTAATGATGTGTCAGTGTAGGTTTACCAGCTGTTATAAATATATCACTATGGTGGGGGATGTTGATAATAGGGAAGGCGTTATATGAATGGGGACAGAGGGCATATGGGAAACCTCTGTACCTTCCACTCAATTTCCCTATTACTCTAAAACTGCTATAAACAATAAAGCCTATTAAAAATAAATAAATAAAATTTAAATATATAATAGTGTTAAATGATTAAAATATCTAGGTATCTTCAGTCTCTACTTTATATGGAGTAGTAGAAATGTATTGATGCCCTGCTATCTTTTCTTTTCTTTCTTTTTTTCTTTTTTTTTTTTTTTTCTGGCAATAGCCTCTACTTTTCTCATTTGGTATAAACCAATCATTACTTCTCAAACCAGAGTGGTAGTTTCAGGGACAGGCATGTGACCTAAACAGTTCAACTAGAGTAAATCTCAGGATTTAGGATTCTCATACTTTCTTCCTAAACTTGCACCTGAGAAGTGTTGAAGCTGGAGCTTCCATCCTGATACAGCTGAAAGTGAAGGGCCAATATGTAGTGGCTCAAAATGAAGCCAGCATGGATAATAACAGAATAGTGAAAGAGAAAATGTGGGTACCAGTTGCATAGTTTGAGTTTTGAATCAAGCTGAAAGTGGAGCCAGTCCCTCTCCTGAACTTACAAACTGCCAGAGCAAATTAGTTCCTTTTCTTGCTTGAGCTGGTTAGAATTGGATTTTCAGTTGTTTATCACTAAGTAGATACATGAGAGTTAAAGTCATTCTATTTTTTTCCAGCAAAGCTGATTCCCAAACATATAAATCTGCTCAAGCATGCATATTAGAGAACTTTCTGCTCAGATTAGTTAAAACTGTTTCATAGTGCAAACTTTTATATGCAGCCATAATATACCACAGTAGCATTAATAAGAGGTTTATACTTCGGTCAACCAATGTGGAATTGAGAAATAGAACTATTCAGGGGAGAAGTTAACTAGAAAGTACTTCCTTATCCTTCCCTACAATTTTGGGCTGAGCTCTGCGTTTGAGGATTATTAGGGGGAATTCATGTTCTGGCCAAGGCCTTCAGTAAGTTTGTTTTTCTACTTTCTCCCATGCTAGGGTTATGATATGATAACAGAAGACCAGCAGCCCTGGATAGGGGGCTCTTTATACGTTTGGATTAAAAAATGCTAGTGTTCCCAAGCTCCAACCTCTATTCATGAGACATAAGCTAGAAGATGTTTCTGATAACTTCAGCATCATGCCTATGGAGACTGACTGGTATCTGTGAAGGATTTGGGGGAGAAACCACCTGTAGCTGCTTACTCACAGGAGCCCCAACCTTGAGTTTGATAGTGAGGAAAACATTATTGTAGAGACAGTAATACTTAGCCAAGATTTCATGCACTACCTCACATTCCCCAGCCTCCCATGCAGTTCAGTTGGAACTCCATGGCCTGTTTTAGTCAAAAGGCCATAAGAAGAAATAATGAATACCATTTCTGGACAAAGCTGAAGTGCACCTATCATTGCTCTCTTCCTAAGCTAAAGGGTCCCTAAAAGCCATATTCTGAGATGACAGCATCTCAGTGTAGACCATTTGTGGGTCTAGGTCAGCGAGAAATGGTGTTGACTATATCCACTTGCTTACTAGGGTTAGACATACTATAAGAATGAAAGATACAGTTTTGTTATGTGGAGCCACTGAATATTCAGTGTTTGTTATTCAGCGTGTCCTGGCCTACACTGACTAATACAGCAACATGGAAATAAGAACAATGTGCTGTATGAAGGTGTATCCTCCATCCTCAAGGCCTAAATCCTACAAATCTCCACTTTACTGGGAAAGAAAACAAAGGGTGAGAGGTATGAGATTGCCCTGAAAATCTCAATGGGATTTCTAAAGTATATGCAAACCCTTGCCCTGGCAGGGAAGTGAGAGGGAAGGGTGGGAAATGGCAAATCTGTCCTGAAAGGTAGGTTTTTCCTATACAAAACTTTAGAGCCAGAGCTGCAGGCCTTGGGGCCCATATCCAGCTAAAGTTCAAGAACACTAATATCTTTTTTAATTCTTCAGAATTCAAGAACTGGTAACACACAGGTCTACATAGCTTAGCCAGCACAGTGTTTTTTAAACTGAATTAAATTTTCCAAAATTTAAGACTCTGGAGAGTTCACACAAGAATCAGAACTCCCAGCTTCTCCTGACAGGTGAGACAAGATAAGTCTGAGCCCACATTCTGAGCTGGGGACACCGATGAGCAGAGGCACTGGCTGCTCCTTTAAGGATGCGACATGTTTTCCCTTATCTCTACTGTAACTGTCACTCATGGGCCACCACCTGGCTCTTAAACGGTATTTGAGTTCATGACTTTTAAACACGCCCTCTAGGATGTAACTCTCCACTTCTTAAAAATTACCAGGCCACCTTGGCAGCCACATTAGGGCTCTTAAGTTGTCACTAGAGTATCCCTTAATGCACCACAGAAGTAAATCATTAAAAGGTATCTGGGAGTTTTGAGAGGGTTAAGACTCATAGACAATGTTTCGTGATTTACCCCCAGAGTGGTTTATATACTGTGATAATCTGGTTCAAACTCTCATGTGTTCGTGGGAGTTATTTGCATTCTCTATTGTTCCCAGGTGCTGGAGCTATTCTCCACATCCCATATGCTGGGCACCATGGAGACCATGTCTGAGAATTTCGCCCCACCTCCTGGAGTAAACGCGCCCCACATGCCGGGTCAGATATCAGTATCAGCTGGGTGGATTACCTTCACTTTTCAATTATGTGACTTAATTCTCTTTCTCTTCATGAATGAAAGAGAATAATATTCTTTATATAATTCATAAAATGATAAAAGCTTAAATAAATTATACTTGCTATTCATGAAAAAAATCCAAATATTTGCCTTAATAGGGAATTGAAACCAAGTATTTCTAACTACGGCTAGTATATTTAAGTAATTTTCCTGAAGAAAGACAAACCAGAAGAGGATAAAATGTTGAAAATGTATTTCTTTCAGTCATTAATTTGCCTAGTAAAATCACAAAGCACTTTAAAAGAGGTCTAGCTAGCTTCAGAATTTGTCTTTCTTTTTTCCACGATGAGAGTAATTTGAGATACAGAGCATACTTCTGTTTGCCAAATAGATAAGTGTAGGCAACAATATTTTTATATAATACTGATATTAGGATAACTGTGAAAGAAACAGTATAACTACGGTAAATTACTTGACAATTGCAAGAAAACTGCTGAGTGTTAGAGGAGAAGCACAGATAAACAGCTGAAGGTTTTGAGATAAGTGGCAGAGGGATGTTTATTCACACAAATGATTAACTGAAGGGTATTTTATTGGCCTAAGCAGTAAGATAGAAATGATGATAGGGTAAACTACTGGGAATGTCAAGGATGGTTCTCTCTTTCTCTTTTTCTCTTGTTTTTTAGTTAAAAATGTTTCCTTTTTTTAAAATTGAAGTGTAGTTGACACACAATGTTACATTAGTTTCAGGTATATAACGGCACGGTTCCACAAGTCTGTGTGATGTTCTGTTCACCATCAATGTCACCACTGTCACCATACAACACTATTACAATAAGGTGTGCTTTTAAATGGCAAGGAATATGACAGTAGGGCAGAGTTAGAAGGAAGATATGAAACTGAAAGAAACCCTAAACACAGAGGTCCCAGGCAGATGATGAGGAGCATAAGCAGGGGGAGCAGCAGAGGGAGGGGGAGAAGCAGGCCCCACTGAGCAGGGAGCCCGATGCAGAACTCCATCCCAGGACCCTAGGATCATGACCTGAGCCGAAAGCAGATGCTTAACCATTTGAGCCAGCCAGGTGCCTGGAAGAAATTTTCAAAACCAGGATTGTATTCCTTTTTAGGAATGACTCAACAGATACCAATGAAATATATTATTTTTAAGAACAAATTGGGGCATGGTAGTAACTTATTAAACTAATGATGCTTCTTTCCCTACCTTCACCCTGGCCTAAGCAGATGTCCAATGTTTTTCTAGCACTATGGTGCTGAAAGCAGCTTAGCCATCACCACCGGGCTGGATCACTTGATTTTACAGATAAAACAAAGGAGGCCACGGGGCTAATGAATGGCAAGAAAAAGATTAGTGTTCTGATGCCCAGCTCCAAACATAGTGTTACTTACATTATAGTGGACCATCAGCTTTTTGCCTTAAGACACTATTAAAAGAATACCAAGTAATTCCCATGATTGATTTATGGCTCAGCTGATAACTCTACCTTCTAGATCTCAAGAAGCTATATACAAAAGTATGTTATGGTTTGAAAGCATCTCCCACTGCTTGGTATTTTATTTAACTACCAAAATAATTATCTCAGTTGAACATACACACTTATCACTTTAGACACTCCAAACTATTATCCATATAAGAAAATTTCACTATGAAGTAATTACCATATATCCACGAAGTTTGGGGGACCTCATTTATGATTACATAAGTCTGTATAATTAAATCTGTGTATTCACTCTAAAAGTAACTTTAGATTGCTTACGTTTTCACATCTTTAGACTCTCAGAGATCTCCAGCGATTTATTTTCAGATGAACATTTGCATTTGAAATGCTTTCTGCTGGAGAATGTAAAATGCAGGTCGGTTACCAGAAAACCAGAAGCCTTTACAACAGAGCCTGCCAATGCAGGGACCGTGGTAGAGCTCCTGGCAGTGGGTTGCCCCACAGTATCTTTATAATATTGCAAAGAGCACTGGGTGTTATACACAAGCAATGTATCATGGAAGACTACATCAAAAACTAATGATGTGGGGCACCTGGGTGACTCAGTAGGTTAAGCCTCTGCCTTTGGCTCAGGTCATGATCTCGAGGTCCTGGCATGGAGCCCCACAATCGGGCTCTCTGCTCAGCAGGGGAGCCTGCTTCCCCCTCTCTCTCTGCCTACTTCTCTGCCTACTTGTGATCTCTGTCTGTCAAATAAATAAATAAAATCTTTTAAAAAAACAAACTAACAATGTACTGTATGGTGACTAACATAACAGAATAATAAATAAAATAAAATAAAATACTACATTTTTAAAAAGCAGTTTCATGATATTCCAGACTAGAGACTAACCGGAGATGGCAATCAAATGCAATAAATCCTGTATATTGGTGGGAAAACTGCCAGAATTTGAAGATGAATTGTGGATTAGACAATAGCACATTATCAATTCTAAACTCCAAACATGATAGTTTTTCTGGGGTTAGGTAAGAAAACATTCTTGTACTTTGGAAATACTAAATTTTTTAGAAGTAAAAGGGTATCATGTACACAAATGACTGTGAATTGTTCAGGGGAAATATAAATATATAATCTGAAAAATGTTTATCAGAGTTCTTGACGCTATTGTTGCAACTTTTCTGTAAGACTGCGATTAAATCAAAACAAAAAGTTAGGGTTTTGAAAAGCAGCTTCATGAACCCATTTTATTTTCACCTCAAATCCTCCTTGTGCAGAAATTCCTTATTTGCTAGTCCTGCTCTGTTTCCCATATTTGTTGACATGGTACCTACAATTGCCTACTAACACACTTTTAAACCCAGCTGCGAAATGTGCTATAAGTTACCTCAGTGGTACAATAAAAAAAGATCAAAAGTGGGGAGTAACCAGGAAATACATTTTTCAACTTGCAAATGAAGATGGGAAGGCAGAGACTGCAGACTTTTCAAACAGACACGAGCGTATAATCTTTGTCATCGTGTAAAAATTCTTGATATTTTCCCCCAACATATAACGAAAAAGTGACCTGCAGGCATTTGCTGTCAGAAAGGTACCAGTGCTACACTGTATATAGCAACGTAGACAGATAACAACAAAAACGTGTGAAGGTTCTTAAATGCGCAATCTGAAAGTGAGGCTGGTTTGGAGCTGGATTTTAATATACTTACCCCAGTTATCTTCACTTTTACAGTAACGGTGATGGCAACTGACAGTGTAATTATCTTTCAAGGACTGAACTGGTCTAAGAAATATTCTTCTAGCGTGTCACACACTGTTGATATTAAACTGGCAACATGAGAAACCATCTGGAAAAAATCTGGGCATAAGGAAGTTTAGAGGATCTAATCCAAGTGAGGTTTTGGCTGATTTACTTCAGTTCACTCAAATCTCCTTTAATAATGTGAAATAACACACATGGAAAAAGGAAAGAAAAATGCTCTCCTTTGTTCCAGGGTTGATTAAATGGAATCATATGCAAGGAAAACAGTTAAAGGATCCCCTCGTCCACACCCCTGCTTTCATTGATCATTTCATTTTCCTGGCTGGTAAGACAAACAATGTGCTATATCCATGTCTTTCAAACTACATTTTTAAAAGGTTTTTACAGGCATGTATTTCCTGCAAAGCACCAGCATAAGTATGCAATAAAATATATTATTTTATTTCTCTGATCAATCCCTATCACACTGTTAACTCGTTTATCCTGCTAAGAAAATGCATTTTTCTTTTAAACTAAAAAAAGAGAGATTTTCTCACAAAACAAACTGAGGGTTGATGGGGGGAGGGGGGTTGGGAGAGGGGGGGTGGGGTTATGGATATTGGGGAGGGTATGTGCTATGGTGAGTGCTGTGAAGTGTGTAAACCTGGCGATTCACAGACCTGTACCCCTGGGGATAAAAATATATGTTTATAAAAAATAAAATTAAAATAAATAAATAAATAAAGCCCACTCAACTAAAAAAAAAAAAAAAAAGAGAGAGAGAGAGATTTTCACAGCTGTCTACTTAAGTGAAATATACACTTTAATCCTTCTTTAATAGGTTAAATGCCAAGATAACTTATAGTCTTCCTTTTAAGATGGTTTGCTACATATTCTGTCTTTTTATGTCGAATGCTTACTAAGTTGACATGCAATCGGAAAGCAAGCAGAAGAGAGGTAGAATTCTAGAGATCAGTCATTCTGAGGCCATGATAGAGCAAATGACGAAGGCACCACGATGCCACTGGACTGGCTGGGAGCAGCCTGGACAAGATATAAGCACGGCTCAGAGCAATAGAGGCATCTTCTGGCTTCCAAGGGTCAAGAAGTCTTGGATGACAAGGAGAGGAGGAGCCCATGGCCAGCTAGACCAAAATCTCTCAGCCTTCTCCATCTTCTCTGATTGACATGGATACCAAGACATGAAAAGTACCTCTTCCTAACTTTCATTGTTAACAAGTCCAAAAGTGAGATTATTTTTCAAGCGGCCAACACGCCACACATCACCCCTTGTCCGGGAATCAGCATTTGTGCACAGAGTCATGCATATGGGTATGTTTGGCTCATCCTCCTTGCTGGCCAGTCAGAGCAGTGGCAGGTAAGGTAAGCTGCTGATTCTCTTTGCTGAGTTCCTGTGTTCACCAGGATGCTGTATTCTGATCAAACTATGTGTGTTTCTACCCAAAAATAACATGCATTATGGTATATTCTTAGCCTCTCTCTCTCTGTCACTGGCTTTCACTAGCTGCATCCCAATGCATTTACTTCCTTTTTAAGACCCTTTCCCCAAATTAGGCTGACTCATCTTATTTTATTCAACACAACTCAAAGAACTTATTTGATCTCTACCATGGCGATAATTTCCATCAGAGAACCTATAGATAAAATGCCAACTTGACATCAGGCTTGCTCTGGAGCTTTTTTTTTTTTTTTTTAAGCACTGCTTCATTAAGGCCTACCTTAAATAACATCTCAATGATTAAAGAGCTCAGAAAACTTGCTATTGCTTAAAACATTTAGAAGGAAATAAATCACATTTATGTCCAGAAAGTATGGCGATGAACTCTAATAAGCCTATAACACACATACACACACACACACACACACACACTCTCTCTCTCTCTCTCTCTCTTCTAGACTGATTCTTTTTGCCATGCACCTATCATATCACATCACAGGAAGGGATATTTTGGAATCTCTGTGCTCAGCTCTAGTTAAAAAAATATTAGGAGACCTGGAAAGTTTAAGTGCTTATAATCATAGCTGCTGGCAAGAAATGTGGTGGAAAATGGGACTCTTCCTACTAATTAACTCTGTATTTACACATGGGTTTCATTTTCCACATCACATGCTTATATGAAGGTCCCACATCATAAGGGGGTCCAGATCCCTTCAGAGATGAAGACAGCTGTCAAAGCCTTATGCAGTTACTTTAATATGGATAGGACTAGAAATATACTGAAAACTGGGGCTGGGGAGGGGAGTGGATGTGGGGCAGTGAGAGAGCAAACAGCCCTGAACAGTAGATACAGTGATGCAATTGATAGTTAACAACGGAATGATCATGAAAAGATAAGAACAAGTTGTCTATCTATGCTAACTTTTTTTCCCTATATTCCAGGCTTCATCCTGACTCTCTCATTTTCAACGGGAAGAGAGGGGTTGGTTCCTTCCAGGAATAAGTCAGGTCTGACTTTTGTGCCGACTCGGCATAATATTGACACACAAAGCAGCGATGACTTTTCCGCCAGGAAAAGGTACATGCTTAATTGTTGGGAGCTCCTAAATAGTCTTGTTCAACATGGGGTGTCAAGCAGAGATGTTGCAGTAGCTCAGATAAAACAGCAGTGTGCTCTGTTCTTATTTTAATTCCCTTGGCATCCCCCAGAGTTCATACGGCTACAGAAGAAAAAACAGCAGCTTTTCACCACAGTACAGCTTGTCTAATGATAATTACTGATAAATAACTTAGCATAAAATAACAAAAGCCGAAGGCACTATCTAAAAATTCTACCCAAATCTTTTTGCTCCTTCTCAGTGCATCTCATTTATTCATTGATTCCTTGATTCATTCATTTAAAACCCGTGTTTGATTTTCACAAAGGATAAGAGGCACCCTATTTGGGGCAAATACCGTCCCAAAGGTACCAAGGTTAGGCAGCATGGATGGGACAGTATTTGATTGATTTACTCTGGTGGTACCAAGAAACATAGAGACGTTCTCAGAAGGCCTAAGCCTGAAACCACTCCACTTAGTCAGACTCCGATCAAAATGTGAAACTTAAGTATTAAGTAGGCACAATGACCTCATTACAACTTGCCAGTGCAGTTTCAAGGGCTGAACAAATGTACCGATGCTGGAGAAAAGATTTTATTTTCCCTTATCTTTCTGGTTCACTTTTCACATGTTGTTGGGAAATGGCAAAGCTGATTGCATAATTCATGCTCATTCCAATCAAATACATAATGAGAGTAAGCCCATTTTACCAACACTTTGAAGAATAAGGATACTCAGACAAAGAGGGTGAAGGTGCTATAAATGGACCGTGAAGAAAACCATCACACTGACATTCCCTTAGAAAACTCACTGCCTTAATGTTGGGAAGACCAACCTCTGGTGGTCCCGATGTACACTGAAAGTATCACAGCATTTACTATGCCAGGTCCTCTTAGGATCCTTAAAGTTTCTTCTTTTTTGGCTAATAATTTAAATAAGAGCCAATTTGTGGCCTTTTAGATCTAACCATCTTGAAAAAAGTTAACTTTGATCATTTGGCTCTCTGTCCAATTGATTCACCTTCCATTTTAAACATAAATCAGACTCATTTAAAGCAAAATTACTTGTCTAAGAAAGAATAAAAAATATATATTGACACATCTAGAAAGACCATTCCATCTTGCCTGAGCAGGTCATTTTTTAAAGGACAGCATCTAGCATTAACATTATATATTTTTTTCCTTTTTATTGTCATCATTTGGAAAGATGAGGGAATTCCTTAATTCAGTCTTATTTAATGTTCTAGTATCTTAAAAACAATTTTAATTTTCCTTACATTATAGATGAAGGCCCTAAAAATCAGAGAGATTAAGAAATTCGCCTAAATGAATTCAGGTAGTTGACTGGGAGAGTCAGAAGTCAAACTTGGACCTCCTAATTTTATTCCAGCATGCAAATAATTTTATTCCAACACATTTATTGTGGAATAAATAAAGGTGGAGCTCATCTTTCAGAGTTATTCAGCCAGCCACAAATAGGAGAATAGGCATAAATGGTAAGATAAACTGGTTGTCTTTTTAAACTAGTCCTAGGAGGCTTCCACTGCCAACCATTTCTTCAGCCAAAAGTCTTGGAATTTGAGGCAGAAAATGACTTGCATGATGCTTGTGGTGTCTTTAATTTTGATAAATTCAGTTAAAGCTATTGGAATTTGAGTATAATAAACTATCATATCCTTCCAACTTCCAAGCCATGAGTCAACTGAAAAATATATGCAAGAGTCAGATAAGGATTAGAGTATTAGCTTTCTTATTGGGAAGACTGAACTGGAAGATGAAATTTTGACATAAGGTCAAAGTCTTTCTATATATTAATTCATGTTTTAGCTTGGCAACCACAAGTACTGAGAACTGGGTTTGCAAGATAGACACTTAAGCTGTGAACGTCATAGAAAATGTGATCTGCCTCATTCTTTATCAAGCCCTGTGCACCCAAGAGGATGGGCTACATATGAGTAGTGACCCCTTAGCACGCTGATTTCACTCAGCAAAGAAACAAGGACTTCTGGATGTCAGCCCCTTGCCATTAAACTAATTATTTCCCTTCCAAAGGAGAGAATCCAGAGAATGACTGAAAGACTTCAATGTGTGTCCCTAATTCTTCTAAGAGTTGGCAGAAATTCTCAGTCTATGGGGTGGCAAGAATGTAGGAGATGGGAGAAAAGATAAAGTAGAAAGTTTCTCTGCAAATAAAAGTCTACTTCTAAATGAGATTGCTGTTTTCACCATTTTAATTAAAAAGTAACATGAATAGTGTTATATAGTGACAGAGGGTAGCTACACTTGGAGTGAATATAGCATAATGTATAGACTTACAGAATCACCATACTGAATGCCTGAAACTAATGTAACATTGTGTGTCAACTATACTTCAATTAAAAAAATTAACATTTGTCTGATGCAGTTAGTGGTCTTAACCAAGAGAAAGATTTAATTGGGACCATTATTTATCTAATAGTTTTATTCACTATTGCAACCAAGTAGCTCTGAGCTCTTACCCACCCCCCATCCAGATGTGACAGTCGGTCTGAGAATATTTAGTGCATTACATCAAAAGACAAGACTCATATTGAAGGATTTTACTAGAACACCTAAAATAATTGTAATATTAGCAATAATTCACATATATAAACTCATATATCAAAGAAATAATGCTATGAGATCTTCAGTAACATTATTTGTGGAGGAAAAATTTTCAGGCCCAGAGCTGGAATTCACTGGACTGCCTGAAGTTTCCTAATCAAAACTTCTTGAGGTCAGCCAATAGGAGAAAAAGATATTGCCAGAGAACATATTTCTTATGCTCTTTCAGATTTGGGTGAAACCCCAAAAGATGAGGAAAAAGAAAAGAAATAGCACACTTGAGTGAAATTACCACATATTTCAACAATGGTCAAAGAACTCCCTTCACCAAGATGTGGGTGAGGGGAACTCCAGCATCTTTGGAAAGAGTTTTAGTGACTGTTCTGTGTTAGCCAGGGTGGAACAAAGAAGAAATGCCTCATGATTTCCAGGCAGAAGGGAAGATGTTGGGGTGGCATGGCCCACATATTGGTAGTTAGGCAGCTGAGGCAGAATGGCAAAGAGAGCCCCGTGGGCAACAGGGCTGCAAGGTAATCAGAATGGAATGACTCACGGACATCTTTGGTAGTGACAGAGTGGTCATAAGCTCTTTGGAACCAACATATGTGGGCAGCCTATGACAGTCTTGCTTGATTTGTGTCAGGATCTAAGGAATTTCAACTGATAGAGTAGAATAACCTTGAGCATATTACTTGATTCATGATTCTCCTCATCTTTTTCATATCTTAATTATGCTCACCACAGAGAACTAGTTAGAGAGTATACGAGATATTGGAATAGAGCCTCGCATGAGCCCATCCCAACTAAAAGTGCTTTCGCCGTAGTTGATTGTGTGAGGGAGGACATGAGAGCTCTACAAGGCATGGCTGAGGATGAATAAAGAACAGGCATCCGAGGCTGTCCTGCCATGTAATGCGCCGAAGCTCAATGAGAAAAAATCCAAACAAACAGCTCAGGGACCAGGGGACGCTCTAATAACAGCTGTGCCAAATTAAGCCCAATTCCCACTTCCACATTCTCTGTGTTCTATCCTGAGCTCGGAAAGATAAAATCTGAGACTGCTTCAGAGTGCTTTCTATAGTAAACATGTTTGACCACAACTGGGGCTAAATTTCCAATTGGCCCTTTTGCTTAGGTCATAGAATGTCTGACTTGGCTGCTAGGGTCTCAGGCAACCACCAGTTTTTAAAGCTCTGGTTTGGAGATGACCCAAGGGCCCATGGCAAGTTTCCGAAGTCTGTGTGGCAGGGAAAACCCAAAGATCAAGCTTAGATTACATTGCTTTCTTTTCTTTTGGTTTTTGTCCTTGCTATTTCTTCTTGTTTTTAAAATGAAATTGAATTTTTTTTTTTTCAATTTGAGAGAGAGAAGGGGAGGAGGGGCAGAGGGAGAGAATCTTTGAGCAGACTCCCTACTGAGCGCAGAGCCCAACCCAGGGCTCAATCTCACCACCCATGAGATCATGACCCGAGCCAAAACCAAGTGTCAGACCCTTAAACAACTGAGCAACCCAGGAATCCCTCCCCCTTTTCTTACCCACTCTCTCTGTATCTGAAGAATAGGAATTTTTTTCCACTCCATATCTCATTAATCAATCAAAAGCTCTGATACTACTACTACCTAATCAAAGATTATAAGAGATAGAAGAGGGTGTCCTAACTTGCATCTCATGTTCTAATCTGTATTTTATAGCACTGGGTTATTACTGAACACAGTTGTACCTAAGAAAAACAGAATTCATTCTCTTAAGGGGTTTCAAAATTCACCTACTTAAAATAGAGTACCCTGTTGAATGCGATTTTTGAATGAAGAGATGCAGAGAAGTAAATTATGTTACAATTTTTTCTCTAAAAGTGAACTTAACGATAAATGAACCAGCACCTATTTGCATATGAACTCTATGTTGCTGCCAGTTCCTCTTCACTTATGATTGTATGACTGATTAATCAATGCTCAGAGCTTGCCTCTCTTGCAATGGTCAAGCTTGAATGCCAAGCTGATAGGAGCCTTAGTTGGGTAAAATTGAAATTCATGGAAAAAAATTCCAAACTGTAAATAAAATTGGAAACTCTCCCTATGAGAAAGCGTTCTTTCCTCTTTTTGTTTTGTTTTGTTTTTGTTTTTTTGACAAGTATCAATCTCACAGTGTGGTCTGGATTCAAGTTCACCAGATGAAGCAAATCACTACCAATCAAAAGAGAAATCAGAGCAGAAATGAAACTTACAACATATCCACTTCATACCAACATTTGTTCTTAATAAGAAAACTGTAATCACATGAAACACAGAAACAGGGACAGTGTTTCTTTTGGGAATATCTCCCAAATGCTTTTCTTATGTTCTAAAAGAAGAATAAACATACAGTTGGCCATGTGAGCTACACTGTAATATACAAGAGCTAGTTCAAGCAGTTCCCTCCCAATATTTTGTCATTCAAGGACCCCAACACTATAAATAATGCATGTGATCTCACCAAAAATATTTTTAGAAAGTCATAGATCACTGATTACTAATAACTGGGTACCGTGAACACCCAGAGCTTAGTTTATCACTGGGTAAATGGCTTCAGTTTAAGCAACTGTTTCAGGGGAAAAAGAAGCCAGATGTCCCAGTATAAATCAAGAGATCCATGATTCTTTAAGTAAACACAATGCCCCCAATCCATCATTTATATTGGAGCAACCAGCATCCTGGAAACACGTATCATAATGAGCGAGCCTCTAGCACAACCCTGTACTCTGGGAAGCCAGAAGGTTTAATCCCCAAATAGATTAAACTAGACAGATGGGTAAAACTGTTTACGATGTTCCCAGAATGGCTGTTTTTGTGATATGCCTCAAAGAGGACACAGATGCATATGACCCATTTTAATTTTCCTTCTCTAAGCCTCTCTGCTTCAGTGAGCCAAGCACAGTTTAGAAACAGGTTTGAATAAGTCAGGAATGCGTGAGTTCCAGAGAGCCCCTTTATGACCTGAGAGAGATAAAGATCAGGGCAATGAATCCTGAGTAAACTACCTTCAAACCAAATAAACATGTTCTTCATTTGGAGATTATGCCAAGCTATAAATGTCACACACTTTCAATTGCAGTTAATTTACAGTTATTTCTGATGTCAAATTTTCTTGATAAGTGGGATAAGCTCAGAGTATAAATTTTAAAATTCGTTGTCCCAACTGTCAACCTCTTACCTGTTCTTGTAGACGTTCAGTGATCTGTTTTGGACTAGCAAAGGGCAGAACCAATCCATCACTCCCTATGATCAACAGTTACAGTATGTGCCTTTTTTTATTTTCCTGGAAAATGCTAGATCATTCTGTAAGTATGCCTTTAAAAGTATATTAAACTGTATTGATAAAATCATAAACGAGTTGCAAGGATAAACTCAAAGGAAAACACCTGGTTCAAATGGCAGCTGACTGTAGGACAATTTTCAAATCTTATTTATGCCCCTCCACCTCCCTACTCCGAAAGAGGAACAGGAATGGATGAAGTTAAGGCTGATCTGGGAATAGATACAGGAGGATAGGAGAGCTTCTCTAGAACAGAGACACAGCTGGCTCTGTGGGGTTGGGGGAAGTGAGGGGTATAAGGCTCTAGGTTGTGAGCCTCCACCCTCTGCCTTCTGGGACTTCTGCCTCACCAGCCCACCGGAGGCCCCCCACCGCCACCTGCCAACTCCCTCCGGCCCCCATCGACATATTCATACCCCCTTACGCTCCCTGTCTTTAGAGATTTGTTATAACCTAACCATATAAAATCACAAATAACTCACATTCTACTGTCACAAACACAGCTTCTGCATTTTAGCAGCAATGCTACAAGAAGCGAGTTTGAAGATTTGTATAGTTTGAAATGAATAAAAGATAAGGAGTCTGTGAGCATGGGCATGAGGTTCACGAGATTAGTATGCATGTGGCTGTTTGTTCCCTCCGAGGCTAAACAGCTAAAGTCATTTCCTTCCAAACAAAGGTCTTTTAGGACATTTTTATTCAGCGTTCAGAATTTAAACGCATGCCTTCTTTAAATGGCCCGGCTTGCTACTTCAGCTCCATTTAACCTTCCTACCCTCCCTCACCTTTCCAAAAGAAGCAATTTCAAAATAATAAACTGCACCTAAAGGGCCATAATCAATTTCATTAAACCATTCCAACAAATAACTGTTCTGAACATCAAGTTTTGTTTAAGAAAATGAGTATTATATAGTTTGGGGTTTTTTTGCCAGATGAGACTACCGTGATTTATAGGTTTTAGTGTTCAAAATAAGATACTTATTTGAATATAGAAAAATTAACATGTTATACTAAATTTTCATCCAAATACATTCAGATTTATAAGGCTATAAATCATAAATATATTTAAGTCACATATTTTGGATTTATCTTTTTTCATAAATAAATAATCCTTTTAAGCTTTGATGGGCAGAGGCAAATGTGCCTAGAACAACCTTGGCAAAACTTCCTTTCATCTCTCAGCACCATCCAGGAGTAAATTCCTTTCTTTTCACCTTCACCCTTCAACTGACTTCTGCTTCTGCATCTCCAGATTGAGAGAGCCATGCTGGGCAGAACTCGGGGCATTATCGGCACTCCCTCCACTCCCCACAACTTCTTGTACCCCAGTGCCAAGCCTCATCCATTCTGCCTCCTACATCTCCTTCCAATTCAGCCCTGTCTCCACCACCCCACTACCACTCATGGATTTGGGACTACCAGCATCTCTCATGTAGATTAGAGCTCAGCTCTCTCACCGATTTGCCTGATCCCTGCTTGGCTGGCTCAGCTCCGTTCTGCATTATGCCTGCAGGATGGGTGTTTCTATAAAACTGCTATCTTGGGTCCTGCCCGTTAATGTTTAACGTTTCTGGTACTCTTGGGATAAAGTCCCCATTCCTAAACACAGTATTCAAGGTACTATAAGTCCAGACCCTTGTCCATCTCTCTACCTCCCCTTTACCTGGTAGATTCTGGTCACTGAGCATGTTTGCAATTCGTGAATGTAACTTTTACTCAAGAAATACTTCTGAAATTTCCACTCTGTTCTAGATTTTATGCTAGAGGTTGAGAAAGAGGGATGAACAAAAACAGTCATTTTAAAAAAAGATTTGATTATTTACCTGAGATAGAGAGAGGATGAACAGGGTAAGGGGCAGAAGGAGAGAGAGGGGGACAAGCAGACTCTCTGCTGAGCTTGGAGCCGATATGGGGCTCGATCCCAGGATCCCGAGATCATGACCTGAGCCAAATTCAGATGCTTAACTGACTGGGCCACCTGGGCACCCCTGAAGACAGTCTTTCTGACCTCATTCACTACTCCAGTAATGAGACTTCCTCTACCATTGCATGTCCCAACCTGCATCGTAATTGATTGTATATTTGTCATATCACCACTAGAGTTTAAGCTCTATAACACAGAGCAGTGGGTATGCTTATTTTGTTCACTTGTGTATTCTCAGCGCCTAGCAGAAAGCATGGCACACAGCACAATTCCAGAGATTTTTAAAAATAAATTAACCCTTTTATATATACTATAAATTCACCAGGTACCTATTAAAAGAAGGGTAATATGATCAATATTTTAAAGGATAATTTATTAAGCACTTTCTCAAAGCAGAGTCAATTTCCAACAAAATGTGATAGCACTTTTTCTGGAACATTTTAAATCTTTGCAACAGTTTCCCTAAAACCAGATCCTGAGACGGACTTAAGTGCAGTTAGTTTATTTGAAAAGTCAACCCCGGAAGTACAAGGGGAGGTAATAGGAAATGAGGCAGAGAATGAAAAAATCTGATTAAAAAGTATTAATGAGTAAGTTACAAATGTGGATAATTGGGGTTCAGATTTCTTCTGAGCGTGCACATGGGACACTCTTAGAACTGTCTCAGTGAGTGATTGAGATGCCAGGATACTTACTCACTGATTCCTATCCCTTACCGATGCCCCTGGATGCCCCTGGAGGGATGAAATTCTTATTATTTCCAGGTTACCCTTCATTGAAACTGAGAAAAACTCCCATGCCACTGAAAAAGTCTCTAGAAAAGGAAGCAAAGAAATAGACGTGTTTGAAATGGGAAGCTGCCTACATAGAGGGGCACAGTCCAGTGGGGCTACAGGTAGACTCAGGCCAAGGGCAAACAGATAAGCCAGCATCAGCTGTGGCACATTATTACAGAGTACATTAAAAAAAAAAAAATCCCTAAAATCTGGAGTGCCTCCCACTTTTTACTTCTAGTATCCACTTAATAGCAGATTAGAGGATCATTGAATAATGAGAGGTTTCTAAGACATCAGAACTGGCCAAAGACCAGATCCACAGTTAGGTGACCACTGGGTAGGAAAAAACTCAAACATTTCAGAGTTGTCTTTAAAGCTAAGCAAAGACTGTGAGCAGCTACACAAGCTTACAAACTGTCAACAAAACAACCTGAGGATTATGCCAAAGGTCCAGATGCTGCTTCTGGCAAGGGAGTGCTGATTTCTTTAACTGTCTTCCGAGAAAAAGATGAACTTCTAGTAAAAATGTGGAGGGAGGAAAATATAGGTTCTCTAGTCCATATACTCACCAAACCTTTCTTAGGTTTGATTAATAAAACACACTTTCCAAAAAAAAAAAAAAAAAAAAGAAGTCATAGATTTCTTTGAAGGAAAAAAATGTATATGCACATAAACTGAGGAAAAATTTTCTCCTTATATGAAAGTAACAAATGCTTATATAGTCATCATAAATAAAAAGGAAAAGTAATGAGGCCACACAGGGAGGAAATGTTCTTCTACATCAAACAATACAATGTGAATGGCTTAAGGTATTTGTCTGTGAAACTCAAAACTAAAAATACCAAAATACACAAGACATGAGGTCTTAAGTACATTTTCTCTCTCCTTTCTGAAGGTTCACTAAAGTGATGGTGAAATAATAATGATGATAAATAAAAGCCCATAGGAACAAAGAGATTGAGAAGTGAGGTGACAGAAGAGAAGGAAAGCCAACATATTTTTAAACATATGGGATGAGGGGTAACAGAGTAAGGGAGAAAAATTAAAACATAGGAGCCTGCAGAGGAGATAACTAGTAAGAAGCCAGTGACAGTTGTCTGAGAACTCTGGAGAAGACTCAGAACTGGAGACACCTGGTACCTATAAACTAAGGGACAAAACTTGAGGCTAAAAACAGGAGAGCTGGAGAAAGTCTAAATATGGATCAACTGAACCACTGTATGCCTTCACTGTTCCACATTGCCTGACGTCCCTGCCCTTCTGTGAGTCTGCCCTCGCAGGAGATATTTATCTCTGATAGTAGATAGGAAGGTCACCATTTTACAATCACCAATATAGTAATTGATTCAGGTAGGTCTCGGTAGTAGATGCTAAAACCATAGTATAAAAAAAAAAAAAATCATAGGATGAGAAAACAATATTTATACAGTCTCAAAGTGTCACTTCTTGGATCACTTAGAAATTATTAAAGGAAAAATGTACCCATACAATGAAAAAAAAGATGAAGGACATCAACTTTACATTCAAAATAATGAGACTAATGGATGACAAACACCTCCTGATGTAATGTACTGGGAAGGAATAATATCATCTATAAATAGTTTTACCCAAAATTTATAACCTGAATTTAATCATGAAGAAATAATAAGATAAATTCAAGTTGCAGAACATTCTAAAAATAATGGGACTTGACACTTTAAAAATATCAGCTTTACTGAACACACAAATAGATGGAGAAATCTTTCTAGATTATAGGAGGATAAAGATACCTGGCAACTAAATGCAATGCTCGGGTACTTTATTAAAAACAAAACCAGAAAACATCACTGGGACACCTAGAGAAATCTGAATATGGACTGTATATTGGGTATATTATTATACGAGAGCCATGTTTCTTGAGTATAATAATGTCCTTGTGGTTATATATGAAAAATAATTTTTCTTAGAAGATATATGTTGAAGTATTTGTGAATGAAGTGTCAATGTCTCCAACTTAATGCTTAATACTCAGAAACTCTGCAAAAAATGTTGATATGCACATACATGACAAGTGCGCAGACAATACCTTTTGAATTAACATATTCCCTGATGGTGAAAAGATCATCCAACACATGCTAAATGGGCATCATAGCAAGACTCAAAGGGGAACTTCTTGGATTATATGACATGATGACTGAAGCTGACATGAGAAAAGTGAACTCTTTCTAAGAGGAGCTAGAGAATTGTTACAACAATGCCAGTGCTCCCTATTGCCCACTGGAGATGAGACTTTGGGGTCAAAGTAAAACTTTAGTCTATATTGAATTGCACTACCCAACACTTAGAGACTATCTAGTGAGGTATATAGATGATATAACTGTGATGTACCACGCAATATATAAATGAGACCTAACCTAGGAGTAAATAAATTGAAGTGGATGACCTAAAAATCATTTTTTTCCCCTATTACATTGCAAACTCATGAAACTAAGGTCTTCTCTCTGTATTTGTGCAAATCATATGATCCCATGGGGAAAAGATATTGATAGACAGTCACTTTAGATCTGTTTCTGTCTCAATCTCTATCTAGCAAAACGTACAAAATAAACAGTTTAAAGTGGAAAGGTGAAAAGTAAAAAAGATAATAATAATAATCGATTTCTAAAAAATGAAATGATCAGCATTCCTTTGAAGTCCTCAATAATTTACTAGTCAAATACTGCTTTTATTTATCATTAATTCAGACCAAATTAATCCAAAACTTAGCAGTTTACACAGCCCTTTTGGTAGTCTCATGATTTTTTGGTTAATGGATTCAGGAAGGGCTTAGGTGGCAGCTCTTGCCCAGGGTTTGTCATGAGGAAGAAGTTAGATATGGGTAGAGTTGGGATCATTTGAAAGCTTGACATGTCTGGATATTTCAGATGGCTCACTCCCATGACTGACATTGATGCTGGTTTTTGGCTGGTAGCTCAACTAGACTGGTGGCCCGAATATCTATGTATGTTCTCTCCTTTGGTCTCAAAGCATTAGCACTTTTTGTGTGTTTGCTGACTTCCCCCCAGAGACAACAATTTATGAGAACCAAGTAGAAGATACATGGCCTTTACTGATCTTGGTTTGGAAACTGCACATTAATTCTGCTTAATTCTATTAGTAAAAAAGCACTAAGTTTGGCCCAGATTCAAAGAAAGTGAACAAAGACTTCTCTCAAAGGGAGGAGTATTAAGGAATTGGTGATATGTTTTAGAACCACTATGTTTTAATTGTGGAGTTGCAAATATTTTTTGTTAGGGCTCTAAAAAAGAAGGCTGTGTTGGATGAATTGAGAGTCTCATGCTCCACTGACTGAGCTATCCAGGCACTTTACTGGATGAATTGTAATGAATAAAAGTTAGATTGCCTTTATATTATCAGACAACAAAACAAAGCTAAGTTCTGAGACTATGTCCAGATATTAAGAAATATTAAATGACTAGACAGATGGAGAGATAGATGAATGATGAATGGATGGATTGGTAGACACATAGACAGATAAATAAATGGACTGATGTAGATGTTAAGGAAAGAAAAACTATTTGGATGGATTCAGAGCACAGTAGGTGGCTACTCTCAACACTGATCATTGACTGCAATTGCAAACAACTCTCAGAGGGTGCTTACACAAAAACCACAGTTCGTTCAGGAACGATTACTAAACCAGGTGAAACCAGGGCAGAGGGCGGGATCTTGAAATGAAGGACCTTTAATAGGCATGATGAGGACATGAAGATTTACACAGGAGAAACTTCACTGGATTAACACAGAAATCCATCTGTCTTGGCCAGCTGCTCAATTCTGCTACAGAGTCAGTAGCACCGTGTCAGCTCATGGCAGGAGACAGATCATCCTCTAAAAGTGGGAGTCAAAAAAACTGGCAGAGGAAAACAATTAGACGACTTATTCTGTCCTACAAATTTGTGATCAGATTACATGTGTCCTTTAGTTTGCTCAGGGAAACCAGACTGAAATAAGTACTAAGATAATGGAAGGTAAGAGGAGAGGTCCGATTCTACTCACTCAGAAATCTAAAGGCTAGTCTTCCAGTTACAGCATATGGCTTAGAGACATGATCCCTCACCAAGAAAATGGAATAGAACTTGTCATCATGGACAGATTGTTAGGGGGAAAAATGATGGCGGTGGGCATATTATGAGATAAGAACAGCTAGTACTGTTACATTTGGAGTGCTCTAAAAGCTGTGGTAGCATTTGTTTTGCTCCCTGGATTTGTTCCATCTGTCTAGTACTGCTGAGAATATTTTGACAGTGGAAATTTGTGAGATGAGGCAACATTCACCATGTAGTGACATTTCTTAGATTACCCAGGATGGGAGGGAGGAAGCATTGGAGACCTTGGTTTGAGGGAACTGGAACCAAAAGATGAAGGTCACACCAATGGAATTTAAGTAGACTTTTGGTGGTGGAAACTTTGATAGCATTTGCTAGGGTTTGAGATTGGGGGTGGGGGTTTCCTTTGGTTTTCCCTCAACAAAGAGCTGTCAAGATAGCTGACAGGTGAGATAATTATTAGCTCTCTGGCTCACTAATTAAAGGAGATGGAGAGTAACAGGGATATTAATTTTGTTCACTCACCTGAATCTCCCTTGGAAAAGGGAATTCCTTTTGAATCCTAAAAAAGATCAATTCACTACTTGACATGCACCCAGGTGAGTATGAAAAATATGCCTTCAGGCTGAGTGATAGATGAATCAGGTGTCGAGCTTCACATGGTAAAATAGTGATATTACCTTTTAATTGCTCTGGGAGGTAGAAAAGTCATCTAAAGTTGAAGTGCAGCAACCACGGAAGAAATGGCATCAAAAGGAATCATATTTCAAAACACGAGGGAGCAAAAAGGAAGATCAAATCTCTCCTACCTCTCTCACCTTTACATTGATGTGCTTTGTGTGTCCATCTCAGAATTTCTAACACTTTCTAAATTCAGGGAACCTGAATTCTTTATTCTTGGGAGGTTTCCTACAGGTATTCAGGATATAACATCTTCATTGTTAAATCCATTCCCAATTTTAGCTTAAGTGTGGAGATCCCTGGAAATCGAGCTGTCCAGGTTGTCATCCAGACTCTGACACTTAATAGCTGTGGAGCTTTGAGACTCTTTTCTCATCTCTACAATGCAAATATTGTGAGAAGCTTCATGGGGTCATTGAGAGAGTAAAGGAGAAAATCCACATATAACCACTTACGCATTGCCTGGCACATAGTTAAAGTTCAAGAAGTACTAGCTAGCATTATGTTTCTCTTAGTCAAAAAGAGTCCTCTCTTTCTGTTAGGAATGCTGTTTAGATACAGGTAAAAGAAAGGTGTAGTCAAAGACTGGATGGGGACAGGGTGAACTGAATACGTCCTATTCCGCCAACTCCCCATGTCATAGAGTTTGCTCTTCTGTACAAAGCCTGTCCATCTCACAACCTTCCAGTGGAAGGACTTATCCTGCCATCATCTTGATTTCTGGTGTGCATGGCCAGTTAGATTTTTTTTTTCCTCAAAACACAGTAAATCCAGGGATTTATTAAATTGAGGGTTAAAAAATGGCAAAGTGTGTCTACCAACCAAGCTGTAAACTCTCTATCCCTTGAGTACAAAGCTTTGTCCCCGGTCACAAACATTTCAGAAAATACAACAGAACAAGATTTATTTCCAATACAATGTATGGCCAGAATGAAAAAAAAAACACAAAAAACAAAAAAAAAAAAGGAAGATTGGGGATTTTAAAGGTGACCCCATGGTTCCAGAGAGACCGTTTTTCATTCTCCCAATGTAACAGCCTCGCTCCAAGATTACCGCATGTGCAGTATCTGTTTTCTGTGGGCTGCTGCCAACAGATGGCTTATTTTGAGTGCAGAGAAATATCATTAAGGAACAAAGAGAAATTAGGACTAAATAGGAAATTAAATATGTTCTTGGGATTACAACTGATGATCAAGGAGTTGCAAACCAGTGATTTGCAGCTTGATATTTTGCCTGCAGCCAATAACCCACTGGTTTAAGGAAACCTTAATATTAAGGAGGCTGTTCTCACATCATGCAATTTATTTGTCTTTCTGTCTTGCCAGCGCCTTTGCCAAACATCATCATTTGCCCAGAATCCTGAATTGCAAGATGAACAAATAATATTCATTTCCTCCATGGAGAAAACATCCTTTGATTGAATTGTCTCCTTCCATCCCAGTCACTGCAGTGCGAGCTACATGTCAGAGATGTGAAATGGAGTTGAGCCTACTTGAAAGCAGAGTATAAATTAGCTTCTAAATGAAAACAGTTAGAAGGAAAACATTTTCAAATGACAGCCAAACTCTATCAGCTTCCTAAAGTACTCAAGGCTTCTCTGAGGAATGCGGCATGAAAATGAGGGCACAGAAGCCTAGAATGTGACCCCACCACTGCTCAGTGGGTTAAGGAATTTCCCTGGAGGACTTGTCTGGGGAGGGCTGGAAGTCAAAGTGTAAAAGCAAGATAGGCCTCCTCTAAAAACCAGCTGTTGTGGTTGGCTACTTGAGCTACATATATCTATTATTTTCCCTAACAATCATTAAATAAAATAACAAAGATGTATGATCGATACCAACAAAAGGAAGGACAGCTCCATCCTGAGTTACATTAGAAACGCTCACACACATGCAGAAATGGGCTTAGTAGAAGGGGGTGTTTGGACACCCAGAGATTGTCAAAGCCTCCAGCACTATACTGATATAGTCATGACCAAATTCACACTGAATTTGGCTCTTGGACCCAAGTCTGACTCTATTCACAGTGAAAGACAATGCCAGGAAATCTAATCTTGGATGGCTTCTCTGATGCTTCAAACAAATTAGTCTTACACATATCTCCATGGCATAATTTAGAGACTACACAGAAAATTGTAATCAACCCCCACCATCCTAGCTAGTAAATCAGGGAGAACCTATTCAAAACACTTAGGGATAATTTCTGCTACTGGCTAAAGAGTCTATATTCTTGAGATAAAAGGTTGAGTTATTTCTTTTAGCTCAGTCCTTGGCTATTTGAGAATGACTGAGACGTTTTGCTGTGCTGCTGTTATTGATGGTATGGTCAGGTACTAAAGCAAACTGTATGACTTCAGGGAAACAATCAATATTAGGGCAAATGTCTATTTCTCAGAATCTAGATGCTTTGAGGTGATGGGCCTATCGGCTGTGTGTTACTCTAGAGCTGTGGTAGGTACAATGATGTCTCCACTTCTTCCCCACTCTGTATCCATCCATTTTTCAACAGGATTTTGCAGTAATCTCCCAGTGTGGGGAGGGTGACCTGCTCTGCCTTTTGACTCTGTGCTCAGCCATGTGACCTGCTTCGGCCAATAAGATGCTAGCAGATACAATGCAAGTAGAGTCTTGCAAAGCATTTGAGTTATTGGACCAACCCAATCTTGTACATCTGCCATCATCATGAGAATGTGCCTGAGCAGGCCATCTGTCCCAGAAGGAGATGAAAGACAGGTGAAACAGAGACAGTTGACTGGCCAAGCCTTACCTAGATCAGCCAATAGCCAGCTGACTCCCAGACACACATAAGCAAGCACAGCTGAGATGAGCAGAGCCACTCAGCCAATCCTACAGATCCATATGCCAAATAAATGCTTGCTGTTTTAGCCACCTATGGTTGGGGGGGTGGTTCAGTGTTTTAAGCCACTTCTTAAAAATGTGGCAATAGAAAACTAAGCAATTAAAAAAAAAAAAAGAAAAAAAAGAAAGCATTACTTCATCGCATGACTAGAAACCATTGTTTAAGTTCCCATTCTTTCTAGCAGGATGTCCCATCTTTCCTCTGTCGTGACTTGTAAGTCAAGGGAATGACATTCCTGGCAGCAGAAGTACAATCCCTCAATGGTTGTGACACTGAAAACTTGAATGTCTGCCTGCAGTACTCTTAAAATAATAGCAGCTACACTTTACTGAAGGCCTACTATGTGCCAAACATATTTTGGCGCATATACTATATCCTTAATATTGACTCTAACCTTGTAAGTGGAGTGTTGTTACCGATTTCCATTGAACGGATGAGGAACCCACACTCAGAAAGGCTAGGTAACTTGCTCAGGGAACTACAACTAATATATTTGCATCTGAGTTTGATGAATTCAAACCAAAAGTTAAGCCCATATGCCACACTTCCCCCCACGATTGGTTTAAAACACTGAAGGAAGGGCACCTGGGTGGCTCAGATGGTAAAGTGTCTGCCTTCAGCTCAGGTCATCATATCGAGGTCCTGGAATTGAGCCCCATGTTGGGGTTCCCAGCTCAGCAGGAAGTCTTCTTCTCTCTTTCCCCCTGCATTTCCCCCTGCCTGTGCTCTATCTCTCTCAAATAAATAAATAAAATCTTAAAAAGAAAAAAAAGGATTTCAGTAGCAAGCAGTTTCATATATATATAGAAAGCTATTGAAAGGGGTGAAAATTACAGTTGGTTCTTAAGAGATCAAAAATTCTTGGGGCGCCTGGGTGGCTCAGTGGGTTAAAGCCTCTGCTTTCGGCTCAGGTCATGATCCTAGGGTTCTGGGATTGAGCCCCGCATCGGGCTCTCTGCTCAGCAGGGAGCCTGCTTCCTCCTCCTCTCTCTCTCTCTCTGCCTGCTTCTCTGCCTACTTGTGATCTCTGTCAAATAAATAAATTAAATTAAATTAAAAAAAAGAGATAAAAAATTCTAAATCTCTGCTTGTCCGTGTTTATTCCATGTTGGCGCTGGTCAGAGACATCAACTCAGAAGCCCAGTCCCAGAAGGAACTCCTCGGTGGCTCCCAGGTCCTCACCCTTTGCCAGCAGGCTGAGCTCCAAAGAGTCATTTGCTCTGATTTGAAGTGTTGTGCCTCAGAGAAAATGGGCGAATCCATCACGTGAACTCCAGCCACAAGTCCTGGGCTGGCAAACAGAGTGGGTATTATCTACCAAAGAATGATTAAGTTCCCAGCCAAGGGAAAGGCAAAGGTCAAGGCCCCTATTTTTTAAGAAATCACTTGACTGTTTGATGAAGCTTACAATAGTAAATAAACATTGTGAGAACCAATGCATCTGTGGAAATTGTGTTGAGGAACAGATTGCAGAGAAGTCAAAATCAGTCAAGAGCCTGAAATAGTAGAATTCTGATAGTACATTATTGTTCTGTCCTTTCAATCTTTTTAAAGCAATCCATCGCTGAAGTGCCTTTGAAGCCTTACCTTCTTCCTAGATTGTACGAGCACCCACATCAACCCCTCTCTAAATATTCAAGACAATTATGCTGTCATCTCCCCCTTGGTCCTACTTTCTTAAATGGTTTCTTAATAGGACTATGCAAGTATACAGAGCTCTCAGACCTCTAATATAATGACAATTAGGATGACAATCCTGACCATAATATCTACTATTTCATGAACCTAAGACTGTGGGGAGTCAGACTGACTCTTCAAATCCCACTCAGCCACTCTGTGACCTTGAGCAAGTTATGTGAACTTTGTAAGCCTCAGTTTCTTCTTGACAACATGGAGATTATAATACCTACTTCTTACAGTTATTGTGAGCTCAGTGACTATAAAGAAGTAGGTATTACTATAATCTCCATGTTGTCAAGAAGAAACTGAGGCTTACAAAGTTCACATAACTTGCTCAAGGTCACAGAGTGGCTGAGTGGGATTTGAAGAGTCAGTCTGACTCCCCACAGTCTTAGGTTTTGACTGTCTCCATAGCCAACACTATCTGATTACGTTTCTTTTGTATAACCCTAAAGTGCCTGCCACATGGGGAGGCACAGAGTGGGCCCTCATTTGCATGAATTACACTGGTCACAACTTTAGAGGTTTCCAACAATTATTTGATGCTGACAATAGAGCTCATGCCACTGGGGGAAAAAAATTAAAAAGCCTGAACACCCAAGATAGGCTCTTTGGCTAGCATCACTTGGGCTTTTAAATGAACAAACACATTCCCACATGGCATGGAGGGAAAGGGGGAACATTATATGAAAGTCTGTGCAAACATGGGTTATAGGGATTCTTTTCAAAGACTGTATCTCAAACATTGACACAACAGCTCTTCCACAACTGGATTTATTTAGCACCTATCACGTATGAGGTACTATGTCAGGCAATAGAGAGTTATACATATAAAAAGCAAATGTTTTCTCAGAAATGTTTTCCCTACCAACAGAAAAATCTATTAAAGAAATACATATTAAGGAATTGGATAAATGTTCTGAGCTTTCTGAAGAAAACTGTCAGGCAAAACCTCAATATCACATAAGATGTTGCTTTGAGACATATGGATATGTGTCAGTCATGTTACAGAATCAAAATATTCTGTAGAAAATCAAATACTCAGCTCTTTCCACCAAGTTTGGGCTGCTTTCCCATTAATCAAAACTCATCATATGAATGCCAAATTGTTGAAATTAATCTGGGAAGGGTCTTCTATATTTGTCTACTAGGCTCTTTCCTTCTGATTTTTCGAATTTCCAATAATCAAATTTCTGCTCTGCTGTTAGTATAATTTAAATAATTTTATATTGTATAGAGAGAAATGAAAGAGATTATAGTAGGCAGTGTACCCAAATCCGAGGCACCGGTTTCTGTGTTCCAGACTCATAGACCCAGTTCCAGAAAAAAAAAAAAAAAAAAATCACTACTTGAATATTCCCATGGTACCTCAAATTTAATGTAACTAATGATGAATTTATTATCCCTTCACACAAAAACTGGACTATCTTTTTTTTTTAAACCGGACTATCTTTTTGCATGAGTAGCACTCTGTTATGGATTGCATTGTGCCCCTAAAATTCATATGTAGAACTCCTAATCATCAGTACCTCAGAATGTGATCTTATTTGGAAAAAGAATCATTGCAGATATAATTAGTGAAGATAAGATACCAGAATGGCATGAAACCCTAATCCAATATGATTTGTGTCCTCATAAAAAGGGGAACCTTAGATATGGACATATGCCATGTGAAGATGAAGAGAGAAATTTGGCTTAATGCCATGCTCTCCATCTTAAATTCCCTTTCAGCTATAGGTCTCTCTTGCTGTCACTTTATGTCTCATACCCAAAGTCTAGCACCATGATCCATATGGAGTAGTTTCTAAGTAGGTGTTTACTGAGTGAATATGTAAAACCAGAATTTCATCTTGTTAAAATATGAGTCATCAATATGTTGGACAAGACAGAAAAAAAAATCTTTCTTCTAACCAACAAGTCAGTGAAAATATCTCCAGACAAACAAGAGCAATAAACCTTAGTTTATTAAATTCTACTGCAGTATTGAAATAATTTATTGAACAAAAAGCAAATGCAATTGCTAGACTAGATACCAGAAAAGCAATACCAGAGTTGGTACATTTCAATATTGCTGCACACTTGGCCCAGGTTTCATGTGATATTAAAGAGTTGGCAAGGAAAGATGTTCTTAGATAATTCTGTGTGCATTTGTGGTACTGATACACACCTGTGTCCTTCTACAGTTGGCTTAAGCCCCACATGCTTCTCCTTGTCACTGATTTGAATCTTTCTCATTTTAGAGAAAGCATTTGGCTCACACAATATACCATGGATTTATCTGGTTAGAGTTTTATGCCTCTTCTAGATCTCTTGAGATTTTAAAACTTGCTGCGAAAGACATATTTATCACTGTATTGGCTGGTTACATACATTCCTAAGTATTGCCTTAAAGGGAAAGATGCAAGAGTTATATATTAAGAAGAAGAAAAGATAAAAACACAGAACTGTTCTACTGTATATTTAAAATGACAAAAGCATATTTTATATAACTTATATTTTATATATTTATTCAGATTTTGTCATTTTATTTAATGTAAATATAAAATATAACATTATTCTATAAATGTTTTATGAAATATAATAATATATATTATCAAGATTTAATACAATATATATTCTAAGGCATACAATTATCACAGGAGCAGTAGGATAGCAAGTATCAATTTAATCTATTGCCATTCAGTAATACTCTATATATGTTCCTCCTTATGACTCTTCTACATTATCTGTGAAGTATATTTTTTCAGCATTTCTTTGCCAAAAAATTCAATTGATTACTTTCACTCATTCAAAATATGCATATTCTAAAGGTCAAGGAAGAAACCATTGGTTTCAAGAAAAAACTATACTTTTATAATTTTAGGTGGGTTTTGTCTCTTTACTAGTCTTTACAAGCCAACCTTCGAAATCAACCAGAAACTCTTCATTGAACAGAGGCGTTTCCTTCCAGAAACTCTGACTGTACCAGTTGATACACTTGCAAATCTGACAAGCATCTCAAAACTCAACATGTTCAAACTTGTGCTTTCTGCCTTGTGTCTCGATTTACTATTTTTCCTGAAGTCCTAACATGGGGTTAATAGAATCACCCTCTACTTAGTCACTCAGCTAGAAGCTTTATATTCTTCTTGAATTCCTTCTTGCATATCAAAAATTGCTTGGTGGGTTCTGTCGATTCTACCTCAAAAGTGTCTTTGGAATCCATCCCTTCTTTTCCATTTTCCAAATAGAGTTTTTAATTGTCTCAGTACCCAGCACAGTATCTGACACATACATTGTAAGCACTCAATGTTTGGCAAGTCAGTCAATGGACAATTTAGATTTATAGATATAGATACAGTTTAGATATATATATATATACTTTTTTCCTTCTTCTGCTTCTTTCCTAGACAACTGCAATAGTTCCTTATACAAAATCTCTATTATTAATTGTTCCATTCTTCAATTTGACCTCTAGGCTTACTACAGGGTTATTTTTCTAAAACATTGCCAACCATATCATTCCTTGCTCAAAAAATTTGATGGCTTTTATTGTCTGTGATAAGCCAGGCAGGCACTCTGCTAAGTGCTAGGGATACAGTGATGAGCAAACAATGGCCTCTATGTTGGAAGATACACATTAATCATTTATTACTCTAAGGCACAGCTACAAGATTCTTTGAGAGCCTATGACCAGGGTCATGATCCAGTTTGGGATCTAGGGGTGGGCTTCCTAGAATGAGAGTTGTATGAGCTGCTATATGGTGGGCACAGTTTCCCCAAGAAAGTGAAAAGGCTGTTCCTGGTAGGTGAGCAACCTGTGAGAAGGCTACATGTGGAGAGGAAGGCAATGGGTTCAGAACTCAGAGACTAAGGGGAACAGTGTATGTTAATGTCACAGGGATTAACAGTGGTGAGATTTTGCATCCTTGGCTGAGAATGCTCTGAAGAATCCATTGAAGGATTATAAACCAGGGGTTATGTGATCACTTCCAAGGATTTCTTTTTATCAAATTCTGTAAAAATACTAAAAAGAGAGAGGCCTATTTTAGGATGGGCAGAATCACATTATAGCCCTGGGCGGCTGGAAATTCACCAAACAGCAGCCCTATAAATAACTATTCAAAAGTTGTTTGAGTACGAATAAAGGATAAGTTTCACTCCATCAACAAACCTTCTGATGGGCATAACTCATTGCTTGGTGATTTCTCTTTGTTTCTTAATCCATATTAATAATGGGCATTTTCAACATGCCAGAACGGTCACTGCATTCTTTGAAACATCCTATTCTGCAAACCAAAGATAGCAGCACAATTAATACATGTGATAAATGCACGAGCACCCAAGCTTTGTTTTTGATCTCACTTTTTAATCAACACTGAGGTCTTTTAACATTTAGCTTTCTTCCTTCTTGAATGCTTCTGAAGACATCCAATCCCCAGGGCCCATGGAATAATGGAATCCACCTTTCTTTGTTTCAGTAGTTGACGAATGACTGCAGCCCCCCAGTCTCTTCATTTGTGCCAAGAAGATAGCCCATGTGGAAGTGATAACAAGAATTTCACCATCTCCGCTCGCAGGCCTTCCAGGAAAGAACAAAACCAGCGGTGACATGTCTTTATCAAAAACTGCCAGCTCTCAACTGTTCTGTCTTGGGCAAATATATTAATCTGTGTACTTGCTGAGACTGCTCGTTAGACTCGAGCCTCCGGAACCAGAAGTGCTGATGAGGGGGAAGTGTCACATGGAAGGCTGGCAAAACTTCATGGACCCCCGCTGCCTGTTGCAGTTTTATTGTTCTTGTAATTGCAATAATAAATAAAACACCATGACCTTTGGTGTTCACAGTGATGCCTCAAATTACTGCTTCAATTTCAGTCCCGTCCTTCCTACTCTTCTGGGGGCTCCTGTGTTGCTCCTGTGTTGGAAGGTGCTCCTGTGTTGCCTCCCCAAGATTGCCGGGTATTTACCAGTAGGCTTTTTGAAGGGGTGCTTCCTTATTTTCTGGTTGCCACTTTATTTATCATCCTTCATTACTGAGTACAAATTTATTTGAAATACTTAGATGAATGACCATTCTGAAAATAGATCCAGGGGGATAGGAGGGGATGGGAGCCCCAGATGCGGGAGACAGAAGATCCAAAAATGTCCCATCAGGAAGGGGGAGGAAGGCTGGCCTTGTCTTCTCACTTGCACAACCACCTGCTGGGCTTCACTGCTTTTGGTTCCGGGGTTCCTTGTGGATGCAGTCAAGGTAGAGATTGAGTTGTCAGAGGCTCAGCCCAATAATCTGGAAATCATCTTTTTCTTTGATGTAGCACTTTAATTTTATAGTGTGAAACGGTGGTTCTCAATTATCTGGAGGGCTCATTAAAAATCAAGTTTCTGGCCCTGTTTCAGAGTTTGTGATTCCGTCAGTCTGAGTGAGGCTTGAAAATTTACATTTCTATGAAGTTCCCAGGACCACAGTTTGAGAACCGCTGGTATAAGACTAAAGGGACTCTACATTGTCTCTAAGACCTCCTGGGAACAGAGGTCTTATACTGGCATGGAAATACCTGGTTGTATAAAACCAGTCAAAGAACAGCAGAATTTAGAGTTAGCAACATACTTAGAGCACAGACATATCAGACCTTAGAGAATTAAACTGATATATCCAAGGTCACAAACCTGTTAGACATAGAGCTGAGGCTCTAACACATTCTTGACTCTTGTGACTTTGCTACGTCCTTGGTTATGACATTTGTATATTAAGAGTTTAACTAACGTGGTTGAAATTGGTAAACATATAGCAGCCTTCCTGCCTACCATCCTCTTGCACCCTTTTGAGACTCCCTTTGACTCCACAAACTTTTAAATTTAAAAAAAAAAATGGTATGTATTACTTTTGTACAGGCAAGAAGGAAGCCTGTAAGGGAGAGAGAACTAGATACATGTATTTAGAAGGGCTGTTCTCAGGGGAAAAAAACAAACAAACAAAAAAGCCTGAATCCCATCAAATACTGTACTATTTTACAACCAACCAATGGAATTGGGTCAAGCTGGTTATTTTAAAATAGATAAATCACTCATAATACATTATTTAATATAATATAGGATTTAGTATGTTTTATTTTCTTCTACCAATTAATTTGTACATGGAGATATGGTTTTAGCTATATTTTTCAGAGTGATTTTGAAGAAATGTAATTTGAATTACTATGTTTGGAAGAGTATGTGTCTACATGCAGCAAACAGAGTCATGCAAGGTCCTGGAGGTCAGGGCAAACTTCAAAGTTGATGAGGTCATGTTGATTCCATTGGCATGGTAAAATGTAAAAGCCATCTAGATTTTCTGCTTCTATAGACCTGAGTTTGAATCCTGTCTTCTGACAACAGATGAAATGATTTTTGGCCTTAGGGTTATCATTGGTACAATTGGGAAACAAACAAACAAACAAACAACAAACACATACTCCCACCTCATAGGAAGCCCCAGAGCCAAAAATTGGCTTGGGAAAGACTTAGACCCTCCATAATTTCCATCAGATCCTTCAAAATCATGCAGCCATGCCTGTATCATCAAGGTATACAATCAAACAACTTAAGTAGAAATAATGAACTTCAAATGCAAATGTGACTTCCAGACAAATCTCCTACTCATTCCTTCCCCCAAGCTGCACTTGTAGACCAGTTCCTTCTCTGACCCCACAACCACACCATCACTTCTAATACCCTTCTATAGCAGAAAGTCTAGGGCTTCCTGAGCTTACAGTGGGGCTCTCATAAATCTTTGGGTAATGTCTGCAAAGGTCCTGTCTCATACTCCCTTTCTTTTCTTTACCAACTAATTTCCCATCAGCCAGTTATTGAGCTATGCTGAGTTTCTTCTCAAGGAAAAAGAAAAGAGTAAGGTAGATTACCTCTAAAGTTTATTTTCTTTTTCTTTATTTTACTTTTTAAAAAGATTTATTTTATTTATTTATTTATTTATTTATTTATTTATTGAGAAAGAGAGAGACAGTGTGAGTGTGCAAGTATGCAGAGGGGCAGAGGGAGAGGGAGAGAATCTCTAGCAGACTCCCCACTGACTGCTGAGCCTGATATGGGGTTCAATCTCAGGACCCTGAGATCATCACCTAAGCCTAAACCAAGAGTGAGACATTTAACCCAGGTGCCCCATTTTTTTTTAAAAACAAGCAAACAAACAAACAAACAAAACTCCAAAGTTTCAAAACGTAGAGTATCCAAGTAATATGAATGAGAAAAATTGGGCTACCTAAAATATAAGTTTATATATTACTGTATAAAGCATCTGTCTACATAGCACTGTCTTAATACCTGAAATGATCATATACATTTCTTTTAAACTTCTGCAATTCTCTTCAAAAGACTGATCTACAATAGGGTTACCATGATTGTTCCTCACAAAGAAAATACCATTTTATTCTACCATTAAAGTTTCAGAATGCCTCAAAATCTGTAGGGAGAAATGCTGACTTCATTTAAAGGGCACACCCAGCATCGTAACGTGAATATTGCTGAGAAATTTCTTTTGGATTTAATTTTGAATTATTCCTTCACATGAATGACATCATTATATTCAGTAGAGTTAAAAACTAAATCTACTTGGATAAAGACAAATGAAGACATAGAAACAACACAGTTTAAAAAACAAGTAAACAAAAATTTGTTGACCGAGAACAGGCTCCATGAGTACCATCCACACATAATTATTGTCCAGAAAATTGAAGCTGAAATCATGGGCACCTATAACCTCATCTCTGGAAATAGCTATAGATAACAATCTTTTAACCCTCTTTAATTGACATATGAGACCAGGGAATCGTAGGAGGTGGGGGTCAGACTTGCCTGGAGCATAAGAACAAAGAACACTAAAATTAAGATTTCCCAATATCAAGGCCAATTTTTTTTTTCCCTCCATAAAAGAGGCTGATTATGGAGGGTGATAAATTTGACATAAGGCAAAATGTTGGACTGTATGCCTTCTCTGTTTTTCAGGTGTGCTTATTGTTTGTTTCACCAAGCATTAATTTGTACTTAGGAAACAAATTGCAATTGAAGAGCAAAAAACAAAATTAAAATTGTGTATAAGGGAGTAATTTTTTAAAGTTTTATTTTGCTATCTTCCTCAGTGAAGGTGCCAAGTTTGTTTTTTCAACATACCAAACAGGTAGCTAAAACTTGCAACATTGTCTTTTAACAATCAGAGTAAAACAAAACAAAAAAACCACCACGGGATCAACCAAAAAACTAGACAACTAGCATTTTACAAGTTATGCTCTGTTAGAGTTGCCAGATTTAACAAAGAAAAATACATGATGTGTCTGGTTAAATTTGAATTTCAAACGAGTAACAAAATATTATCTAAATATAAGTACATCCCATGCAATATTTAGGATATACTTATATAAAAATAATTATTTTCTATTCATCTGAAATTAAATTTAACTGGGAATCCTATGTTTCATCTGGCAGCCCTAGAACTCCCTACTTTAAAATATTTAATTAAAATGTTACTTGCTGGTAAATTAATACTAACTTAAATTTACACAAGCCTACTATGAGAACAACAAAACCATTCAATATTCAATACGTATCAGTGCTTTTATTTTCAGGGTGACTTGTTTCCAAGGAATTTGTGGAGGATACATGGATTTTATTTATATATATTCATGAAATATACTCCATGTAACTCAAGGCAAACTGACCACAAAAATAGACTCCTTATTATAGACTATAATTAATTGATCTTTGCATGCAACTAATATTCATTTAAATTGATAATTCTTTAGTAAATAATTATTTTTGGTAAATTTTATTCATGTGGCAGAAAGAAATATAGGGAGACTTAACAAAAAAGGAGGAAAAGAACAGATAAAGAACAATCACAAGAAGCACTGTGTTAGATCTAGGTCCGTGAATCAATATTCTCTCCAATCTAGATTTTGTTGTGATTTTCCAAAGATATTACAATATATCAAACCAATATCAATAACATAGTGAAGAAATAAAAGTTGCATTATATTGGTCTTTAGGATTTTTTTTTTCCTATTTAACCATTTATCTATTCATACAACAAAAGGAGATTTTATTCTCTTAGGATATAACAGCTATTGAATCTTGGAGGTTACACAGGTGTTCATTGTTCTATTCTTTCAACCTTTTTCTGTTTGAAGATTTTTAGAACAAGTTGGGGGAAAAGAAAAATGTGAAAAAGAAAAAGAATTAACAGCTATGTCATCTTTAAAATAGTTCTGGAAATAGCAAAATATAATGGGATCTAGAATATGTCATATTCTAGTTTTCTTATTTAGAACACTGATTATTTTCACATTCCTATCTAGATATAGTCAACAAATATATTTATTGATCTCATTTGAATATCTCTTTGCCACTTTTGCCAATAAATGGCAATAACGCTATTTTTAATTCTCAACTAAAATAAATTTTAATTCATCAGTGATAAATCCTTTAGCAATTTTCATAAAATAAAACTAAGTTACTTTTTAACTTAGGTAAATCATCTACAACAACCAAAACAGAAAGATTTTGCTTTATTAAAAGCAATCTAGGGGTAAATAAATCAACTAATAAATAGGGTTGTCTTACTTTTTTCAGGCTACTGTAACAAATATAGCATAGACTGAGTGACCTATAAACAACAGAAATGTATTTTCACAGTGCTGGGGGCTGGAAGTCTAAGATTAGGGTTCCAGCATGGTTGGGTTCTACTGAGAGCCTTCTACCAGGTTGCAGACCTGCTGACTTCTTATGTATCCTCATATTACAGAAAGAGAGCTTTCTGGAGTCCCTTGTATAAGGGCACTAATACCATTCATAAAGGGTCCAACCTCATGATCTGTTTAACTATCAAAGTCCATCTCCTAATACCATCACCTTAGAGGTTAAGATTTCAACATATGTATTTTGAAGGTACACAAATATTCAGTCCATAACAAGTGCCAAGTAAATTTTTTCTTCAATAAAGATAGATCCTATAAACATAGAACCAATAGACATAGATCCAACCTGGCTAATCTTGTCAAAAGTATATTTACTGAACTTTTTATTTGATGGAATATTATATAACCATGAAAAAATGAGGGAGCACCACAGGTATATGAAAATAAAAGGGTTAATAATATTTCAATAAGAAAAACGCATTTTATAAAAATAGATACACCATTTATGTCTCTCAGTAGTTATGCTATGGTAATCTTAGATTATGACATTAAATATAAAGAAATCCAGAAAACTATCCCATGTTTATAGTATCAGAGAATTAATTTGTAAAACACTCACTTAACCTTTAGCCAAAAGCTTTCTGTCCCTTCCTCCTATGGATCTTAACTGTAACCCTGGGATGAGCTTTCATATTTCCACCTAAAGCCTCAGTTTCACTTTCATATCAGCCAAAGGAGCAACAGGCAATTCTGCATATGATCAAGGAAAGGCAAAATACAGTGATTAATAGGTAAATAATGAAACTTCAGGTCCAATTAACTCAGATTTATTACTAGGTACTTCAGCTTATTTTTTTTCCTCTTCAAAGATACACTTTATTTTCTGTTGCCCTTTCATTTCTGTCTTGATAAATTTCCCTGTCCTCCCTCAAATTTCTTCTGCCTGTTACTGATCTTCACACCTATCTGAATACAAAATTTGCCTTTATTTCCCTGAATTCTCTTCTACTCTGTTTCATCCACTTTACACTGTGTGTTCTCTTTTCTTCTCCCAGTTCTCAAACTTAACTATCATTTGCTAAATGTCAAAATCATTGGTTAAAAGGCAAAAATAAGTCAAGCTATGAGTTTTAACTCTATAATGTCAAACACCTGATTTTGATTTATTTTTTTGAAAGGCAAGAAATATAAACATAAACATTACAGTTTAAAGATATATTTGAAGAGGCAGTAATTTTATTTTCAATTTACTTAAAATCCCAAGTATGGTTCTTTTTTTTTTTTTTTTTTTTTTTTTTTTTTTGGTTTTGGCAGGGGGAGGCTTACATTTCCAGTTATTGACTTATTCTTCTTGTTCTTGTTTAGAAGAAATACCACCTAGCTTCCATTTGGCAATTCCTTACTTCCCTTGGCAGATCTTTATATATAGTTTCCATTTAATAATAAGTCTTAACAAATGAGTATGTCTAAAGTGGCCTACAACTATGGGCATTATATATTCAGTGTAAAATACTGCAAAAATATAGAAGAGCAAAAAAATGAAAATCAAAAATCACTTGCAGTCCCACCTTCCAAAAATTACTGTTAACATTTTATACATATGCACACATGTACACATACTCACCATACCTACAT
This sequence comes from Lutra lutra, assembly GCF_902655055.1. NCBI lineage: Eukaryota > Metazoa > Chordata > Mammalia > Carnivora > Mustelidae > Lutra > Lutra lutra. Next base: position 103,089,401 of record NC_062286.1, read on the forward strand.
AGCACATATCACAATTTAAAAGAAAATGTTCACAAGACTACCTCTCTCTCCCTTTTGAGTAGACCCAAATATGTCTACTTCCAGATCCTCTCCTTTCTGGTTGACAACAACATTCTGAGAATAACAAGACAGAGGGAGCCTGAACCTAAATAATCACATGGAGCAGAACCATCCTACTGACTTTGACCTCGATGTTAAATTGGAGAGATATAAATTTCCCTCTTCTCTAAGCTATTGTATATAGGGCCATCTTTGTTAGAGAGCCACTCTATCTAATACATTGCTCTAATGGACAAAATTTATGGTAAATATTCTAGGAATTCAGAGAAGAGAGAATGATGTATTGGCTTGAGTCATACTGAAGTCTTCAGAGGAAATATGACACTTAAACAAGATAACCATAATAGAGTTTCAAGTTCAAAATGGCAGCTGAGCATAGGCATTTGCCTCTCCTCCTTCAGGAAAGCACATTATAATGGCCGTGAAGGAATATAAAATGAAATGAATGGGATATTTCAATTTCTAGATGACAAAAAGCAAACAGAAATGTTTGGTCAGGAGATGAGGAAGAAAAAGACACAGTCCAGAAGATGTACCAGAGGGAGCCACAGAGGAGATGGCAGACAACTTTCCTGTCAGAACTCTGGAGGATTCTATGCATAAGGATTTCTCAACCTCAGCACCACTGATAGGGCCAAATAATTCTTTGTCGTGAGGGGCTGTTCTGTACAATGTAGGATGCCAGAAACACTATTCTTTCTTGCAACCCCAATGATCAAAAATGTCTCCAGACTTTGTCAAACATTCCCAGAAGGCAAAACTGTCCTAGTTGAGAACTGCTATTCTATATTATTCATTCTCCAAATATTCATTGAATACTTCTTGTGTACCAGACTCTAGTCTAGGTACTGGAGATACAGAAGTGAGCTAAATCATCAAAAATTCTTTTTAAAAAATATTTATTTATTTATTTATTTATCACAGATAGAGAGCAAGCAAGCATGAGGGTGGCAGGGCAGAGAGGGAGGGAGAGAGAATTCCAAGAAGAATGCACTGAATGTGGAGCCCGACATGGGGCTCAAACTCATAACCCATGTGATCATGACCTGAGCCCAAACCAAGTCTGATTCTTAACAAATGGAGCCTCCTAGGTGACCCTCAAAATTCTTATCCTTTCTTTTCTAGTGACACTAGGTAGGTAAAAAGCAAACTAAATGAGCAAAGGATATAATTTGTCAAGCACTATGGAGATAATAGAGAAAAAAAAATAGAAGACAGTGAGGGGAAAAGGGAAAAGCAAGATGGAAACATGCATTTCCAGAGCAGCTGTGCCATTTGGCTTTCAAACCCCTTTCCTTGTTTCGTATTCTGGAGATCTCAAGTCCTGGGTTTTGCTTTTGGAAAACCACTGGAGAGGTATTTGCTAAACAGTGTGAATAGGCTGCAGGGAAGAATTGTGGATGTTGGTAATGGACCTTAGAGGATTCTGAGCCATACACCAATGAAACTCAGAGAGCAGCATGGGCAAAGTGAGGGTTAAGAGGAAGAAGAGTGAGGTGGTACTGGTTAAATGATAAAGGGAGAAAAATGGCTATAACAAACTCGGGAATCTGATGTTGGGTGGTTAAAATGGAAGTAGATTTAGCCGAACCCACTGCCTATTAAATACTGAATATACACACTTAACCTATTTTTAACTAATTTTCTCCATCAAACATTCAGCAACGATGCTTTCTAAGGCTGTGTGAAGTGATATTTTCTTTCAGTTTATTTCATACAATTGCATTATGATGCTGAGTAGGACAGACAGTTGAATATCATTAACTAAGCTTTACTAATTTATTATAGAAAAATGAATGAGGAGACTTTTTCTTGAAGAAAATCTTTAGTCAAAAATTCACACTTTAAGACACATGGAAACCAAACACTTAGAAATATTTACTGATATCTAGTGGGCTCATTTTATTTTCTCTGAGGAACACATGGAATTGTTGGTACAGTCCTAACAGCTTGAAGCTACAAGTGCAGACAAGGGAATGGGAAGCTGAGATAGTAAGATTTTTTTCCCCTTAAAGGTTTTATTTTACATAATATTTTGGCATTTTCCCACCACAACCATTACCACAAAGTCATCTCTTTGTGATTTCCAATATGTGGTAAGATACTTGCTTGTGAATATGTTATGAAACAGAGGATGAATGAACTATGCTTACAAAAAGTTGATTATTTGGGAGGTACCCATGTTTCCTTAACTAAATATTCTTTTCTATTTGCTATCTAACTTTCTTTGACAGAGATTTGGGGGGGGTGTATATACTTGTAAGGGAGGAGGAGGGCATTCTTTAAAAACCAGATCAATGAAGCCAGTCTTGTCAAACACACACACACAGGTCAACTACCACAAGCAGAGCCCCACTCCTCCAATATGGTTTACTAATTTCTGACTATGTATTTTTTTCCTACTAAGTCAAGTTGGTAGAATCAATTTCTGTACCATCATATGCAATTAGTGGAGACCTGTCAACCCACCTCTTCTCAGTGATAACCAGCCAAGTCAGAATTATTACTGTTCTTTAAACATTTGATAATTCTTGCTTCTTTGCTCATTCCACTCTCTAGAACTCCCCTGCTCCCCGCTCCTACTCTAATGGCCTCCCTTCTACTCTTGTGTATCCAAATCTTTCTTTCTGTCAGTTTTCCTCACTCTCTCCTTAGAGCCCCCTTCCTGAAAAATTTACCTTAAATATTTCCTTCCTTCTCTTATCTCTTTAGGGCTTATGTTATATATCTGCTAATTTTGGTGGTGCCAAATTATATGCTATTTTGGATTGCCATCTAATTATTGTGCGAGGTTAGATATCTTTTGGTCCAAAATACAAAATCCAATATCCAAAAGATATTAGATACTTTTTTTTTTTTTTTTTTTTTTTTTTTTTTTTGCTTAGCTTATGGTTAGGGGCCAAAAGATACACTATTTTTGGTATCCACTTCGGCATCTGATATTCTGAAATGCTTATGAAAGAAATCTTGCTACTGTCCTCTAGGACAGACACTCTAAGGATAGACACAAAACCAACATTCTAAACTTTGAGTAGTTTATATTGATGACCTTGCCTTTTCTTTAAAAAAAAAAAAACAAAAAAAAAAAAACAAAAAAACCCTCCATTTCCCCTTTTTGAAGATTTAAATAAAGAAAAAGTCTTCCTTCTTCATTAGTCCATTTTACTTGCCATCATCACTCATTAACTCATTAACCTGTACTCTTCTCCTTGAGTGTGATGCTTACTTGCAGCAACCAGATGTCAAGTGGGACCCCTGAGTGCTCCTGAACCCCCTATATGTAGTATATAGTTATCTAGATTACTATGTAAACAAGGGAGATTTAGATTTATATAATGGGAAGTTAAATGGCCATGATACAAATAGGGATGATAAAAGGATAATTGGCCTACCCAAACTGCTCTTAAATATGAGTTGATTATCATTGACTTCTTGCCAGAGTGTTTTCACACAAAGTTTCGTCGGTTAGTTAGTGCTGATAGTTAAAAAAACACTTTAATGCTAGATGAATTAGAACATACAAGTTGGGTTGATCTTATTTGTGTTGGCAGTTCTGCAATGGATTGCTTTGGGTACATTACTATAAAAGAATAGGGGACCATGTGGGTCTGAATCACACCATGATACTTCATAAGCCTGCAGATGATGGAAATTGCTTCTTTGAGCTATGTCATTTTTCTTGTTGGGAATGATGTTTTGCCACACTGGATGCTGTTATTAAGGAAAATTATTCTACCCAGGGCCCAAGTTCATCTAATAGCTGTTGGCTGCCTATGCTAGGAATAGGATAGAGGATAGGAATATCCTATCCTCTATGATAGGAACTCTGCTAGGTGCAAGAGATAAAATGGCAATCACACACATGGTCCCTGCCCCCTGGGACAGGGATTCTAGTGAAAAGAACCAATTGAATATAGAATTGTAACTATCATGAATGGTCTAAAGGCAAAGTATAAGAGGTAATGAGAGTTTGTTTCTTCCTCGGTGTCAAAACATTCCATCTTCATGTGGTGACAGTGAGGCACCTGGATATGGCCCAACATTGAGATATTTTTGGAGGAACAGAGAACCCAAGGCAGTCATAGTAGCTAAATGGCCAGTATCAGGAAGTGCCATGCCAGACACCTATGACCAAAGAGGCTGACTCTACTCAAGTGGTCTGGGGCCAGTAGAGACCCTCACAGTTTCTGGTTTCAGAAAGAAAAAACATCCAGGAACATATCTGAGACCAGACCTATCTGTTGGAGTTGTGAGCACAACCTGCTCATAACTCTAAGAGGTGACACAAAGTCGGAGCATAGTTCAACTACTTTGGTGAATACAGACAAGGAAAGACCCACAAGATGAGGAAATAAGCCATAATTCAAGACAGCCATGAGGAAATACCAGGTCATGTAGCCATTATATAACTTGTATAGTTCATAAGAGACAAGCCTCCACCACTCTTTGAAGTACTTATGTGCAAGGCTATTCGTCAGCAAATGGGACTCAAAGAATTGACCCTTTGAAATGCACAGAACATCCACTGAAGAATATCTTTGGATAGCTAATTCACAGACTTGTGAGATGAGGGGTTATTTTTTACATCTCCCTAGAATTGGTTAATTCTGTCTTAGAGCACAAATAACTCTTAACTAGATGGAAAGAAAAGAATATGCACAGGAATTGAGGGGCAGGAAAGGTAGTAACACCTACGTCACTCTCAATGCTTCATAAAGTAACTTCAGTGGTTCTCAGATATTGGGCAGCATTGGAAACAGCTAGGGCGGATGTTAAATGTTATCGATCCATAATGAAACTATTTCCCACTGAATCAAGGTCTCCAAGATGAGGTTTGTATATCCTAAGTAGGCTCTTCAAGAAATTCTGCACAAAATGTTTGGGAACTACTACATTATGTCCTTGACCAATAACAGATGGAGATACCCAGGCGGAGAGAAGTTAAGCATCCTCTGGATGTCCCATTATAGAAACTGGAGTTCCTCTGATTTAGGAACAGCAGTCACTCAAACAGACCTGTTCTCCCTTTTCCGTATCCAGAGAAGCATTCAATTTTCCAACAGAGTACAAAGGGAGGGGCAGACTTGGATTCTGTCCTGCATGCAGAGGGAGCCCACTGGATGGCCATAGAAGAAAATAAATAAATAGAATTACAGGGCATGAACCATAGTTAGTAGCTCTGAGCCTTGTTAGCAATAGCTAAAGACCTCAACAACAGTCATTTTCCAGTGATGCTTTGGTGTTAAATCAGTGGCTCTAGTCTTTGATGAACATTGGAATCACTGAGGATCTTTAAAAATACTGATGCTTGGCTCCCATACCTAAGCGTTCTGATTTAGTTGGTATGGGACAACCTGAGCATCTGGGATTTTTAGAATTCCCCAGGTTTTTCTAATGTGCAACAAAGTTTGGGAGGCATTATAGCAAGTGAAAACTGATGGTAATAAAGCAAGCAAACAAACAAAACTACTGATGGTGTTATGGGTCTGCTTTGAGTCAACTTATCAGGAAATTGATGTGACTTTATAGGGGCTATTGGTCATCTTGCGGTCATCAATGAGACCTACACATGATCCTTCTCTGGTGTCACAGGCCAGGCCATTAAGAGTCAACCTCAGTATGCTCCTAGCTGCACTCACCAGCTTTTCTCTCTAGGTTTCTCTTGCCTACTGCTGCCTGGTCCCTCTCATTACCTGTAGCCTGCCATCTGATGTGTCCTTATCTGGAGTCTTTTTGTTCTAAACCATGTTCTTTTCCCGGTGCCCAGTGATAAGACCACCTGATACCCAAACCATGTTAATGTAACCCAGCATCTTGAGCACTGGGAGGTTAAACAGGTCTCCCCAGATACCATTTTTAAGAGACCTGTGGCTTCCTGGAAGGGACTGGGAAGTACACATTGAGGTCCATGGTTGGAGATAGACCCTTTTCCAATTGTGCTCCATTAACAGCTATTTCCTATCTAGCACCTGTGGTTTCAATGTAAAGCATGTCCCAGCGGCATTAAAAATTCAAAGAGCAGAGTGAACTTTAGGGGATCTCCAAAGAGTTGTGAACAGCAGAAAACCTGACCATGTGAATGTGAATGAAAGATCTGTCAGTCTTGGGAAAAAACAAAACAAAACAAAACTCTCTTTCTATTGAGGTAGATCAATACTGTTAGATTTTCTGGAATTCGCTCTACTAAAGTAACAACATAAATGGCCACCAAGGAATTTTGTGGTGCAGAAGTTCAAATAAATATAAGCAGACTGTAGTCAAGATATCATTTGATTATGACTGAGGACTTTGAGTACAGTGTCCCTCTTATCCATGGTTTTGCTGTGGTTTCAGTTATCTGCAGTCAACCATGGTCAAGAAATAGATGATCCTGGGGCACCTGGGTGGCTCAGTGGTTTAAAGTCTCTGCCTTCAGCTCAGGTCGTGATCCCAGGCTCCTGGGATCAAGCCCCACATCCGGCTCTCTGCTAGGCAGGGAGCCTGTTGCCCTTCCTCTCTCTCTGTCTCCCTCTCTGCCTACTTGTGATCTCTCTCTGTCAAATAAATAAATAAAATCTTAAAAAAAAATAGATGATCCTCCTGATGTATCATCAGAAGGTCATTAGTAATCCAACACTTTATCACAATGCCTATGTCATTCACCTCACTTCATCTCATCACATAGGTATCATCACAAGAAGAAGGGTAAGTACAGTATAAAATATTTTGAGAAAGAAAACATTCACATAAATTTCATTATAGTATATTATTATAATTGTTTTATTTATTATAGTTGTTAATCTCTTACTGTGCTTAATTCACAAATTAAACTTTATCAGAGGTATGTATGTCTGTGTGAGGAAAAATATAGTATTTATAGGGTTTGGCAATATCTGCAGTTTCAAACATCCCCTGAGGGTCTTGGAACATATTCCCTGTGGATAAGGAAGGGACTACGGACTACCTTATTCCCAAGGCAGGGACAGACTGGCAAACTTGGTTTGCACTAATGAAGTAGTGCTAACCCAAAGGACTCTGTCCGGATCAAGAGGGACATCCTAAGGATCAAATATGGCTAAGCCCAACTCTCTGTAAGTACTGGCAAAGTAGGTATAAAGTAGAACCCAAATACTTAAATTTTTAAAAATATCCTCAGGTGACTTTAATGTAAGTATCACTGCAATGACCTGATGGCACTGACTAGCACTGCATCCGAGGAAAAATTATTATATCCCCATTCAAGGCAGTATTCCTATGGTGAGAATTCCAATCACATAGGTAACTAAGCCAGGAAAGAGATTTCTGAGAAAGCAGGCTACTCACTTTTACACAAGTTTTTTCATGTGAGTATCCTCTTACGTTGCTTAGTCTCAACATAGCCTGAGCTGCCAGTCTAAGACTCTGGAGAAGAGTGTTCAATAGAACTTTCTGCAATGATGGAAATGTTCTTATTCTACTCTGTCCAATATGGTAGCCAGTAGCCACATGAGGTTATTGAGTGGTTGAAATGTGGTTGGTAAAAATGAGTAATTGGACTTTTCATTTTACTGAATTAATTTTAACTTAAGTAGTCATTTGTAACTAGTGCCTACCATATTATATAGTGAAAAGAGATAACCCACCTTCAGTAGAAAGCATACAGAGCTATAACTGAGCACTAGAGAGTAAATATGTCCTTCTATTAGACAATCCCCTGTCCTGGGATTTCCCATAGGTGATAATTCCCCTTCCTCTTTAAACAAAGAACAAGAAACAAAAATCTGTTGTAACTGACCCGTTATTCACCCAGAACAGGGATTATCTCAGAATAACAGCCCATGAACTATATCTGGCCCATGGATATGTTTGGATTGGTTTCTGTTTGTGCTTTTTTTTAAGTTTGTAAAATTAGTTTTTAATATTTCTAAAATTGATTTTTAAAAAAATCTCAGTATCTGTCTTCTTCAGAAAAATTAGACAGTGAGGTCACCTTGGCTAGTCCTTTAAGGCGGTGAGTATCTGGAACCAACTCAAAGGGGCTCTTGAAGTTCAGTGGAGACACCGCCCAGCCTACTTCTCTCACACAGGTGGTCTGTCTGGGTCCCCAGAAAGGCTGGAGTTTCAGAGACCTGATTTACAAATCTTTCCCAGGCAGAAGCATCAAATATGAGAGTCTGGAAAACCTGGCAATTTTTTCTCTCTGCTACTCTCACCTTATATACTCAATAAAGAAAGGAATGGCCTCAATACAAATATATTCTATTCAAGGTAGAATCTTTCAATGTTCTTCAAAAGCAAACATGCATGCGCACACATGCAGAGGATTTCAAAGATAGTGGTAGAGGAGGAGTGTGAGCCTAGGCTAAGGCTGCTGGTTTCAGAATATCCTGAAGTGATATTAACTAGCTTGAGCTTGTTACTTAGCCATGCCTCAGTTTCTAGATCTGCAAAATGCTGGGATAAAGAGCCTGGAATAGGGCTCGGCACGTCACAAGTGCTCAGTACATGTTAGCTACTATTGTTCTAGAGTTTCAATGTTATCTATCTATCATCTATCCATTCATCACATATGGAAACCACCTCTCCCTGGAGAAAGAATGAAGATAACTCTTACCCATGGTACCTGACAGAGACATGAACAGGTTTTCACTCTTCAATCCATTCTAAACCACAGCAGAAATCTCACTTTGCTTGTATATGGTAAGCAAGCAGTCCCAAGAAACCAGTTATTAGTGACTCATCAAAAGCTCCCTGCTTTTCCAATGTGCTAACGACAGCAGCACAGCCTGGGATGAGTTCTGAATAACACAGACACAAATGTGTGCGCAGCTTTCTTTCCTGCTGGTACACAGAAACACAGTGAGAAAACAACTCTGCCTGCACAAAGGAAAAAAAACAGCCAAATGTGCCCCAAATCCACGTTTGTCTGACCCAGACATGTCTCTTCCAACAGCATCCTTGAGCCACTGAACTTGACTGCAAGTTCAGAATAAAAAATTAAATTGCCAAAACTAAGATGACTCTAGGAATTGAGCTTTTCCTTGCAGATCTACTTTTTGAAAAGTACATTGTGTTTGAACCTGACCCAAATTATCTGCCACCACTCTTGTGATGAAACACTAGACAATGTCCTACCCTCAGCAAAAATCTTTTTTTGCTCTGAATAAATTTAGCTTTTAATTCATATAAAGTTAGGCAGCTCTTTAATAATCCTTCAAAGAGTGCTTAAGGCCAACCCAGAGATTGCCATAGATGGTTGATTTTTATTATGACTCTCATCCGGATGAATCTACGTTTGGGTGGTAAGAATGTAGTCCTGTCAATCACCTGCTCACCCACCTTCCCCAGGTTCAACTGTGACTGTCCGAATATTTCCCCTCCAACCAGCAGTTAGCTAACACCAGTCGCCAGCACACAGACTACACTCTTCGAGTCAAGAGCTATGTTCAGTCCTGATTTTTTTTTTCCCCAATCACACCTATTTTCTGGTACAAAGTGATTATATGCTCATGGTGCTAGGCTTGTAGATGAATTAAACAAAGCAAGAGAATCCCTACTGAGTTCATCCTTAATTTCTACTCATAAATAATTCCAAACCTACCATAAAGAGTTATCCTCAGGGCACCCATATGACTCAATGGGTTAAGCGATCGACTCTTGGATTCAACTCAGGTCATGACCTCATGGTCCTTAGATCCAGCCCCATATTGGGCTCCATACTCAGTGGGGAGTCAGCTTGAGATTCTCTTTCTCCTCTCCCCCTTCCCCTCCCTCTGCTCCTCTCTCCCTCTTGCTCTCTTAAATAAATAACTTTAGAAATAAATTATCCTCGACATGTTAGTTAAAGTGCATTATCTAATTTAAACTCTCTCACCAACTAGAATATCTATTGTATATATACATCACACGTATCCACACACACGTCTTTGCGAATGATAATAGCAATACAAGCCCTAACCACAATAGTGATTTAGCACAGCTAACACTTGTATAGCATGTCACAAGCACACTCACATACTGTCCCTTCGGTGCTTCTCAAAAGAGACCTCATAAGGCACACAGGCTAAATGAGAAAACATTTTTTTAAGCCTCAATATGATCCAGGCACTGTGACAGGGTTTTCTGCATACTATCTCTTTAACAGTACCAGGACTAGAATGAGGTGAGGGAGGCACCTAGGGTGTAGAATTTAAGGAGTTGTTCACCCTCTGAATCATCCAGTTGCAGAGTTGATACCTGAGAGTTGCTCCTTAAACGGCACATCTTAGAAACCCTGCTTGCCTCACCCGAGTCCTGGCCCTGTTCAACCCCCTTGTCAGTTGCACATAATCTTCTGCCCAGATGAGTACTTCCCCAGACGAGTAGTTCCTTGACAGACTAGTACTCAGACAAGTTACTCTTCAGCAACTTGCCAGAGGCCTCCAGTTGGTAAACCTTCTGACCCCCATTTTTTTACACTAAGGGGCCCATGGCCCAAAGCCATTGCCAAATAAAACCATACTTAACGAATTGCATGGAAAACTACTTGGCTCCTTCTACCTTCACTTAAAATTCATTGTAGATAGCACTCCAAAGAAAATCTCCATTTAATCATTGTTATCACTGTTTGTAAAATGAGAATGCTGTTTATTTTGAGCTTTGTTAGTTTCTTTAAAATCCTGCAACTAGCATATCCTAATTATGTATACTGTTGGGTTTTTTTTTTTTCATCAATAATTTTGATTTTTTTGGAGAATGTAATGATGTGGATGGACTACCCAAGAAGCAGCAGAAAGGAATGTGTGTCCTACGGTCATTCTCATTTTTATGCAATTCAAAATTCTCTGTCCTCTAGCTCCAATGGCAGTTTATAGAAATTTACCAGAAATTCTTGGGCCCATTACTTTAGCATTCTCCAAAATAAAATCCTCAGGTTAATACTTACCCAGCTCCAAAGTCACTAAGACAAAAAGCTTCAAGCTTAAAACAATTTCATTGTAAAGGGCTGTATATTTTATTTCTTCCTAGCAGCTGCAAATCTACTCACAGCAGTCCCAGACAGAATTTATGGGAATACAATAATATGCCAATTAACTACAGTCAACCAGTTCCTAATTCTACATCTCCAGAATGTCTATATTATTAACGGAAATCCCTGCGATGCTCACTGAGAAACAAGAAGCAAACTGAAAAAAAAAAAAAAAAAGAAGAAGAAGAAGAAGAAATGAAAACGACCCACTCTTAATTATAGTTATAACTGTTCTTGCAGATGCACAATTCCTCACCTCGAACTTCAAGTTTGTGGATCAAATTCAGCCCTGTTCTCTGCTGGGGGAAGCTGCTCATGCAATTAGAGCAAGTCACCCAGGAGAAAATTCCACAGGCCTATCTACAAAGCACACAGCTGGGAAACATGTCTAATTATATATTTGTTCTTACTGTCCCTTCCCTGTGGTTTATACACCCACTTGCTATTAAATGTATCTGATGAGGAACAGAAGGAAAGGCTGTCTGAATTTGGGGTCTGTGGCTTCAGCACGATGAACTCCAATGAGATCTATGTTTGGCCCATGGCAAGTCTTCTAATCCCATCATCAAGAGCTAGGCCAAGACAGGAAAATGGATATTGTTAAGATCCAGGCCAGGGTATTCAATTCAAGAAACCAAAAAGAAAGAACTTTGATCAGACATTATCTAAGCCCTGGTTTGATTTTTTTGAACACATGTCTTACGGTTTTTTTAAGGGTATGTAATATGGGAGGTGACCACCTAATTTCCAAAAGTGCCATAGAGAGACGTAGAATGTGGTAGGCCCAATGAGACCTTTCAGTTCCTCTGCTGAATCTGTTCTCACTTTGCACAGCCTCAACTGTCATGGAAACTGGGGGTCTTTCTCATGAGAGGGAAATCTTGACACTCCCAAGTGATCTTAAATCTTAGGAATAGGGAAGACATTTAGGTTAATTTGCCTTGCCACACAGGACGCTGCTAGGCATTGTTACTGTTATCAGCCTGGGTGCCAAAAAAGACAAAAGGGGATAAATAGTTTGCTCATGCAGTTATTATCATATTAACTTCAGACCATGGGCACTCTGGCACACTCCAGAAAGTATCACTCTAACAAGTTGGAAAAGGTCTCCACACCATGCCTACTTTCTGTGGATATTTCCTCCAATCTAAACACTTCATAAAATTACAAGATAGGTTCCTCTCCCGAGATTCATATGGGACTTGATTTACCCCCTTCCCCACTATGGGTTTTAAACATAAAACTTCTTTATACCACTAAATGTAATCTATGTTAACTGACAAAATAGATCATTCCTATCCAACGAGCTGTTTAAAGCCACATTCGCCTCTACGTCACTAATCATTCTACCATTGTAAGCTTTTTCCAGTCCTCATTTCAATTGATAGAATGGACTGGGGGATGCCTGGGTGGCTCAGTCAATTAAGCATCTGCATTTACCTCAGGTCATGATCCCAGGGCCCTGGGATCGAGTTCCACATTGGGCTCAAGGGAGAACATGCTTCTCATTTTATATGCTGTTCCCCCTGCTTGTTTGCTGTCTCTGTTTCTGACAAATAAATAAATGAAATCTTTTTTTTTTTTTTTAATGGAGTGGGATGCTTCTTTCTGAATTATCACTTCACCTAACTCCAACAGAATGGCCTCCTCTGCATTGTACACATTTTCAGGCTTCTCCTCAACTTTGCCTCAAAAGCCTTTGCAGGTCAGCCCTGGACAATTAGGTAGAGGTTCAGATAATGGAACTATTGTGCATATTGACCTCATTTTTATTCCATATCCCCACAGTCTTTAATCCCTGCCTCTAAGAGTGTCCCTCTCCAATCTAGTGCAAACCAGAAAGAGAAAGGGAGATCAAGCTTCTCTAAGTATGGAATGCTTAATTCTTCCAGCCCATTTTAATTGCCTTCCAAACCAAGGTCATTTGGCACGTCACTGGTTTTAGGGGTAAGCCTCCATCTCTTTCTCTTTCCTAAACTAGAGCTAAGAACGAATTTGAATTCAATGTTTATGTACTCAAGGGTTTTCCTGAAATTGTGTTAATTCTATTTCTTAGTAAACTATAATGCATAGAAACTGCTTCCACATGAAAGGCCTTTCAAAAATCATTTCATGGAAAACCTCATACTCACTAAAACGAGACAACATATTTCAAAACATATTTCAAATAACTTTCTATCTGCCTCAGTTTCCCTATTTAAAAAAAAATGGGGGAAAAACCCCCACACTCTGACAGGGTAGTGGTGAGGATTACACTTACTTAGCACAATGTCTGGCACATGGTAAATAATAAATGCTAACTCTTATTCCATATAAAGCACTTCAGTGCCAAGCTTGTGATAGGTTCTTAATAAATGGTAGCTATTACATTATCTTAATTAGCCACAAAGTAGAAAGGAATGGATATATTTCTCATACAAGGTTATGAGAACACCTAGACGCTTCTTTCCTCCTGCCCACTCTCCTTCTTTCTCTTGCTTCCGGTCCCTTCTCTGCTTTCTTCTTCCCTCGTCTTTTGTTTCATTTTGTTTTCAAATCAAACATGCTAGAGATGGAGGAAAAGGAGAAAAGGAATGGGAGCACATAGCACTTAGGTCTAAAAAAGAGGAATTATTGGAACATATCTTGGTCTCTGCTTAGAAGTACGAAATTGCCAACACGGAGCTGAAAGAAATTTACAGTATTTTCCCAGTGGTTGGTATTTAATTAGCACTCTACTATTGTCAGCTGCTTTGCTGTCACGGGGATAAATCATTTGCAAGCGATTTTGGAGGCTCTTCCTGTCACCACCACCATTTTATCAATCTTCTCATCAGCTTTGTCATTACAGATCTCAGCGATTTCTCACCTTTTCAGGAACTCTGCATGAATTTGACCTCCGGAAGTATTTGGCCACTATCATCTCAGCTATTAAATGTCAGATTCAGACATCTCAAACGGTGTGTCAAGACACTGCATTCTGGCAGCAATGAACCCATTACCTTTTTTCCCCCTCATAAAGCTTGCTCTCTGGCACCCGGAATTGTATGATACAAGTTTTCCTGAGAGTCTCATTTTATCGTGGGTGTCTATAGAAAGAATGTCTGTCGCCAGCTACATGAATGTGCAGACTTTTGATAGTTTGTACATGTGCATTATGCAAATAATGTCTGCCCATCTTTTCTGGGTAAAGAAGGCAGCTGAGTCAGATGAGAAGATACAGCTAGGCAACCTGCTCCATTAGCATTTTTCAGGTGTATCTGTTAGGATGAACGAATTCTTCAAAAACTGTATTTTCTACGCTTTAAAAATAGTCACACTGAGCTTGCTTTATCTCTGCTAATGAGTCACAGGAGAGCAGGAAGGCCAACGGATACCTATACCAGACTGTTTGCTATAAACACTCATTTGTCATCTCTGCACCTAGGCAGTGGTGGCCTGAGGCATGAGCATGCTGGGTGGGTTCAAAGAAAGGGTCAGTGAGACTAGAGGGTAGCGAGCAAGGGAGTAACAGTATGGGTGCCATCAGAGAGACCTTTCTTGGCTGTCATGGACCCATTTAACAGCTGAGTGGAGCCTCTAGCCTTCTTAGAATATGTATCAGGATTTTAAATAAATGAAAGTACAAAAGATTATTAAGGAAATGACTTATTGAGATAACAATTACGTGGAATCAGTGTGTGCTATGGTAATGTGTGTGTTTCTTTACTGACACATTAAGACATTATCTAATGATGATTGGAAATTACAATGAGCATCAGTAGTGTTATTGTGATCTCCACAGCTCCAGTGTGACAGGAAATATCTGTAATTTTTACAGATGACAAGGTCACAAGAACTGCTGATACCACTGTAATTTGTGGTTATAGTCGTCATGGGAGTACTAAATTGCAACTGAAGTTTAATGAAGATAACTATTTCCTTTCCCCTAGTTCACAAACTCCCTGAGATGTCTTAAGACTTTGTGACCACCAGTGAAGTGTCCAGCTTGTAGGGGAGGCATTTGGATTCTACTCCCGGGGGAATGGAAGCCCGGGGAGGAGATTACAGGCTCCAGTGTACTTGTCCATTTAAATCAGGAAGTGCCCAGGGTCTCCCCTGTTTCCTCCACCTAGTGAACACAGTGCTCTAGGCAACATGTGTCCTGGTATTCACTACTTTATCATGTGGTAACTTTGCATTTTGTTTCTTCCAACAGAGTGTAAGGAAGAGAACTATCCATTGACCATCTTTGTATCAACAGTGCTGAGACATACCAACTACTGATTATGTATTAAATAAATTAATCAAGACTGAGATGCTCTTGAAAGAATTGCACATGAATCCACATGACCAAATTTCTCTGAAGAACATCCTTTCCTTTCTGAAAGGGATTATGTGTGGAAATACAAAACACTTTAAAAATGTTAGTCTCAGACTTTATTTTTTTTTTATTTTTTTTTTTAGTCTCAGACTTTAGAAGAGGAAATGGTAATATTGATGCCATCAGGGAAGTTAAAACAAAATAATTTAAACATAGATTGAGGGGTGCCTCGGTGACTCAGTCGGTTAGCTGTTCGACTCTTGATTTCACCTCAAGTCATGATCTCAGGGTCCTGGTATCCAGCGGGGAGTCTGCCTGAGGATTATTTCTCTTTTCCTCTCTCTCTGCCCCTCCCCCTGCTTGTGTTTCCTCTCTCCCTAAAATAAATAAATAAATCTTTAAAAATAAGTAAATAAAGGTAGATTGATTTGAAAAAAAAAAAAAAAAATGTGGTTACCTAAAGACCAAGTCTCCCTTATGTTTAAAACTACAGGAGCCTCTTCAAGGAAAGAAAATGCCAGGTAGGCAGAAGTTAAGCATTGTACAGACCAGCCATAGATCAACAGGTAAGATGACCTTCAGGCAAGATGAACTTCTAGGAATATTCACTGTCTCTAGTTTGTTCCCAGAATAAGTTTTCCATTTTAGACAATACCTGACAGCTGCCTAACCCCAACACACTGCCGTCCATCCATACACAGATGAAGGAGTATGGTAGAATCTCCCCCAGTCCTGGGTCACATCTGGGACCTGGCTGGAGCTTTGCAGGCTAAGGCTGGTTTCTAGTCCCTGCATTTATTTGGGGTTGGGAATGGAGCTCAGGGCTTGAATATTAATTTGAAATCTACTGAAATACAGACAATGACCTATTTAGCATGTTTAACATTTGACACCACAACGGTCTGTATGAGACAGATGCATGCTTCATGCATGCTCAGCTCCAACAATGTCAAACATTAATTCAGTCAATACCTTCTTCTTAAGGCTTTCTATTTTCCTGGCCCTGTGAATTAAACACACACACCTGGGTGAAATTACACATTCCCTGTCCTTGCTTGAGTCAGTGGGAAAGCTAATAGCTACATCCACACCACATTGAAAGCAGTGATACTTACATGTCTACATGGAGAAGGGAGGAAAGAATTCATTGGAGATGCAATATTTGAACAGACATGATAGAAGTAAGTAAAGAAATCTGTTATCTCAAGAAGCATATGCTCCAAAGACAGGGATCCCTAAGAACTAGAGCCATATCAGGGCTTACCTACCCTCAGGGAGATTTCAAATGTTCCTGAACTTGTTTATCATTTGGTAAGAGGTAGCAAATTAGGCCATGGCAATATCCAGGGTTCAGAAATGGTTGATCTGAACCAACAGGTTGTACAGCTCTAACTGTAATCACATGGAAGTCTTAGGAGACTATAAGATATGCAGGTCAGCTAATAAAAGTCCGATCTGTTAACTCTCTCATCCAACTTGTGATGACTTTGGGCATGACACTGTTCTGGGGTCAAGAAAACAAAAACAAAAGAAAATCCAAACTTGGATTCATAAATACCTTGGTTTTGCAGAAAAATTAACAAGCAACTCTACATAAGTCACGTGAGCAACAGCATAGAAGATACAACGGAATCAGGGCCGAAGAAATGGGAATTAGGCTATCATGTGATTTGTAAGCACTGGAAAGATATCTCTGATATAGTAGTCTATTTGCATTATTAGGGTATAAATACAGGTCACTTTTGAAGATCATGATTATGAACTTGGAATCCTGAGTTAAAGTTCCAATTCTGCCATTTATTTGCTGTGTGGTCTTTAAAAAAACTTTATTTACTTAATATTTCTAAGTCTCATTGTCCTTACTCATAAAATGGGAATGATTACAATGACTACTGCATGGATTATCATATTAATTAAGTGAGGTCATCCAAGTGAGGCACTGACCCAAAGGAAGCACTCAGCATCTCCATAGGATAGGCCAACGAGATGTTTGCTTTCATTTGTCATGGAGCAGTATGCCCCATGATTTCTGATCCTCAACAGTAGCTCTGCTGAATTCAGTATGTAGAAGTACAAAATGCGGTGTAGAACAGAGTTTGAATAAATCAATC